>NC_141058.1:46921614-47536614 GCF_041138505.1 Cibotium barometz | reverse complement strand
GTAAAAAAACAATAAGATATCAATTGTACACTAGTAATATGTCTTATAGAGAGAAATAACTTGGTATAAAAAAGATAATTTTGTATATATAGATTGAAAATGAGAGACCAGAGATAATGACTTGGTATAAAAAAGATATCAATTGTACACTAGTAATGTGTATTATAAAGAGAAATAACTAGAGTGCAAGTAATGTGATGTGTGCATGCGTGTGTTTGGGGGGGAGGGTAGGTGTCTTCATTTGCACTGCTTTCACATATAACAAGTGATGTGTGCGTGCGTGTGTTTGGGGGGGGGTAGGTGTCTTCATTTGCATTGCTTTCATATGTAACATGTGTACACATTTAAGTAAAATTATAGAGGCTTTCATATGTAACATGTGTACACATTTAAGAAAAAAACCTCTATAATTTTACTCCATATATGGATTATCATAAAGTCCACCGCTTGGATGCATTGACAGGTACCTACACACATAATAATGACATCAATTAAGTTTTTTAAACAACAGATAAGATATGCATTTAAAGCTAAAAGGGTGGTGTTTTGTATTGGAAGAAGCTACCTTAAGAATTGTTAATAATTTGTATCTTTAAGCAAATGTAAAGAATATTTCTCATAGAGTGTTGGCCATGTAACATTGATTTGTATGTAACAAGATATTCTTATGTGTATCAAGTTTCTCTTTTTGAAATACTAATGACTTACTAGAGTGGATAAATACTAATGACTTATTAGAGTGGATTTGTATGTAACAAGATATTCTTATGTGTATTGAGTTTCTCTTTTTGAAATACTAATGACTTATTAGAGTGGATAAAATATTTCAAATCCACAACTATCCCATTAATTAGGTCACCCCCATAGAGCATAATAAGTAACCTAGTTGTGTTGTGTTGATTAATGGTGAGTGTAGCATGTTTTATTGTAAATGTCAACAACCTTATTAATAAAAAATAAAAATAAATTATTCCTTTTAGTAGTTGTTACTACCTTTTTATGCTATAAACACTACATCATTCTTAACATTTGAATGCTAATCTTGCCAATCAATAAAATTGTGCACTGCCTCTCTAGGAATCCTTCCTCATAAAAGCGGGGGCATGTTTTGTGCATTTGGAACATTTCACCAAATACACAAGCCAAGAAACTCATTACAGAGTGAATAAAGAGCTAACTATTTCCCATGGGATGTTCATGATTCATTATACTTTCTAATGTTCTTTTCTTTACATAGTAGTATGTCATATTCAAATAAATGTCCAAAGATATGAGATGACAATTTGCCAACTTTTACCTAATTTGTTCCACCTTTCATCCACATGATAATGTTTTCTCTTCCATAACTATGCTAACAAACACACGTAGTTATAGGCTACATATTAACACCATAAAATTTGACATCGCCTAATTTCCCCCCTTGTGTGTAGCTAGATAGAGATTGCTTTTTAGTTCATCTCTTCACTCAATATTGCTCAAATTAACAATGTTAAAGCCCCAACATCGACCATGAATGGTTCGACAGGCTCGTGGAAGCAGCTAATGGGCTTGGAGAAAAGAAGTCCAAGAAAAAGAAAAACAAGAAGTACGACTCTTCAAACAGTGACTCTCTCTGGAAGCGAGTCGAAATCAGAAGACTCAAAATCTTAGTCAAACAGTGAGGAGGAGACCAAGCGCAGCAAGAAGAGCAAACATAAAGGCAAGAATGAAGTTCAAAAAAATTGTAAGTAAATGGGACAAGCATGCATCTAAGTCAAGGTTACCCTTGTATATATATAATGAATTAGAAAGTTTTCTCAAAAACTTGCTTCCTAGATATGAAGTTTTGCTCAGCAAACATTCCCCTAAAAGGCAAAGTGGAAGTCTTCTCACACAAAGTGGCAATCTCCTCACACAAGGTTTTCATCATGCAAGACATATGATTAAGCACTCCATCATTTCTTTTATTAGCAAAGATGAATAATATCTAGTAGCATTGGAAATGCTAGGAAATGACATCCACTCAAAAACTTGCATGCTACAAATGAAATTTCAGTCACAAATGAAAGTTCACGTATACCAATATACACATTGATAGAGATGTCCTAATTCCTTTTAGCTTGGGTACTCGTTTTTTGAATTTAATGGGGTGAAGGTAGCATACTACAAAACGTCTTCCCTCCACATCTCTTTCTCATAGAGGACAAGGTGGGAAGATTTATCACTTGAATTAAAACACCACAACTTGATGATATTGTGAGACCAAAAGAACTTCATCCTCACCTCTATGCAAACATGATATTCCCCATTTTGGAATGGATGGATCTTGCCTTTGCTAGTTTGCACCCCTTTAGAAAAATCACTTGGCCAAAGACTTTATTAAAACATGTATGCATATCATGTTGTAATTGAAAGAGAGTGAAGAGTGTGCATCGAGAGCATGCTTGTTAATAACATTTAGAATTGAGAGACACCCCCTTTGAATAGGGATTGACTTGTTAATAACATTAAGAATTGAAAGACATCCTCTTTACAAATCCTCTTTGCAAAATAGGGATCAACTTGCATCCAAGCTAAAAGAGATTGCATTGAGAGCATGCTTGTTTAATAACATTTACAATTGAAAGACATTCCCTTTGTATAATAGGGATCGACTTGTTAATAACATTGAGAATTGAAAGACATTCCCTTTGTAGAATAGAGATCGACTTGTTAATAACATTGAGAATTGAAAGACATCCCCTTTGTAGAATAGGGATTGAATTGTAATCTTATCCATCCAAGCTCTATCATTGGTATGTGTAAAAGGCATTTGATGGGTGCTATTGGTTGTGTACATTATGGCTTTGAATTGCAGGTTCACGATAATATATAAAATTGATAGTCTTTGTATCTATGGTGAAGATGGTATTCGACAATAGTGCCATGTAGGATGTTTGTGCTGGTGGTGAAAGGCTTAGTAGTTGTTGTAGATGGTGTTTGACAATAGTGCCACGTAGGTTCACAATAATATCTAAAATTGATAGTCTTTGTATCTATGGTGAAGATGGTATTCGACAATAGTGCCATGTATGTAGGATGTTTGCTGGTGGTGAAAGGCTTAGTAGTTGTTGTAGATGGTGTTTGACAATAGTGCCACGTAGGATGTTTGATATGCCAAAGGGGCAAGGAGTGTACAATAAATGCCTTTAGATGTCCTTGGGACATCTATGTTTTAGTTGGCCATTGGTGGAAGAAGATAAAATAACTCCCACAAGCACACACATGACTCAATAAAATAAGTACAACAAAAGGCCGAAAAAATAGAGGATTAAAAAAGATAAAATAACTCCCACAAGCACGCACATGACTCAGTAAAATATGTAGGGAAAAAGGCCGAAAAAATTGTAGGAATTGTGGATGCTTGTAGAAGATGCAACCTAAGAGAATACCACCTGGTGCCAGTGATATGTTGAACACGAGGTGGAACGGCCATGCAGATTTAACGCCAACTCCCACCGGTGGTAGAGTGACATAGAGCTTGTGAGAACACACCCCTTGGAAGTTGGAGGTGAGATATGGATGCCTTGAGGATAGGGACACCTCTGGGCAGCGTGCAAAAAAAACCCGGGTACAATGTAATTGCACCTTGAAAATTTTAAAAATACCTTCAAAATTAAAATTTAAAGGTATAAATATCGGTAATTTTGAGAGGTTATAGAACAAAAACCTTCAAATCTAAAAAAAAAATCTCTAGTAATAATTTCTCAGATTTGTAGGTGAAGGTTTTGCAAGTTTTGGGAAAATAAATTTTTTCGAGCAGTGCCTCGCCTCTGGGTAGAGTGTAAAGGCATGTACTTTCTAAGACCACACAATCTAGAGATTAGGCCCTAATTTCTGCAGAATCTAGGTAGTGGGACTCATTTTCTACACAATTGTAGATCTCATCTTATTCAAAATCTGGGTTGGCCATGTGGATAAGTGACTTTGTGCCAACTTCCAAGCACCTAATTTCTTTGTGTGTACATTTTACCCTCTCCCCAAGGTGGTGGAGCTTTCAACATCAACGGTGGAGAGGCAGTCCACGTCGACGACAGAAAAGCAGCAAGACATGCATGGTGCATTTTGAGATTTGCCCATTTTTATTAAAAAAATGTTAATTTCTGTGCTCGCTGGAAGCGTTGTTCTGGCAAAATGATTGATTGATAGCAAATTAGGGTTTAGCGCACAGCGTATCGTATCACGGTTTCGATTTCCAGCAGCAAAGCAAATTAGGGTTTTGACGATTCACCTAGGGTTTCTCGAGACTTTCTGACGCGCTATGGTTTTCATTCTACAGTCTGAGAAGAGCGATTAGGGTTTACATTGTCATCAGCGTTTGAGGAATTCTCTGGTGAAGCGTTGAGTAAATTAGGGTTTGGAGATAATCTGTGAGAAGGCACGGATTATTAGGGTTTCGTAAAACTAGGGCAATAGCTCTTGGAAAAGCAAATTAGGGTAATGTCTGAGAAGTATCGAACTGGACAGCTTGCAGGAGCCATCTAATGGGAACAAAATGGGGAGTTCTTGACAAATCTAGAGGCGCCCTCTAAATCTGGAGGCAATTGATGTATCGGACTGCATGCCCGACTCCAGTCGAATCAGTGGACGGTGGTTTAAAAGGGGTACTTGGTGGTGAACAGAACCCACTTAATCTGCTCCAATTCTGGACTGAGTATCCGTGGATTTCTGCGCTCTGCAGACAGAGGGGCGGAAAAAAAAAAAAGAAAAAAGCTTTTGTGTTGAAGAAAACGCAGCAGGGCAGTGGTCTGCTTTTTCTTCTCCTCCAAGAAAATTGACAAAGCTTCTACTTTTGGAAAGAATCTGTCCGCCGCCATAGCCGATTTTCCAAAGGTCTCTGCAATCTCAGGTATGCCTTTCCCTAGCACGTTTTCCTAAGACGACCTTGCAAGCAACTTGCTTTTATTCTGCCATCTTTATGGAAAAGGTTATGTTTCAGCCAATTCCATGGCATTAGTTGGCCTCTCCACAGAATGGAATATGTAGTTACACCACCAAGAATTGTGCTGGCATGCATCACTGTAGCCACCTGACCTGATTTGCCATCAGAGAAGTTTGCATACCATGGTGCTAGCCACCGCAAGAGTCGCTGTGGTACGATTCCATTGTGGAAGTTGCATGGTGAGTCTTGTCAGCCATGCCTTTATCTTTAGCCAGACATTGGTCTGCTGAAGTTTTTTTCCTCCCCAAGAAAAGATTCATCTATTAGTAGAAAAATATAATATCCTCTTAAGAGCCGACAACAATCCTCTAATGAGGTAGAATGTACGAAGTAGATATAAGAGGAGGGGCTCTCTCCATGGTTGGACGCTTTCAATGGCAGGCTACATTTGGAGGGGAGGGGGGAAAAGCCACACTGGACCCTATATCATACTGGCACCTGCCCCGGGCGCAAAAGAAGTTGGCGCGCACTCTGAGTCACTCGTCAAGTGCCCAAACGTCCGTAGAGGGTAGAGTGGGTGGTCTTTGACTCTCAATGACTGTACTGCATCACCCAAACGTCCGTAGAGGGTAGAGTGGATGGTCTTTGACTCTCAATGACTGTACTGCATCGCACTCTGAGTCACTCGTCAAGTGCCCAAACGTCCGTAGAGGGTAGAGTGGATGGTCTTTGACTCTCAATGACTGTACTGCATCGCACCTGCCTGATATGCTAGGATGCAATGTTGCTAATGAACTCCCATCGCTAGTTAGTGTGGGTTTGGAGAGTCTAGGGTGCCACCAGGACTATGGCAGTGATAATGATAATGATCCAAAAGTGAGGTAGTTCCCTTGCCATCCTCAGCAGGGCTGAAATGGAAGGCCTACCCTAACCTTCTTGACCTTCAAAAATTAACTAAATATGTATGTTTATGTGATAGTGGCCTTCGTTCACAACCCTCTTTTCTAAGAGGCCTTGTAGAAGGTTTGAAGGGCATTGAAGCCCTCTGAAGGCTTCAAATTTCAGCAGTGGTCCCCAGAAGTGCAGGATCCGCCTCTGTGGCCCATGACATGATCCCCTAGGTGACAACCTGAAAGGTCCTAGGGTCCAAAGTCGTATAGCCAAACCGTCTCATGTAACATGGATGTGGAAAATAAATTCAACTTACTGAAATTAATGATAGGCAAGAGAGAGTAAGGCAAATCAACTTTGCAATAACACAATAGAGAAGACGAGATAAGACCTAACTATTGTATATTGCCAAACAGTGATTATATATAATGATTGACATCATAGATCCCCAAAATCTTGTGCTATGACTCAGACACTTTGTTGGCATCTGTGACCTTGGAAATTGTCCGTGTTATGAAGTATTGGAAAAGGTTGTCTAAACACTGCTTTGTAAGGTGTCCAGCCAATTGATGAACAATACGAATTGTTTTGTACTGCTTGGACCTTGATTACGAAAGCACAAGCTAAAACAATGGTTCCTTCTCAACAAAACATTGAGTTCTGGGGGCACCATAATGTCCACAAACTGCTTGCCCCTCCATGGTGCTCGGAAATGCACATGCCTTGCAGCCTGGAATCTTCCCTAGTAACTCTAGACCTAAACTTGACTAGTCTAGCACCTGATTCGTGGCCTAATAAGTTCCCTAGACATTTGTACAAAGAATAATCCAAGAGGGTTGTATCTTGTATGTGAGAGCACACATAACTTGACACCTCTTATGACCTAGACTTGATGGTAGGCGGTGATTTGTCCCTGGACAAGGGCTCACAACATGCTTAGTGCCCATCCAAAAGGTAACTTAGTGATGTACTCTTGGACAATTATGTCTACGTGGCACCCTAGTACAGCAGATGCACGTGACAGGCGAAGCAAGAGGGGTGCGTCTCTCGGCGGTGGGGGTGGGGGTGGGGGTGGTGGTGGTTGGTGTGGTTTGAATCGATGTCGAGGATAGGGTTGCCTCCACTCTTGAGTCTTGCGAGTTGCTCTGCTTGAGTGGGAGGAGGCAGCTGCATGCAGTGAATCCAAGAGCATACCAATTGTGGTGGGAGATGGAACCTGAGTGGCCGGAGGGAATATGAACGAAGGCCCCTTATTGGACATTTGGAAGGTAGGCTGATGAGGGCGTTCCATATGAGGGGTTGTTGGAGGTGCTCCTTGTTGATGGACGGGAGCCAAAGAGTGTCTCAGGCTCAAAAGAGGCTAGCCGTGAGTTTATACTCGAAGGAGGTGCCAAACTTGCGGAGAGGAGCCTCTGAAAAAATCCACTTGGGTGTCAAGTGGCCAGGGACTGCCACGAATAGGGATGTGGGCTGTCCTGTGAGCGAGTAAGAAGTCCTTTCAAAGCTCTCCTCCCGGCTGGAGGCTGCAGATGAGTTTGCCCAGCAGGACTTTGCTCTGCACCATGAGATTAATGGTGCCTAACCCCCTTTGTTTTGGGGGGGAGGGTAGGACGACAACTGTACAGGCCACTTGTGCTCATTGATTTTTTCTTCAAAAGCAAGGCAAAACTCAAGCGCTGAAGCAGAGTGCTGCAAATTTCCTTCCACCCTAGAGGCATAAGCTGCAATGTTATACATAATGCATTGTGAAGTTAACACGGTTTATCGCAAAGCCTTCTGAAAATTTCCAGTGATGAAGCAGAGTGCTGCAAATTTCCTTCCACCCTAGAAGCATAAGCTGCAATGTCATACATAATGCATTGTGAAGTTAACACGGTTTATCACAAAGCCTTCTGAAATCTGTTCATGTGGTTGACAGGGAATCAATGGTCGTCTGACCTGAAGATGGGAGATGCTTCATTGCCTACACCTGATCCTTACTCCCTTCATAATAATCAGATGCATGAGGTAAGTGGAGAGAATCAAGAAAATGCAGCCAAAGATTTTCCTTCAAGTATGGAGAAGGGAACCTTGCCAGAGCTTCCGGAGCTGACAAGCAGTGAAGGTTAAGCATCTTCAAAGATTCATTTTTAGCATCAACTTTGGACTAGTCTCTTACACATGCATGTACACACACACACACACACACACACACACACACACAGAGAGAGAGAGAGAGAGAGAGAGAGAGAGAGAGAGAGAGAGAGAGAGGGCTAAATGGATTTTATGCTCATAACATAGATGGAGGTCTCTGTTCGAGCATGCTTGGATTGGACAAGGTCCCCCAGCAAAATGGTTTCCACTTAGGAATGGAAAAGGAAAGCACGACACACTCAGGAGATCCTTACATGCTGGAATCAGTTTTCACATACAAGCAACAGTTGGAACCTGAAACAGCCCAAGTCGACATCTTTAGTGTGTATGAGAATGGAAGCATCGTTGGGAATGGCCATGAAATCAAAGAGGAGGATTCAATTAGAGAAAATTTTAGAGAGTCTAATCCAATGTCTAAACATCCTCAAGAAGGTACGCAAGAAGCAACAGATGAGGGGATAGGACCACAGCTACCTGAGGATGCCCAAGACTTCAAGTTACCAGAGAAACCACTAAACAATGCTCAAAATTATTGTATGGAGCAGGAGTTTCCTGTAGTGAATGTAGATTGCCAGTCAACTGACACAAAAAATCACTCTCTCTCTCTGTCAGATAGTCTAACTGCAGTTATAATCAAAGCAAACAGGGCAGCTACAAGCGGAGAGAACAGGGAAGGTTCAAACACTTGGTATACTAAGCTTACTGATGACATTGAGCAGACAAAACCGAGTCGTCACTTGAATGAGGATAAAGGTGGGCTTGGAAAAGGCACTGAAAGACTGATTGAATCTCACACAGGAGTAAAATCTCCTGTGATAGGCATTGATATTTCCATTGAAAGCAACTCAGATTTCTTGCATGACAATATGGAAGTTCTAGTCTCTCCTACTGTAAATGAAAGCCATTCTGAGAACAAAATTACTAGTGAGGCTGGTGGTATTTCAGAGGCTTTGCCAACCCATACAAGCACCAGGGAGAGTGAATTTTGCACAGTTATGGAAAGTGTATGTAAGCACTTCCTTAGCTTGGTAACTGAAAACTGCATGAGACGTACATAGTCAATATCTTTGTGTGTGCTACCTTAGTCATGTAAGAGCTTTGCAAGTATGTAATAAGGTAAGATATTTGTCTTGATTTTTTATGAGTGCAGAAAGTAGATCAATCTCTTGATACCAGTAAGCAAGAAGGGCCCATTCAAGAACTTGGTATAACAGCACTTGTCAGCACTGATATAGAGGGATGGCATCGCTTTGATGTTGAGGAAAATGATGCTGACGTGGCTCATGGTATGTGTAAGTGTTGATATTTTGAATCAAATGTCAGAGTAGTCTTGTCTATGGGGATGGCCATGAGTCATGGGTTTATGTGTGTGGCTCAGCCGCTCATGGGGGTGGTTATGATTTTGAGGTATTCTGATATTTATGTTTGTGAATGAACAGTTGACAGCACTTCAATTCAAAGACTTGAACTTTGGGAACAGTTGTTGGAGGATGGATTAGAAGTCAGTGAAGATGTCCAAAATCCAATTCTGCATGTTGGAGGCATAGTAGGCTTAGAATCTTCTTTACATGAAGGGCACCAGTTTTGGTTGGCTTCACCAGGAAACCCTTTTATAGAGGGCCTAGACAGGATGAGCAACTTCTCTGAAGCAGAGGGTTTTATCTTCAATGGGAACTTGCCAAGCTCCCAACTGTCGGACAGTGTCGAAGCAGACACTTCCTTGCATGCTAAGGAAGGGCCGTTTCATAATGCCAATGGCAATAAAGATTCCTTCTCAGGTATGTGTGTTTTGCTGATTGCTTTACTTGTGTGATTTGAGGCAGGAACTAGTTCAGAAAGAGAAGTATAATCCATGGTTGTTTCCGTATGGCGCACGATGGCTTATCGTACGGAATACCGTATGGTACAATATCGTATGGACTCGTACGGATTTTTTCGGTTTTTTTTTTTTAAAAAAAAAATCTCAAAAAAAGTTTTTTTTTTTTTTGGGGGGGGGGGGGGGGGGAGGTAATGGTCTTTTTTTTTGCTTATCTTGTTTGAGCTTCCTCTGTACTATGATGCTTCCCTCCTTTTTAAAATACTCCATATCTAGAATTGGTATAAAAGTATTTTTTTAAAACACTGTATTTTATCGTACGATAAGAAAAAAAATTTATCGTACCGTATTTTCCCGTACGGTGTCGTATCGTACAAAGTGTACGGTATCGTACCTGACAACTATGGTATAATCCTTGAGCTGTATAAGTTTGGAGGATTTCCTTGTCAGATATGTGGGTTTTTCTGATTTCTTTGAGAGAGAGAGAGAGAGAGAGAGAGAGAGAGAGAGACTTACTGACAACTTAGTTTTGCACCAGGTATGCTGCACAATACTGCCAAGTCAGTGGGGAGAGAACTGACCAGCCAATCGGAAGTTGCAAACAAACATGGAAGTAAGCCACAACTGCAGCCAAGTTATCCTTCTTTTTCTGACATTCCAAGGTCTCCATTAGACTCCATGGAGCCATTTGAGGCACCCTCTTTTATGAGCCTTGTGGATGCGGAATCCCATGCACTATTCAAGGCATCCATGCCTGCTTATCAGGCAAGCAGTAATGCATATGGACAGGAAAATGGTGGGGACAAGTGGGAAGCTAATTTTGATTTAATGGTGCCTCCTGCACAAGAAATAATAAGATCTTTATCTTTGCCTCGAGTAGCAGATGAGGTGCAGGGGGAAGGGCAGCGGCGGAGTTTTTCTATCTTTTCTAAAGAAGCACATATCACATCAGCAGCCAATACGAGAGGAAATTTTCCACCTACTGCTCCTCCAGCGAAACCTACTGGATTCTTGTCCCCCAAGTTGAGTCCGTTAGTGAAGAAGGTGGTAGACAAAGTCCGAACTACCCCTGTAGCTGCCAACAAAATGCTAAATACAGTTTGCCAAGTAACAAGCCCGAAGACCACAGATAAGAAAACAACCCAAAAGTCAATTTGGAGACGTTGCATCTGTTGCTCTCATGCTAACTGAAGTTACTCTCTTAGGAAAGAAAGGTGCAATGCAAGAGAACACAGCAGGTTCTGCATAGGTGTATATAACTTGCACACTGTTGAACTGGCAAGTCACTGGGTTATGCATTCTTCAGCAACACAAAACAGCATAGCTTCATGGGAGCAATGGAGAAGGTGAAGGTATGGCCCATCTGGTTCCCGAATGGTTGGTTGTTTCCGATGTATATTGGGAAGTCCTATTAACAGCAAATGCAGTCTGTACAAGATGTAGTATTAAGGTCCAAAGTCATTTTAACGTGCTGTAAATAATGATCGCTCCAATTTGAGCAATAACAGACTGGAAAGAGTTTTGTTGCTGTAATGGCTGTCGATAGTCCTGCACTGTTTTGTCATTTCATGTCCCTTTTCTTTGTATAGCCATTACAGGGCTTTAAGATATGGTGTTTTGTTATTTCACGTTCCTTTTCTTTCTATAGCCATTCGTATAGCCAGTACAGGGCTTTAAGATATGATGTTCATAGAAGAAGATCAAGTTAAAAAATTTTCATTAATGAAGCATATCCTTCTTGCTTCCTGCATGACATGGACTTTTGGTGTGGTTAAAATAGACTTCATTGTGTCTCTCTTTCCATTGCATATACTTTCAGCACATTGCTTACAATCACATTGGCACCAAATGTATGGAAAGGTTTTTTCACATGATGCGTACTTTCAAGGATAGAGAACCATTTGTGGTTGGTCGTTAGATTAATTTTTGAAATTTCTTGCAGCTTGTAAGAAGCGAAAAGTCGTCAAATAGTTTACGCTTGGAAATACATCTGACCATGCAAATCAGCTTGGTCACTTGTGAAACACAACTCACTGAACAATGTTTTCGAAGAATCTTCCCCCTTAAGTGTTTACTCCAAATATTAACTGACTGATTTTGTAAATGACTTCCAACACCTTTTCTTTTTGGATGCACAAATTTCTTCTTCAATGAACGTGCTCTAGATCTGCAAGCCGACTTGTTTCATTATGGGTGAAGATGATAACAAATATAAGATTGAATAAATTTGAGCTCTGTGAAGTAGGGTGGGTGATCATATGCCTTTTAGTTGATAGTTTAGTGCGTTGTGAAATGCTATTTGAATCATTAAGTGTCATCATAATTGCTTTTGTTACCATATAGACTATGCTTTGTTTTGTATTTCATGAATTTTCATTCAGATACGTACACTAAAATTTTAAAACTAAAAATTGTTCTTGTATTTTAATTATATTGCATATCATGTTCATTTAATTTCTTCAAATACTATCGCATTGGTGTCTCTTTCCAAGAAGTTGAAGGAGATACATAGGAGTACATAGCACCTCTATGAACATCCATTCAATTGCTTAGCTCTTATGGTGGTAAAGTGTTGAACATCGATAACTACGCATCGAGGGTTCAAATCCCACATTGTTTCATCGACTTAGAGGAAATCAACGATTGGATGCACAGATGGTAAAACACATCTTATTTCAGAAAATTGATTCTAGGTTTTGACCGACGTTTCCTCATCATGCTACAGGCAGTGGTGATAGGTATATAATGGTCTTTAGGAGGGCCATTCTACAGGTCAAGGCTCAGTAGTCAGCCTACTAACCTTACAACACGGTGACCTGATAGGAAAACTTAAGCCTGTCGTGTGTGCTTTTCATGGCTCCTAACTGGTTGGAAATTTACCTTTGAAATAAAGGGCTAAATTCTAGTTATCAACCTAATCGATGAGTAAATTTTGAAGGAAAAACCGGTTATGTTCATTAATCTCCTTTATTTTTGCCTGCAAGCTGCCCAAAGCATGTACTAGCTACTGTCATTGCTTATAGGCCAACCTGTCACTTAGCATGGTAGCTGCTCCCATATGCAACTTGCCCCAGGGGGTTCACTCGTGTGCGCCAAAACAACCTGGGTTCAGTGTGCGCCAAAACAACCTGCAAATACCTCCAAATTCTACATTTGATTCTTACATTTAGGGAGGTTT
Source organism: Cibotium barometz (assembly GCF_041138505.1). NCBI lineage: Eukaryota > Viridiplantae > Streptophyta > Polypodiopsida > Cyatheales > Cibotiaceae > Cibotium > Cibotium barometz. The sequence goes on along the minus strand of NC_141058.1, from coordinate 47,523,696 downwards.
TAGTTATAAATATTTACCTTCACATTTCTGAAAACTAGTAAAAGAATACCTTTATTTTTTAGAGAGGCTTTTCGCCCTTTAGGCAAAGGCACATCATGCAGAATACAGGGCTTGCAACACAGCCCAATCAACTAGGTCACGGATCTGTCAATACTTGGCCGAGCCATGTTGTAACTGCCCTGGAAATGGCCCAGTTTGGTAAACTTGGCCAAAATATCACGATGCAAGATGGTGTGATAATGGAGCTGAAAATGGAACATTCAATGCCATTGCAACTTGCATGGCCCTGGTTAAGCACAGCCCACCAGTTGACCAGGCCTGCTGTGGGAAGATGCTGTCAGGCATAATCCACGTACACGACGTGTGGATAGAACATTTCATTTTAGTGCCCCTTTCATACCATCCACAGTACCACAACAATCTCAAGACTCTGCTTTACAATAAATTAGGGTCTTTATGTACATTCATTTCCCCCAGGTAAGCGGGTGTTGAACAGGGAGATCCCCCACCCATGAGGGACAATGAGGTGTAAATGTCCTTCTGTACTCTTTTCTCAAAGAAACCATGCTTCACAAGGTCTCCCTTGTGAAAGAATTGTGCTTCAAAATGAACCAGAAATTTTTTAAAATTCCACTTGATCTGAGACAATATAACAAAAGTGCACTCACTTGATCTGAGACAATATAACAAAAGTGCACTCATTTTAAGCACAAACTTTTCAGAACTTCAATAGCTTGGAGCTTGTTCTAATCCAAGACACAGATTCATATGAAGATGAAGACAACAAATGTACAGCATATGTAAGATCCAGATTGCAGAAAGTGTTATCTTCCATCCTTTGACTTGCAAAAAGCCAAGAGCAACTCCTTGTGCAAGAAGCTAAAGAAAAAATGAATTTTGAAAAAAAGCTAAAGAATAAAGAGCACCTCATTACTTTGTTGCCCTTGCAAAAGGGTTCACGGTTCGGCTATGGGCCTTTTCTGAGCTGGGCACTATTTTGAAGCCCAAGTGACCATCAAGAATAATAAATTTATGCACTTGACCCAAAAATCATCATTCAAACCAGCTCACTATAGCCATTTTGTACAAGGGTCATTTTGTCTTTCTCGCACGATCTTGCCCATCCAGGGACCGTTGATCTCCACCGTCCATTAGACATTCTCACACATCTTGCCCGTCCATCGACCATTCCTTCCCCTTCTGCCTCCCCTGATGAATCCAAGTGTGTAAAGCCCCATTGAGCAAGCTTCAAAGTGTAGTCCATGTGCTGCCATAGAAATGTCTCCACAAACACTCTTTTTCCCTGACTAAGCTTAAATAGCTATGGTCACTCAGCTGTCACAGAGACCACTTCATAGATCCCAAGCCTGGTTTTTGCACCCAAGCTTCTCCAGTAACACTCCTCAGGTGCACCATCAGGAGCATTCAAGAAGGCAGAGGCTGCATCGAAGTTCTGCCAAACGCCCAATCCTGCCATTCTGGACCCATCCAATGATTTGTAGAACGTGTAGGAGAGAAGCCCATCAGTCTGATGAAAATAGGCCTTCAGGATGGCCAAGCAAGAGTAAGAAAGCACATCCTGAGGGTCGGCTTGACTGCCCACAATACTCCTCAAGTGCACTATGTCTCCTAAAAATAGATGCGGTGACAAGGACAATGACAACGATGGCAACGATAACGATGATGATGATGATGACGATGATGGTGATGATGATAATGATGCTCTCTCATTATGCCCTTGTGTTAGGGGTGGCAATGACGAAGATGGTAATGGTGATGTCTCCTTGCAATCCCAACATGACACCTCATACCAGCTCACATCTACGGTTTGAGCAACCGATGATATGGCCTTCTCATATGCATCCACCTGCAAAAGGGGAAGCAGGGGAGGGTAGTACCTTCTCTGTTGTCTGAAAAGCCCATAACACAGGCTGTCGAGCAGTTTTCTTGAGTGTCTCACCTTGGGGGGCTTGCAGGGCTCATCTGAGGTGGTTCCTTTCTCCCAAATTGAGTAGACAGCTACCTGTAGAGATAAAAGCACCTAGGATGTTATAGCTAAAGTGATGCAAATAAATTGACAATATATTTGCAAAGTATGTACTAACATATTAATATCAATCAATACATAAATACATAAACTATATATCTGTATATGCACATTGCATATGTATGTGTGAGTGCGAATGTGAATGTATAAATATGTAAATGAATATTTAAGTTTATATAAATAATTATATACATACATCTATGTATGTCTTGTGCATGAGTGCACGTGTGCATACATACACTCACACACACACGGACATGTATGTATGTACACACACACACAGACATGTATGTGCTGATAACAGGAAAAAGAATTCAGGCCAAAAGGCCAAAAAAAAAAGCTTAGATAATACATTAGTAAAGCTTAGTGTGTACTACCCATAAAAATCAGATTAAAAGCTTAAGATAACGCAAAGATAATGGCTTCCATAACAGGTGATATGCCCCCCAAAAAGCAGATTAGACAATGGATTAACGTACCCAGAGGATAATGGATGAGTTTACTTACAAAATTTGAGCTCTTGCCTTTGAGGACTGCTGATTTGACGAAGCCAGTTTTGAGTAAGGATTTGGAGATGTGGGCTACAAGGTCATCACTGGTGCAGTTCGCCAGCGTCCTGGGCTTAAAAATGCTAATGGAAACCCACGATGAGTTGCTTTCAGGGCACAGGGGGAGAGGTTGCATATTATTGTGATTTCTACTATTACTACTAATATTAATATTATTAATGCGATTATCTATCATTACGCCTTCTGCTGCAATAGAATATTAGCCCAAGTAACTTGAAGCTAAATAAGCTATATAGATGCTATTAAACTGGGATTGGAGAAGTAAATATAATTATATAAAATGATAGCTAAGCTATGAGAGAAGCTTTGCAGGAGCTAGTCATGCAGCTTAGAGAGGTGTATTATCATGCAAAGCTGTGAGAGAGGAGATGGCGAAATGCTCTGATAAACCAAGGATTAGAGGGATTAACACTCAATAATGCGTTAACCTAGGACGAGGGTTATCAGCATAATCAAGGCTGGTGCGATGGTTTAGGTCCGTTAATGACGATTTTGCGAGGTTCTTGCCAATCAAGGTCGGCGGTTTTCTGAGAATAGGCAGACCAGTTATATATAGTAGTTTGACCCTCTTCTTTCGTAAACGCGTGTAACAAGGGCAGCTTCCCACGCTACTTCATCTCACGTAACATTTTTGTTGGCGTGTACGCGTCACCTGAGGTCTCCCCTCTAGAACGTTTCTCTCCTTTGACCAGCTCCTCATCACACAAGGCGGCCGTTCTCAACGGTTCCACCACCTTTTCTTGTTACACCTACCACCTTCTTAGGCCCGTTACACATACCACGCCCATGTATGGGCGGGGGAGATTGCCTACCCATGAATTATGGGCGGTGGATACCCACACCACATCAGCATAGGCAGGCACCGGTATGGCGATGTGTAATGGGCCTTAATGCACACCAATGATCACTCTAGTAGGGCTGAAATTTGAAGAACCACCCTGACCTTCATCCTTTTGAAGGCCATAAACTAGGTTCACCTTCAAAATATTTATGTTTGTCTTAAATTCTGAGGAATTTTCAAAATAGTGACCTTCTATGGCCTTCCTTTGTAACCCTATTTTCTAAGAGGCCTTCTCTAGAAGGTCTTTAAGGGCTTTGAGTCTTCTTCCTTACACCAAACACTTTCTTAATGCACCTCACTACTATCTTGTTATATACACTTAACACCCTATTTTCTAAGAGGCCTTCTCTAGAAGGTCTTTAAGGGCTTTGAGTCTTCTTCCTTACACCAAACACTTTCTTAATGCACCTCACTACTAACTTGTTACATACACTCACTACTAACTTGTTACATACACTTAACACCCCCTTAATGCACCTCCTTTGATACGCCAACCAAAGTAGCACGCACACTTCAAGTTGTGTCTCCCAAACGACTTAGAAATAAGCATAAGTCACACAAGTAGAATAGACGAGCTTCTCATGTGCAGAGCCCTGTCGATATTCCAACAAATTTGGAGTTCTATAAGTAAACCAGAGGTGTCCTATTTTTCACGTGACTAAAGGCTACTAATGTAATGTTCTACTCAGAATTGAGCATTTTTTTGCACCTCTTTTTGATTTGTGGATCGAAAAAAGTTTGCATTGAAGTTGGAACTTGAGGAGTACATGGAATTTGATTTTTTTTAAATGCTAGTTGGCTAAGTTGTGGAAGTCTCTTAGCTGACGAAACTTATGAGGAATTTGGTAATGTGATGCAAACCTATAGCCATTCCCATGTAAATTTGAGGTGGTCTATCGATGGGAAAGAAGTATGAATTGTGTGGAACTAAGAGCCTATTTTCACACTTTCCAAGAATACCATCGGTGGGAAAGAAGTTTAAATTGTGCTGAACTAAGAGCTTATTCTCACACTTTCCAAGAATACCACCTCTAGCCCCAATGGTGGGGGTTTGTGCTACCGCTACATTGCCCTCCCACTTCGCAAACAACACCAATGGAATCTCCCTAGATGGCAAGTTTGCAACCCTATAAAGTTTTTGCATGTTTTTTAAACTTTGGTCCTACTTAATTTATTTTTTCATGTGGGCTCTTTTTCGAGTTTGTTTTTCTCATTCAATGTACTCTCCTCACCACCATTGCACGATGGTGCCATTGTGATGATTTTAAAAGGGGGGTGAGGATTTTAAAAGGGGGCTGATGATTTTAAAAGGGGGGTGAGGATGGGCCATGAGAAGAAGGAAAAAAACTACCATCATAGGATATACCATTGGTGGCATTGTAACCAAAGTTGGAAACAACTGGTCATAATACCAACCACTAGCCCACCACCCATCATTTTTTTCCACCCCATGAGTACAAGTCCTTTGTAGGATGAAATAATGTTCTTGTATTAGCTCAAACATGTATTGCTACCTACCATTACATGTTCTTTTTTCTGGAAAGTTGGGTTTGACCTATTACGAAAATGTCTAGTGAAAAAAAATTCATTGAATGTTGAGGAGGAAAAACTTACAAGAAGTCTCCTTCATCGAGGCCTTTTCTTGAAAAAACATGTTGTTTAGTTCTAGCATGCTTACCCTACTAGCATGTTGCATTAGGCTCCTTACATGCAAATTTCTCTTGGATGTATTGAAGCTTGAAATAACATGATTTATAGCTATAGGCCATTAGAAGGACTTCAAGAACATTATTTCATGTCCATCATTGTGATGGGAGTGTATTGATCGGCCTTGGTAGGTGTTTGAAAGGCCTTCTCACACAACATGTACAAGGGCTTGTACATCCATTGGCTAGTTTAGCGATGGGCATTACAATTGACTTTGACTTTGGGTCATGAAAGCTAGAATATGAAGGATTTTGCCTTAAAACAAGTTAAACAGAAAAACAATGAACTTTAATATGCAAAAAAGGTTTTCCATTGGACCAACTCAAAATTTGAAAGGTTTAATTAGGCTAGTTGAAGATTAGGTGAAAATATAAAGCTTCTAGTATAACTCAAACAAAAGAGAAAGCATCTTATTCGAGCTACCATGCATGTATATTTTTCTAGAAAGGTATCGAAGCTCTTACTCCACTTTGTTAGTCCTCCAAACATCAATTCATTAATCAAACTTGATGTGTCAAATCAAGAGGTGGTTGCTCTTTTTAGATTTCATACAATGCTTCCAAAAGAAAACAACTTTGAGTTTAAGGTTGCATATTGCCCATTTTTTAGGCATTTAGGAAATTTAATATTTAATATCAAACAAAAACTTAAAACTTAAAGGAACCTACTAAACACAAAGTTCTATCTAGCAGTACCTTGGAAAAATCACACTTTAGGTGCTTTCATGGTTTCAAAGATAGTTTTCAAAACACAAACCCAACTTACAAGGATCGTCAATATTAATAGCTCTTGCCCTTTAAAGCATCTCTCTCCAAAAAATGATTCCAAAATAATGTTTGCATGGCTTTAAGACAAAGTTTTCAAGACACAAGCCTAACTTACAAGGATCTTCAATATTAATAGCACTTGCCCTTTATATCATCTCTCTCCAAAAAATGATTCCAAAAGTATAATATTGTTACTAGTTAAATCTATCATTTTCTAGCTATTTTTGACTAAACAAAGATTTTTGTTGCCACAAGCTAGATAGAATCTTGTGTAAGTCATGACAAAATATGGTTTAATCATGCATGAAACCACTGCAAGTAGCTTTCATTATTATCAAGTCTTACTCAGCATTATGAATACCTTCATATGTGCACACTTATAGGGAGGTTTTTCCTTTGTGTAACTTACGTAATTAAGCTAGGAAGCTTACATGGAGAACTGAAAAAATATATGCAACTAGTGGTTAAAACTCGAGCTTTAATAATCATTTTCAAATAAGCGTAAAACTAATTAGTTTTTAAATAAGGCATATCACATATTTTTGATACAAGGCATTTTTTAAATGTTTGAAGACTTATTATAAAGCTCTTTTTTCTTCTCAAAAAATCCAAAGTTTTTAATGGGTTTTTATGTATTACCTAGGTACATGTCAATTTTATAGTAGAGCAGCTAACAATTTTGAGTATAGGCGACACACACATGATAATACGTAGATATCGCCTTTTTGATGAGGGAGCCTCTACATTTGCAGCATACCAAGATTCTGTGGCACCATCTGATTCTACCTAAATATATTATATCTTTCTATATATTCTAGTTTAGGGTCATTGTACATGAGGTTTTTTGGTGATAGGTGAAAAGATGCAGGGGAGAAGAGAGCTTGAGCTCTTGCAAGCACACACACACTCACAAAACCCTAAAAGATAACACACAAGGTGAGAGGCTAAAAATCTTCTTCTTCTTCACACAACACTCAACACACCATATACAAAGATAAGAGTACACACAATATGAAAAGGTACTCAACCAAATACATACTAGGGTTCTCTATAGTGTGAACCCAACTAAATGAGCTGGCGCTATAACTATGCCAGTCTCTAGAATGGCTGTCACATAGCCTGTCATCCCACTGGCCGCATATCACCCATGATCTCACCAACCATGCCAGTGGTGTAAGTGTGGGGCCTATCCCCCAGGCGGGTCATCAGTGTCCACCGCCTCACTAGATGAGCTCAATATCTCAACACTCCCCCTCGAGCTCAACTCCATCTCAACACTCCCCCTCGAGCTCGATATCTCAACACTCCCCCTCGAGCTCAACTCCATCTCATGTACACCAAGCAAAGCCCTGAATCTGCGGAGCTTCTCTGTATCCAATGCTTTGGTGAAGATGTCATCTACCTGATCCTGTGTGCTGACATAAACAAGGTCAACATCTCCTACCAAAACCTTCTCTCCGACAAAATGGTAGTGGACCTCTATATGCTTCGTGCGAGCATGAAAAACTGGGTTCCTGGCCAACTGTATACTGCTAATGTTGTCACAGAAAATGACAACTTGTCTATCCACTGATAGACCCAAATCTGCAAGTAGCTTTCTCAACCAAGTTACCTCTCACATGCTGCCATAACAGCACCTCTGTACTCGGCCTCTGTAGTACTGGATAGAGCAACCGTAGGCTACTTCTTGCTGCCACAGAGGTGCTGCTATGGCAGCACCTCTGTACTTGGCCTCTGTAGTACTGGATAGAGCAACCATAGGCTGCTTCTTGCTGCTCCAAGTCACAGCAACACTCCCCAAAAGAAAACATGAAGCCACTAGTAGATCTTCTATCTGAGATACTACCAGCCCAATCAGCATCTGTGTACCCATGTACACATATCTCTGTCCCAGTTTCATAAAATAGTCCACAATCCAAAGTAGACCTCACATACCTCAGTATGCGTCTCAATGCATACTGAGTATGCGTCCACAATGCAAAGTAGACCTCACATACCTCAGTATGCGTCTCAATGCATCCAAATGTGGCTTCCGAGGAACCTGCATAAACTGACTCACCAACCCAACAGCATAGCTCAAATCTAGCCTGGTGATCGTCATGTAGATCAAGCTTCCCGCTATATGCCTATACATAGTAGGATCCTCCAAAATCTCTCCTGAATCTGCACTCAACTTACCATTCTGATCCAATGGCACTGAGATAGGCTTACAGCCTGTCATACCATACTTGGACAACATGTCCAAGCCATACTGTCTCTGCAGTAATCCAATACCATGTGGTGATCTAATCACCTCAATGCCCAAGAAATATCTGAGCTCCCCCACATCCTTCATCTCAAACTTGTGTCTAAGCAAGATCTTTACATCAAAGATCTCTGCATCATGGTCCCCCGTAATGATCAGGTCATCTACATAGATGACAACAAGCACAACCCCTCTATCATCACTGTGTCTCACATACAACGAGAAATCTGCATTGGCTACATGAAAGCCAATAGTGACAAGATATTCAAAAATCTTGTCAGACCATGCTCTTGGTGCTTATTTTAAGCCATACAAGGCTTTCTTCAACCTGCAAACATGCTCGGGGTGACTCATATCCTCATAACCAGGTGGCTGCAACATATACACCTCTTCCTGCAAATCCCCATGCAAGAATGCATTCTTTACATCCATCTGATGTAAAGACAATTGCTTTGACGCAGCCACTGCTATCACAACTCTCACTGTGCTGCCATCTTGGCAACTGGGCTGAAAGTTTCCTCATAATCAATGCCATATGTCTGCGCATATCCTTTGGCTACCAATCTAGCCTTGTACCTGCTTATGCTTCCATCACTGTTATGTTTTACTTTGTACACCCACTTGCATCCAATGGCTTTCTTGCCTTCAGGCAATTGTACTAAATCCCAAGTCTCATTTCCATATAGTGCATCCATCTCCTCATCCATAGCTTTCTCCCAACACACATTTCCAACAGCCTCATCAATGCATGTGGGCTCAACCTGTACAACTTTTGCCATGTATGCATAGTGATGTGCCACATAACCATCATAGGTAAACCTCTACACAGGATTCTTCACTCTCCCAGATCTTCGTAGCTTTGCATTCATGGCTTCCATAGCCTTCTTTACACCAGGTGTTCTCATAGCTGGTATCCCAAGATCCTCATCAAGGCTCATCTCTGAGCCACTAGACTCTCCATCAACATGAGAATGCCCTACAGAAATGTCAGGCATACTAAGAGGCTCAACCACTTTCTCTTTGCCTTTATGTGATGTACTAATCACATTTGCAGGACTGGTATTATGACGCAGCCTGCCACTCCATGGTCTATCAACTGAACCACTAGATGAGGACTCTCCTGGTCCACTCAAAGACTGTGATTGCTGACTTGCATTCTGTCAACCACATTTCCACTCACATCAGCCCCAACAGCTTCTTTTTTAGCAGCATACCAGCTCCTTATCTCATAAAAAACAACATCCCTGCTTACCCTCAACCACATTTCCACTCACATCAGCCCCAACAGCTTCCTTTTTAGCAGCATACCAGCTCCTCATCTCATAAAAAACAACATCCCTGCTTACCCTCAAGTCACGTGTAGCAGGGTTATAACACTTGTATCCCTTTTGCTCAAGGGAATATCCAATAAACACACATTTTTCAGCTTTTGGATCTAGCTTAGTTCTCAGCTCATCTGGCACATGCACATATGCAATGCATCCAAAGACTTTCAGATGAGACAAATCAGGTTTTCTGCCACCAGTAAACCTCTCCTCTGGAGTTACATCATGTATGGCTGCAGTTGGAGTCCTGTTCATGATGTAAAGTGCTGTAAAAATAGCCTCAGCCCAATAGCTATGCGGCATATTCTTCTCTCCCATCAATGCTCGCGTAATCTCAGCAATGTGCTTGTTTTTCTGCTCAGCAACTCCATTTTGCTGTGGAGTGTATCTACATGTAAACTGTCTCTGAATACCATTCTTCTTCAAAAATTCAGAGAACTCATTGGAGAAGTACTCTCCCCCTCCATCTGACCTTTACATGTTTCCCCGTTTGCTTTTCAACCGTAACTCTGAAATTCTAAAAATGAGTGAACACCTCACTCTTCTCCGTCATGAAGTATACCCACACTTCCTTGTGTGGTCATTAATAAATGTCACATAATACCTGCAGCCTCCCATAGACATGGTCTTCGTAGGATCCCATACATCTGAATGCACAACATCTAGTGCATTTCTGCTCACATTTCTGTCACGTGGAAATACATGCTTTGTTTGCTTTCCAAATTGGTATGCTTCACATATTTTTTGCATACCTTCAACTTTAAACTTTGGCAGCCCTGTCACAATTCCTTTAGTCTGCATAGACTTCATTCTCTGCACATTCACATGTCCAATTTTTTTAATACCAAATGTCTGTGTTTGCAACAATTCCTGAACCATTTGCAAACATTGCAGCACTCACTTCAGGCATGTTTACATTTAATGTAAACATTCTGTCCACTCTGTTGCCTTTTGCAACCAACCTGCACTTGTCTTTAAAGTCTTCAACATAACAATCATCAAGGTTAAACCGAACCTGCAAACCCTGCTCAATCATCTAGCCAACTGAAACCAGATTCTTTGTTATGTTCGGAACATGAAGTACATCTGCAAGGTACTTCACTTTGTCATCCTCTGTAGCATAGACAATGGCACATATCCAACATGGGCAATTGGATGAGCAGTGTCATCCCCTGTTTCCACAAAACCTTGTCTTTCAAGGTTTTTCATCTCCTTGAACCATTCCCCATGACTTGTCATGTGGTTCGAAGCACCTGAATCAACATACCATACATCATCTTTATGTACTGCTTCAACATTTTCAGACATGGCATTAACGACATGCTGCATAACAAATAATCTTTCATTATCCTCATTGTTTCTGCTCGAGGATGCATAGTTGTTTTGCTGCAATTTCCCATTTTGCATGTCAGCCTGCTTCTTATAACAATATGCCTGCACATGTCCAGGCTTACCATAATAAAAGCATCCACGTGTATCATTATACTGCCTTTGCCAATTTCCACGACCTCTTTGACTCCCCCTGCCTTTGAATTGGCCTCTTCCACCTGTGTGTTGTTGTTGTTGTTGTTGTTGTTGTTGGTGAATTCTGGGACTGTTGTTGTTGCTACTGCTGGGGCCATAATTCTGATTACCTGTTCGGCCACCTCCTTGGCCGTGTCCACGGCCTCCTCTACCTCATCCTCTTCTTGAACTCGGGTAGAAGGCCTATTACTCTGAACTGTTTTTATTTTGTGAAGACTGTTGGTCTTCACCCAAGCTCTTCTCTTCTATAATCAATATAGACACCAAATTTGTGAAATTGGAAATGTTTTCCCGAGTTTGAATAGACGTCTTGAACGCCTTGTATTGTGGCCCGAGACCACGTAGACAGACTTCCACCTTATCATCATCATCTACTGAAACGCTAATAGATGCAAGGGATTCCACAATACCCTTGATCTTCAATGCATAGTCATTCACAGACATACTCTTTTTCTCCACAATATGAAGTTCATTCTTCAACTGTATCTTTCGTGCCTTGGTATTCGTTTCATAGAGTTTTACCAAGGTGTCCCACGCCTCCTTGGGGGACTTGGCATCCTGTATGTGCCTAATTATGGTGTCCTGTATATTGATAGAGAGCCAATACATAACTTTTCTGGCTCCTTGGTTCCAATCCTTGAACTCTTTCACATCTACAGCAGTCGAATTGATCTCCGATATCTCCGGTGCCTCTTCATGCTCACCTTCTATGTAGTCCCAGAGTAACCCTTTCCCATCAGGAAATTTATCAATCTGAACCTCCAAGCATGGAAGTTTTTCTTGTCAAGCTTCTTAGCAACAATCTGGTTTATGCCATCATTTGCTAGACACACAAATTTACCAGAAACAACACTCTGGTTTGTGTCTTGCACAAGCTGCTGTATTTTTTGCAGCGGTACTGTACAACACTTAAATGTCACAACTAGTGAGACCTCAATGTACATACATACACCCAATGGCAACTGTTGACCTCCTTGCAGCACACACAATGTCTGAACAACCAATCTGTCTTCCTGCAGTTCTTAAAACAGAGTTCTACATAGAATCGATCACTTACCCACAGTGCTTGAAATCGCCTGCTTTCTGAAATACGGAGGTCCTAACGCGCCCGAAACACGTTTTCGACCCAAAAAATTTTATCCGATAGGACTATATAGTTTTCCTATAGCTTTACTCCCGCGAAGAAAGCTCCTCAATCAGAGATCGTTTGCCAGTGCCTCTCGTAGAGCTCCTGATAAGGGTGTAGTCTCGCCAACACAAATAGGGAAGAGTAGATGAAGCTCTTATCCTCGTACCGCTTCTTGTGCTTCTCTTGCTTGCAGCTCAGTCCTTAGCATGAACCAGGCTCTGATACCATGAAAAGATGCAGGGGAGAAAAGAGCTTGAGCTCTTGCAAGCACACACACACACAAAACCCTAAAAGAGAACACACAAGGTGAGAGGCTGAAAATCTTCTTCTTTCATACTTAGGCAATGTCAGTTTTGTTTAAGAAGCTGTGATTTGATGCTTATGAATACTCATGCAAAAGTAGATCTTAGGTTTATATTAATCTTATAGGTATAATATTGGATTTTTCTTGAATAACTCAGTCAAGTTAATTAAGTATTTGACATGCAAGGAGATGGTATGTATCCCATGGTTATTTATAATTAAAGCAAATAAACTTTGTAAATAAGAAGGATTTGATCCCAAATACTAAGAATATGTAGCATAAATGGGACCTTTGAATTATTGCCACACCTACACACATTAAGGGTTTAAGTTATATTATGAAGCTTCTTGAATCAACAAAGAGTCCTCCAGTTAGATGCATAATCCAAGAAGAAATAGATTCTTGTAACTCATGATTAGGTGGTTATGTATAAGAAGAAGTAATTTGATGCTTATAAATACTCATGCAAGGGTAGATCTTAGGTTTATACTAATCTTGCAAGTATTGGTTTTTACTTGAATAACTCAGTCAAGTTAATTAAGTATTTGACATGAGAAAGGAAATGGTATTTACCCCATGAATGTTTATGATTAAAGCAATTAATATTTCTAAATAAGAAGGATTTGATCCAAATATTAAGAATTTGTGAAACATAGATGGGACATTTGAATGATTACCACCTACACACATTAAGGATTTAAGTTGAATCATGAAGCTTCTCCAATCAACAAAATAGTCCTCTAGTTAGATGCCTAATCCAAGAAGAAATAGATTCTTGTAACTTATGACTAGGTTAATGAATTCTACACTTTATTGTATGATGTAGGTTTAAAGTTACATGAAGAAGTTAGTTCCAAGATTTTCATTAGGTTAATGAATTCACCACTTTATCATATGAAGTATAAGTAGACACGTTTTAAGTTACATGAAGCATCAGAAATTAGTTCCAAGATTGCAATAAGTTAAATGCTTTGTCGTATAGTCTGTAGAGAAGGACCTATCCTTTTAGTAGTGTTGATCGTTGATGTAACATTTCTTGTTCACTCAAGTCGATTGATTGGAGTATCTGTGGTGGTCACCTTGCACTCACTTTTAGGCCTAAGGGAACTCGTCTAGAGAAGTTGGGATACACAATAGTGATGCACCAACTCTTTACATCAAGGATAAGATTCTAGTTTACTTTGACCATGTTGATAATGACTTCATTAGGAATGAAATCTTGATTATTTATTGACCATCTTAATAATGAAATTAAGATAAAAACAATGAGTATCAAGCTCAGAACCCTCGTACGAGAATCTACCCACCTTTGACAAGTTGATTATAGAATATATATAAGACTAAAGATTATGCATACTTAAGTAAAGAAATAGATAGACTCCTTTATATTAGTTCAGGTATTAGATGCCTTGAGCATCAAAGGTGGTCAGTTCAGCTACCTAAAAAAAAAACGCGGGATAACTTAGTTAAGAATCATGTAAAGAGATCCATGACTAAGGATTGAAGATCTTGGGAACTATCAAGGGAAAATGTGGTGATAAGGTGGTCATCAGACTAAGAAATGGAAGGAAGAAAAATCTCCCTATAAAGGCTTACTATTGATGATTATTTATGGACCACAAATGGTAAACTTGGGAAATTCCTATAGAATCCTCTTATTACTAAAGGAAGGATGGTATCTAAATATGGATTTCTTTCATTATGTGATTAAGGTTTTTTCAAGGATGAGATTGAACATGAAGTTCATGTATGTAAAGCTTTAGAGATTCTCCACTATGGCTTGCTTAAGCTCAGTCTCTAGGATGTAGGTGAATCAATTGATTCATCATTTTATCAACAAGTTATTGTTGGGTGCCTCATCTAGAATCAATAAACTAATCTAACTTAGATAAAACACTTAGCCTTTTTAAATAGATGGATGAGAAATCATCTAATCTCGAGGACTGCACCTCATGCAAAAATACTTGGTTCTAGATTATAGGAGATTGAATTAGTTTTTCCAGTGAAGAATAAATACTCTATCCCTCGGATTGATAAACTCCTAGATCGATGACACAGTGCTTAGATGTTCACAAAGATAGATATGAAGTTTGGATACTATCACAAGCAGTAGGATGTTCCAAAGACAACATTCAATACAAGATATGGCCATTACGAGTTTACTGTAATGCTTTTTGGATTAACAAAAGCTCTCGCTCTAAAAGATCGATGACACAGTGCTTAGATGTTCACAAAGATAGATATGAAGTTTGGATACTATCACAAGCAGTAGGATGTTCCAAAGACAACATTCAATACAAGATATGGCCATTACGAGTTTACTGTAATGCTTTTTGGATTAACAAAAGCTCCCGCTACTACATTGAATAGGTTAATGCATGAAATATTCAAAGAACATTTGGATGAATTTATCCTTGTATTCTTTGATGATATTCTGGTCTCTTGATGGGCATCTTCAGCTTACGCTCCATGCGCCTCTTTCGGATGTGGATCAGGTGCAAAGGTGTCCTGAAGTGCAAACATATCAATGGTGGAGCCAAGAGGAGCTTCTCCTTGAATGGATTGAGGAATGTGGATAGTGGTGACATGAGGTTGAGGTTTGGGTTAGGATGTAGCCAGTAGAGCGGTGGTGAGTAGGTGGTTGAAAAGGTTCCTCCATTGTAGGCCTTGGGGAAGAAACATATGGATTATAGGATGGCTCTCCTGTTTGTGTTTCTTTGGAAGAGGTTGGGGCTTGGGGGTGTCAGCAGTGGTGGGGCACATCACCCCAAAGGCACGAATAGGCTTGGTGAGGCACAAGAGCGAGAATCTCTTTGTCAATGGCATCAAAAAGTATCTTTGTGAGCATATTTATGCAATGTACCTTGCCTGCTGAGCTTTGGAGCGGCCGGTTGGTCGGAAAGTAGCTTGACCAGGCTAGTGAGGGACACCCTGTTATGGCAGCCAAAGGCTTTTGGTGAGTGAGGAAGGTGAGCACATAGGTCGATTAAACCCATTCTCGGATGACTATGTCATCAAATTTAGCCCCATTGGAATTGAGGCCATCCCCATAGGTGCCAAAGCTTGGTCATGGTGATTAGGTGCCGAACCTTGATCATTGTGGAATTTGGATGCATGGGTTGGGAGATGGAGATGTAGGGCTCTGTGCACTAGATCCTCAATGAGTCGCATCTAATGAGGTGACCTATCTCAACCTCCCATGTATTGTCTTTATTATGGTAGATGTAGTCTAGGGTAAGAGGGAGATCCGGGCCCCATGGGGATTGGTTGTGGAAGGTCAAGCTAACCTTGTCGAGGTAAGCGGCTAGTTCGGGTAAATAGAACACAACACGACATTCTATTAATGGGTAGGTGACACTAAAGAGATTTCTGAGGGGGGCTTTTAACTTGAGCATGGAGCAGCCAACCTTGGGGATGGTGCGGAGGTAAGCGATCCTAAAGAGATTTCCACAATGGGTTTTAACTTGGGCATGGAGTAGGTAACCTTAAATGGTATGGTGAATTTCAAGGTCGAGGGAGCATGAGTCGTCATAAAAAATGGTGAGGGTTTTGACTTAGGCATGGAGTATGCAACCTTGGATGGTGCAGGGAATTTAAAGGTCGAGGGAGCAGGAGTCTTCCCGAATGGTGAGGGACATTTTGGTGAATGGATTCGGAAGATCTAGCAGTGGGGTCACTTTCTAGGCTCCCTACATAAGGGTGACGATGTGCTTAAGGCACCATCTGTTATGATGTGTGCACAAAGGTCCCTTATGTGCAACTCTTCAAACATGAATGAGTGGAAATCGGTAAGAAATAAGGCATGGAGAAGGGTAAATTTTGATGCAAGTTAGGATGCCTTCTCAGATTCATGTGTTAAACAGTTATCTTTAGGTTTAGATCACTAATGTTGAGCCATAGAATGTTGTAGGATGGCATGAGAGTGGAGGATGTCATTGAGAGCCTTGGGGTTTATTAGTCACACTGGAAGCAATCTCACTAGAAGATACAATTATCGTTTGATTTTGAGCCGTTGGAGGATACATGGGATGATTTTTATACTCTTACATTTGTGGAATAGGAGTCTGCCCAGAGGGAGCCCTTACAACTAGTAAGGTCCACCTCTGCAAAGGACCAGTTGTGTTACCATGGCAACCAGACTTTAATGCTTGGGAGGCACAGCTCTATGGAGTTAGCAGTTTTGGTTAGGATGAAATTTTCACAAACTTAGGGGAAGGTGTTAAAGGTGGAGGGTCATGTGACATCTAGTTTTTTTTAATAGTCTCGAGGGCCTTTTTATTGATGGTAGATATGTTGAATGGGAAAATATTTAGCCTTGTTGATGTAAGGGCCATTAGGAAGTGTCAATTGCTCAACTTAGCCACCTAGTAGTGGAAGATACACGTACTTCACATCATAATCATCATCAATTTGTCGGTTATTAACGATGGAGGGCTATATGGGTGTCTCTAATTGCACAACACAATAGTCTCAATCGCAATTGGGAAGAGACAAAGAAGCCGCCTATTGCATAAGCTGTTGAATATAGCAAGTGATGTTGAGTAAATGCTAGGTGCAAGGGGGGAGTGCTATGTGACCCTCAAATGATGTAAGTGTTGTACTAGTCATAGGACTAAGGTTCAAAGGCTCAAAGGAGACCCAAATGTGAAGGATGACTATCCTAAGGAGTGTCCAAAGAAGGAGCCTAGAAGAAGGTGAGAAAAGGCCCAAGTGGGTGTTCACTTTAAGAGGGGTGATCCTCAAATCTAGGCAAGATTAGTGGTGGCTTATGAGTCACGCTTAATGGCTAATAGAGATATACTCAAGACTATATAAAGGCCCTCTAGAATGTGTGTGGATTTGCAATGACATTTCTTAATTTGTATTAGTGTTAATAATATTTGTTAATCAAACATGGTCATGTTGACTTACTATGAGCCTCCCTAGCTCTCATGGTATCAGAGCCACCTAGGGTTGGCCTATAGCAAGTGATTAGGGAATTTATTTTCTTCTTTATTAGATTAGGAATTGCATTAGGATTAGTGCTTCTTGTTATCTTGTTGGTTAGGAAGCGAGTACAGTTTGTTTATATGTTTTCTCTTATAAATTAGGTTAGGGTTTCCTCTTATCCCTATATAGTAGAGAATAACAGGTGAGCAAAGGGAGAAGAAGAAGCAAACGACAGTACCTGGCAATAAAATCCTGAATTACGGTAACTTGCGTAAGCTGTAGCCAACCACCATAGCAGGCACATCAAATGATTGTAGAACACAAAAAGAAGAGAGGCGTGCAGTGTAGTGCAGTAGCTTGTCGCAAAAGGATCGACAACAACGCAGAGAAGAGCTTCCTTTGAGCTAAAAGTAGCCATTGTGACAGTTCCTCTGGGCAGGAAGAACTGAAAAAGTGAGCAGGCGGCAACCTCCTTCGCAACAAGAACATCATCTCTACAGCACAGTAAGCAGTATCGGTTGCCTGGCGTTGGTGCCCTCAAGCAGGAGAAACAGAGACATGGAGAAGAAGATAAGCGTTCATTTTCCTCACAGTAAACCCTAAAGATTATACCCTTGGTGGGTATTGAAAGGGTTTGTACAAAGGAGCCTTAAACAGGAGTCGTCACATTGGAACCATTGTTGACATAGCGTGCTTGTTGTAGTGGTTGATGGGGGTGGCTTGTAACCTAGAAGTAGCAAGTTTGATCCCCAGCTAGCTGACACCTGATCATTACCTTGCCCTCGCTTTGTAGAGGATATGAGAGGTCCTCATAGAGTACTTTGCTCCTTTCTACTCGCAAAAATTTGAAAGAAAAAAAAGAAAAGAAAACATGAGTGCATGGAAACCTTTTGGTTTTCATCTATAAAATCTTCATCAACATGGGCAATGGGCATTGTGGATTTTTGCCTCATCAATAGGTGTCTCGTCATCTAATTTTTTTTAAAAAAACCAATAATATATATATTATAAAAAGAAGGAAAAGACTTTACAGATCGTTCTTTCCAACCCCACAGTCAACCATCAACAACATAAGAGTCAACCACCATTAAGCAAATTACACACCAAATCCCATCTATCTTCCTCTCAAACAAAAGAAGACTCTCCCAAGACAACTGGTACCCAAGCAAAATACAAGTCTCAATCAAAGCTTTAGTTGAGCAGCCTCTAGGAGCTTGTTTTTCCAAAACCTCACCCTCCACCTCCCCTTTCTGAAACCAGATTTTAACTGTTGGTCTAGTCCCCACTGGATTCTCAATGAATGCCACAAAGATATAGCTTGCTTGCTTGACCTTCTTATACCACCTCTTGGTTCAAGGTCCATACCTAGCTGGCTTAGTCTCACCCTCTGCTTTTTGATACCCTGCAAATCAATTCACTAGACCATTAGGCACAACCCAGTATGTCTACAAGTGACCCCACATGGAGAAGGCTCAGATGATAGTAAACTGCAAAGACTGAATCAACTAAAACAATTCAGCCCCACTCATTTTATTAACCAAGCATATAGACCAGCACATACAAATACATTTATGCATCAATCCACTAACATCAATTCTTGTATCACTAGCTTTCTGAAACACAATGTAGTTTCTGGAATTCTAGATTTCCCATAAACAACAGCACCTGATAATATTAAAGATCACATTAACATGTCCATCATTAGTTGTCCATTTGCCAAAAACAGCTCTAGACCATGCACCCCTAAACAGCTCTAGACCCATTTCCCAAACTTAAAACCTAGGCTCTCCTAATAGCAGGTCAATCCCAAAATGTATGCTTCCAAGGCAGTCGTGTATCTAGGGCAGCATCCACTTGTGAAATTCCTTGGAACCAATTTAGAGCCAATGGGCAGAGCTCCCATATGGACTCTCCATAGAAAAACCTGAGATTTAGTAGGTACTTCCATTTCCCATATTGCCTTCCACTTCCTTCTCCAATAGTGAGAGCTTCAATTCACTTTTCATATTCTGTTACAGTAAATGACATTGTCTTCACTTACTCTCAACACTTACTCTCAAAGCACTATACAGACCTCTGGTTATGCCTCTGTCCAGCTTAGAACCATTAAACCACGACCAATCCTTGATCCAGCAAGTTTTATCCATTGCAATGGATGTCCAGCCTTTCTGCACCTCTTCCAACACATGCCTGATCAGCTGTGCTTTTCTATTAGATAAAGCAAGATCCATCTCCAATTGCTCAGGCTCTTTCCATCCCACTAATGCTTCATCCCAACGATCCTTAAATCTCTTCAAACACTTATTGTTCAGTCTTTTGGCTATTCTGGGGTCTTATAAGGCAAGAGGGGGATTGAACTTATGAGTCCACTATATCCCTAAACACATTAAAGGGTTCCCAGACGCTCTGCCACATCCATCCCTAAACACATTAAAGGGTTCCCAGACGCTCTGCCACATCCATCCCAGACTATGAGTTCCAACACCTCTTTTCATTTAGTACACAACATCCTACATAGTGGGGACCCCGTTATTTTGAGAGGGGCATGAGAGAACACTTTATCTTTCCAACTTAGACCTTGCCACACTCCATCAAGGTAGACAGCTGAGCACTCGACCAGTTCCCAGAGGCTCTGCCACATCCATCCCACTAAAGACTCTGGCCTATCTTGCCTGGGACAAAATTCTCATGCCTAAATTTGAAGGTGGGCTTGGCATTCTTGTCTCATCATCTAATTCTACATCAACTCTTTCCTTTGCAAAAATTAATGCAACCTTTATAAGCCGCCTTTATGAGCACACGTATGTGACTCATTTTATGATGTGTGAAGAGTCAACATGGGCTCTCGGACTCACCAAATTCGTGAGTGAAGTTGTTAGGACACCTCTCTCATCTTGTGTGGAGAGTCAACATGGGCTCTCTGACTCACCAAATGAGTGAGTGAAGTTGTTAGGCACCTCTCTTAACTTCACTCACTTACCAAATGAGCGAGTGAAGTTGTTATAGGGAACCTCTCTCATCTTGTGTTTAAACCCTCATTGTATACCTACCCTTGTGTAAAACTTCAAGCCCTAAGCTAACATTGTAGCCTATGAGGCATTTGTGATAGACTGCTCTAGCAAATGACTAAGAGTGTAGATACAATTTATGTATGGTGGTAGGACTTCATCACTTCTTGAGGTGGAGTGCTGAAAATAGCATGTGATGTTGGGTGAATGTTAGGAGCAAGGGGTAGTATTATGTGACCCACAAATGATGTACGTGTTGTTTACTAGTCATAGGACTAAAAGCTCAAAGGCTTAAATGTGAGAATATATGGAACGTCTAGCCCAAGGGGTGGCCAAAAGAAGGTGCCTAGAAGAAGGTGAGAAAAGGCCCAAGTGGGTGCTTAATTCAAGGGAGGTGAACCTCAAATCTAGGCAAGATTAACGGATGGCTTAATCTAGGCAAGATTAACGGATGGCTTAATCAAGCTTATGGTGGGTAACAATTAGCAAACTAATAGAGATATACTCAAGCCTATATAAAGACCCTCTATCTAATAGAATGCGTGTGTATTTGCAATGATAACTAGACTCTTATTTAAATTTATTTTGTGTGTTCCTTAATCTCTATTAATGCTAATTATCTTTCTTAATCAAAGATGGCCATTTTGACAAGTAATCTTATATACATGACAACTTTTTTATATGTGGTCACCCAAGACTATATGTCTAGGGTGTGTGGTCCAAAACTAATACATAAGGCTTATAGACTTTTGCATTAGATATGGAAGCTTAATTATTTCAAATCATAAGCAAAGAAGTATAAAAGTTGTGCTACCATATTTCACAAAAAATATGGCATTACGCTAAATAGTTGGTAATGTTAACCATGATAGTTGATAGAAAGATCTCATCACTCTCACAAGTTAGTTCTTTACTCTTTTTAAAATTAAGCCTCTTGCAAAGTAATTTCCAGCTCTAATATATGTGTGAAAATAAGTTTGCATTGCTTCAAGTGGTTAAATTTCACCTCCTAGAGAACCCATTACTTTATTGCCTCCTAGAGAATCCATTACTTTATTACTTTTCACTACTTCAAGTGGTAATTCTATGCCTCCTACATAATCCAAGAAACTAAGGGGATCTTAAGGTTCAAAAACGAATTAAAAACCTTCTCAAAAAATCGGACTATTCGAGAACTTTTACTTCTAAACTTCAGTTTTTTTTAAAATAAATTAAAATTTCAATTACATGTAACTTGTGTTTTTTGGATACACTTAGGGGTTCTTTGTCACCTATAGCCATGGCCTTGAATTGATGAGAGCAACCAAAAAAAACCATTTTTTCCCATTGGAATAGAAAATTTTGGAAATGGATCACTAGGGGAATATTTTTTGGTGATCTTTTGAGCTTCTAAGAGAAAATGGTGAGCTTCTCTAGTTTTCCTTTTTTATTTTCCTATGAAATGTGTTTCAAAGCTCACCATTTTAATACTTGTATTCATCATATATGTATGTTAATAGTGTGTTAAACTTACTAAAAACTCAAAGTAGAAATGATATATCAACTCACATGCAAGGATATTACAAAATTGGAACTTGTTTTTTTATTCTTTTATAAAGATTTTTTTAATATTTAGATTAACACATGAGACATAAGAAATAGCATATTTGACAATGCCCTTTTCCCAAGGGAGTGGAGAGATGAGACAGTGAGACCATTTTATCCATGTTGACGTACGCATGGAACCTAGCCTATTTATGGCAAGCCAACCAAATGATAATAATATTCGCAATTAGGAGGCATTAATCCAAACGGGCCATTTAAGGATTCTTGATTTGAAGGGATTAGAGCTAAAAATGTAGAGGTTTAAGGGGAAGCGTTGTGCAAATATGAATCTTGTAATCTTAAAATTGTTTTTACAATGATGGCCAAGAACTTCCCAATGCGCTTTACACTAATAACTAGGAGAAGAAGCTCCTACTCAAGCAAATGCAACCTCCCCCCTTTAAAGGAGAAGGTTCAAAGATTGAGAAGGATGTTGAAGTCTGGATTGAAGCAATGGACGATTATTTCTCTGCCGCCAGTACTGGAGTAGCAAATCAGTCTATGCTCCTCATCGGAGATGCTAAACTCTGGTGGAAACAGTGGTGCCGTGATTGACAAGGAAGTCACCGAGCATTCTCAAACATGGGAAGACATCAAGCAGGCCGTGAAGGAAAGATATCTTCCACCATCCCATGAATCCATAAAGATGAATGAGTTTTTTTTGTCTTAGGCAGTGCAGCTTAACTCTTGAGGACTACTATTCCAAATTTATCACTCTTCGGAAGTATGCCCCAGCTATGACTACTTCCCAGCAAGTGGCTCGTTTTTGCAAAGGGTTAAATGAACCCTTAGATTCCCGCCTTGAAGCAATGAGGCCAAGCACATTACAGGATGCTCTCATACGAGCAAAGCCCCTTATGAAAGAAATGAGGACTGACAATCCTAAGCATCAAAAGAGATCTTACCCTAAGGCAAATCCTAAAGATCAACCCTACAAGAAACCCCAACAGAATTTCCCCTACTACAACAGAGGGTGACAAGGCAACTCTTTTGTCCCCCGCTCGTATGCTGCTTCTTCCAGAGAAGGCCCTCTGTGTTTTGAGTGCAATGAGCCGGGACACTTTAGAGCCAACTATCCCAAGATGGCAACATCATTTCCCCAAGGTGGCAGAGGAAATCAAGGCCGTGGAACCCTATCCACCAAGGTGCAAGAGGCAGTGGATGTGGCAGAGGCCGCGGAGGAGCAGTTGTTAGGACCGCCTGTATTATAAGTGAAGAACCAGACCTTGGAAGTGGCTGAAGAAGGGCACGCCACCGTTCATGCGATAGTAGAACACCAAGGTCCGAATAAAAAATTTGGTGTAATCCAAACCCCAGCCACTCATCACGGTAAGCCATGTCAGCTTTTGATTGATTGTGGCAGTACCCATTCATTTCTTTCTCCTAGGTGTTTGCAAAAATTAAACTTGGGTCAAAAAACAGCTAGAAGAATGACTGTAGAGTTAGCCAGTGGGAAAGAAGTAGTATCTCGCCACTCTATAGGAAACCTTGATTTTGAGCTGGGTAATGAGCAAACTCATGGCCACTTTAGAGTCTTGCCATTAGGAATTTATGATGGAATCCTTGGGATGGATTGGTTAATTGCAAACAAAGCTAGCATTCATTGTAACCAGGGGAGTATCGCTTTTGAAAATGAGCATGGCCATTTATTCAGGGGATAACAGGAAAACCTAAATCTAGGGTAGTCAAGGCAAAACATCTTCTCAAGGGAACACGTAAGGGTCAGCAAGTTTTCTTAGTCAAGCTCAACAAAGCCATTGAACCTAGTAAGGAGACAGAACCCTCATGGCTCCAAGAATTCTCTACTGACATCTTCCCTGACGAGCTTACAGGGCTACCACCTCCTCGAGAAGTCGATCATGAAATCGAGGTGATCCCTGGAGCTCAACCCATCTCAAAAATGCCCTATAAAATGTCCCTTCCTGAAGCCATTGAACTTAAGGAGCAACTTTCCCAACTCATTGAGCAAGGATTCATACGCCCCAGTAGCTCTCCTTGGGGGGCACCTGTCCTTTTCCAAAGAAAGAAGGACGGAACTCTCCGCCTTTGCATAAATTATCGAGGGCTATATCAAGTCACTGTCAAGAATAAGTATCCTATCCCTCGCATTGACGAACTTCTTGACAAGCTTCATGGGGCCAAAGTCTTCTCAAAAATAGATTTAAGGTCTGGTTACTATCAGATCAAAGTCAAGGAAGCAGATATACCCAAGACAGCCTTCAATACCCATTATGGTCACTCTATGAGTTTACTGTAATGTCATTCGGGTTAACCAATGCTCCTGCAACCTTCAACCGCCTAATGCAAGATATATTCCATCCTTACTTGGATGAATTTGTGCTTGTTTTCTTTGATGATATCTTAATCTACTCCAAATCAATGGAAGAGCATGAGGAGCATGTGCGTAGAGTTCTACAATTGTTGCGCAGCCACAAACTCTATGCCAAGAAGAGCAAATGTACCTTCTTTACTCATCAAATTGAGTATCTTGGGTTCATCATCTCCAAAGATGGCATTTCAGTAGACCCCGCCAAGGTTAAAGATATTCTGGAGTGGCCATCCCCTAAATCAGTTCGTGAAGTTCGTGGGTTTTTGGGAATCACGGGATGGTATAGGATTTTTATCAAAGATTATGCCTTGGTAGCTGCACCTTTGACGGATCTTCTTAAGAAGGATTGTAAAATAGTGTGGCTGCCAATCCATCAAAACAATTTTGATCAGCTCAAGGTCATTATTACTTCTACCCCAGTCCTGAAACTTCCTGATTTCACCAAGGAATTTGAAGTGGTTACTGATGCCAGTAGTCTAGCACTTGGTGGCGTCTTAGGCCAAGAAGGAAGACCAGTCGCTTATCCTTCCCGCAAGCTGAAGCAAAATGAAGCAAATTATGCCACCCATGATTTGGAGCTCTTAGCAGTTGTTCATTGCGTCAAATTATGGAGACATTATCTCTTGGGGGGCAAATTCCAGCTTGTAATTGACCACAAAAGTCTAAAGTGGATCTTCACCTAGCCTAACCTCAACATGCGGCAAAGGAGATGGATTGAAATTCTACAAGAACATGACTTCGACATCAAATTCCACCCTAGGAAAGATAATGTGGTAGAAACCAGATGCACTTAGCCCCACAAATCTTTCTTGAGTGCAATTTCAATGCCAAATAATCCCATGCTGTTCAAGGTGGAAGAAGTCTCATCTCATGATCCAGATTATCAGAGGATGATGAAGTTAGTAGAAGAAGGGGGAAATTCATAGAAAGAGAAGAATCTAATCAAGGGATACTCCACTCATGAAGGAAGCCTCTACTTCAATCACAGGCTATGTATCCCCAAGGATCCTGCTTTAAAGAAACTAATCCTCCATGAAGCTCATGATAGTCCTGCTCTGCTGCTCTGCAGGACACCCAGGCTATGCAAAAACATTAAATGCCGTAAGAAGGAGCTTTCATTGGGCAGGCTTGAAAAATGATGTCCTTTGGTACTTGAAGCAATGTCTCTCATGCCAAAGGATCAAAGCTGAAAGGGTCAAGATACCTGGGAACCTTCAACCCTTGGATATTCCCCAAATGAAGTGAGAGTACATTAGTATGGATTTTGTCACAAGTCTCCCCACTGTTCAAGGAGGATATGACTCCATTCTGGTAGTAGTGGACTTACTTACCAAAGTAGCTCACCTTATACCAGCCAACGAAGACCTTCATCAAAGCTTCTCATGTTGCTCGAATATTCATCAAGGAAGTCCTCAAACTTAATTCTGACTTCACTTCAAAGTTCTGGCAGTCCTTATTTTAAGCCCTGGGAACTTAACTTTGCTTTAGCACAGTTTATCATCCAGAGATCGATGGCCAGACTGAGAGAGTCAATCAAGTAATTGAAGACATTCTCAGAGCATATTGTGGGAGCATATTGTGGACGGGAACCAACAAGGTGGATGCAACTTGGGAAGATGAAGCTACACTCTTAAAGGATTATCCCCAATTCATGATGAGATGAGGACATCTTGATTTCTTTAAGGGGGGAAGGATCTAACATACCCACCTTCACTAATAAAGAAATGTCCATGTAATAAAGTTTTTATGGTATAAAAATCAATGATTTTATTAAATCAACCATTTCTACTTAGAATCTTCAAATTTTGAGCCCAAATTTGAAATCTGCATGCGATTTTACCCTAATATAGGATTTTACAGTATCCAAAACGGACACCGGATCAAGCTTATACGCAAATTTCAGTCATTTTTAGTTAAAAAGCGACAACCTTTAAACCTTAATAAATGCACGACTGGGCGTCCGATTGACGAACGGTCTGAACCCCAACGACCAAGAGAACCTCTCAAAAAAAAACCCCCCGAGCGGTCCGGCACGCAAATCGAGACAGACGTCCCAAATTTGGGAACCCCACCCCAAAATTTGGACCGTACACACTTACTAGGGTGCACGTACAATGGCCGTACAAGAACCAAAGGACGGCCGCCCACTGTGTGGTCCACACGTACCGCTACGTGGACACCCATGCTGCCCCAGACCGGATAAGGTACATGCGTACCACTCCTTTCCCTGTTAACCGACACTGTACCTTTCCCCAGAGCCATGCAGGCCACTGATCCACAGCCTTTGTTGGTACACCATCCTTTTGTCCTTGCTTTGCGCAGCGCCCGTACTCGTGCCCCACAGTTGTATAAACCCCCCCGAGGTGCTCCATGGGCAACACGCATTTCTGCGTAGCGTATACTCTGTTGTGCCACCGTCCGTACCGCCGTCTCTCCCTGTGCAGTGTACTACAGCCACCCCTTGCAGCCGCCCCTCTCACACCCCCTCATTTGCCTCTTTTCAGATAAGGCAATTTTCCTCTATCCCCCTCTTGCTAGGAGGCAGTGTCCTTAACTCTTCTCCCCCCCGTGTGAAGAGACTTACAGCAGCCCTCAGCCCTTCTCCCCCTTTTGCAAAACGTTTTTGGGTTAAGGACATCTCACAATTCTCCCCCTCCCCATTTGCATGGACTTTAGTAAGAGGTTTTTGCCTTAGAGAGGGTTCATGCGCTGTGGTCTTTTGCTCATACGGTGAGCAAACGATCTCAGAATTGAGATCCGATTAAAGCGTTTTGACCGCGACAGTGAGCCCTACAAGACGACGTCCCAGATGGCCTCTTCCCAAAAATGTCAAAATATTGCCTCGAGAGGAACATGCAACAACGAGATTAGAGAAGATGCTCGACCCTCCCTTTACAAGCTCCTCAAGGAAATGGTGGCTAGGTTAGCTTGGTTATCTTTTAAAGAAGAGTTTTTTAAAATATTAGTGTTAATAAATGTGTATCTTTTCCTTTTAAAATAATGACATAAAATTGTATGAAGTTACAAATTGTGTGATGCTGTATTCAATAAATTACATTGAAATTGTTATCTTTAAAGAGTACAAGTTTTTCCTGGCTTCGACGCTAACTCCGTTCTGTGCTTGTGTAGCCGGGCGGCGTCGTTAGCAAAGCCCGAGAATGGCCCAAGGTATCCCTCATACCATTGGGAGAATAAGGTTCGCCGATTGAGGCGAGAGATTATGATGCTGTCTAGTTCTGAGGGCCTAGGCTAATGCGGTGAATAAGCCCACCCTAGTGTGCAGACATCCCTCTGAGGGGCGGGAGGATCGAGCGATGGATCCTGAGAGGGTGACAGGCCGGCTTGAGTTCGCCAGCGGCGGCGGCCGACGATGAGGTGTATGGTCCCGTAGGGTTTTGCCCAGCATGTAGAGGCTGGAAGGCCGAATTCTAGATCATCAGCAATATAAAGGAAAAGAATAAGAGAGCCGGTTTGGCTTGTATGGAATTAATTCATGTATAAACTTT
Source organism: Cibotium barometz (assembly GCF_041138505.1). Taxonomy (NCBI): domain Eukaryota; kingdom Viridiplantae; phylum Streptophyta; class Polypodiopsida; order Cyatheales; family Cibotiaceae; genus Cibotium; species Cibotium barometz. The sequence continues at coordinate 47,495,882 of NC_141058.1, read as the reverse complement.
ATATATATATATATCTTGTCCTTGGCATGATTGTATTGTGAAAAAAGACTGTTTTAACAAACCTTGTGATGAAAAGGGCCTTAATTAAAGAACATGTTTATTTATGTCAAACAGTGTGGTAGGATTAATTAGAAAATAAATTGACGCGTGAGTAGGGTGGAAAGTGGGAGGATGGAATGTCTCGACGGCACCATCCTACGGACGGGTGGACCCGATTAGTCGAGTAGCTTTCTAACAGATTAAGTGAAAGCCCTACGCGAGATAAATAGGTTCTTGGGCAACTCTATTCTAGAAGACTAGGCCAGCGGGTTGTGCCTTGCATGGATGAGGAAAAAAGCGTCGCCTCTAGAAATCAAGTCTAGTAGTTGCCCAATTTATGATCAATTACCCTATGGGTGATTTGTTTTTTAGAAGATCACGCTCCCCCTACGGGATAGGACTAGGTCTTACATATGAATCGTATCCTTGAATCTCTACATGGTCAAGGTGTCGATGAATAGGAAATTTTCTCTAAGTTAAGACTTAGTGGACTATCTTAAGTGTTTTCCCTATTTTAGAAGGGGGGAACCTTACAATTGGGTTGCCACTTTGTAGCTCGTTGACTCTGCTCGTTCTTTTCATATGAAGGTGTCTGCTGTGAGGAGGTAGAAGGATCAAGAGTCTTTTGGATATTGGATGTTGAAGTGGAGGAGGTTGAAGCTTCCATAGATTTTGTGGATGTTGAAGCTTCCTCATCTTTGTGACCCTCGAGAATAGTGAGAGGTGGCAGGGGTTTATGAGTAGATTGTTCAGTTGTGGTGCCACCCCCTATTGACCAGTTAATCATACATCCCACAGCCTTCATCTATGTATGACCAAGTATTATTGATTCAGGTAATGTTCTGGGGGGGCAGGCATAACCAGGATGTCTGCCACCACCAGTTGCTTGCTTCCATCACAGTATATCTTTGTTTGTAATATCCCAAGCACCATAGTATTTCTACCATGGATACCTTTCAGCTTTAAGGAGGTATTTTTGAGTTGGGGTTTTCCCAACTGGTTCCATGCATTGAAAGAAATTAGATTGTGGCTAGCCACCATATCAAGTAATGCATTATAAACTAGTTTATCATAATGGCTAGGCAATTGAATGGATGTTTGTAGGGGACCTTTGTGCTCCTTTGTGTCTCCTTAACTTCGCCCACAAAGGCTTGTGCAACAGGTGTAAGGTTTCCTTTTCATCATTTTTACAGTTTGGCTTGTCTTTCTCTTGCCTCCTCTTGGGCGCTTGTGTCTTCTTTTGAGCGGCCCTTTCCTTGGTGGCTTTCTTGTCATGTAAAGCACGTAATAAGGATTCTTCAATAAGAGGTCCATAGTATTTTTTAAACTTACTTCCATTAAGGAAACCAACAGTTTCAACTACGTCAAGAGTCTCAACACGTATAGTACCTTGTGGAGTAACTTCATAAACCATGAATGGTCCCTTTCCGGTATATTTAAGCTTTTTCTTCTCACAATGGATGCCATACATAAGTACAAGATCCCCTACCTCAATCTCCTTGTCCTTGAGATTTTTGTCAAACCACTTCTTTCTTCGGTCCTTTTTTGTCAACATGTTTTGCACTGCAATTTGTTGCTCCTTAGTGAGTTTTTCTAAAACAAAGAGTCGATCAGCCAATTCATTATCATCAAGCTTTTCACTTACAGCTACCCTTAATCTTGGAATCATGAACTCCCATCCCATGGCATTACTGAAGTCCATACACCATCTTAAAAGGCATGCAATTAATTGCAACTTTGTATGATGTGTGATAGGCCCATAAAGCTACTCTGTGAGTTTAGACTCCCTGTCAGTGTGTCGAGCTTCAACAGTCTTTGTCACAATTAAAATAAGAACCTTGTTGGTGCTCTCTGCTTGGCCATTTGCCTGTTTGGGTAATATGGCATTGACTTACGAGATAAGCGATCATGAATGTGCTAGTAAGATTTTTGATTACATCATTGATAAAATGCTTACCTTGATCACTCACTAGCTCAAATGGATATCCAAAGCATGTAATGATGTTCTCATAGAGAAACTTATTAGTCGCTATAGCATCCTCTTTTCGTGAAACTCTTGCTTCAGCCCATTTGGTTACATAATCTATGGCAACAATGATGAAGCATGCTTGTGTGCCACGTGCAACAGGACTAATGGGACCAATGAAATCTAAGCCCCATTTTTCAAAAGGTTGGTTAACTCTGACAGGATTAAGTGGCATCATGTACTTCTGTGGCTTTGCACATCGTTGGCACTCATCACATCCCTTGACAAATATTGCATAATATTTGAAGAGCGCGGGCCATCAATACCCCAATTGGAGTATTTTTCTTGCTGTAATGTCACCTACGAAGTGTCCACCACATTCCCTTAATGTGCTTGTTCGATGATGTATAAGTATTCATCCTCCCTAGGGTAGCATGTTAGTATGTCATCATTACCTCTTCTATAAAGAGTTCCGACAATAAGTTGGTAAGGTGCACTCTCTTTTAGCAACTTTCTTTCTAAATATTTCCTTAGTTTCTTTCCTTCTGGAAAACCATTAGCCAAAAAGTTAACTATTTTCTCACTCCATTCTAGAATAGCCTCAACCTTGAATAGCGTAGCATCTGGTAACTCGTCTCATAAACCCCAATTTGTGCTTTACCATTAGTATGCGAGATAGATGATCCGCCATAACATGTTTCTTACCAAGCCTCACACAAATACTATGAAATCAAACTCACAAAGAATCAACAACCACCTTGTGATTCTTCCTGTGGAGCATGGTTTATTTACTATAGATACAACAAGGCTTGATGGTCAACATAGAAAATGAATGTGTTATCAAGAAGGCTTAATGGTCGACATAGAAAATGAATGTGTTAGCAAGAAGATAATGCCAAAATTTCTTTACAGCATAAACTATTCCTAACCCTTCACGCTCAGTGGTGTGGTTGGCTTGCAAAACTAATAGGATAGTCTAATTTGTGTTCCCCTAGTTGTGCTAGGACACATCCAATTACGAAGTTAGAGGCATCAATGTGCACATGGAAGATGAGATCCAAGTTAGGTTTTTGCAAGATTGGAGCATGGCTAAGGCTTGCTTCAACACATCATAAACTTATTGACACTCCTCAGTTCATATAAATACAATCAATAGCTTGTACAAAGGACGAGCTATTTCTGCATACATAGAAAAGAATAAACCAACGGTAGTAGCCGACATGGCCCATGAATCTTTGGACTCCCTTGTATTTTGTTGGTGGGGGTAATTCTAAGATGACCTTGATGTTACTCTCATCAATGGAAATCCCATTTTTGGACACTATGTGTGCAAGAATAACTATGTGTTTCACCCATAACTGACATTTGTAAGGGTTTAAGGATATGCAATAAAATTGACACCTTTCAAACACATTTTTAAGGCACTCTAGGTGCTCTTTCCAAGACGAATGAATGCACAAATCATCCAAGAAAGCTTTAAGAAAATTTCTTAAGAAGTCCTTAAAAGTGCTATTCATAAGTCTTTAGAACGTGGCTGGTGCATTGATTAGACCAAATGGCATAACTGTGTAGTCATATACACCATACTCAGTGACAAAAGATGTTTTAGCTTGGTCCTTAGGAGCAATCAAAATCTGATTATAGCCTGAGTATCCATCCAAAAAGCTATAAGCCTCCTTGCCTACAACTCGTTCGAGCACATGTTCTGAATATGGCAAGGGGTAGTGATCCCTGCGTGTGACAGCATTCACTTTCTTGAGATCAACACATACTCTAAATTTTCCATTCTTCTTGGGAACAACCACAATGGGTGAGACCCAATCCGAGTAATCAATCTCATATATGAATCCACACTCAATGAGTTTAGCAATATCTTCCTTGACAATGCTTGCATATTTGGGATTCATTGGATAGGGTCACTGTTGGACTGGTTTAACTTCGGGTACCATGGGGATGGTGTGTTGTACCACCTCTGCGGGAACTCCCTTTATATCATGGTATGTCTATACAAAGAAATCCCTATACTCCTTGAGGAGAGCTACAAGTTCATCCTCCTTGGCCTTATTTACGTCCTTGGCTATGTAGACAGGATTAGGATCTTTCCCTGGTTCAGCCAAGTTTACTCCCTTGTTCTCTGCAAGTCCGTCATAGACTCCTCCACTTTCACTTGTGGGGTTACATTTGGTATTATCAAACACTAACTTGCATTCCCCTATGGTGTATGACTCATAATGCTCAGGTGTTGGGCGTAAATCAGGCTCATTTTCCTTTCCTTCAGCTGCTTTACCTGTAGCTTTAGCCTCTCGTTCCTTTTGTGTGAGTTCATGATTTTGCTTCCTTCTATTGGTTTCTATTCATCAAAGACTTCCACCTTAGCTATATCAATTAGGGGTGGTCTACAATACTGGACCTTTTGTAACTCTTCCCCCCAACCATCTATAAACTTTCGATGTAAGTCAACTGCATCCATGTACTAGAGCCATTGGCCGGTAGTGGTTCTTTCTTGTAGCCTTAGATGATGATTTGCTGCATAGCGCTTTTGTCTTTGCCATCTTGGAAGATGCGCCTTAGCATCTTGATGAACTTCATCACTTTCTTCAGATTGGGAATCCGTATCAAATTATTCAGAGCTACTCCCTATATGGTTTCTTTGCATGTTGTGGGATCTATTTTTCTTGTGGTGTTTCAGGAGTTGGTGTGGCTTTCAGTTTCTATTTCAAACCCCTGATCACTATTTGTGCTTGATCTTGAGTCATCCCATGTGGACTCAAGCGCACTATAATCTATCCCCTCAGTATCTGAAGGTAGAGCACGAATCATTCGTAGGGGAAGGACCTTCGAGACCTCCTCACCATCAGGTGTAACCCATGTAGATCCTCTAGCTCCCCAGCTATGGATCATAGCCATCATATGTATCCAGTTAAGATCATCTTGATGCTCAATATCTTGTTTGTCAACATCCTTGTGGGTTGGATCCTTTCCTACCTCAGCCTCCTCTCTGCAAGTATAGCAATATTGCAATTGGGCTGAATGAGTGGTGGTATCTGAGCAGTTTTTAAAAAGTTATCTACTATCCATGGGATGTACGCGGCCAGTCATAAGAAGTCCATAACAATGAATGTATGTTTTACCCGGATGTTGACAGTCCCATTAGCCATCTTGACAATGATGTCCGAGACTTCTAGACATGGCTTGGCCATCTTCTCCCAACATTTCTTGGTGATTATGCTCACTCCCGCACCACCATCTAGGACTCCCATTACTATGATGTCCTTGGCCGTAATTGGTAGTAGTGCTTTGGATTCATCACCTTTGAAATATTGCCTCAGCTTATTAAGTGGAATTTCAACCATGGATTTGGTATTCTCTTCTTCCTCTGGGGCTATTAGTTCAGGTGCAACTCGAGGTGTCTCTAGTGTATATCAAGGACGTGCCTTATGCATGTCAATAAATGGTGGTAATACAAAATTGAGTTCTCCATTAAGTAGAGCTCTCATTACTTCAAACAATTCAGGATCTCCACTCAATTGAGTTGTTATAATTGTATTGGTTTGTGAGGCCATAAAGTCTAACAATTTGGGGATATTTAGAGGTGTGTTCATGACCTCCTTTCCATAAGTAGGTACCGGTGAGACTGGAAAATCCATTTATGAGATGGGCTCAGCGTTTTCATATGGTAGTTGTCCCTTAAACCAATCAGGGATCAAACTATGAGAGGCGGAGGCCTCAGTCTCTTCCATGATGACACTCGGCACATCTAGTGGTTTGTGAATCTCAGTATAGGCATTAGGGTGCTAGGGTGGTGTATGGTATCTGAGACTCTCACTTGCTTGGGTTTTGGTTCAAGATCCTCTTGGGTTTTGTAACTAAATCACCAAATTCTTGGAGTTTCTCAATTTCCCTCTGAGGGTCAGGATAAGAGCCAAGTTTTGTCATGTGTGATTTAGTCTCAAGAATCGCATGTTCCCATGGGGTGTCCGTCCATGTGCTCTTAAATTTGGAGGGTATTTCTTGACCCTATTCAGAATCAGCCCTTGTGTCCAAGGAGGCCGAGTCCTTATCTAAGTCCCTAATGAAGACTGGCTCTTGAGGCGTCCCAAGATTTTTCTTTTTGGTTTCCTTTAATTTCCCATCCTGTACGGACTTTTTTCTCCTATTTTTCTTCTTCTTCTTAGATTTTACTATCCGAGGCTACAGATCATTGCTCGAGAACATGTTGGTTTTGGGCCTGTAGTAGCTGGCAGGTGATAACATTCAGCGGGGTGTGATCTAGATTTTTAAGGATCAGCCTTTGAGTTTGATTACTTACCCCAATCATGTTTAGGGGTGTGATGATGGGTCCTATTTGTGGACTTGTCACCACAATCTTGTTGGGGCAGTCCTTAATCATCCAATGATCTATTCCACAACGGTTACAGGTAGCCGGTGGCATGTTAAGGAGACTACTTGGTTGAGATGATGAAACTTAAGAGGGCACTCCGAAACTCAATGGGGACCTTGACAGTGGTAGCATTGAAGAGGCATTCTTCTAGCTGTAGCATTAATGTCCCAACCCTGCCCATTGCAAACAAGTTGGTAAACTGCCTTGACTCCCCCTTTGCCATCCACTACATAGATGAAGCTCTGTGGGGTCCTCAAAGAGGTGGGGGTGGGTCCGACATCTACCTCATATTCGAGGTAATCAATAAGCTCCTCAAAGCTTACTTGATTAAGAGGTGTGATCCTCGGGGGAGGTGGTTGAGGTCCCAAGACTGGTGGAGGTAATAACACATTTTGGGCATTGTAAATCTCCCTTGCAATGGGTTGTTGTGTCGTTTAATCTACATTGGGTTAAGATGTTGTTGGAGGCATTATGGATTGTGGTTGTGATGGGGATGGTAAAGCTAATTGTTGAGGCCTAGAAGCATTAAATGCATGCATGGCACTGTGAAGCCTCATGACCATAACGTCCATAAAAGGTACAATTACCATTATAGCGTGCCCTTAGAACTAGACACTCCACTGGTTGAATGTCCTTGCTAACAGATTGAGCACCATTGAAGCTCTTGCCTTGGGAACATATGTACATTTTTGGGGGCTCTATTGGCCTTCATTCCCTCTTGGAGTGCTTTCATGAAATCTATGAAATTCATCTCCGCTAAAGTGTCACCTTTAGTAAAGGGGTTTAATTGTAGAAGTGCTTTGTCGTGTGACTCCTGACGCAATAGATTTAGAATCTGATGCTTTAGCTCCTTTGACCATGAGATTATCCTCTAGGTGGATGGCATTTGTTGTGACTTCATCCCATGTAGTGATCCTTCTAATGACTAAGACATTATAGATCGCTTCATGGTTAAGTCAAGTGCTGGATCATTGACAAAAGGATAATAGGGTATGGAACATCACGAAGATTAGGGCCTAGTGGAAGGAAGTAATCTTATAGGGCTGGTGGTCTAAGATTCCATATCAAGGGAAGGTGTTCCTATGGCACATGCTAGTTGGAGGCCTACCATTGGGGGACCAGTTGCGAAAGCGGCGGATTGCTTCTAGTAATTGTGTGTTTTATACTACATGCTTGGAAGCATGCCCACATCTTTTCATTTCATGTCCAGTGGCAAAGAAGGTGTGGGATTTCCTTTCTTGTGTATGGACTCTGTTGTTTTAATAGATAGGCCCATAAAGGTTAAAGACTGGATTTTTAGCAAGATTTCGAATGGGCGAGATAACCCAAAACATTCAGTTTTCTTTCATTTTTTCAAGTGGACAGGTTTGTGGCATATCTGGTTAACTAGAAATGCCTTCATATTTGATGCAAAAGTTGGTATTACAGCTCACATAGGTCGTATAAAAGGGCTACTATTGTGGCAAGTCTCTTTCTTGCGGTCAACTCATTTGGTGGAGAATGACGGCTATATATTGGAAGAGGGTACTCCGAGCTACACCTGTGGTTCAGAGTAATTAGTGAGGGAAAGCTAGTACATCACATGGTGGCCATGTGGCCATTTGTAAAGTAATATATATAGAGAGAGAGAGGGGGGGGGTGTTTGGGTGGATGGGTGGGAGATCCTGCTCTTTGTCCACACCACTTGGAGGCTCTTATAAGTATGCAAGGAGGGTGGGAGATCGTTCTCTTTGTCCACACTGCTTGGAGGGTGGGAGATCCTTCTCTTTGTGCAAGGATCTCTTCTAGCACACTTTCCCTCGTAAAGAATAAGGAAACCATCCTTCAATCAAACATTGTTCTTGAAGAGGAGTTGGCCCATTCGATGGTACAACTTGATCACATGCCATTCTATCGGCATCTTCCATCCACGATCCCCCAATGTGAGTTTTCCTTGTAGGAGATTTACCCAATCACCAAGGCACCAAACTACTATGTGGCCCAAGGAATTGTAGAGATTCAAAGGGCTTTACTATAAATTCATCCTTGAAGTAGGCCATGACATATAATGTCAACTCTTCATCTTCACGCTTCTTAATTTTTTCCTTCCATTGTTCATAGTTCCTATTTTGAAGCATCTTGATTTTTGCTCAATTGTTGATTCATAACTAGAGATATTTATAGGATTAATTAATGTGCTAAATGAGAGCAGTTTTTTGCCAATCATGTGCTTCAAAGATTTTTCTTAATCACTAATCATGTCCTCCATTCTATTGCCACTTGGAGCACTTCAACTTTTGCCAATTATGTTCCATGCCAATCTATTCACATCATAATACTAAAGACATTTAATTTGAAATCCACAAGAAGAAGGAACAAAAGAATTAAGAACTTGAACTTAAAAGAAAGGCTTCATGTGAGGCTAAAGGTTACTTAACATGGATGTGAGTAACAACCTCATGTCCTTTGAAACTTGGTGAAAATTTTAAAAACCACAACTTATGGAAATTCAAGATTGTGCAACATCCTTTGATGTAAGAGTTGTTAAGATTAAAGGTCATGTAATTGTTTCATTCCACATTAAATCTAACTTGATGCAAGACAAGTTGCACGTTATGAATGCAAGAATGATGAATAACCGAGTTGGTGTCCTTGCCAAGCACGATTTGCAAGTCAAAAGTATCTTCGTTATAAACATTGATTTTAATTATCAATATGCGACTAAAAAAAGGTCCAAAGAACATAAAAATGTGAAAGCTTTCATGATTCTCACAAGCTTATTCTATACATATTCTTTTTAAAAGTAAGCCTCTTGCAAGTGATTTTGAGTTCCAATATATGTGTGAAAATAAGTTTGCTTTACAAGTGGTCAAACTTAAAAATGATCCGGTCTCTATTAATGATCTAGTCTCTATTACTATTCTTAAGCAACTGTACACTAAGTCCGCAGACTTTCCCTATTTGACACTAAGCACATGGTAAGGTTACTTTATATGTTCCAACGCCGTCTTACAAAAGTTGTGTGCCCGTTTGAGCAGGTTAGATGGCAAAGTGTCTTACGATAGGTCAGGTGGGCGGAACCATGTTAACCTACATAGTGGTTAACATAACCCCCTTTCTACTACTAACCGTGTCCTCATGTCACCCAAGTCAGGTAAATTGTTGTCGGGGTGGAAAGTTTACCTCCTAGAGAATCCATTAGTTGATGGATTAATCTTTTCACTACTTCAAGTGGTAAATCTCTACCTTTTAGAGAATCCATTAGTTGATGGATTCATCTTTTCAATACTTCAAGTGGTAAATCTCCACCTCCTACATAATCCAAGGAATTTGAAGGTTCAAACAACTTGGAAAATTTTACTTCTAGAAATTTAGAGATTTTTTTAATAATTGAAATTGTAATTACATGAAACTTGCGTTTTTTGGGATACACTTAGGGGTTCCTTTTTACATGTATTATGCCCTTGAATTGATGAGAGAAACCAAAAAAAAAACTACTCATGGTTTTTTTTTCAACTTCATTTGATTGTTGATTAGAAAGTTTTGAAAATGGGCCATTGTAATGCTTCAAAGCAAACATAATAGCCATAAAAACATACTTGGGTACACATTTGGTTTCAACTAGTGCGAGGAAGAGAGAAGGGTTTAGTATAACTACAACTCTTAGATTTAAAGGAAACATTCATTTGAAGGTTTCAAGATTGATGGGGTTTAAATCTAGAAAACTTAAAAAAATATTTTCCCATACAACAAGATTGGGGGGATCTTCACCCTTTTGAGCAAAACATTTTTTACACGCTAGTTTTAACTTACAGTTAATTTAGAAGTATTATTATTAGTTTCAAAGTATCAAGTAATAGATGAGTGAAAGTGTGACTACAAATTCAATATAGATCATAGATTGAATTGATTTGAAGTGAAAATGAGGATTGAAAGAAGGCAAATCTTTGCTCAAATCTCGCTTATTAACAACCCTTGAGTTTTTCACTTTTCATACTCTATATGAAGGAGTAAAAATGTGGCCACAAAAGCAATCTAGATGGTAGGTTGAATATGTTTGACGTGAAAAATGATGATTGGAATTATTTTTTGCTTTTTAGACCTCACAAAATCATCTTTGCAACAATCAAAAGTGAAAAGTGAGGATTAAAAGAAAAAAGATCTTTTGTTTTTTCAGTTCTCACTTGACAACCCTGTAATATATGAAAGGAGGAAAAGTGTGTGAGTAAATTCAATCTAGATCATATATTGATTTTATTTGAATGAATAGTGAGGATCCTATGCTTTTTCACTGTCCAAACCAATAGTGAAGATCCTATGAAAGAAGAAAAATCTTTTACTTTTTCAATTCTCGCTTGACAACCCTGAAGGAGGAAAAGTGTGAGAGAGAATTCAATCTAGATCATATACTGATTTCATTTGAATGAATAGTGAGGATCCTATAGATATATTGATTTCATTTGAATGAAATCAATATATTGATCCTCACTATTCATTTGAATGAATAGTGAGGATCCTATAGATATATTGATTTCATTTGAATGAATAGTGAGGATCCTATGATTTTTCACTAGTCAAACCAATAGTGAAGATCCTATGCTTTTTCACTTTTTCAAAACACACAAAAATCTTTTACACAAGAATCTCATCATGTAATAGCTTTTTTTCTAAAAACAAAGGGGCTCCCCCACTAGTTGAAAAGTATACCCCACCACCACTAGTATAATGTGAGGGGTGAAGTGTGGTGAGTAATCAAATATAAAATCGCCCACTTTTAAAAAGCACGTTTAACATCTCCAAAAAGAAGAAAGGAGCTAAGATCTGGTTTGAAGGGCCTTTAAAAAGCAAGGAGGGGGGAAAACAAAAAAGCCAAAAAGCATGCAAGCGTCTCTTCTTGTGAAGCTCCAAAAGATGCCCATGACCCATTGCCAAATTATCAACAGCAGCCCATTGGAGTGCTTGGAAATGAAGGTGTGTGATGAGCAGGAGGTTGTCCAGAGGCCCAACAAGAGGAGAAAGATTGTGCTTAAGAAGGTGAGGTTCAGCCAGCCAGAGATGGCCACCATCACCACCATGACAGAAAGCTTAATCAAATAAGTATGTCTGTCTGCAATTTGGTGCCCAAAACATTGCTTTGCATTCTCCTAGAACCATTCTGCAAGGATTAAGGTCCTCAATATCACCTTAATGCGGATCCCATTGCCTCAAAGGGACCTTAATCCAGCTCCCAAAAATTATCAACTCCAAAAAATGCCTAAGTAAGTTGTTAAAATGAGCTCCGCCACTTTGCTTTCTATGAGTGCTTGAAGCACCCACTTCATATGAATATAATATGAAGTAAATGTTGGTTTACATGTAATTGGTTTACATATGAATATAATATGAAGTAAATGTTGGTTTACATGTAATTGGTTTACATATGGATATAATATGAAGTAAATGTTGGTTTACATGTGGATATAATATGAAGTAAATGTTGGTTTACATGTAATTGGTTTACATATGGATATAATATGAAGTAAATGTTGGTTTACATGTGGATATAATATGAAGTAAATGTTGGTTTACATGTAATTGGTTTACATATGGATATAATATGAAGTAAATGTTGCCCCAAACTTGCAAGCAATAGGCACATTAAATTAATCATAGTTTCCTAATGGGCTTACGTGTTTGCTATGCTTGTTGCCAAAGCATTAATCCATTCTTCTTAACTCCATGAGGATCTCATCTAGAGGTGTTTGATGATGGTGCCCTACCAAGTGAATAAAGCTAGAACTTTGCATAAGAGAAATCCATTGAGGCACAATTGGTGTGATCATCATACTCGATTCTCTTTTCTAGTAACTAGCCAATGAGCTCTAGCCCGCCGAACGATAGTACCCCAAGGGTAGCAGCCTTGCTTCCCGAAAGGGAGGTACAAGTTTTGAATCTACTCACTCCCATAGTGGAAAGTGATGGCATGTTCTTTCAGTATCCTCCTCACATTTTTTAATCTATCAAATCGTATAGTTTAGTGTCAAAACCCTCGCAATGTCGAAAAAGAAAATGTCAAGTCAGGAAGAAGAATCACATCTTGTATGGTGTGTTAAAAGAAAAGAAGTTAAAATCACAGGTTGGAACTATAAGAGATATGCTTTTTACCACAAAATCCTAATGCCCCCACATTTTGAACATTTGTATGCACAGCATTGTTGTAATTGGTGGGATTATATACTTTGTGGCACTTTCCCTCTCTTTTTGAAATATTGCATTTCTTCTCTACTCTTTCTCATTATATGATATTTCCATTCTTGCACCTAAGCATTTCCTTAAGTGCTTATACTATCATTACCACCTAAACAATTAGGAACCCAACCCTTAAGTGCAACAACCTACTTGCAAGGGTGGCGCTCTACCAACTGAGCTATATCCCCTATGCTCAAGCCAAGTAAAGCATATGTGAACTGATCAAATGCTTCTCCCGATTCCCCTTGGCATTTAGTCTTCAAAAGAAAGTGAATCAATGTCCTAGAAAGGTCATTGAGTTCTAAAGAATACATAATGATAGTAGCTCCACAACTATTACAAGTGACTATTTGATAAAAACTTATTATCATTCACAATAATGTTTCTTGACCATCTCTTGTTGCTTGTTTGGCAACCTTGCTATGTAGAATTGGAAATTGATGTTGTAGATCTAGTATATATGCAAAAGAAAAATTAAATAATACTAAATAATTATGAAAGACGTGAGATTTTAAAAGTGCTATTACTTTGCCAATGTGCTCCTCGAATTTTGACGGACGCCTAAGCAAGTATATATTGCTCAAGCATTATGAGGGGTTACTTGCAATTGTTAATTCATCAAGCAACCAAAACATTGATTCTTGGATAAACTTAACTCATTGGACAATGGAGCTTGCACCATGCCCAAAAATTAAAAAAACCTTGGCATAGTGATTCTTACTAACTAATGCTTAGAATTTATAATTTATGCATAATAAGTGTGATGTCCCATTGAAGATGTTGTGAACTATCACCTTAGCACACATTAAGGGTATTTTAAAACTTGATTTCACATAATATATGCATACATAGGTAATTTTTTAGGACATGTATTTTGCGACATATACAAGTAGGAATCATTATGGCATACATAATTTTTTATACCTGCATGTGTGCTCCTATTAAGCCACGAGTTTAATATTTGAGCTTGTAGCCTTGCTTTGCTTTGGTTGAGTGTGGAGTGAATGCTCAATCGAGAGCTCCACCCAACGTCATTAGAGTAAAAGCAAAGGGTGCTCTCATCACACCTCCAAGCAAGAAGTAATTTTCAAACCTCTCTCTCTCTCTCTCTCTCTCTCTCTCTCTCTCTCTCACACACACACACACACACACACACACACAATACCGTGTTCTCTCTCCCTCATACATATGTACATGCACACACCTCCCCAACAAATATAAAATCCCCCCTCTCTCTCTCTCATCACCTACAAATCCAAGAGATGCTTCATCGCCATCTAGCTACCTTTCCACGTGGTGTAGCTGAGGGAGACCTCTCGGCCATACTGATTAGTCCCATGCTTGATATTTTGGAGAGTGGTATACTATCTATTGGGGCCTGATGCTCCTCTCATATTCCATGTTCCCCTGGTATTCCATGATGAGATTCCATGGACAGTTTTGTTTCACCCCAATGAGATAGCTTTGTTTTGTTTCTATCTTATTTTCCGTTCCATGATGAGATATACCATGGACATTATTGTATCACTTTGGTCTCACAGGCCCATTGGGTCTTCAGTAGATGTTTAATCTCTCTCTCTCTCTCTCTCTCTCTCTCTCTCTCTCTCTCTCTCTCACACACACACACACACACACACGCACGCACGCACACGCACACACAAACTCTACTTGAACACAACAAGATTTCTAATGAGCTAAATTAACTTTGAATTAATAAAATAAGAGGATTAATCTTAGACGAGAAGCGCAAAAAACGTATTACTACATGACTTATAAATAAGCATTTATTAATAGAATAATGATATTCCAACAGCATTGATCCATAAAAAATCTTTTATACATCATAGTGTAACATCAAAGATTAATTCTTGAAATCCTTTAAACATGAAAATAAAATTCATCCAAGTCAAAATCTAATTTTACTTAAAGAAATATTCAAAACAAATTACCACACAATAATATCATAAATTTAACAATTGTTGCCTTTACATCCTAATGATGCTTAGTAATTGTTGCTCTTAAACTTTCCTAACCACAGAAGCTATACTGAACCCATTTGTGAAAACTTTCGAACATTCTTGATACACACACACACACAATACCGTGTTCTCTCTCCCTCATACATATGTACATGCACACACCTCCCCAACAAATATAAAATCCCCCCTCTCTCTCTCTCATCACCTACAAATCCAAGAGATGCTTCATCGCCATCTAGCTACCTTTCCACGTGGTGTAGCTGAGGGAGACCTCTCGGCCATACTGATTAGTCCCATGCTTGATATTTTGGAGAGTGGTATACTATCTATTGGGGCCTGATGCTCCTCTCATATTCCATGTTCCCCTGGTATTCCATGATGAGATTCCATGGACAGTTTTGTTTCACCCCAATGAGATAGCTTTGTTTTGTTTCTATCTTATTTTCCGTTCCATGATGAGATATACCATGGACATTATTGTATCACTTTGGTCTCACAGGCCCATTGGGTCTTCAGTAGATGTTTAATCTCTCTCTCTCTCTCTCTCTCTCTCTCTCTCTCTCTCTCACACACACACACACACACACACGCACGCACGCACACGCACACACAAACTCTACTTGAACACAACAAGATTTCTAATGAGCTAAATTAACTTTGAATTAATAAAATAAGAGGATTAATCTTAGACGAGAAGCGCAAAAAACGTATTACTACATGACTTATAAATAAGCATTTATTAATAGAATAATGATATTCCAACAGCATTGATCCATAAAAAATCTTTTATACATCATAGTGTAACATCAAAGATTAATTCTTGAAATCCTTTAAACATGAAAATAAAATTCATCCAAGTCAAAATCTAATTTTACTTAAAGAAATATTCAAAACAAATTACCACACAATAATATCATAAATTTAACAATTGTTGCCTTTACATCCTAATGATGCTTAGTAATTGTTGCTCTTAAACTTTCCTAACCACAGAAGCTATACTGAACCCATTTGTGAAAACTTTCGAACATTCTTGATATGTAAAATGCCCCCCCCCCCCCCCCCCCCCCCCCCCCCCCCAAAATAGAGAGAGAAAAGTTATTTAAATAGCCACCATTTCATGTTGAAGCTTTGTGTATTAGAGTTACACTGTAGGCATATTCTTGAATCTCACTGTGATGCTCAACATTGAAAAAACTCATGCAAACCTTTTCATATGTAATAGATTGAAACTTGTAACTGCACAATTAATTAGCCTGAAATTTCAATAGGATTGAAACCAACAACCAAGCCAATGCCCATTAAAATAAAGTCTACTTCAGTGCTATTTCACGTATAATAATTTTTACAACTTGACTATTCATATCCTCTTTGAATAACTATATCTAACATTGATCTTAGAAAAGAGAGAGAAGAAAAGCTGAACATCATGTGAACCATTTTTTATGAACTTGTCCTTTAATTTTGCCATTTGTAATTTCAGTCGTGCCATGTTGATTCTAAGAGCAAGGAATATGAGAGAGGGTTGCAAATAGGGAAAATCATACTTTTTAATGTAAAACGAGGGGAGAGGAGGTGCATGGCAAGTATGCTAGGTCAAAAGCCAGTTTTACAATGTAAAAGCAAGATTGCAATGTTCAAAAGGGATAGTGATGTATGGAAAAAGAGGCAGGCAGATCAAATTTTGATTGAATTATGAGGGAGAAACAGAACAATTGCGAGGGAGGAAATGATGGGACATAAACTAGAAGAGTGGAGGAGGGTTGCTGCAGAAAGGAGGTATCAAACGACTATGGAGAAGGTGTTAGGAAGGAGACGAGCATAATAAGCAGTAGGATGGGAGGAATGATAAAGGAAGTAGATGAGAGGTGTAAGGAGTAGGAGAGCAGGGAGGTTGAAGGATGGAGGTTGGAGGTAAGTGTTGGGTTTGAATCTACCTACTCCCATAGTGGAAAGTGATGGCACGTAATTTCAGTCCCACCCTCTTTCGCAGGGGGGGCGGGGGGCTTTTCAAAAAAGTGCACATTTCAAAAACAACAGCCCACCAACTGCAAAAAAAAGACACTTTTTTGCAAAAGTGATCTTTTTCACTTTTTGGATATGCATATCCCCTTTTCTAGGGCCTGGTCAACCCAAGGGTTTTTCCTCAAGTTCCCCAACATCAGAAACTTAACCACTTCCCCACCTAATTAATGCTTAGTCCATTAAGCTAACACCTCGTGCTCTCGATTTCGCCTACTATACAAGATAATAAGCCCTTTGACTTTAGCCACTTCATATGATGATTTGAAAAATGTCCTTTTTCCCAATCGTAATCAAATATATATATATATATATATATATATATATATACCTAGATGAATCCAAGAACATGCCCAAATTCACCTTTTAGGAATGTGCATGTTATATACTCATGCTAGTCAACCTACAAGACTATATAACTATCACTCCATTATGCATAGTATGGACTAGATACTACGACATCCCCACTAACGGTCAGTGAATAGAAAATGCACAATTCTAACATGTTAATCACCCTGGAAAAAGAATCTGCAGAATCATGTGTGAAAGTACCCACAAGGCTAAAACCCTGAGGAGGCCCTAAAGATGAGCACATTCACACAACAGAGCTCTGCTCAAATCTCCAACTGCTTTCATCAGTCTAGAATATACAAGGTTAACCTTTGCCAGGCAGGCTTATTCCAAACATTTACACTAGGGCCATATACAATTTCCTACAACTGCTGGCTTTCAAGCAAAACAAAAACTAATAATCAGAGTCGTCCTCCTGGAGAGGACCTTGGAAACGATTGATAACTAATAAATACAGCACATTACTATACACTGGGGACTACCATAGCCACACCACTATGAAAATCCAACCAATAATTCAAGCTAGAGGTTTCACCCTGGCACAAAGTAGTCCATCTTTTCCACAGGTAGATTCAAATCCGACGTCTCCACCTGCAACAAAGCAAGAGGTTAGGCTTCGCTTCAAAAATATAGCTCTACTCAAGGCATTGCTTGCTACAACTACAGATGCATCCACTCATCAGATGCTTTGTGGACAATCCACAGACTTATCACAGACGTACGATATGATGATGTGCCAAAAGTGAACAATATACTCACTTCATCAAATGGAACAAACACGAATGGCGCAAGGCCTCTTCTATGCGACACGGCAGGCACGTCAGGATCATGTGTCTCATCTTCATCCCATCCCTCTGTTGCTTTGAGTATATCTTCTTCATGACCTTTTAACTCCGTTTCCTGCAGTCCACTTGTTACTAGGGCTACAAGATCCAGCCGGTTGTTCGCACCTGGTATAGTTCCCCGTATCCTGTCATGACATGACCACAATACATGTAAAAATCTCCCAAAAAAAACACCCTTGCCTCGTGAGTCATGACTATCGGGCATATTGCCAAAGGATGGGCTATGGACTATGGCACTGGTGAGCTATGGAGAGCATTTTGCCTGTCCATGAGCAGCAGTCACCTGAATGTCATCAGATTTTTTAACACCAAAAACGGGCAGGCTGCCTTAACAATAACCAGAAATAGACCGGACGCTTACCTCATGCGGATTCTCAGAACCGTACGCTTCAGGCCTGGATACAAGGTAGCAGCTTCAACCTGAAATTTGCAGACCTTGGTGTTTAAGATGTGATTTGAAAGCTTTTACCTTTCCATGCTTCACATGTAGGCACACAACAAGAGCACACCTGATTGTGATTAAGAATATAGCGCCCTCCATAAATAGAATCTGCTTTGGATCCTCTCCCTTGCAGGGACTTGGCTACTTCCTTCAGCTTTAAAGGAGAAACCTGGACCCATTAGAGACGAAGTTTTACCACTCACTCTTTTTCTAAATATTGCGAAAATTAAGAGCCATTGTTGTCGAAAGCTACATCGAGCATTTTTAAACAGTACTTACTTTATAGAGAAATTTTCCACTTGGATAAAATCTAATGTATCTGTAGTAGCAAACCTGCACCCAAAAGCAGCAAAAATGTTAAGGAATCTGCTCTCATGTGCACAACCAGGTAGCTGTTCACACATTTCAACAAATGGGCATAGCTATGCTCGCAAGGAGAAGCTGGAGCCCTTGTCATCAGCCCCCTGCTTTGACAACCAAACACCACACCACGCACACCCACCCCCCACCCCCTTTGAGGGGGCATTATCAGCCTTCACACCCATTGCACAGCCCACGCCTCTTGTTTGCCTGCACAACCAGGTGGTAGCTGTTCACACAATTAAACACACAGGCATAGCTATGCTAGCGAGCTGAGCTGGAGCCCGTCGTAAGCCCTTTGTATGCTACCTTCCCACCTCTACAAGGCCTCCACATCGAAGCTGCTCTGAAATTCAACCAAGTCCACCCTTAAATGCCCAAACTCAGCAGCTCCTGTCAACTGTACCCTGACCTATAAAGGCCCTTGCTGGCCCTGCTTCAGGCCTAGGGTTAAACATTTTCAGTCCTCCTCTGGCCTTGCTTTTTCTATAAAGGAGTGTTTAACCCTAGGCCAGAGGACTGAAAATGTAGCTTTCAGTCCTCCTCTGGCCTGCTCTGAGTGCAGCTTTTTTCCATAAAGGAGTGTCTAGCTAAGTAAAGAGGCACATCTCCCTTCACTAAACACCAACAAGACAGTTCTACAGCAGCCAAGATTTATCACATACTACTTACCAAATGGACCGGGTTGGTTACTTTCCATTCTGCAACACCTGCCCTAATATATGTGTTGCGGCTGACAAATAAACCTGGAAAATAACAAGAGTCAATTACACTACCAGATTGTAGCAGAAAAAATATTGCACGGAAAGAGGGAGGGGGGGGGAGGGGGGAAGCATATCCACTATGATACCGACCATCAAAACGGAGCCGCGGCCTTGCAATCCACATTTTGCGCCATGAACCCCCATAGCATGATTGCACAATTTTCATATTTTGTTCCACTCCAGACATCTGAGAATGTTGTTTCAAGGCAGGTAAAAATGGGTTATGAATTCTTCAAACTCTTTTATCCTATTTCTGAGACAAGACACGGAAAGCCCTTGCCTGCCATGCACTAATGCAAGCCTTCTGCCACAGAAATGGATTGCGAATTGCATATCGCCATTTTCGGCACACGCATCCTGCTCGGCCCAGAGTGTAGGGCGTCATTCGGACAAAGACCTGCATTAACCAATAAACATTGATTTTTGTTAGCAAAAGTGGACCTCCAAATAATGTGTAACTTGTACATTGAATGCACACTAAGAAGAATTTTCCAGCTTATCGATGATATATTGGCTACATGAGATCCTCTTAATGCTTGAAAACGAGTGTAGATCAGTGTGATACATAGCTTCACTTGTGCACATATGTGGTGGGGATATGATTTTTACCTCAAAAAGAAGCTCATCTGGAAGTACTTGATGTAAGAGGGCTGGATCAACCGGAGGATTACTACTAACGCTCCCAAAAGGCGGGACTGGACGAACCCTTGTCCCATAGAGATCTGCATCCCATGGCAATGTTTTAAAAAAAAGGACTTAAACTACCACAGCCATCTTTATCTATATGGATAACAAGTCTACACATTCCTAAGTTTGTATACACAACTTCACTGGAGGATTATTGGTAATCCTCCACTTGGAACTCAGTAAAACCCAAGTGTCAACAAAAGAATGCATGAGAATATCAATATCCTTGACATGTTTATGGTAGTGGTGTGTGAACGTATGCACTTTTTCCCTCACTTAATGAGGTTTTTTCCTCCAAGCACGGGAACGCACTCTTATGCACACTTACCATTGGGGATGGATATTATCCTTTGTACATTCATTCAATTTACTAATCCCAAGTATCATCGTGTTGTGCGCTCCCTCTCCATGCACTGTGCCATCAAGCTTGTGTGTGCACGCGCTTGCTGCTGCTTGACTCTCCCACCCACAGTGGTATCAGAGCTATCCAGGCATCTATCTCCTGCAGGCTGCGCCTGAGCTCCACCTTGGCACTACTCCCTCTGCATTGCTCACCCGTCGTCGGCCTCCTCATTGTGCGCTCGCCCATCGCCGGCTTCTGCAATGCTCACCCGTCACCGACTCTCCTGATTCTGCACTCCTCACCCGCCTCTGACTCTTGCGAAGCAGTCCCTGCAGTTCGCCTCCTAGGGGGGGGGGCGGGGGGGGGGCACTCTGCCGGGCCCTTCTGTGCGACTGCGGGCCAAACTCATTTTTTTAAGATTCTCAACTCCATGACCATCTGCACACTGTTTTTTTAAGAGCTTCTGTGCGT
Organism: Cibotium barometz; assembly: GCF_041138505.1. NCBI lineage: Eukaryota > Viridiplantae > Streptophyta > Polypodiopsida > Cyatheales > Cibotiaceae > Cibotium > Cibotium barometz. The sequence goes on along the minus strand of NC_141058.1, from coordinate 47,475,028 downwards.
GCACCTTGACATCGGCCTTCCACACGTCGGCAGGCGCTTCTGCGTCGGCACCTTGACATCAATCATCTGCAGCACTCTGCATCTGCAGACCTCACCAGCTTTGGTCCTTTTTTAAAACTGATAAATTCTCTATCTCTACACTACTACACATTTTCAGTACATTTGCAGGTTCTACTTTGGCAGTGAGTTACTTGCAGTCGTCAGATTGCAGTCAGTGCATACTGTGTGTGGTCGCAGTGTATTGCCTAAGTTTTCATCTCAGGAAAAAAGTTTATGCTTTTTAGGGTTCTGCTGACATGTTAGCTTACATGGATTCTGAGAGAGGGGGAATATGCAAGATTCATGCGTGTAGAGGATGTGTAGAAGGAAACTTCATGGGAAACCCTAATCCTTCTCTGGTTTCCTCCCAGTTGGCTGTGTTTACGCTCATGTACCTACCCTCAATACATGTGATACGCATGTAGGCGTAGGGGTGGAGGAGAGTGAGCAAGGGATAGCCTCAGTTTAGTGTGTAGAAGGGCTGTCTTACAACCTGTATATGGGCCGAAAGGCTGCTTGTAGGCGGCAGAGGGGGAAGCTTGAAAAGAAGCAACACCACCAGCCTTTTGTGGGGCAGCCGGGGCTATGCATGATGCGCAGCAGAGAGAGTCGGAAGCTCCGATCAGAGCGGCCAGCAGAAGGAGAGGAAGGGGTGCATGGGGAAAAAGTGCACAGGCCAGCCCTTGTTTTTTTTTTTGGGCGGGTCTAGACTTCCCCGATGGGCACGCACGGGAGTATGTGGATGCCATGGGCAGGTCACTGTCAGGACAGCTGTTAGAAGAGGGCGCTTTGCACAGCTATTGTGAGCAGAGTGTGCGCTAAAGATGGCGCAACATGTGCTTTTTTGGACCTAAAAGAGGGGTGTCAGCTTTCTATTATAAATGACTGTTTTTTTAAAGCTAAAATAAGGGCAGTTTTTATCAGAAAAAAGTGCACAGCACTTACCAGTGATCGGCGAGGGACAAAACTGTCGGGAGCAGAATTCACACTTTGCTTTTTGTACACAGAACACTAGGTAAGTGGTTCATGCAATGATCCCAAAAAAATTTCACAAGTTTTTTATGTGATTTTCCCCTTTTCCCTTTCCTGAATATCCAGAACAGCATGTATTTACTATGCCCTTGTAACAACAAAAGAAACCCTTTTCTCCCTATTCATGGTCAAGATGACCAAGGAGTAGCATGAACATTAGATGGCCTTTTGAGAGTGAAACAGGCACTTGAGCTCAGTAGTTATGGTCACGACGGGAGAACTTGTTTCCTATGGCACCTTCTTACACCTTTAAGGCATCTCTTAGTGAGAAGGAGCAGACAAAGAGGAAAAGTACACATTGGCAAACATTATGTTTTTATAGTATAGGCCAATGGGGAAGATTGGTGTACTTCTATACGATACTCCAAACCCTTACCTCATCGTGCAAGCCGTTAATCCTTCGCCATCATACATTATGGGTGGTTGTTTGGGGAGTGACTTGATCCAAGTAGATTTCCATCTTTGGAGCGGAACAATTTTTTAGTTTTCCTTCATGATTCTTTCCAGATACTTGATGACTCTTTCCCCTCCATTAGAGGGCACTGGCCTTCACACCCACCACAAGGAGCAGCCATAAGTGGAAGGAGTTGCTTGAATATGTAGCGAGCTGAACAACTTGGACCAAAATTCTCCTTGATTACCGGGACTCGTGGTAAACCGATCTAAAGGAGTGTCCAGACCCTTGCAAGGATGATCTAAGGAAGGGCACCCAAGAGTGGTTGATCTCTTGGGAGGTTCACATGGAGTTACACACCTTGGTGTCCCATCTAGTACGTGATATCTCACAAATTATTGTGTTGGATATTTGAGTGGGTCCAGTTGTAGATGGGTGTTTTCCTTCTGGGTGAAATCCCTAACCTATAGAGAAGAATCTATTGTAGAGACCATTGACTTGGGATACCAGAGAGCCTTCTTTGGTTGGTCTTGCCAAGGTAACCTTGAATTTATTTAGATGAACTCTTAAATGCGGATGTACTTTGGTGTTTATTCTATGACCAGTGTGATGCAAAAGTGGGAACCCACATCTTTTGTGGGGATCCTAATGATTGCAAGCTACCTGGTATGAACCAAGAGAGTATGCGAATGATCGATAGCATGACTTCGATAGAGCTATGTATACTATGCACTTATCCAATTTATTTTGCCAACAGAGTTGTCATGAACGATAGTTCCTTCATGCATCCAGGAATTGGTTAGTCCTGGATAGATAGACGCCAATCGGGCAGCCTCCATGAAGGAATTTCGTTGGGCATTTGCTTCAATTGCAATCCTTGTGTGTCACAGCCAAGTGCTAGAGACCAGATTTGTGACCACTTGTATTTACTTATTACTTTCCTGTACGATCATTGGTCTTGCCTACTTCGAGTTAACCAACAGTAACCTTAGATCATTGTTGCATGCGCGGAAGCTTTAGGCCCTTGGTCTTGTCAAAGGGCAGCGGAAAGATGTAGACGAATGACAAAAACGCTGAAGCTCAAAGAGAGAGATGAGAGAAAACAGCAAAACACGGAAGAAAAGAGTGGATACAACCAGCCCATAGGCGAGGGGTGGACTCCATAAGTTGAGGGCTAAAGGTGCTCGCCAAAGTGATCAACAAGAATGATCAAGGAATGATTGATATGTGAGGAAGAGGGCAGCACATATATCTACTTCTATATGAGCTAGCCGACTGCATCCTAGTCCCTCACACGACCTGAAAATAGGTGAAAAACTCCATAAAAGGGTGGGCAACACACATCAAAGGCCCATAAAATAGGGGAAAAATATGGGGAAAATGGGGGAAAATATGGAGAATGCCAAAGCATAGAAATGGCCCCCGTAAACACCAAAAAAGCCACCAACAGGTCTACCCCGTAGAGGTGACCTCTGGCCTACTACTTGACTTCTTCAAAAGGTGAATGATGAATGATGAATGCAAACAATGACTTTATGCCTATATATATGTTGAAGGTGCTAGTCCACCTGCTATGCTGCTGTCGGCCTGCTATGGACCCAGAATATTGCCTAAAATGCTTATTAAATGCTGCGCTTATTCCTTTATGTGTCCAAACTGTTTGCCGACTGGCTGTAGACTCGCACCTGCATGCTTAGGTACCCTTTTGGCTGCCGACTGCTGCATGGATGCTTCTTATGGCTGTCGACTGGGTTCCGCCGACGACGACGACATCTTAGATGCTGTCGTAACTGCTGTCCTAAACATGGGATTATATGTTCATGCTAAACTTGATGACGGGATGGACACTCCATCATCCTTCCTTCCTCCCTAGACTACTGACTTTGACATTCTACTTTAACTTTGACACTTTGCCTGAACACCTTCCACTTCTAATCTCCACTTCCAAGTCTTGTTTGTTGAAGAGTGTAGAAAACTCTTGTGGGAAGCAAAACGTAGCCAAAACACTGCTATCCAACAAAAAATAGCACTCCACCGCCAACAGAAGGCAAGGAACCTGTAGAAACCGGGAAACCGTGTAGGCCAGGAACAAAACACAGGTATAGATGCTCCAAAATCAGCAAAACGCTGATTGAAATCTCAAATTCAGAATCCTCCTCAAGTACCAAACTGCCTCCAAAGCCACAATCCAAACAATAAACCCCCTCTGCAAGTGATCTCTGTCCACTGGAGAAGAAAACACAGCCAAACAAAGGGCTACAAACCTGAAAATTCAGGTTGACCAGTGTCCACACCTCCTATGAGGAAAAACGCTGAAGAGAAGGTACCTTTGGGTCCAATAGAGGAAGCCTAGGTGAAGGTAGAGCTACCAGCAAGATCGGTTCAAAAAAACGCAGCAACCATGGCTGCAAATCTGAAAACGCAGACGTAAAAGGGGCAATAGAAAGGGCTGAATATGGAAACGCTGAAGCCTCAGATCAAGAACTGCCGCAGAGAACAGTCGCGCGGGGGCCGCGGGGGGGGGGAGATGGCACAGGATAACCAGAAGGGACAGGCAAAAGGGAGCTCAGAGAGCTCCAAGATCAAAGCTAGGGAAAGCAAGCCCACACAGGCCAGAAACGCAGCCTGTTGGGACAACCATGTTGCTGTCCAGACCTGAAAAAAAACACCTGAGAACCCTGGAAGGTGCGCCAAGAAGGGCAGGTATGCAGTCCAGAAAAACACGCCCTTGTCAAGCTGCCTAGAGGCTGCCAATAGACGCCCTGATGAGGAGGAACTGCAGCCCAATGAATGGGGATGAGTCAGCCCTTGAAAAGCTGAAACACAAGCTTCAATGTATGAACAAAAACGCAGATCTGTCCATGGGCAGAAAAACGCAGAAATGAAGAGGTAGAGGAGGGAGCATCCAATGCTGACAATCACCGGCACTTTGATACCATGATAGAATGTGCAGCGGAAGGAGGGATAGTGGAAACACAGGAGAGAGAGTGAGAGAGAGAGAGATGGAGAGGAAACACAGGTGAGAACCTGCTCTCAATATCATCACCAAAAAGAAATACATGTCCCGAGCAAGAGGGGAGAACCTCGTATGTGAGGGACTACAGCTAGACATGCTAAGCAAGTAATGAGATATGAGGGAGGCATGCCGGCTATATATACACCTACATGAAGGCAGCCAACTAGAGCTAAAATACCTACACGACTGGGAAAATACCCAGTACCATAAAATGGGAAATAAATATGGGTAAAATATATGTGAGGGGTGATCAGCCCCTCTGACTAACTCAGCCCTAGAGGCTAAAATAAGACACCAAATAGGAAGCCAGTAGGAAGGGGATGATGTCTAACATCACCTAATGCATGCCTGACCTTCATGATGCTTCTTAATTGCTTACGTTTACCTTGCTTGGACTTGTGCACCCCTTATGACAATGCCCTTGGGAACTGCACCGGTGCCCCTATGGTGCATGTATGACGCCCTTGGGATGGAGGTTGGTCCTCGTGCGATGAAGGTAGGGTTGGTGTGGCTACTAGTCAAGGAATGACTACTAGTCCGGGTATGGGAACTCTACATATTCGGATGTGAAGCTGTGGGACCTAATGCTATGATACCAATGTTGCATGCACGGAAGCTTTACTGCTTTAATCCACATCCCTAAGCCTGACTAAGAACAAGATGCTAAATGAACATGATTAAGACAGAGGAGAGAGAAGAGAGTTGGTGTCAGGTTTTTCTTGTATCATGGTACAAAATGTCTATACATCTTCAAGGCCCTTGGTCTACCCCGTAGGGGTGACCTCTGGACTTCTACACGCTTCTACTGACTGCTTGACTACTTCAAAAGGTGAATGATGAATGCTCCCAAGCATCCATTTCTTGGAAATGTCGCCGAAAAAGGATTGTCACCGACATATGTTCGAGGGGGGATTCTTACCTAGCTTTTAGTCTATTTTGTTGAGTCAAGGGTTCTCTGCCCAAGTTGTCTCCCAAAATCTGAATCTTTTAGATGTCTTTGAAATTGTTGTAAAGCCTTGATGCTATAAAAGGCAAAGATGTTTTCTTATACCAGTTAATCTCATGTTCGTTCATAAGCTAATTCAGGGAATAGTTATGGCACAGGAGGTGCACATTGCTAGGTCGTATCTCCGCAGTGATGTGATGGAGTTGGAGGTTGGTTGCTTCTTTTGTGTTCGCATCTCGCCGCCTTTGTCCAAGGGGGGGTGTTGGAATTATCTGAGCCTCATTGGTGTGGGTTGTGTCTAGGTTGCTTTGGTGTGAACGCATCTTATTAAGGGTTAGGTCAGAAGATAAGACCTTAGTGCCTATAAATACATTGTACATGGTGTGAGTATTATCATTCATAATACAATCATTGTGTTCATGTGCAATCTCTCACTTGAGTTCTACTACATCTCTCTCTCTCTCTCTCTCTCTCTCTCTCTCGGCCATTGATAGAGCAAGTCTAGAGGTCACATTTGTGGATGACAGATAGCCAATTTATGAACAGAGTGATGGTGACATCAATGGCTCCTCCAATACACTATGCTGTGGGCTTTATAGGTTGGACAATTATGAGAGATTCACACTTGTGCATGTTTAGTTACTGCCACACATGCTATGACAGATGCAGAGCTATGGCATCAACTCATATACAATGATTTATGTGGTCCCAGGAGGACACCATCTATTGAAGGATATATCTGCTTTTTAACTTTTATCGATATTACTCCACACACACCTATCTGGGTGTAGGAGAAGCCAAAAACATTAATGTGCTTCAAACACTTTGTTTCCATGGTTCAAAATAAATCTACATGTAAAGTTGGCACCCTATGTAAAGATGGAGGGGGGAGAGTATGGGTTGAAGAAATTTCATGCATATATGGTTGAAAGAGGCATAAAGCATCAATGTACAATGCCCTACACACCTCAACAAAATGTTGTGGCTCAGAGGGAAAAAAAGTCTCTCATGGAGGTGGCATAGTGCATGGTAAAAGGCCAGGACTTACCTCATGTTTTTTGGTTGGAGGCAATTGTGTGTGCCACTTATGTGCTGAACAGATGCCCTACCCAGGCCTTGCAGACCATTGCCCTTTATGAAGCTTGGAACGGCTAGAAGCTCCCCGTGGCTCATTTACATGTTTTTGGTTGTCTTGCTTATGCTCTTGTGCCTGAGCAACAACACAGTAAGCTAGACAATGAGACAAGAGATACAGTTCTGAAAGCAAGGGATATAGACTCTACAACCCGGCCACAAAACGGAATCTTGGTGAGTAGAGATGTTTTTGTGAAAACTCAGTTCAGGCCATGCTTTCATGCAAAAAAAACAAAAACAAAGTGTATGCGCACAAGACATTTGATTCACTCTTATGTTTGTACAATTTGGGTCAGCCATTTGTTAAAATTTAGCCCCTAACAGCTGAAAATCAGCCCCGATTGGCTGAAAATCAACCCATGTTACAGTCCACAAATCAGCCCATTGATGAGGAGTTGTGGAGGATGCACTGAATGAGGAATTGATAGTCATTCAAAAGTCCAAAAGGGTGCCAAAATGATTGTTGGAGACACTACGTGAGAGAAAAATCATAGCTCCTTTGTCTAGCAAGACATGTGCACGTTCTCATTATGCATCTAGTTATCATGTGGATCATGCTCTCATTTTCAGCACATGCAATGAAGAGGAACCTATTTCCTTCGAGGATGCTTAGGATAATGATCATTGAATGTGTGCCACGAAAGAGTTCGACTCCATCATGAAAAATGATACCTAGTATTTGGCAGATTTACCTCATGGCAAGAAAGTCATTGGTACAAAAAAGAGGTACACAAACTAAAGTGTAAAGCTAATGGTAGTGTGGATCACTACAAAGCGAGACCTTCGCTCCCACGTCATGGCAACACATCATGGTTGGCATGTACACCAATCGGATATTAACATTGCCTTCTTCAATGGTGATTTGCACAAGAAGGTATATGTATCTCAGCCTCGTAGTTTGTACAATAGGGGCAAGAACAAAAAGTATGCAGGCTTAAGAAAGCCTTGTATGGCCTTAAGCAGGCTCCCACGGCATGGTATGCATACTTGGTTGCACATGGATTTTGCAAGTCCTACTGAGAGCACCCTCTATGTGAAGAGGATTCAGGATGTGTTTTTGGTCATCGTGCTTTACGTTGATGACATGCTACTCACTGGCCCTGGTGAGGATCAAATTTCAACCTTTAAGGCTAATTTATATATGTCATTTGCTGAATCCATTGCACTATTATTTGGGGATACAATTTCTACAACATGATGATGGTGTAGTCATCTTGCAATCAAACTATATATAGCGACTACTTAATCACTTTCATTTTGAAGATTGCAAGCCTGTTGCTACACCAGTGAGATAGCTGCCACGCTCAAGTCTCCAAGATGCAGGTGTGAGCCCTTTGATCTTATGCTATATCAGCAGCTTGTTGGTTGCCTCATTTACTTGTGCAATACGAGGCCAAGTCTCCAAGATGCAAGTGTGAGCCCTTTGATCTTATGCTATATCAGCAGCTTGTTGGTTGCCTCATTTACTTGTGCAATACGAGGCCAAACATCCAGTATGGAGTCTCCCAGCTAAGCAGGTTTATGCACAACTCCGATATTATGCATTGGTAGGTTGTTAAGCAAATTTTTCACTATGTACAGGACACCCAATTCCTTAGGTTATTCTATCCTAGGGAGGTGAGTCACAACTGCATGCATTTTGTGATTCCGATTGGCTAGATGTTATAACACGCGATCACTTGCTGCTTTTGCTTCTTTCTTGGTGGATCATGCATTTCATGGCTCACCAAGAAACAACCAACAGTGGCCACTTCGAGCCGTGAAGCTAAGTACAAGGTAGCATTCACAACGACAGTTGGAGTGTGCGTCTCAAACACCTCTTTTGCTAATCTTAGTGTTAGACAGCCGTCCTCCACTACTATCTTTATTGACAGCCAAAAAGCTCACTCGCAGTTGCAAAGAACGCCGTTTTTCATGCTCGCACTAAGCACATCGAGGTGCATTACCACTATGTCAAAGAAAGACTCCACATGAGAGATTAGCTTGAAGTATGTGACTACACATGCTAATGTGGCAAATCTATTCACAAAGACTCTTCCTCATGAAAAGTTCAAAGCTTTGGGCTTATTGTCTTGGGGATTGATCAACAACATCCCTATACAGGTCCACATCATCACTACAAGGGGGTTTGTTGACACATTTATGGTAGTGGTGTGTGAAGAGCCGGGTCACTTTTTTCCTCACTAAATGACATTTTTTCCCTGAGCGTAGGAACACACTCTTATATACCTAGATGAATCCAAGAATATGCCCAAATTCACCTTCTAGGAACGTGCATGTTATATACTTATGGTAGTCAACCCACAATACTATATAACTATCAACTCCATTAAGCATAGTATGGACTAGATACTACGACATCCCCACTAACGTCATCAGTGCCCAATAGTGGGTGTAGAACTCTGTATCAAGATATGCTCTCACACACGCACTCCACACACACACACACACACACATAAGAGCATATATTCACACAAAGCCCTTTGTACTGAGTTTCTGTCAAACCTCCGGAGATGCAGGAACACACTCTTATGCACACTTATCATTGGGCATGGATATAATCCTTTGTATATTCATTCCATTGACTAATCCCAAGTATCATCATGTTGTATGCTTTCTCTCCATGCAGTGTGTGCTGTCAAGCTTCTATGTGTCCGCACGCGCTTGCTGCTGCTTCACTCACCCACCCAACAAATATATGGTACAGTATGTACATACATACATGCACATGTGTGTGTGTGCGCGTGTGTGTCATTCAACATATCACATGCTCATGATTCTAGGGACTTTAAGGATACTTTATATGAGGTGCTCTAAGATTAAGCCAAGGCTTATCATGCCTGGCCACACGAATGAGAGGACCAACCCAGCTTGAATAATGTCATCCTTGACTTCTATCCTAGTTTCTACAATGTTGAGAAAAAAAGGCATGGTGCAAATATTCACTTACTCAGCCAAGGTCGTTGCGTTTGCAAGTACTGCACGTCCCTTCGAACTATTCTGCTGGTTGGCATCAGGGCAAGCTGGACCTTGCTGGAAATCTTTCAAACGAATTCTAGTCCACAGCTCTAGATTTAGACTTTTCTGCTGCACCAAATGCCATGCTGAATTAATACTCTTAGAAATGAAAGTCCACGAAAAATAATCTGAATTCATGAGATGAAGGCAATCATCAAGATTTTAAACCTTAATTCCATGCACACTCGCATTTAGACATGCCATATATACATATACATAATAAAAATGTGTGTTCTATCCTACAAAATGTCACTATCACTCAATCAAGTGAATGACACATGGACCAGCCTTGTAATCAAATCAACAAACTCCGTATCAATAAGTCAACTGAAACATCATACAAACTGAGGCCAATTATGTGAAAAATTCGCCAAGTATAAATGAATCCATTCCCAAGGGTGTCCTTGGTATTTTAATCAATCCGTAAGAAAGACCACCACACTCATTCCATGGAAACTTCCATGAACCTTTACAAGTACATCCTGAGATCAAAATGAATTAAAATGTTGTAAAGTGTTGATGCCATGTAGCAAAGCTATGTCAATCACCTGACGTCATGCAGTCCATAAAGCCAAAGGGGTAGAACTCTTACTTGCCACCATCCCCAAAACGACACAAAGTTAGTGCTTGAGAGTTGTTCGAGGGGAAGGCACGTGTCAACACCCCACCCCCCTTGTTATCAGTGTCACGTCTTTATAGAGTGAATGACCACGATGCTAAACATAACTACATACTTGAACATCAAACAATGCAAGAATGCAAATAACAAATCAGAACATCATATCAAGTCTCAGAGTTAGGATTTAAGAACTCCTTTTCTATGCTTACATGTAAGCACGGGCTTTGCACCTCCATGCTTAAGTATATATAACCTCAATGCAAGATTGGTTTTAATATTCTCATGGTCAAAAAGCTTGTATACCTTCTTTGGTTCAAAATATTACCCACACCTTTGCAAAGAGTTAAGAGTACCCAAGTGAAAGCCTTGTCAAAATCCTAATGCATGGCCAAATAGTCAGAAGGTGCATCATCAGGTAAGCAATCAACCATTGGCAACCACGTGTCGCTACATAACTAATAGCCATATGGCACCCAAATGCCATTACATAACTGAAAACTATTTGGCAACCAAGAACTTAAGTCCCCACATGGATTCACCAGTATTCAAGAAAACTTTAGTAGCAAGGGAACTAATTTGGGTTCTCTTCATTCCACCTGGGTTAAAAGAGGTATATTGTGCTTCCCTGCCCCACTAAACCCTTACCTCATCGCGCAATATTTTAGGACATGTATGTGTGATTCCACCGCACTCTTCTTTCTATCTCTGGAAAACCCTAGCACATAGGCAGAATTGTTCTACAGTTGGTATCAGAGCCTAGGGAACCTCCAAAATTTCTCTCTTTTCTGACACCTATGTACATTGATTGCTTGGATAGGGTAGACAGCACTTAGATTCCAAGTGTGCACAAGTTTGGGTTTGGAGAAAGTGAATATTCAGGTTCTCTTCATTGCATTTGGGTGAATTATTTGGGTTCCCTTCATTGCACTTGGGTGAATTATTTGGGTTCTCTTCATTGCACATGGGTTAATTGGAGTAACCCATACCTCATCGCGCAATAGTTTATGACTCCTATGTGTGCTATATGTGTGATTTCGCCGCACTCTTCTTTCTGGCTCTGGAAAACCCTAGCACAAGTGTTCTATAGTTGGTATCTGAGCCTAGGGAACCTGCAATTTTCTTTTCTTTTCTGATGCTCGTGTGCATTGAATGCTTGGATAAAGTAGAGAACTTAGAATCCAAGAGTGCACAAATATTCGGGTTCTCTTCATTGCACCTAGGTTAATTGAGGTATATTCTGCTTCCCTACCCCACAAAACCCTTACCTCATCACGCAATAGTTTAGGACTATAGTATGTGTTGTATTTGTGATTCTACTGCACTCAACACTCTTCTTTCTATCTTTGGAAAACCCTAGCACATAGGCAAAAGTGTTCTACAATTGGTATCAGAGCCCAGGAACCTGCAAATCATTCTCTTTACTAACACCCGTGTGCGTTATGTAACGGAAGGGCAATTGTAACACGAAAATCTTAACTATCTTAAACCCTCATTAAACACATAAAAATGACTGAGAAAGAGAGATGAAAGACAGTTCTGCACAGTACACCACACCAGGAGCCAGAAGATGGGCTGACCCCCCCACCCCCCCCCCCCACCCCTCTCCTCTTTTAATGGTTAGATTACCAAAAAGGAGTCTCCTTCAAGTACAACCTTGCGGGTGCCCGAGGATTCTCCACTGGCATGCACCTAAATCTTCCAGTACAAGATGAAAACACAAATAAAATCCGAAACTCCCCTCCAGAATAGGAGAGCTCTACCGCCTTTAAGCACATGTAGGACAACTATGGACAACCGACAGCATTCCCACATCAGCCCGGGACAGCCCTGTATGCTTGTTTCCAATCCTACCACCTCAAGGAAAAAGTCAACCATCTCTCAAATACCCCCAGATGGAGTCAGCCAGCACATTTGCATGCCTGGAGAAGTCGGCCAGCAGGTAGAGGACTGCAGAACAGGTCAACTAGTCCTCTGACACAACTAGGCAGAGAAAACCAGCCCTCTGGCACACCTAGGAGGGGTCGACCAGCAGATCTGGGGCTCCAGAACAGGTTGGCCAGAAGATATCAAGTCGACCAGCAGATTGGACTCCCGGATCAAGTCGACTAGCCCCCCACAATGCACCTGGAAAGCATGCAACCAACCAAACACCTCCTTTCTCCCCTGTAATAGAGCTTTCTGCCAAGAACAGCAACTCATGTGCTTTTCTAGTCCAAAAGGGGGTGCCTACAAGCAGAAGGCCCATATGATGTCCAGTGCCTGATACTTTGGCAGCCATGTGTATTAAAAGTCATGCCTAGTGTGTACAGCTTATAACTTGTCCGGTCACTTATAAGTGAGTGTGGACCTGCATCAATAATTATAAGCATGTGAAAACATAACTCTGTAAATTGAGTTTCAAGAGCACTTACCACCTGTAAAACACACGTAGACCACCTATCAGACCAAAACAAGCGTGCACACACGTCCACATAGATTGCCCAGGCGTCCCCGGCCCCATGGACAACAAAGGCAGTAATCCCAAGCATTGTCCAGGCAAACAAAACAAGTCATCCAAAAATAAAATTAAGGACATGCACACACATGAATGCAACTAAACTAGAAGAAATACGCATCTACTCAATTGTATCAATCCGGTAAAATGTTCAAGGATCCAAAATCCTTTCGAAACCTTCCCAAAACATAAATACAAAGTGAACACCAAGATAGCTAGTCTTGGGAAAACACACCATGTCAAGCTCCATATGCCATACATGTACTGTCCTGTCAGGCTCCATATGCCACACATGTACAATAGGAAATAGAAGCAATGAGGGGTTTTATCACACGTTATCTGCTTGTATGGGGTAAAGCACTTCCAAGAGTGCACAAGTTCAGGTTTGGGAAAAGTGAATATTTGGGTTCTCTTTATTGCACTTGGGTGAATTATTTGGGTTCTCTTCATTGAACCTGGGTTAATTGGGGTATACCGTTCTTCCCTGCCTGTGATATGCAGCGGAAGTCTTTGTATTGGAAGATCCTGTCACACAAATGCTCACACCGTCTTCTGTATCCTGAGTTTCGTGAGTTTAGCAATCCACTTTAATACTTCAAACTTTAAAGAGATGAGAGAGAGATATGAGAACTGTACACCAGATTGGGTCCCGAATTACCCACTGAAGGGCCCCCTATCCCGATAACAAGATAGTATTTGCTTTATTTCTTTAGAGAGAATGACTGTGGACTGTAGATAAGCCAAACGCAAGATCTCGGAGGATCGGAGAGTGGCTGATCTGTACACTGCTGTAGAAACACCTCGATGACCTGATCTCGAGTCTATGCACTCTTCCCAAGGGCATGAGGAAGGGCTGCACACCTGAGGCTGAGAGAAGAAGAAGGTGGACTGTTCTACACTATGTTAGAATGCTGAAAACACTTATGAATGCTGTGTTACCTTCACCAGATGAATGCTGCAAGTATGGATGATGCACAGAAGGCTGGACACTGCTGCAAACTGTGGATTCAAGGCTGGAAACTGCTGTGGACAGAAACACAGGCCTGTAGGGAAGCTGCTGAACTGAAAACGCAGGTGTTCTAAGGCTGCTGGACAGAAACGCAGATGGTCTGATGCTGCTGGACAGAAACGCAGGCGTGTACTGCTGCTAGACAGATGCAGAAAACACTGGCTGAAACCTGGCGTTGAATTGGGGCTGATCTATATGCTGAATCAAGGCCTGAAGTGATGCTGAATGCAGGCTGATTGGATGCTGATAGCAGGCACCTAGGGCTGACTGAAGCAAGGGGTTCTCAAGGGGCTGGAGAAGCAAGCTTATGAGCTCCAAGGACTGGATTAGTCTAGGGCTGAAGGCAAGGATGCTCCTGGGGCTGAGGAGGAGAGCTCTTAGCACAATGAAGACTGAATGAGAAACTAAGCCCTATGCAAGCCTATTTATACTAACTGGAGGTTGGTCATTTAATAAAGTTTATATTTATAAATGCCCAATAATGCAAATAATGCTAAATAAATACTATTAAATATGGAAAAAATACCAGATAAATCCTAGTAAATTCCCTAAGGCTTTTGGGATGTTCTAAATGATGCACAAGCATATGAATGCATATTATGCAGGATGCAGAGTGCTTTCTGATGCAAACCCTAAGGCTTCTACTGACTCTACATGCAAGAATGATTCTCTCCAAGTGGGTTAAGGGACTTGACTGACTGACTGACCCGCTAAGGCTGAGGAATGACCTACGTAGCTCGTGCCTGACTTATCCTCGACTGAGGATGTACAATGGGGTCACGGCGTACGACAATTATCATCCTATTGGGTTCTAAAACTGTACAACTGTTGCACTTCTGATGATGAGCCATCTTGTCACCATGCACTGAGTGCAGAGTGCATGTGACATTTCCTCTTGATTAGCTTGGCGGCAGGTTCATGGCTTCCAAGTAGTCCGCCAATAACTGGGGGTACTCCTGGAAGAACTCCTCGTCGAGCCATACGGCTTCGTGGGTGCCTCGATCTCGGAATTTCGTATAGAACTGACGAATCCGTCGACCGTAACCATGCTTCCATCGATGAAGAAGGATCTGCTCAGGCTCAATCACTTCTGCCTCGTCTACCACGTCTGGCTGCTGTTCATCTGAAACATCAAACACTTTTTTTTTTCGAGAAAAGATCCTTTCATTAGTTATATAAAAAACGCCCGTAGGGCTACAAAAGATCTCTCCTGCTCATAAGAGAGACAGAGCAGTGAATATAGCATGGCAGCCCGGGAGACTCTCCCTAGGTGCTGCAAAATACAAGCATCAGTACAAAGGACTGAGAGGCTAAATCATACAATAGGGGGGGGGGAAGAGCCAAACAGGTGGCCTGTAGTGCCAACGGGGAGATCCCGTGTGTAAGGTGTAGAAGGGGCCACAACGCCAAGTGGTGTGAAAGGCCTGGCGCCGTAAGATCGCCTCATCCGAGTCTCCCCGGATGCATTCGTACTGTCCTTGCAGGGTGTGGATCAACTCCCGCCAAATCCCCCGTACAGTCTCTGCTGGTGGCTCCAATCTCTCCTCAAAGGCCGTAAAGCACCGGGCCCTCCAGCTGAACCAGATGGTGAGGCTACTGAGGAGCTCCCATCGTAAATCCCTCTCCTGTGTCCAGCTGGCGGACGTGAAATCCGATGCCGGAACCAGGCGAGGCTGGCCCCTAATAAATCTGATGGCCTGACTGCCCTTCTCCATCTCATAGCCCATAGCAGGCCCTGACGAAGTCGACCAAGCAGTGGCACCCCACGTAAACATACCCTCTGGAGAGAGGGGGGCCAGAATACGCAGCATCCGCAGCCAAATCTGCTGCGCCTGAGGGCAATCCCAAAGGCAATGTCTCTGTGTCTCCATAGGGTGGCCGCATCGGACGCAGGCCGTCGGAAGACTGCTATAAACAAGCCAAGTGCCAACTGCTGAGCCCCTGTGGGCGACCAGCCACACTGAAAAGTCGAGATCCTGCGGGCCTGTCGACTAGCCCAGAGCCGAGCCCAAAAATCCTCCAGGAACTCCTGTGAGAGTCCTTGTAGCCGCCAATGCCCCGCTGCCGCTGGAGAGACCGTCCTCCTCGCCGTCAAAATATGCCGCCCCAGCCGAACAGTATACTGGAAAAAGGTAATCTCTGTGGCCTCAAGGGATGCATAAGGATCATGCCACTTGTACTCCCCGGGGTCCCACTGTAGCTGGGCCAAGGGGCGCGCTGCATATGCCCATATGCGCCAATCCAGGAGCACATCAGCAGGGTCGGGGTCAATATGCCACTTCCGAGAAGCGGCGGCCACTACCCGAATCCTCTGAAAGGTG
This sequence comes from Cibotium barometz, assembly GCF_041138505.1. Taxonomy (NCBI): domain Eukaryota; kingdom Viridiplantae; phylum Streptophyta; class Polypodiopsida; order Cyatheales; family Cibotiaceae; genus Cibotium; species Cibotium barometz. The sequence goes on along the minus strand of NC_141058.1, from coordinate 47,459,006 downwards.
CACTCTGCAACCAAAGGCGACTCCACCTCCACTCTCTGGAGTCTGTCCTCATCCTGAATCTCATAGTAGAGGCAACTGCCATCCTCAGTGCAAGCTCTGACAGCAATCAGGATCTCCAACTGTGTAAAGGCTCCCATCCACCGTGGGGCCACTGGCTCGAGAGGCGTGAACCACTCCTCTGTGAGTGCCTCCTGAATATCATCCCTCATAATCAACCCCCCTCTGAAGTGACTCAGCCTCTCCACCTGGATCTCCTCTGGTAGACTGCAGAAGGCCTGCCAGTCTCCAAAACTACGAGCTGGGCCTGCCGCAAAAGGCCCCCAGGCTAGACGAGGCCGAGAACCCAGCATATGACCCTGCTCTGTGCGAACCGCTGGGCTCCAGATGAGCGGCTGTCTGGCCCGCTCCTCAACACAAGAAGGAGGTCGCTGAGAGAGCCCCGGTCTCAGCAGCTCCCAAGCTCTCAGGATACTCAAAGCAAATCTGTCCTCCCATCCTCTACTGAGGCCTGTCCTCCTCATCTCTATGAAGATCCAGCGAATCTCTGGTGCCCAAGTGCCCCCTGCTGGGGGCGCCCGAGCCTGCAGCCGCTGCAAGAGGAGCTCTTTCCAAGGCTCAGCGCTTGGAAGCAACCCCCGAACGATAAGCTTCCCCAATAAGGCTCTACTCTGATCCACTGGATCTATAATGCCTAAACCTCCCTAAGCCAGCGGAAGTGTAATAACTGCCCATGCAACCTTTGCTCGAGCTGACTGACCGTCCCACCCAGACCACAGAAAGTTCCTGATCAGCCTCTGTACCTGGCTGATGCAAGAGCTCGAGAAGATCCAGCAAGACGTAATGTACCACATGGTCGCTAACAACACCTCATTTGCCACCACCACCCTCCCAGCCAAGGATAGTCGAGCTGTACTCCAACACAAAAGCTTCTTTCGAATGCTCAGAAGAAGCGGGGCAATCTGCTGCTCAGGTGACAAATCTAGGCCAATCTGGCATCCCAAATACCGCACTGCTGTGCCTGGAGGAATCCATCTAAAACCGGGGTCCGGGCTCCATGCCGGAGTGGGAGCACTACTGATCCAAAAGGCCACTGTCTTGCGCCAATTGATCAATGCTCCCGAAGCTGCACTAAAAACCTGGAGCGACTGCTCTACCCGAAGAAGATTGGCCTCTTGGCCATGCAAAAATAAGCCCGTGTCGTCTGCAAACTCAGCATCAAGCAGGTCCTCCCCCCGGACTCGGAGCTAAAGTCCTCTCAAACCAACCTCCTTTGCCGTCAAATACATGCTCATAGCCTCCGCAAAGAAGAGAAAAAGAAAAGGGGCGAGGGGACACCCCTGACGGACTGATCTGGTCAGCTCAAAACTCGGCCCCCGTCCTCCTGCAATCAACACCTGGCTGCGAGCTGTGGAATACAAAGCTGCCACCCCTCTGATCCATCCTGGCTCAAAGCCCAGGCGAAGCATAGTGCCCTCTAAGAAACCCCAATCAACTCTATCGTATGCCTTCTCAAAATCGAGAAGCATCACGACCAAGTCCTCGCCAAGAAATCTAGCTCGGGCCGTCGCCTCCCAGAAAGTAAAGATGTTGTCAAGGATACTGCGCTCCTTGACAAATCCTGTCTGAGTAGCATGAATCAACTCCCCCAGGAAAGGCTGGATCCTCAAACTCAAGGTCTTTGCTAAGACCTTGTAGACAATATTGAGGATCGTAATAGGCCTCCAATGCCGAATATCATTTGATACTCCCTCCCCCTTGGGGATAAGATAGATCAAGCCCTCTGAAAAGCTCTGCGGCATCACCCCAGTGTCCAAAACATGCTGAAAGCCCCTGCGGAGGCCTGGCCCCAAAAGGTCCCAATAGCGCATAAAAAAGGCCGGCGTCAGTCCGTCCTCCCCTGAGCAACTATGTCGCGGCAGGACCCTCAAGGCCTCGGCAAGCTCAATCTCTGACAGAGGCGCACCTAGAACTGTACGCATACGGTCTGTGACCCTCCTCTGCACATGGGCCCACACAGTCTGTCTGCAAACATCTCGATCCTCAGAGGCTGGCTCCGCTGAAAGCAGGTGTCTATAGAATGCAGTGGCAATGGCTCTGATCTCCCCGAGCTCAGTAGCTACCGATCCATCCGATCTACCAAGCTCGCGGACTCCTGCTCGCGCATGACGGGGTCCAGTGTCTCAAAAAACTCTCCAGTCACTCTATCACCAAGCTGCGTCCACTGAGAGGCCTGACGACGATAGTAAAACTCATGTCTCTGCTCCTCTACCTCTCGAACCTCCTGGCGTGCCTGGCTCAGCTGGGACGCCACCCACTCACATGCAGGCTGCTGCTCCTGAAGGCGCTGTAGAGCGAAGCAAGGCTGCGTCTCAGCCGATGCTCCCGCCCGCGAATCTCTCCCGGCCGTGTCAAAGCCGCAACGTGCAGAAAAGAGCTAAAATCGATGAGTCCCTGGGCACACTGGCCCGCTACATCCTGGTCAGAGCACTGACTATCATGCCAGATCCTCTTAATGTCCTCAGCGAGACTCGGATCTGTAAGTACCCTCTCTGGGATCCTCAACTGCAAGCTGGGCTCCCGTATCCTCTCCTCCAATGTCAAGATAACTGGCGCATGATCTGAAAATTAGGTGCCAGCGAGAATGCCGACGGAGCTCCCTCGCTCCCCTAACCAGTCGCCCACATAAAAGCAATCAATCCGCGATAGATTAGTCCCTCCCTGCCGGCGATCTGACCGAGAGAAACTAAGACTGTCCTGAGACCGGGAGAAAGCCCCATGCTGCCATGCATCAGTGATCCTCAGTGACATGCAAAACCGGTCCCAAGCTGCAAGCTCCGTGCCGTGCACTGTAACATGACTGCCTCCCACCCTATCTGCCGGGTCCTCAAGCATGTTGAAGTCTCCCCCGACACACCAATGTGCGGCCTCTGGCAATGCATCCGTAACCTGGGTCCAGAACTCTGCTCTGGAACTAGCATGATTGGGCGCATAGACGTTGAGCACGCCCAATAGCTCATCATGCATCCTCAGAATGACATACTGTGCTCTACCAGGCACAATGATCCCTCGATCCACAATGGCCTGCCGCCATACATCTGCAATGACCATGCATACTCCTCCCTGTCCACCCAAAGAACCAAACCCTGCAGACCAAAAAGTGTCCCATCTACCAGGCATCACCGAACCATATCTCCGGATCCTGCTCTCACCCAAGTGGTGCTCCTGCATCATTAAAATATCAATGCTGCCACCAACCAGGCATCTCTGAAGCTCCTGCCTCAAGCAACCACGATAGCGTATAAAATGTGCTCCGCCAAGGCCCTGTACGTTCCATGAGATGATCCTCATGGATGCCCTGCTGAGGTGGATGCTGTCTCAGCCGTACGGCGGGCCTTCGCAAGCGGCTTGGATGGAGAGTAGTCCCCATCCGAGCGGCTGCGTATCTGCCCACCTGGTGTGCTGCAAGAATCCCGGATCAGGCGCCAGTGGTGGCTGTGGCCCATGGCGACTGCCTTCCGCTCTGACAAGGCAACCTCGTGTATACACACATATCCAGGGTCGCGTGCTAAGTCTGCCACTATGCGAACGACCAAATGCCGAATCCCTGAGGTATCCACACTCCCGGGATCCAAGAAAAAATGAGCCAACTCCCAAAGTCGGCCTATCACATCTGTCACCTCCAGATCGCTCATGTGATGAGAAAACTCAATTGCCTGAGTCTTCAAAGTGCTGAGAGCGAGCTCTAGAGTCCACTCCCGGTCGCAAGGGCCACATAGAGAGAACGAGAAGGCCACCGCTGAGTCTAGTGCCTCCTCCCCGCGGGCCGGAGGTATCACTACATGAACTCGGATGGGTGTTGGCTCATGGGGCCCTCTGCTCCAAAAAGCCGTGTGAAGGTATAATCAAAAGCCTCCGCGCGCTGTCTAATGCCAAGGCGACTCAGCCGACTGCGGATAGATGAAATTCGTGAAGCCCTAATCGGCATAGGAGGTCTCCTCTGTGATGCTCGAGCGAGGTCAGTGCTCAGCGCTCTCCGGACTGCAGGTGAACGCCAGGGAACTGCCAGGGCCTCCCGGGAAGGTGAGACGGGTGGAGGTGGAGGAGGGGGAGGCGAGGGGGGTGGAGAGGGAGCCGCTGCCGAAACCGGAGCGGAGACGGGAGGAGGCGATGGTGGAAGCGAGGCGGTGGGAGGGGACGAGGGTGGGGGGGGTGAAGGAGGGGGTGCTGGCATCTCCTGGTCCTCAGTCGTCGCCACGGGGGTCTCCTCCTGGAGGGAAGAAAAGCTGTTCCTCATCGACAACACCGCTGGAGTCAGATATTCCAGCAGTTCGGTGGTATGATTGAGTACCTTCCAGGAAAGGCCAATCCAGTGGCCGATGCTTTGAGCAGGAAGGGACAAGTATCTACGATTCAGACCACTAGACTTGACCTTGTTGGTACAGGACTAGAAGACATGAAGCACACGTACGGACTGCAGGTGAACGCCAGGGAACTGCCAGGGCCTCCCGGGAAGGTGAGACGGGTGGAGGTGGAGGAGGGGGAGGCGAGGGGGGTGGAGAGGGAGCCGCTGCCGAAACCGGAGCGGAGACGGGAGGAGGCGATGGTGGAAGCGAGGCGGTGGGAGGGGACGAGGGTGGGGGGGGTGAAGGAGGGGGTGCTGGCATCTCCTGGTCCTCAGTCGTCGCCACGGGGGTCTCCTCCTGGAGGGAAGAAAAGCTGTTCCTCATCGACAACACCGCTGGAGTCAGATATTCCAGCAGTTCGGTGGTATGATTGAGTACCTTCCAGGAAAGGCCAATCCAGTGGCCGATGCTTTGAGCAGGAAGGGACAAGTATCTACGATTCAGACCACTAGACTTGACCTTGTTGGTACAGGACTAGAAGACATGAAGCACACGTACGCGGATTCCAAGGAATTCGGTACTCATTGGGAACAGGCATTGGATGCCACAGGACCATGCCATTTTCTGATACGCGATGGTTGGCTTTTCTACAAAGGCCGACTATGTGTCATGAAATCATTCCGGGCAGCTCTTCTCCATGACGCCATTACAGGTGGTCATAGGGGCATGAATTCGACTCTGGAGAAAAGGTCAAAGACGAAGCGGAACCAGACATTGTTGATGAAGCAGAAGTAATGGTTCCAGAACAAATCCTTCTGCACCGTTTCAAGCATGGCTCAAGCCGAAGACTACGACAGTTCCTCACGAAGTTTCAAGACCAAGGAACTCATGAAGCGGTATGGCTCCACAAAGAATTTTTCGAAGATTATCCGGCATTATTGATGGATTATTTGGAGGCTATGCAGCTTCCGTCAAGTTAAGCAGAAGGGGATGTCACGTGCATCCCGCACTTGGATGCCACGTAGACATTTCTGTACAAAAGGTGCAAGACCTGGGATGGTGAACTGGTCCCATGTGAGCCCAGTCCGGGTCCTATGTGAGCCCAGTCCGGGATGAGTCAGCCAGGGATCCATCTCAGTCGTCCGAGGTCAGGTGTGCATTGTCCTGCACATGAGTCCAAGGTCAGGTGTGCATTGTCCTGCACATGAAACAGTGCCAGTCCGCGCTGTGAGTCTCCCTCTAGAATGATGTCAGTGGTTCTGTGTATCTGGTATGGTACCGGATGCCAGATCACTAAGTAGATTATGTTTAAGACAAGGGGCCAGCCCATAGGACTACCCCGGATCTGAGTGTGGGCATGGGAATGGTGTAGAACCACCCCCATGAGGGCCAGGAAGGCCCAAGCTGAACCCACCAGCCATGGAGGGGTTGTAGGACAGCCCTAGAGCACAGATAAGGCAATCTCCAGGAGATTACAGCCTTTATATGGCTGTAGGGCATGTATGGGGCAGCCCATACAGGCTGCCCACCCTTGGGATTGTGGACAAAAGTGGTGTCCAGCCAATCAGAAGCAGGCGCATCACTTTCAGCCTGTTAGGAAAAAAAGGTAATATTTTTTGGGATTTAATTCAGCATTTATTGCTGAATTTCACCAGTCGTGGGACATAGCTTGTTTTTTCAGCTAGCAGACTGCTCCTCAGGAGGAGTATAAATAGTGGAGGCCATAATCCCATCATTCATCTCAGTTTTCACCAAGTGCTCAAGCCAATCAAGGGCCAGTCAAGCCAAGGAGATTGCCAAGCAAAGGGGTGGACTTCTGAAGGTCAAGGGCAGGATTTTCCAGCCAAGAAAAGGTCAAGTTTTCTGTATTTGTTTTCAGATTTACATCATTCTAATAAAGCAAATACACCATCCGTGGTGGGGGCCCTACAGAGGATAACTGGGACCCAATATTGTGTCCTCTCCATCTCCCCCTTCTCTCTCTATTTTCTGCACATCTCCTTTCAGTTTGTGCGTTAATTTCTGTCGCGAAAAGAGTGCTGATTTCTGAGTTTTGAAGTACCGATCCTTCTCTGAAGCTTCCGCATATTACATCTTAGTATGCATAACATTTCTGCAGGGCATTCTTATGTTGACGAAGAGTCTAGTGACTCGGAGCAGAGCCTTGATAATGAGCTTGGAATTCCAGCAACTAGAACACTTGGTGTAAGAAAGGCAAGAGAAGGTGCAAAAATGCCAGGTAGTGATCATGGAGAACGCAGGTCAGGGAGATTCAGAAAACCTGTTGATAGATTGGCATATGATGATTGTGTTGCTCATCATTATGCATATATGGCTAAAGTTGTGCAAGATGTTGAAGCTGTTGGGAATTTAGATTGGAAGAAAGCCATGGATGAAGAAATGGCTGCATTGTATGGAAATGAGACTTAGGATTTGGTGCCATTGCATAAGGCAAGAAAGCTATTGGATGTAAGTGGGTGTATAAGGTGAAACATAACAGTGATGGTAGCATAAGCAGGTACAAGGCTAAATTGGTAGCCAAAGGATATGCGCAGACACATGGGATTGATTATGAGGAGACGTTTGCCCCGGTTGCAAAGATGGCAACTGTGAGAGCTGTGATTGCGGTGGCTACAGCTAAAGACTGGTGTTTACATCAGATGCATGTTAAAAATGCATTCTTGCATGGTGACTTGCAAGAAGAAGTGTATATGGATCAGCCACCTAATTTTGAAGATACAGGTCACCCAGAGTATGTATGTAAGCTTTGTAAGGCCTTGTATGGGCTGAAGCAAGCTCCACAAGCATGGCATGACAAGATTGCTGAGTATCGTGTCACTATTAGTTTTCATATGACAAATGCAGATCACTCTTTGTATGTGCACAAGAGTGATAAGGGTATTGTGATCATCACCATCTATGTAGATGTAATATATATATATACCTAGATGAATCCAGGAACATGCCCAAATTCACCTTATAAGAAAGTGTAATTTATAATCTCATGGTAGTCATCCACAAGACAATAAACCATCAACTCCATCATGCATAGTATGGGCTAGATACTACGACATCCCCACTAACGTCATCAGTGCCCAATAGTGGGTGTAGAACTTGGTATCAATATGTGCTCCCACACACATACCCCCTACGCACACACACACACAGCATACATTCATACAAAGGTCTGTGTACTAAGTTTCTATCAGAGCTCCAAAGATACAGGGCACACTCAACCATAATAAAGCCTAGCACCAAGGATCATAACAAATAGAAAGAATTATTACAACAAAAAGATAGTTGATAGGACATATACACCACTAAAGATAGAAAGAACTAACACAATATCAACTGGCTGCAACTTGGATGAAAACTTCATGATGTGAAATTTGCATGTCCGCTAATACAACATGAAGATATACCTAGATGAATCCAAGAACATGCCCAAATTCACCTTATAAGAAAGTGCAATTTAAAGAGATGATCTTATTGTTGGAGGTGACAACTTGGAAGAGATTGAGTATGTGAAAAGTCTTTTCAAAAGGAAGTTTAACATGAAGAATTTGGGAGATCTGCGCTACTTTTTGGACATTGAGGTCATTCGCACACCTGATGGTATTTGGCTGTCACAGAGACCATAGTTGCCAGATGTTTTTAAAACGGAAAGTATTATACGAGTTTTATACTTTTAATATACCTCCGTGTGGGTACTGATTCTTTCCCAAAAACCACGGGTCTTCATGCAATAGAGCTGGTACAGCAAGTACAACTCTCCATTCAACTGGTACAATAGGTACAATGGCTGGTACAGCAGGTACAGTGGCTGGTATAGCCGGTATGATGGTTGGTACAACAGGTACAAAGGCTGGTACAACAAGTACAATGACTAGAAATCATAATAAATGATTAAATATCCTTGCCTTCACTATTTCTTCACGATGGAAGCCTCCAAAACAGTCCCCAACAGCCGGTATTCTTCATGGGCAGCCTTCAAGAGAGACAGAAAGAGAGTAGCCATCATTAGGGCAGCCTGTAATGGTGGTAAAGGCTAGTGTGCAGCAAGAGAGCCTCCATTAATGAAGAGAGAGGGCTCCAATTTATAGATTTGGGTCTTCCATGAGCTAAAATGGCAAGAGAAGGCTACGATGACAAGTGGAGAGCCACACAATAGCTGAAGTGACAAGTGTGAGGCCACTTGTCTCACTTTGATCCACTTTCTAACAAGTGTCAGGCCACTTGTCTCACTTTGGTCCACTTTCTTGCCACATGTCCCAATCTAAGAGATGGATCCTTCCATAAACTTTCTCTCTAAAAATATCCCAACGGGTAGACATTCTATCATAGGCACTTTGCCAACTCTTGGTATTTGCTCAATTTCAGATGTAATGACACGAACAGAATTTCCATCGGAGTCGGGAAAAAAAATAGCAACTCTCCTAAATTTTAAGAGTGTGGTCCTTTGTATTCTAGGATAATCTCCCATTCCCAAAGCTTGTACTTTCCAAATATTCAGACATTCTGGAGTCCACCAGACTCCCTTTCATACTGGAAAATGTCCAGGTTGGTGACACTACGACACACACCTCGGTATTTGAGAGCCACTGTTAATTATGCATTGTTTTATGCAGCAGTGTACCATTGGAGCTATATGGGTACACATGTAGATTGGGCAGGTAGCATCTCAGACAGGAGATCTACCAATGGATTTATGTTTTCATTTGGGAGTGTTGCTGTAACATGGAGCAAAAAGAAGCAGCCCACAGTTGCCTTGTCGAGTAAAGAGACAGAGTATAGAGAAGCTGCCGTGGCAGCGTGTGAGGTAGCTTAATTACGCAAGCTACTTGCTGATTTGTGGTTGCATGTGGAGAGAAAGGTTGTCATATATTGTGACAATCTTAGCAATATACAGTTAGCCAGGAACCCAGTTTTCCATGTGCGGTTGAAACACATTGAGGTACACTACCACTTCATCAGGGAAAGAGTCTTGGCAAGCGACATCGATTTGGCCTACGTCAGCACACAGGATCAGGTCGCTGACATCTTCACGAAGGCCTTGGGAGCTAAGAAGCTCCGCAGATTTTGAGATATACTTGGAGTTCACGACCTGGAGTTGAGCTTGAGAGGGAGTTCTGAGATGTCAAGCTCAACATGAGCTGACACTCACGAGGCGTCTGCGTGACCATTCAACATTTACATCACTGGTGGGTTTGGTAGCTAGCACCGACATATCTTCGTCATAGATTCTACAGCTCGACTACACCGACTAGTCCACACCTACCCACTCCACTTAGCGTGTTCACATTATGGACCGCATGCACATAGTACTTTAGTACTTATGTTGTATTTTCCTTATCTCTTTTGTAGACCTCTTTTGTTGAGGAAGAAGAACAATTTTCAGCCTCTCATCTTATGTGTTCTCTTCTAAGGTTTGTGTGAGTGTGTGTGTGCTTGCAAGAGCTCAAGCTCTCTTCCTCCCTGCATCTTTTCACTGTTGTCCAAACAGCCCTGAATCAGTGCCAGAAAAAAAGCTCATTTGTGCTCGAAGTAGATCTCCAAAACGCAGCCACCAAGGGAGTAAAGGAGAAGAAATGCAAGCTGAAAACTCTTCTTGCTGATTTGTGGAAGCACAAGATCTCTAATACCATGTGAAAATATGTGAATATGAAGCGAAAGAAAAATAGAGATCACACTAGAGAGAGTAGACAGCCAAAAACTGAAAAGTATTGATTGAATTATGAATGAAAAATGTCCATGCTTATATACGTATCTATAGAGCCAGACACCCTGTAGAACCGAAGAACAAATATCCACGATTGATAAAAATGCCTAAAATAGTCTTAAAAATATGAAAAAATTGTTGGAAAATGCGCACGCGGAAGCATAAACAAGACGAGAGAGAGTAGAGAGAGCTTGTGGACAAGATCACCTTTTATAATAGCTTGAAGCTTTACAATGGCAATTGGCCAGCAAGAGAATGTTGAACTTGTGCAAGGAATTGGATGGAATAGTGAGAGATGGGGAACTCCTTATATAGTGACTTGGGAACTAGTCGGCTGCTCCTAGAGCTGGCCGACTGCTCCACGACCACATAAATGAAGGAAAAATATATAAAATACTCAATAATAGGTACAACCCCAAATACACTGAGATGCATAAATTCTAACACCTCCTCTGCAGCTCATAGTGTGCAAGAGTCGAAAGAAGATAAGCCGATGAAGCCGCAACTGTCATGGCCCTGTGAAAATGGAACAGTACAAGTGTGGGCATGGTGGTTGCAGAGTCAGAATATTTTATGACTCACATGGGGGGTGCCCGGACAGAGTTTAAGATGTGTGGACATCCCTAGGTGTGAAGGGGGGAACTAGAAACATTAAACTTTAATGTTTAATAAAGTTTGCCCCTAGGCCTTAGTGGCCCTAGGAACTTATTAAAGTTTGGGGCCCTAGGGATTATTTTGGGGGAGGAGCCACTTTTGGAGTTTTCTCTCTCTTCTCTCTCTCTCTCTTCCCTTTTTGGGAGTCGTGGAGTAAAAGAGAGAATTCTAACGTGGAAAAGCTGTGGAAGAAGGGGGCGACTGCTGAAGGGGCTGTAGCTGCTGTTTTCTGAGTGTTGTATGCTGGAACAGGCCGTACAATCACCGTACAGTGTTGTACGAACAGCAGGAACTGCTGTGGGCAGAGAGGCGCAGACCTGTGAGACATAGACAGGTGGCTGCGATTGTTGAAAACAGGCTGTACAGTGCTGTACGACTGCAAGTACAGCTCTGTACTTTCTGCAGGTACACTGTACGGCCAGTTCTAGGGCAAGTACAGGTGCTGGACAGTTCTGTAGCAGACAGCACAGGCCATCAACAGCAAAACTCAGTAGGCGGCTACTTCTGGTTCTCTGCAGAAACAGCCCGTACCGTCAAGTACAAGCAAGTACCGTCAAGTACAAGCAAGTACAGTGCTGATTTTCAGATCTGTATTTTCAAGGACAGCATAAGAGTGAACATCAGGAGGAGGATACAGGCAAGAACAAGCACATGTGTGAAGCAGGGTTGTGGATACAAGTGCCTGCAAGTACAGATTGGTGCTGTTGCTTCCTCCAGTGTTGTTTCACGAGCTGAACTTGGTAAGCTCTGTTTCTGTTCATCTATCTCTTTCTACTGCTTGATGTCTGTTGCAGATATGTGTTATCTGGCCCCTTGTGTGAGGAGGGGTATGGCAGATTGACAAGGGTTGAGACAGAGTTTGGACAGCACATGTATGTTTGAGCTGAGAAGATGTATCATGCAATTGAGTTATGCCAGATGTATACCCATGGCTGGCCTGCTTAGTGATCTTGGCTGATCAGAGGGAGGCACAGTGTGTTGTTTGAAGACACAGATCTGTGTGCATAGATCCTCTGTGCTGAGAAGGATTTGTGGGCCGTCAGATTGGACTTACAGGTGTAAACTCTTGGCTGATCTTTGTGTTCTACTCAGCCATTCATTTTATTATAATTGAATAAAGAAATACCGCAAGGGGCGCCAAGCTTTGGGGCCAACAGGTGTCGCTGTGTTTTCAGATTTGGGCACTCTAGCTCCAATCTGTGTTCTTTTCACATCTAGACTACAAGTGGACAGGTGATTGCTAATCTACCGCACTCTGGTTTTCTATCAGAGGCCGGTTTCAGCAACCATGGACCCTCCAACATTGCAAATACTGGAATCACCTTGGAGAGAGCATCCACCAACCTGTTTCCTCGAAACAAAATGCCACCACGAACAGCAAGGAACTTTGCTTGGCCACAAATTCCCACACAAGTGTGCAGTGAACTCCAAGAATAGATGATGAGCTACTCGACAGACCGCTCCCATAATCCCCAACAATGGACAGAACACATCACGTCCCAAAAGCCTCAAACAATGAACTTGGAACAAATCCAGTTCATAATCTCTTCTATACAAAAGATAACCATGGCTTGCCAGATGTCTAATGCTTGGAACTCTGAATCACGATCCCCATGTACCAGTAAGTGGAGCTGTAATCAGCCCCCTCTCCCGCCCACAAGCCTCCTCTAGCTAGAAGCACGTGGGGGACACTGCATGTGTACTAAAGAAGTACACCATCTAGGTTCTCCTGAGCCAGAAGCGTCCTGGAGCCCTAGAAGTGATACTAGAATCTGTATCACTATCATGTGTCGTGTCTTTGCCTTTTCTTTGAGATGAAGCCTTGCCCTTGGTCTTGTCCTTCTTCTTGGACAAACAATCCTTGGACAAATGTCCTCTTCCCGCAAGAGAAGCAGGGACTCCGACTTTTCTTCTAAACTGAGGAAAGTGCCTGGTCAGAACTGTTGACTAGCACCTTCAACTTACCCTGTGAAACGAGAACAAACTCCTCCTCCAAAAGTAGGGAGCTAAGATCATCAAAATCGAACTGAGTGGATGTGACCTAACACCGCAGAGATCGAGAAATCACATCATAGTCCAAAGAAAGCTTGGTGAGGATAAGTGCAGAAAGCTGAGCAGAGGACAAAGCAACACCCATAGGAATAACAAACCATAGAGCTGCCCTTGCAAGGTAACTACCCTCATCGACGAATCTTGAGCAAAGAGATCCTCCAATTTAGACCATACCTGATGAGCACCGGTGAGACCTCCTCTGTGATGGTCCGCACAAGCACAAATTGCGCCTTCGAGTCTCGATTCTCCCAGACTTGTAATTCCGCAGCAAATTCATCCTCTTGATCCTGAGTCCACCTCCTAGAGTTTTGAGGATGCTCGGGCTGCTTTTCGGTGCCTTGAACAATATCCCACAAACCCTTGTGGATGAACCAGATCCGCATCTGAAGCTTCCAATGGGCATAGTTGGGTCCTTACAACTTATCATCCTTGTTCGTACAGGGGGGAGCCATATCCACAACAACAAGAAACACAGATCTCAGCTCTCAAACACTTCTCTCAAGTGCTTTCCAACGAAGCAAGGCTCAAGAACCAATCAGCCCCCTCTCAAACTTGAGAGAGAAGGAGGCTAGACAGCAGGAAGAAACCACCGGGAAGCTCCTACCGGAAGGGTAGGGACTCGTGGAGGAAGAAGGAGATGTACAGCTGTCACAAACCCCTATATTCTAGGGACATGCGGATGCGTGTCAGGCCTAGAAACATGCGGATGCATGTATGTATTATACCTGGGCATGTGTATGGATCATATGAGTGGATGCATATGAGTCCAAGGACATGGCAGGACATTTGTGGACTTTCGGGCGGTGCCCGTGTGGATTCCGACCATGCACACATGGTGTGTTATGATGGCAGGCGGAATATTTTCAAGTACAAGAATGATGATAGGTGGTTCTCCAAGTTTACATGTGCACAATGCATAAATGATGCATGCCATAACTTTATTTTACTTTGTGTGACATTGTCTTGTTGCCTGGACAATGCTTGTTATTTTGGCTTGTGAAGTCCGAGGGACCGGGGATGCCCGGGCACCTTGTGGACACGTGTGTGCACTCCTGTTTGGGTCTAAAAACTGTGGGCTTATGGGTTTTGCAGGTGGTAAGTGCATCCACACTCAATTTACAGCTTATTTCATTTACTACTAAAGTTTATTGGTTTGCAGGTCCACACTCATTAATAAGTGGCCGGACACCTTATAATGCGTTCGCATTTGGTTGGACCAAAATTAATGAAGTCCGGACAGCTTATGACCATTTCCCATTTGGTTGGACCTAAACTTATACAAACAGGACAAATGGAGCACTATGGGCTGGACACCTACCTGGACACCTTATGGGGACACATGTCAGCCAGTATGTGTACCCACCAAGCCCCTTAGGTGGCACTGGAAAAAGGCGCCTCCCTCAAGAGGCCTTTTGGGCTGTTTTATTCATTATTCAACACATTGGAGAGCTGGTTGGAGCTTTGGGAATTGCTACAGGGCTGGTTGCTTGCTTCCCGGACTCACACAAGCTTGGATAACGATCCCCACACTCTTCTAAAGGGCTGGTTGGTAAATTTCAGACCTGTAATTTCTGGTTATTGCGAGTTTTGGGCTGGTAACAGGTGTCCAAAGTCAACTTGGACAGTACAGGACAGCTCTAGGGACCTCCACAGGGCTATAGGGCCCCTTACAGGTGGATTTCTCGCGATAGAAAGTTGCTGTTTTGGACTGGTTATTGCACAAAACAGGCCGGACAGCAATGGAATATGTGAGCATGGATGTGTCTCAAGGATTCCTGGTATAACAGGTGCTTAGGGCAAGCATTGGGGACACTTGCTCGCAGAGAACACACGTTTTTGGATCAGTTTCTCGCGTGAAAACAGGGCCTAAAGAACCATTTACATCTTGTGCAGGGCGGAGTACCTGTGAGGATTGTGACTCTCTTGTGCAGGGCGGATGTACCTGTGTGAGGATTGTGATACTCTTGTGCAGGGCGGATGTACCTGTGAAGAGGCTTGTGCAGGGCAGATGTACCTATGTGTAGGACGGATGTACCTACAGATTCTCTTGTTTGAAATGTATTCATTCATGATGTATTTGGAAGAATCAGGTGCAGGCTGGTGGTGAATCCCCAGGCACCCGTAATCTTGTACGTTGCAGACTCTTTTGGTAATATAACCTAAAGGGGGGGGGGGGTCAGCCTATCATCGGCCCCTTTATGTGGTGTACTGTCATTTTCAGCTTTGTGGTTGTAATGCTCAAGTGTTAAGTGCTCAGAATCTTGTTCACATTTATACGATTCCAATACACGCGTCCGTCTCCCGTTACATTGGTATCAGAGCTCAGTTTTTCCCCTCATTGGAAAACGGTCTGAGGCTTGGAATCATAAGTGGTGACCTGATTTGAGTGTCATGGACAGCCATATTTCTGACAGTGTGGAGAACACACAGGACCGTGAATTTCATGGTACAAGGGATGCAAGAGATGCTGCAGGCAATGATGTCTATGGAGATGCATGTACTCATGACACTATGCATTCTGATTTGGAATCTTTGAGGCGTCAAGTGCGATGCTATAGGGCTGAAACCGAAGAGCTTAGGTCATTGAAAAATGACCCGGATGTACAAAGAGTGTTGGCTGCGAAGGCATAGGCTTCGGTCCATGAAGTCACTTTTGAAGCAATTGCAAAGGAAATGGATGTTGAGAAACCCCGAGAGCTTGCACTTGCATACCTAATGGTTAAGGGTGATGTATACACTGAAGCAGATGGTAGTTTGGCTTTCAAGAAGCCACCCCACATGGCTGCCCGTGGTGATGCACATGATGCACAACAAGCAGAAAGAGCACAACAAGTGCCAAATGCTGAAAGGACAAGAGTCCCTGGTGCTAGGCTTGATGCTGGTCAAGAGAAGAGTAAGGATGAGGGATCCTCTACTCATTCCCGCTTTGCTCCAAGAAGACATATCCGTTCTCGTGTTGAGCTTTCCACTCATTTGGAGAGTGTGGCTCAAGAAAGAACGAAGAGGGATCGTGAATCTTCATCCGTCCGGTGACAAGGATGTAAAATTTGAAAACTTTCAGGGACGGATGGACTCTACCAAAGCACTTGCTTTCATTAGACAATTTGAGATAGCTTTTTGCAATGAAGACTTTTCGGAAAAGTCTATGCTCAGGCATGTGGGAATGCATCTCAAGGATACGGCAAGTGATTGGTGGCTTGCAAAAATACTTGATGGAAGTGCTGCCCCAACTTGGTCTTCTTTCAAAATTCAGTTTTATGATCAATTCTTACCACCAAACTTTGCAAAGGATGTACGCAAGGAGTGGGATTGGCTGTCCCAAGATGAGGGAGAGTCCGTTGCTTCATACATAGCAAAGTTTTGGAAAGTCCTTCTCAAGGTTACTCCCTTCATGAATATTGGAGAGGACGAGAAGAAGAGAAAGTTTGAATCGGGGCTCCATCACATCATTCAACAAAGTTTGGGAGTGTACCCAAATAAGACCATACAAGAGCTTATACACTCAGCCATGATTGCGGAGAACTTGCACATAAAAGCACCCACAAATAAGCGCAGGTCAAAACAAGAGCAAATTCAGGGCTGGTTATGACCAGAAAAAGGGTGGACAGCCACCTAAGAATGCTCCCAAAGATGGCCGAGATGCAAAGGATGACTCCGAAAAGAAGCCGGGGGGTAAACACCACAATTTTGGGCTCTCAAAACAGCAATTGGAAGAGTACAGGAAGGCTGGAAAATGCTTTAAGTGTAGCAGTAAAGATCATATATATCCTAAATGCCCACAGAATCCTAAGAAAGCTGAGTCTAATGTGGAAAAGCCTCTTGTGAATGTTGTGCCCGATGTGCAGGGTAATACAGGGCATGAACCCAAGAGTAGAGTCATATGCAAGGCTTGGGGCAAATTGAAGGATCAGCCCGCTTTGTTTCTTTTTGATGATGCTTCCACAGATAACTTTATATCTGTACAGATGGCTGCCGCCATAGGTCTCAATGTGGAAGACATGGGAATGCAAATGAATGCAGATGCCGCCTTTGAGGGCAAACAGGTTGATGTAACTCCGGTCATTGGTAAGCTCCGTGTACAAATACAGGACTACCTCGACTATGAGAGCTTTCTAGTGGCTCCTCTTACAGGTTGTGATGTTTTGTTGGGGATGCCCTGGCATCACCGTTTAGAGCCTATTAAGGCTTACAAAGAGAAGAAAATCAGCTTTGTACATAGAGGTTGTGAGCACTCTATAGATGCTGGTACTACTGGAAGTACCATACCTCTTGTAAGCCATGTACAAATTAATAAGGCAATAAAGAAATCAGCTTGTTCTTACTTGGTTTTTGTACGTGATACCATTGAACATTCTAGTGTTGATGTTAGTACATTAGATCAAGACAAGCTTAATTTTTGAATGAGTTCAAAGATTGTTTTGCAAATGCTTTGCCAGCAAGGTTGCCACCAGAGAGGCCGGAAGATCATTGCATAGATCTAATTCCCGGTAGCTCTCCACCTAATAGGCCACCATACAGGGTGAGTGCTAGTCAACAAGAAGAGATTATGGCTCAGGTGAATGAACTTTTGGAAAAGGGTTTGATTCGGCCTAGTTCCTCGCCATATTGCTCGCCGGTACTTCTTGTTCAAAAGAAGGATGGTACTTACAGGATGTGTGTTGATTACCGTGCCCTCAATAAGATAACCATCAAGAATCGGTTTCCCATTCCGTGTATTGATGACATCTTGGACAAGCTTGAAGGTTCGGCATGTTTCAGCCGAATAGACCTCAAGAGTGGGTATCATCAAGTGAGAGTGGCACCTCAAGATGTACACAAGACTGCATTTAGGACAGCCTTTGGTCTTTATGAGTTTTTGGTGGTGCCTTTTGGCCTTACAAATGCACCCGCTACCTTCAACAGGATGATGGACAGGGTGTTCAGAAAGCATAGAAAGTTTACAAGTATATTCTTTGATGACATTATTGTATTCTCAAAGAATGAAGCCCAACATCGTGAGCACCTAGCTATTGTGTTTAAAGAGCTTAAGGAAAATCAGCTCTACATAAATGCAAAAAAGAGTGAATTCTTCCTCCCAGAGATTCACTATCTTGGTCACATTGTATCAAAGGATGGTGTGCGCATGGATCCCGCAAAGATACAAGCCATGCAGGAATGGCCAGAGCTGAAATCAGTCCATGAAGTAAGGAGCTTCCTTGGTTTATGTGCTTACTACAGGAGGTTCGTCAAGCATTTTGCTTTCATTGCCGCTCCGTTACATGAGTTAACGAAGAAGAAAGCAATCTTTAAATGGACACAAGAAGAGAGAGATGCCTTTCAACAGTTGAAGAGTGCAATCATCTCGGGACCGGTACTCATTATTCCGGATTTGCACAAACCTTTTGTGGTGGAATGTGATGCATGTGGGGACTGCATAGGGGCTGTTTTGAACCAAGAAGGACATGCCATTGCCTATGAGAGCAGACGCTTGCAACATGCAGAGCTTCATTTACAGGTTTATGAGAAGGAGTTGTTGGCTGTAATTCATGCCCTTACTATTTGGAAACACTATCTTTTAGGGGCTGATTTTATGGTCAAAACTGATCATCAAAGTTTGAGATACTTTTTGACTCAAAGTAAGCTCTCAGAGAAGCATATGAGATGGGCAAATTTCCTCTCAATGTTTCATTTTCAGATTTTACACACTCCAGGGAAAAAGAATGTGGTGGCAGATGCCTTATCTAGACGACCACAGGTTCATGCTATTACAGTTGCATACCATGAGGACTTATCGGATATGCGTAATACTTATCATCTGGATGAGGATTTTGCACATGTATGGGCTGAATTACAAGAGAGTATTGCTGTCCCATCTTATGTCATAAGAGATGGATATCTCATGATGCAAAATCGTATGTGTGTGGTAAAGAACTTTCGCCATAAGGTTATGGATGAGTGCCATGCTCCTCCATATGCAGGTCATAGAGGCATTTTGGCCACAGCACAAGCTTTGGAGAGGTATTTCTTTTGGCCAGATATTCGCAAGGATATTGAAGCATATGTACGTGAATGTATGGTATGTCAAAAGGTCAAGTTTGATCGACATAAAACACCTGGATTGCTTCAGCCTTTGCCTATACCAAATGAACCATGGGAAAGCATTGCTATGGATTTCATTATGGATTTGCCAAGGACGCCACAGGGAAATGATGCTATTTGGACCATCATTGACAGGTTTAGCAAGCAAGCACATTTCATTCCCGTGCACAAGACAATAAAGCCAGATCATATGGCTAGGATGTTTTTGGCACAGATATTCAAACACCATGGCATGCCTAAATCTATTGTGGGGGATAGAGATCCTAGAACCACAAGCTTATTTTGGCGCGCATTGTTTGACAATATGGGTACAAAGCTGAACTTCTCATCAGCTTACCATCCACAGACAGATGGGCAAAGTGAAATAGCAAATTCAGCCGTCCTCGACTTGCTGAAATCTTATGTATCCGACCGCAAATCGGATTGGGAGAAGTATTTACCACTTGTGGAGTTTGCCTACAACAATACGGTACATACTTCTACGGGCAAGGCGCCCTTTGAGATTATCTATGGCAAGGTGGTACTACCACCCATCCTTCGTACAAAGGATGAGATTTTTGCAGCAGATGAGTATGTCAGAGACTTGGATACTGCATTTGCACAGGTACGAACAGCCATAGAGAGGTCTCAAACCAAGATTAAAAAGGCAGCTGATAAGCATAGAAGGGATGTACAATTCAAACAAGGTGATTGGGTCTTGCTGAAATTTGAAAAGGCACGCCTTCGGAAGAGGCCAGGGAAAGAGGGAAAGTACCCTAAGCTTTCCAACAGGTACTATGGACCTTTTCAGATCTTGGAGAAGATCAATGATGTTGTATTTCAGCTTGTACTCCCAGATCATTGGAACATGCATAATGCTTTTCATGTGAGCCTATTGAGGCCTTATGTGGGACCGACACCGTTTGAGCCGGTTTTGGAAGACCCACCCGAGGTGGATGAGCTGGAAGAGATTCTTCAACCTGAACAGATTGTTTTTCACAAGGAACGAAAGCTTGCGGGAGGCAAACTTGTTCGTAGGTACCTTGTGAAGTTCAAGAATTATTCAGCTTTGGATGCAAAATGGATGGATGAGGCCTACTTCGAGGATTACCCAGATCTTTTGAAGGCCTATCTGGAGGCTTTTCAGTTGCGGTCAACTGATTAGAAGCCGGGGGGATGTCACAAACCCCTATATTCTAGGGACATGCGGATGCGTGTCAGGCCTAGAAACATGCGGATGCATGTATGTATTATACCTGGACATGTATATGGATCATATGAGTGGATGCATATGAGTCCAAGGACATGGCAGGACATTTGTGGACTTTCGGGCAGTGCCCGTGTGGATTCCGGCCATGCACACATGGTGTGTTATGATGGCAGGCGGAATATTTTCAAGTACAAGAATGATGATAGGTGGTTCTCCAAGTTTACATGTGCACAATGCATAAATGATGCATGCCATAACTTTATTTTACTTTGTGTGACATTGTCTTGCTGCCTGGACAATGCTTGTTATTTTGGCTTGTGAAGTCCGAGGGACCGGGGACGCCCGGGCACCTTGTGGACACGTGTGTGCACTCCTGTTTGGGCCTAAAAACTGTGGGCTTATGGGTTTTGCAGGTGGTAAGTGCATCCACACTCAATTTACAGCTTATTTCATTTACTACTAAAGAGCTGGTTGGAGCTTTGGGAGTTGCTACAGGGCTGGTTGCTTGCTTCCCGGACTCACACAAGCTTGGATAACGATCCCCACACTCTTCTAAAGGGCTGGTTGGTAAATTTCAGACCTGTAATTTCTGGTTATTGCGAGTTTTGGGCTGGTTACAGGTGTCCAAAGTCAACTTGGACAGTACAGGACAGCTCTAGGGACCTCCACAGGGCTGTAGGACCTCTTACTCGCGATAGAAAGTTGCTGTTTTGGACTGGTTATTGCACAAAACAGACCGGACAGCACTGGAATATGTGAGCATGGATGTGTCTCTAGGATTCCTGGTATAACAGATGCTTAGGGCAAGCATTGGGGACACTTGCTCGCGGAGAACACAGGTTTCTGGATCAGTTTCTCACGTGGAAACAGGGCCTAAAGAACCATTTACATCTTGTGCAGGGCGGAGTACCTGTGAGGATTGTGATACTCTTGTGCAGGGCAGATGTACGTGTGTGTAGGACGGATGTACCTACAGATTCTCTTGTTTGAAATGTATTCATTCATGATGTATTTGGAAGAATCAGGTGCAGGCTGGTGGTGAATCCCCAGGCACCCGTAATCTTGTACTTTGCAGACTCTTTTGGTAATATAACCTAAAGGGGGGGGGGGGGGGGGTCAGCCTATCATCGGCCCCTTTATGTGGTGTACTGTCATTTTCAGCTTTGTGGTTGTAATGCTCAAGTGTTAAGTGCTCAGAATCTTGTTCACATTTATACGATTCCAATACACGCGTCCGCCTCCCGTTACAACAGCCACTTGTCTAGCAACTCCACATGCAAGAAACTTACCAACGACTGATGCCAGAGCAGAATTTGCAGCCAAAACTCCAACGCTTGCCTCTGTAGAAGAAAACGAAGCCAAGAACCTGGCTGGTTTGCCTCTATAGGAGAAAACGCAGCCACCAGACTGGCCGGCAGCAAGGGAAGGGCTGGCTGGACCAGAAAACGCAGCAGTGTATGAAAACGCAGCCACTGTTTGGGACTGACTTGTAGCCAGGAGGAGCTTGGGCAGAAAACGCAAGGTACAGATGAGAAGGCGGGCAGATTTGCAGAAGATGAAGCAGCCTGAACCTAAGCGAGTGATACCACGTTGGAGAATGCCGAGGCGGAAGCATAAACAAGACGAGAGAGTAGAGAGAGCTTGTGGACAAGATCACCTTTTATATTAGCTTGAAGCTTTACAATGGCAATTGGCCAGCAAGAGAATGTTGAACTTGTGCAAGGAATTGGATGGAATAGTGAGAAATGGGGGAACTCCTTATATAGTGACTTGGGAAACCCCAAATACATTGAGATGCATAAATTCTAACAAAAATTCCCTAATTACATCAGATAAATATCTGGATAAAAGGGAAAATAAAATGGAGATTAAATGCTAGAGATGACATGTCCAACACGCTTCACCCCTAAAGAGTGTCGCATCAACATGGCTGCTAGACAGTGCTTTTATTTTGATTCCACCCATCATATTGGAAGGGACTATCCGAGGAAGCACAATGGTAAGGGCAAGAAGAAGTCCAAGGAGAAGGCAAGTTCGTCCGAAGCAGCATCTATGACACCGGCACCACTACTCCTGCTCCCACCAGTACCAAAATTGTTCTTCACTTTGACGCAATTTGGGAGGATCTCAGTGGTCATTAGCTGCCATGATGTGTCGAGGGATGCTTCATTGGCATCCGGTGTCCATACTCTTTGATGGAGGAGCCTCGGAGAACATCATTAAAGACCGTGTGGTTGAGCGGTTGAAGTTGCCTACGACGGGGACGTGAGGTTGCCTTCGTGCATCCACCTATGTGTTTCTCTGGCATTCTGGGCGGCTTCATAAAAGCTTGGACACCAGTAGCCTAGTTCTAGCAATTGCCATGAGAGGCAAGCAGAAGAAATCGAACCAGTTTCGAGTTGTGGAGACCTTGGAGGATGCCCCATTGGCTTTTGGGGAGTTTATTATTCATGCAGGTGTGGTCTACCACAAGGAGCACAGGTTGACTTTCCAGGATACTTTCGGTCACTCTTTGGAGGTGATTGGGGAGTCCTTACCGTCTCACACAAGCCCTGTTGCAGTTATATCCGCCCTTCACATGAAACGGGTGTGTGAAAATATACCCAAAAGGGTATTTAACCCAGCCCAAAAAAGGGCCATTTTTTCATTTACATTATTTATCTGCTGGCCGACCAGCACCCTGCCTTCATATAAATATGAGGCGCCTCCTAATGATCTTCACCAACACACGAGTACCTATCTGCTGGGCGTCTCTTCAGGACTGCACTTCAGCGTTTTACTCCTTTCTTCTGCTGGATTGATCGCCTACTTCAGGACTGCACTTCAGCGTTCTTCTGCACCGGCTGCTGCTGTTGGAACAGGCCGCCTACAACTGGTGGAACCTTTCCCTGCTGGGCGTCTCTTCAGGACTGCACTTCAGCGTTTTACTCCTTTCTTCTGCTGGATTGATCGCCTACTTCAGGACTGCACTTCAGCGTTCTTCTGCACCGGCTGCTGCTGTTGGAACAGGCCGCCTACAACTGGTGGAACCTTTCCCTGCTGCTGCTGAGCTGGACGCCTACATCTGCAGTGATCTTCAACGTTTTTCTCATGAGTTGCTGCTGCTGGTACAGGCCGCATATATCTGCGTTTTCACCACAGCTTACTTCTGCGTTTTTACATCAGCAACCGTCAGGACATAAGCGCTTACATCTCAGCCCTACATCAGGCATATATCGGTGCTTACATCAGGCTTACTTCGGGATTGTTATCTGCCTTTTTTGGGACAGCGGCCTTCTCTGCTCGTTCGGAGTCTCACATAGAGCTCTTGGCCTGGACTTCATCATTTATATACATATCACCATTGCATGCTGTGTGATTTGCTCTGATCTTTCATATATTTGGTCCTTTGGTCTCTTTTGCCCTCACATGGTATCAGAGCTATCATGAGCAAAAAGATTGAAGACCTTGAGAGTACACAGCATGGATCGTCTACCCTCGATTCTGGAGGATCAGCCTTTCATACCAGATATTGACTCTCCTTATTCTGACATAGATCACACGGAGGATGGAACTCCTCATTCGTTCGAGAGCCCTGTTCGAGGTCTTTCATTGGGAGACGACCAGCCTATTTTTACCCATTCACCCTCTACACCCTTGGCATATGGTTTTTCTTCTCCGAGCTCATCAGTCGTTACTTCCAGAGGAGGATACATGCCCAAAGCCAGTGTGCCAATATTGGACCCACGTATTCAGCCTCAATTGGAGAGCCATGCTTCTCATTCTAGCTGACAAACTGGACTTCCGTATGGGACTTTTTCTCAAGAAGAACACGCACCTCCTCGGTCGTTCGGAGATCCATCATCATCCCTATCGGTGACCGCGTTAGGTTCATATGTGCCTTTTAGTACGTATGTTCCTAACTCTACCTGGGTATCTTCTTCTGTAGCACAGGTTCAACAAACGGTACCATCAACTACCCTCGATCCCTGGCATTTCGTGAACCCAAAAAGAGAAGGGTCTAGGAGTATAATTCACTCTCCGACTTCTGGTGTTCAAGGAGGTAACACTGTTTTCTCCTCTGGTTCACTTTATGTCCCTACTCCTAATGTGGTATGGAATACTCCTCAAATTCAAGCACAAAACCCTCCCTCCCAACCCATATCTCTTCCTCCTAGTGTTGGCAAGCAGTCATCACCGCCCGCACCTCCTTTGGGTCCTGCGTATGGGTTCTACCCATCCCAGGTATCTTTCAGCACTATGCCCTCTGGCACTGCAGTACCACCCAGTATTCCGGGGTATCAGGTGGTTTACCAACCCATCTCTGGCACTGGTGTTTTTCCTAATTATGTGCCCTCTCCACGGTTTGTGCCTCAACCAGGTATTCCACCTATGCTGAGTGCCCAAAACTTTATTCCATCTTATGGAGCACCCTCGACAGGTCCTACACCTATGCCTGGTCCTGGTGGATTTTTTGGTTTCCCTCCTCCAAACTTATAGTCTGGATATGGGCACCAGCCATCCTGGACTCCCCCACCATCTTCCTTTCATGTTTCTATGTCCAGAAATGCTTTCACAGAAAAGACACGTTTTAACGGGTCTAATTATACAACCTAGGCTAATCTTATGGAACAAGTTTTCACTTCCCAAGGTTCTTGGAACCTAGTAAAGGGATTTGAACCAAAACCCCACCCTTCCCTAGCACCTCCTGAAGTCATCAGCCATTGGGAAGCTAGAAATGCCACTGCTATAGTGAAGCTCATGCAAGGCCTTTTGCCAGAGTTTCATTCTCAACTCCAACAGTTCCCCTATGTCTCTGACAGATGGGCACACCTTGCAGAGAGGGATGCCGCACGTGATCGAAGCATCACATTGATCTTAAGCATCAAATTCAAATTTTCTCTATCAAAGAAGGGGATGACCTGACTGTCAAAGTTGTTGAATATCGATGTCTTAACGCCGAGTATGCCACCCACTGGTTCTGCCAAGTCCCAAGAAGACCAGGTTATCACTTTACTAAACAAGTTGCCGCCTAGCTTCTTTACTTTTGTCACACATACCATTAGTTTAGAACCTATGCCTAACCTATATGAGTGTGAATGCCAACTCTTGCGCTTCGTTCGGTTGCATGACCAATTTCATCCCAAGAAGTCCTCCTCTTCCTCCACTCAAGAGGGAGCCCTTGTGTCCAATACCACCTCTACTCAAAAAGGACAGCAAGGGAAGGGAAACAGCAACTCAGGAAATCAAGGCAAACCTCCTAGCAACAATACTGATTCCAAATCCTGCCTCAACACCCATTCCCCACTGGTAAAATATTCCCAAAGAGAATACATTTTGCACTTATTGCCAAATGCCTGGACATTTTGATGATGAGTGTGTTTTTAAAGCCAAGGAAAATAGAGGCAACACCTCCATCCACCAAAACAACCAAGGTGGTAGCAATGCCCCAAATGGGAGATCCAGAGGGGGTAGTAATCCAGCACCTACTATGCCGGGCTCCCCTCCAAGGACCCAACAACAAGGCAATGGTTCTACTTGGCTGCGTTCCTCTCAGTGGCGATCAACTGGTCAGGTTGCTCAAGCCCCACCTTCCCAGTCAGTTTCTTTCACCACCCCTGAAGAGATGTCTAACTAGTCTTCCCTTACACCTCATCCCGGCCCCTCGGCCAATATCACTCACGTCACATTTAAGGTTGATTCTAGCCACTCCTCCAGAAAGAAGAAGAAACAAAGACCTAAACAAGGCCATCCACGCGGGAAAGCCTCTGCCTTCATTCAGATCTGTCAGTTACCTGACAATCCTTCTATGCCCATCATTGAGGCCCATCCAACTCTTCCGTGTGGTCATCCTGTCACTTGGGTAGTTGACAGTGGAGCTACTCACCATATGGCATGCAATGCTGACATTTTCATCTCTCAGCGTCCCGTTAAGGGAGAAGTTCGATGTGGCAACAACACAATGATGCCCATAAAATCCATTGGCACTGTCTTATTTGACACCAACATTGGCCCCAACCAGGCTACATTGGACAATGTCTATCTTGTCCCTAATTTAGGTCTCAACTTACTTTCTGTATCCCAGCTGACCCAACTCGATCGTGGCGTTTACTTCAACAAACAAGTTGTCGAGGTAATTGATGAAACTACCGGTCCTGTTGTTGCGAGAGGTCAAGCTCAGAAGGATGGTTGGGCCAGATGTCTACTTTTCTAACTGAGCCATCTTCTGCTGGTTCAGAGTTTCATGGGGTTTGGGCCTATGTGACCCAAGCTCCCTCCGACATTGAACGACTATGGCACTTTCGCTATGGTCATCTACCCTATGCCACACTCTATGAGCTCTCTCGAGACAAGTTAGTTGAAGGCATACCCAGCCTTAAACTGACAAAGGATGTCTGTCAACCCTATCAAAAAGGTAAGCAACATCGCTCCCCATCCCCACAACATGCTACTCATCGTGCTTCATGAATCCTCAGGTTGATTCATTTCGACTTGAGTGGCATCCCCAACCCCTTCCTTGAATGGATCTCTCTACTACATGCTGATTGTTGATGATTATTCAAGGTACATATGTCATATGGGTATATTTTCTAAGCATAAATCCGACACTTTCCAATACTTTTCCACATGGGTTCGGTTAGTCACTAATCAAATGGGCGTATCAATTGGGATTGCTCGTAGTGACAATGGTGGTGAATTTATCTCCCATCAATTTACTAAGTTCTTACAAGATCAGGGCATTCAACGCCAACTCACCTCCACCAACTCTCCCTCACAAAATGGAGTGGTCGAGCGCAAGAACCGAACTGTGATGGATATGGCACGCTCCATGCTTTTTGCACAGCTGAGCTGCCTGAACGCCTCTGGTCAAAATCGGTCAACACTGCGGTATACCTTCTGAACCGTTTCCCCACGGTCGTTGTTCCCCACAGGACTCCGTTTGAGGCATTTTTTGGTGAAAAGCCAACTGTTTCCCATTTCCGTGTCTTTGGGTGTCGTGCACACTCACACTCCGAATGACACAAGGGGCAAGCTTCAGCCAAGGAGTGAGTTGCTCATTTTTGTGAGCTACTCTTCTGAATCAAAGACTTACAAAGTTTTTGTTGATCCACGATCAAACAAAGTTTTCGCTCGTCAAGACGTTGTCTTTGATGAGCGAGACTTACTTCACCATACCAACTGAACAAGAATCTTACACTGTGCCAAATGAACCCCATCAATCACCTATAACTTCACCTCTTGAGGAGGCTTCCTCCTCCCGACAACCACCCAAGGACCCTTGACCTCGCTGGTATCAACAAACCATGCGTGATTCTGGCATGCTTCCCCTTGATATCCCTTTGGACGGTCCTCGTCGGTCCACCAGACTCGCTCCTCGTGCCTCATTCACCTCTGTTTTTTCCGCAGACTATGTGGCGCATGATGAGCCAACATCATGGAAAGATGCTATCAAACTTCCATCCTGAAAACAAGCTATGAAACTAGAACTCGAAAGCATTGACCGTAATGGCACGTGGTCCCTTGTGGATCACCCTCGTCATAAGAAGGTCATTGGAACCAAATGGATCTTCCGCACCAAATTTAAAGCCGATGGTACCTTGGACAAATACACAGCCCGGCTTGTTATGCAAGGTTTTCACCAAAAAGAAAGCATTGATTTCGACGAGACCTTTGCACCCACTGCTCGAATGACGACAATCCGTCTTTTACTCAATCTAGCTGCTCACCACAAATGGCCAGTCTATCAGATGGATGTTAAGAGTGCCTTTTTAAATGGCATTCTCGAAGAGGAGGTCTACGTTGACCAACCTCCGGGTTTCCCGCTTCCCGGCCTTGAGGACAAAGTCTTTCGCTTACATAAAGTTCTTTATGGGCTTAAGCAAGCATCCCGTGATGGGAGAAGCCTGAATTAGGGTTTAGAGTTCATTCATGGGAGACATACACAGAGAAGCAAGGGAGAGAGAGAGAGAGTTGTGGGGATAAGTCAACTCATGAAAAGCATGAGTGTGTGACTCCCCTATCACACATGTATATTGCACTAGTACACATAGTGCACTTAGTACATTAAAAGTACTAAGTGTACTATGTACTATAACTTATGGGCTTGTACACACTATAAGGGTGGGCATAACGCCTTTACCCCAACAACCTCCCACTTAAAGGCAAAGTGCCCTTAAGTAAAGGAAAAGAAAAATCAGCATGTACATGATAATATACAAGGCCATATCAAGGCTGAAACTGGCCTCATCCAATGCCCATCAAGTGTCTGCAATGAGCAAACCGCTCCGGAGGCAAACTCTTCGTCAACAGATCAGCCGGGTTGTCATCCGTATGAATCTTAACAAGCTGAATTTGCTTGTTCTCTATCACCTCTCTGA
The DNA here is from genome assembly GCF_041138505.1 of Cibotium barometz. Taxonomy (NCBI): domain Eukaryota; kingdom Viridiplantae; phylum Streptophyta; class Polypodiopsida; order Cyatheales; family Cibotiaceae; genus Cibotium; species Cibotium barometz. Next base: position 47,430,614 of record NC_141058.1, on the reverse strand, counting down.
TGAAGTGATACTTCACATCTACGTGCTTCGTCTTTGCATGAAAAACAGGGTTCTTTGCCAACTGAATGGCACTCTGACTGTCACAATGCAACAATGGAATATCCCCTGTATATCCCAAATCAACCACTAACCGAGATAGCCATAATGCCTCCTTGCAAGCCTCTGTGGCTGCAATATACTCGGCCTCTGTAGTAGATAAGGCAGTGCACTTCTGCATCCTGGATATCCATGACACAGCACCTCCTGTGAATGTAAACACATAACCGGTAGTAGACTTCCGGTTATCTGGATGACCGGCATAATCCGAATCCGTGTAACCATGCACTAATGCATCCTGTTTGCCAAAGCAAATGCACAAATCCTGTGTGCCCTTCAGGTATCTCATGACACCTTTCACTGCTTCCCAATGCTTCTTGCCAGGGTTGGCCATGTATCTAGAAACCACTCCCACTGCAAATGCAATGTCCGGCCTAGTAGCAACCATGGCATACATGAGACTGCCACAAGCTGAAGCATACGGAATCTTCAGCATGTACATGATAATATACAAGGCCATATCAAGGCTGAAACTGGCCTCATCCAATGCCCATCAAGTGTCTGCAATGAGCAAACCGCTCCGGAGGCAAACTCTTCGTCAACAGATCAGCCGGGTTGTCATCCGTATGAATCTTAACAAGCTGAATTTGCTTGTTCTCTATCACCTCTCTGATGAAGTGATACTTCACATCTACGTGCTTCGTCTTTGCATGAAAAACAGGGTTCTTTGCCAACTGAATGGCACTCTGACTGTCACAATGCAACAATGGAATATCCCCTGTATATCCCAAATCAACCACTAACCGAGATAGCCATAATGCCTCCTTGCAAGCCTCTGTGGCTGCAATATACTCGGCCTCTGTAGTAGATAAGGCAGTGCACTTCTGCATCCTGGATATCCATGACACAGCACCTCCTGTGAATGTAAACACATAACCGGTAGTAGACTTCCGGTTATCTGGATGACCGGCATAATCCGAATCCGTGTAACCATGCACTAATGCATCCTGTTTGCCAAAGCAAATGCACAAATCCTGTGTGCCCTTCAGGTATCTCATGACACTTTTCACTGCTTCCCAATGCTTCTTGCCAGGGTTGGCCATGTATCTAGAAACCACTCCCACTGCAAATGCAATGTCCGGCCTAGTAGCAACCATGGCATACATGAGACTGCCACAAGCTGAAGCATACGGAATCTTGGCCATATCAGCCCTGTCATTATCCGACTGTGGGCTGTCCATAGCACTGAGTTTCACATATGGAGGCAAAGGAGTACTAGCTTTCTTCCCCCCGTCCATATTGAACCTCTGCAAGACTTTGCCAATGTATTCCTTCTGAGACAAATACAACACATGCTGATTTCTGTCCCGAAGTATCCGCATACCCAAGATGTGATTAGCATCACCCAAATCCTTCATATCAAAGGTTTGATGCAGCCTCTGCTTCAAAGCATCCATCTCTTTACGAGATTTCCCGGCAATCAACATATCATCAACATACAAAATGAGAATCAATAGACTGCCATCCAAGGCTTTCTTGGTGTACAAGCAGTGATCTATGTCACTTCTCCTGAATTTCTGAGATTTCATGAATGTATCAAATTTATGATACCATTCTCTTGGTGCCTGTTTGAGCCCATAAAGACTCTTTTTCAGCTTGCATACAAGCTTCTCCTTTCCACTTACTGCATAACCCTCTGGCTGCTGCATATATATCTCCTCATGGAGATCACCGTGAAGAAAAGCAGTCTTCACATCCATCTGAATCAAGTCCAGATCATCATGTGCAACCAAAGCCAACACAGCTCTAAGTGTGGTCATTTTGACCACTGGAGAGAAGATCTCATCAAAGTCCACACCATATTCCTGCTTGAAGCCCTTAGCCACTAACCTGGCTTTGTATCTTGGCTTTGCATCTGATGCAACTTTGAGCCTGTATACCCACTTGCATGGCAAAACCTTCTTGCCTGCAGGCAAAGGCACCAACTTCCATGTTCCATTTTTATGCAGAGAATCCATCTCTGACTTCATGGCACGCTCCCATAGAGCTTTGTCTGCCCTCTGTAAAGCCTCTTTATAACATGAGGGCTCCCCACAGTCAGTGAGCATCAAATAGTCAACCCCTGGAACAAACCTGTCAGGGGCTCTGGAGGGTCTAGTGGACCTCCGTACCCAATGACCATCATTTGCAGGTTGCTGTCCAGCCTGCATATCACCCATTGGTGGCTCCTGTTCCATGCCATAAGGCTGAAAAATCATGCCCGGTATGTCCTCCAACTGTGGTATATCCATAGGGATATCTTCTGCCATCTCTGGCTGTCCATTTGGACCATTTTCAGCACCATTTAAGGGCTGGTTTTCCTGCTGTAATGGCTGATTTACAGCCCTTTGTTGTTGTCCATGATGTCCATCATCATCAAAGATGACTCTGCCAGGCTCCTGTTGCCTTGCAGGCTCCTTATACATGCATGTTTCATCAAAAATGACATCATTGCTGCGTATGATCTTTCTATTCATGGGATCCCAAAGTCTATACCCCATTTCACCTCTGTCACCATATCCTAGGAATATGCATTTATGAGACTTAGGATCAAGTTTGGTGCGCATTTCCCTGCGTATGTGCACGTACGCAACGCAACCAAACACTCTCAAGTGCTTGTATGACGGAGGCTTCCCTGTCCATACTTCTTCTGGCACTTTCCCACCAAGCCTCGTGTTAGGTGACCTATTTATAAGGTGAACGGCTGTCATAACAGCTTCAGCCCAAAAACCATGAGGTAATGCAGCATGTGACAACATAGAACGGACCTTCTCCTGTATGGTCCTGTTCATCCTCTCTGCTGTCCCGTTTTGTGGAGGATCATAAGGAGTAGAAAGCTCCCTCTTGATGCCTTTAGCATCACAAAAGTCCTAAAACTGTTTGGACATATACTCTCCACCATTGTCGGAACGCAAAGCCTTCAGTGTTTTGCCAGTTTGATTCTCAACTAGAGCAACAAACTTCTCAAACACTGAGAATGTATCACTCTTCAAACGAAGAGGATAGACCCACACCTTGTGTGTGGCATCATCAATAAAAGACACAAAATATTTTGCCCCTCCCAAAGAAAGCTGAGGCATCTCACATACATCTGTATGCACAAGCTCTAACTGAGCATCTTTCTATCCAAGAGCTTTCTTGTGGGGGCACTGTAGTTGCCTACCATATATACAATGCTCACAAAACTGAAAACTTGAAAACTTTAGAGAAGGCAAGTAACCCAAACGAGACAATTGCTCCATTCCCTTGACACTCATGTGTCCCAACCGGCTATGCCACATAGAAATTTCCGGCAGCTCGGTTGCATTTACATTAGCATGGTGACAAACACCTGCATGCATAAAATAAAGAGTGTCCACCTTAGAGCCTCTGGCAACAACCAGTGAGCCCTTACTAATCTTCCACTTTCCACTACCAAATGTGGTAACATAATCAGCATCATCAAGCTGTCCAGTAGAAAGCAGATTCTTTTTGATCTCAGGCACATGCCTGACATCATGGAGCATAAGCTGTGAGCCATCTGAAAATACAAGCCTCACATCACCTCTGCCAAGTATCTTGCATGCATGGTTATCACCCAAATAAACCACTCCTTCATTGCCAGCAGTATACCTGACAAACAAGTCTCTGCAACCTGTGACATGAAAGGAGGCACCTGAATCAATGATCCATGAGTGCATACCATGACCACCTGTAAGAAGTGAATGGGCATCAAGTGAAGACGTAAAGAGGACCTCATCCTCACTGCCACCTGCATGTGACACATTGATTTCTTCGATCTTGACTCCACTTTTGCCCTTTGGCTTTACATCTTTGGCTTCATCTTTCTCTTTGTCTTTTTTGCCTTTTCCCTTTTCCTTTTGATCATTTTTCCATTTGTAGCATTGCTTTTTGATGTGTCCCTTTTTGCCACAATAATGGCATTCCAAATCCTTTTTGGAGCGAGACTTGCTCCTTCCCCTTTCTTGGCTTTTCCCCCTTTGCTGGGATCTCCCACGTGCATTCATTGCATTGGACTTTCCAACAGAGTTGTTCTTCCTGTTCATCTCTTCTTGAAGAAGAGCACCCTCAACATCTGCATATGACAGCATAGCATTCGAATTGCTAGTGGCTGTCCTAAATGTGTCCCAACTCTCTGGCAAAGTGCATAACAGAAAAGTGGCTTTGAACTCATCGTCCATTGCCAACTTTTGATTGATAACCTGGCTGACAATACCATTAAACTCATTGAGATGGGCTGTCATAGAAGCCCCTTCCTTCATCTGAAGACCTATGAGTTTCTTCAACCAATACACTTTGCTTGAGGCACTTTGTTGGGCATACAAGTCCTGCAATCTCTGCCACATTCCCCAAGCTGTCTTCTCTTCACGAATGCTGAAAAGTAATGAGTCTGACACAGACAACATGATAGTAGATCTTGCCAGCTCATCCATATCTTCCCACTCTTCAGCTGTAAGAGAAGCGGGCATCACACCCCTTTCTTTGATAGGCTTGTGCTGCTTTTTCTGGAGCAACACATTGTAGCACTGGGTTTGCCAAATATCATAATTCTGCGAGCCTTCAAGCTTCTTGATGTGAAGCAATGAAGAGCTCTCACCTGTGGTTGCCATAGCAAAATACAACCTGTAATGCCTGACTCCCTGCAAATGTGCAAACACTGCACCCAAGATGTGCAAACACTGCACCAAAAGCACACAAAATGCTCACAAATGTTCTCCCAAGCTTTATCTCCCACTGCGGAAGCAAGAATGCAACTTTTCTCCCACTTTTTGTGATGAAAACACCAAAATCTGGTTGCTGCAGATTTTGGACAGCACCTTAAATGTGCTCTTTTGCCCTTCCAAAGTACTGTACAGCAGTACTAAGCGCTCACCAATGATGTACCAAACCTGTACCGGCAATTTCAGCAGCTGAATTTGAACCTTTTGATCACTCAAAACAGTGTACAGCCATGCCAAAACATGTACAAATCTGTACCAAAACTGTACCAGCAGGTACAATAGCAATAAATGCTCTCCTGGCTGTCCAAATGAGTGAAAATCAGACTTTTACAGTCCTGTACACTGCATAAAACAGTCCCGAACAGAAATTGGGCAAAAGCCCCTTGACTGCAAGCTGATTTTTGAGGATTCAAGGCATATATGTCTTGCCTGCTGCTTTGCCAAGCTCAACAAGCATACAAACTTGAAAAGCCCCTTGATTTGAGATCAATTTCTGATCATGCATGGTACATTGGCGCACATGAAGGCATCCAGAGTGTTCACGATGCTTCCCCCTGGCCACATATACATCAAATACATGAAAGCCCCTTGATTTACAGGCACATTGAGTGCTTGTAAGGCATCAGCACATTAACCACAGCATCAATTGCGATTGCCTGCATGCAAATCAACCAAATCGGCACAAAAGCCCCTTGATTTGCACTGCGATTTGCTGCAATTTGCTGCAATTTTGCCCAAATGTGCAATTTTTCACATCATACAGCATGTATGAGTGCTTAATTGCACAATTACATCAAAAGCCCCAAATTTCGACATCCAATTTCCTGCAAATTGATCCTGATTTGACCAATTTCCTGCAAATTTTTCCTGATTGTGACCAATGTCACCCAATTTTGCCAATTTTGCTCAAAATTGAGCAATTCGACACCTGTACCTGCTCAATTGTTGATTGTACTTGAACTGATAAGAAATTCCCAAAATATTAAAGGCAAATACCTCTGAAATTTCTGAATTTCTCTGATTTGCAGGTTGATTTCTGTTGCAGGAGGGGGGTTTGCTGATGTTGATGCTGCTGCAGAAAGCTATTGCTTTTTATTATGTTTCCAGACGAGTAGGTGCTGCTCTGCTGCTGCCTAAAGAACTGTTGCTACTCTTCCTCTGACAGTGTGGCGATGACAGTGATTATGTGGCGATGACAGTGTGGCGATGTGGCGAAAGGCAGAGTTTAAACGACCACGCGTAATGGCGGAGTTGCGACAAGGCGTTTCGTCGGACACACCAAGGATGTGCTCAGCGTGGCTTTCTCGGCTGGGTCTCCTGCGTCAGGTTTTCGCCTGTCACTGCTAACCCCATCATCGTCTCCGGGTCATGGGACCGCACCGTCAAGGTCTGGAACCTCACCAATTGTAAGCTCCGGACTAACCTTGCGGGACACACTGGCTATGTCAACAGCGTTACTGTGTCGCCAGATGGCTCCCTCTGTGCCAGTGCTTGTAGTCGACAGCTCTCTTCGCTTGTGTTTCCGCCGCCTTCAGTGTTCGCCAACGCTGCTGCCTTCGCCTAGTGCTGACGCCCGCCTATGGTGTGATAGCCAGCTCCATATGCTCTTATCTCCTAGTAGCGCTTGAACGCTTAGCTACCACAGCCGATTTGTGTGTAGCCTTCGCTTCACGCAGACAAATTCGACACCACCAGTTGGAAGTGTTGGCTCTGATACCAGTTGATGGGAGAAGCCTGAATTAGGGTTTAGAGTTCATTCATGGGAGACATACACAGAGAAGCAAGGGAGAGAGAGAGAGAGTTGTGGGGATAAGTCAACTCATGAAAAGCATGAGTGTGTGACTCCCCTATCACACATGTATATTGCACTAGTACACATAGTGCACTTAGTACATTAAAAGTACTAAGTGTACTATGTACTATAACTTATGGGCTTGTACACACTATAAGGGTGGGCATAACACCTTTACCCCAACATCCCGGGCGTGGTATCATCGCATCGACAAATTTTTTCGCAACCAAGGTTTTCAACCATCTCAATATGACCCCAATATATACATTTACACTGATCAGGGGATGGTTTGCTACCTAGTACTGTATGTCGATGACCTCATTATTTCAAGTTCACATCAAGCCAAAATGACTGATATCATGGCACAGCTCAAACGAACTTTTGAAATGACTGACCTCGGTCTTCTCTCATATTTCCTTGGCATGGAGGTGATCCAACATCCTGATGGTATTTTTGTGTCTCAACAGACGTACTGTCTCTAACTCATTGCTTCCTACTTTCCTGATGGTGCTATCCCAGTGGCTACTCCATTGGATCTCACCGTCAACTGTCAAAGGAAGTGGACTCACCTCCACATGAAGAGCGAGCCTACCGACAAGTGGTTGGAAAACTTATCTAGCTCACAAATTCTCGTCCTGATATCTCCAATTGCACGTCCATTTTAAGTCAGTATTTCAATGCTCCTAAGGGGCCACATTGGAGTTCACCAATGAGGGTTGTTCGCTACCTAGCAGGTACCTATTTGTATGGACTTCACTACAGTCGTCGGATCACCCTACGTGGTTACACGGACTCCGACTGGGCTGGTGATCTCGATTCCCGACGTTCTCATGGTGGTTATTTGTACTCCCTCGGATTTGCCCCTTTCTCTTGGTCTAGCAAAAAGCAGGACACTGTTGTAGGTTCTTCCGCAGAAGCCGAATACCGGGCCCTCTATGACGCCACCATTGAGGCTATGTATCTTCGTCAGCTTCTCTCCGACATGCGCGTCCCCATTGCCACCTGTGATGGCCTCTATCATCTTCGTCGATAGTCAAAGTGCGATTGCCCTTGCTAGCAACCCTATTTTTTCTAGCCGTACCATGCATGTGGGTGTCCATTTCCATTTTACCAGGGAACAGGTTGAGCTTGGTACCATCCGACTCCAGTACATTCCTACGGCACACAACCATGCAGACATCCTTACGAAGTCTGTCAACCGCCCCATTCTCGAGCGTCTTCGCAATCGGATCGGCATAGGTCCACCACCATCATCCTCCGCACATTGAGAGGGAGATCTTCCTCTCCCTTCACATTTCTTATCGTTTTTGTATCGGGCACATGAATCAGTGAAAACCCCATGAGGGCACGGCTCATGTGAAAACCCACTACATTGCATTTTTTTTCCATCATGCATTCCCTATACACAGCATTCTGTTTTTTGTGTTTGGAGCGCATGTATGAATGAAAACCCAAAAATGGGCATTCATGCATGTGAAAACCTCTTGCATTGTGGCTTTCTTCCAGTACCTCCCAATCCCAGAAGCCTCCACTCCGGTCTCAAATCACATGAATCTGTTAGAAGTCATCTCCTGTCTTTATTAGACACCAAGACCACTCTTGTGGGTGTGCCCGCCCTGTATAGGTGTTTTCTCATTTTTCCTCACTTCCCGTATTTTTTTTCCCATTTTTCCATGGTGTGGGTGGCTGCCACATGCTGGCAGGAGCAATTGGAGCTGGCCGACTGCACTCTTTTGCATATGGAGCTGGCCGACCTGCTCAGTAGGGGTCCTGGCTGATTTCTATGCTGGCCGACTGGAAGTACCCAGTCGTGTGGGTTGGCGGCGCATCTCAGCACTGGCCGACTGCAGTTTGGGGCCATATAAATAGGCCCCATTGCCCCCACATTGTTGTATTCAGTTTTCATTGTGGGATCTTTTGTGTAGAGAAGAGTTACACGCCTATCTCTCTCCTTCTCTTGTGCTGTCTATTTTTTGCACTCTACTTGCTCTTGTGATCTCAAATTTTCTTATCATCTCCGCTGCGTATTTTGACATGGTATCAGAGCCCTAGGCTCTTGAAAGATCTTGGGAGTTTTCTGAGCAAGAAGGGGATTGTTGCGCTGCTGATTGGTGGACTGTTTTGGACTGTTCGGGAAGAGAAGTAGCAAGAGGAAGGCGGGCTAAGTAGCTGGACAGCCACTTGCAGGTTTAGAGTTTTTTTTTCCCACCCACCCACCCTTTTCAGTTACATCCCCGCGATGGCAAGATTGTTAGAGATGGCTGAGAAGCATGTGAAGATCCCAACTCTCCCCACGTTCCCAATGGACCGTCGGTTGAACGGGAACAATTACAGCATCTGGAAGGTTATGATGGAGTCAGTGCTGGAGTCATATGACCTTGCTGATTTCATCGTTATCGGGGTTCCACGGCCGGAAGCAGAGGAAGGGGAGTTACTGTCAATGAAGAAGGACCGTGAGGCATAGGCACAGATGTGGGATCGTGTCAACGCCAGGGTCTGGTCATTTATTTTCCTCAATTGCACACCACAAGTAATCAATCACATCAAGCATATGACGCTGGCCAGAGGCATATGGCAGCACTTGGCTTCTCTTTATAACAGGGTATCACCCACGAAGAGGATCTCCTTGGAAGTGTAGATGCAGGTTATGAACCCTGCAAAGTCGTCGACGATGCGGGAGCACATTAACAAGCTACAGGCCCTTCAGCAGGAAGTCCTCCAGACTGGGAAGGAAATATCATCTGAAGACATGGCCATTACTTTGCTGTCCCACTTGCCTGCTCTGTACTCCGCTTTCTACTCCTCTTTGATTACGAGTGGCAGGCTCAGCACCATTACCTGGGAGGAGCTTGTGCCCATGGTCTTGGACCAGGAGGAACGTCTCACGAACCCTCCTCACAACGGAGGTTCGAAGGCCTTAACTGGCCAACGGTCGAAAGGCCGGAATAGCAACAAGGGCAAAGGGAAGGCTTCGCCGGAGAAGTCTTCTGAGAAGAAGTCTGACTCAGAACGAGAGAAACTGAAGGCCAAGCGGTCCTGCAATGATTGTGGCGAGAAAGGCCACTACTGGAGGAAGTGTCCTAAGCGGACTGGGAAGAGTGTTGATTCTTCAGCCTCAGTTGCAAAGACTCCAGCATTTGTGCACTTAGAGATGATGGACTCCAATGCTTCGTCGTCTTCGAGCGAGGAGGCAGTTCGCTTCACCGCAAAGGATACCCAAGAATGGATTCTTGACAGTGGTGCTTCCAGGCACATGACTCCGTCCCGTGACTTCTTTCTAGATCTGAAACGACAGTCAGGTCGCATTTTCATTGGCGACAACTCTTCCATTCCGATACACAGTGAGGGCCGGAGGAGATTATTCCCGACGGCAAGGGGAGCAAGCATGCCTCCAGTGTTCTTTATGTCCCTGCTCTTGGTTTTCATCTTCTCTCACTGCATGAAGTATGCAAGACTGGCTTTCGGGTGGAATTTGAGGAGCATTCAGTTGCTCTACGAGACCGTGAGACTGGCCAGGTTGTTTGGGAAGGCGGTGTGGAGAATGGTATCTACAAGCTCTCTGCACTCTCCTCAGTGACAGGTTCTCAGGTCGGAGATCTGTGGCACTTTCGTTTTGGCCACTTAAATGTGGATGCACTGTGGCGAGCTTTCCGGGGCCAGATGGTGGTTGGCTTGCCAGATGTTGGTAGCAGGCAAGGACATTGCAGTTCTTGCATACATGGTAAGCAGCACAGGGAATCCTTTCCGAAGCAGGCTTCCAGGCGGACTTCAAAACCATTGGAGTTGATTCACACTGACTTGTGTGGACCTCAGCAGACACCATCAGTGGGAGGATCTCTCTATTTTATGCTGCTTGTTGATGATTGTACCAGACTCACGTGGGTCTACTTTCTTTCACATAAGGACCAAGCTTTTGCACGGTTCAAGAATTGGCACGTGATGGTGGAAAAAGAGTCTGGATTGCAGGTAAAGACTCTCAGGGCTGACAAAGGGGGTGAATTCTCCTCGAATGTATTTCTCAAATTTTGTGCAGATCATGGCATCAAGAGGGAACTGGCCTATACAGGATCGCCTTCAGAGAATGGAGTTGTAGAACGCAAAAACAGGACTGTGGTGGAGATGGCGAGGACCATGCTGGAGCATCGTGATCTTCCTCGTCCAAAATGGGAAAAGGCTGTGGCAACGGCTTTTCAGAGATCGGTTGCAAATCCCAACTTGTATCTCTTTCGGGAACGCAGCATGGTTACGATTATCATCCTTTATGTGGATGATCTCATTCTCACCAGCGGTCATGTGGAGCACATTGGCGTGACGAAGGCTGCCTTGTCAAAGGAGTTTGAGATGACCAACCTAGGCTTACTCCACTTCTTTTTGGGATTGGAGATCTGGCAGACCCAGAGGGGGTTTTTTGTCTCTCAACAACGGTATGTTCATGAGTTGCTTGAGGCCTTTGGAATGGAGAACTGCAAGCCTATTACTTAGCCGATGGACCCACGCACAAAGTTAACCGTTAATGATCCTTGTGAGCCAGTTGATGCCTCGCAGTATCAGAAGTTGGTTGGTTCATTGATCTGGTTGCTGAACACCAGATTGGACTTGAGCTTCTCCATGGGGCTGTTGAGCTCTTTTATGCAAATGCCATTGAAATCTCATTGGGACGCAGGATTGCGGATCTTGCGGTATCTGCAGAGTACGAAGGATCTAGCACTCTTTTACACAGGAGGGGATGGAGTCATACTCCAAGGTAGGAGTGACTCAGATTGGGGAGGAGATCAAGACACGAGGAGATCCACTTCAGGTTACAGTTTTACCCTCGGCTCAAGAGCGGTTTCTTGGAGCAGTAAGAGGCAGCCAACTATTGCCCTATCTTCGACAGAGGCAGAGTACCGGGCTGCTTGTGGTGCTGCTTGCGAGGGTGTGGGGCTGCGGAAGCTGCTAGGCGAGATTAGGTTTCCACAGAAGGAGCCCACAGTCATCCAGTGCGATAACCAGAGTTGTATAGCTATTGCTCGGAACCCGGTCTTCCATGCCCGGACCAAGCACATAGAGATACAGTATCACTTTGTTCGTGAGAAGATCTTGGTTGGTGACATCTTGCTACTTTATTGTTCGACGTAGGACAATGCGGCGGACCTCTTCACGAAGTCTCTACCTCAAGCTACGCTCAGGCGGCACTCCAGCTCTCCCTGGGGTTGATTTCACAGCCAGGAGCTAAGAGGGGGTGTTAGAAGTCATCTCCTTTAGGGCCTCCGTTGTGGGTGTGCCCGCCTTGTATAGGTGTTTTCTCATTTTTCCTCACTCCCCGTATTTTTTTCCCCATTTTTCCATGGTGTGGGTGGCTGCCACATGCTGGCAGGAGCAACTGGAGCTGGCCGACTGCGCTCTTTTGCACATGGAGCTGGCCGACCTGCTCAGTAGGGGTCGTGGTGGCTGATTTCTATGTTGGCCGACTGGAAGTACCCAGTCGTGTGGGCTGGCGGTGCATCTCAACACTGGCTGACTGCAGTTTGGGGCCCATATAAATAGGCCCCATTGCCCCCACATTGTTGTATTCAGTTTTCATTGCGGGATCTTGTGTATAGAGAAGAGTTACACGCCTATCTCTCTCCGTCTCTTGTGCTGTCTATTTTCTGCACTCTACTTGCTCTTGTGATCTCCGATTTTATTATCATATTTTGACAAAATCCTCATCTTCGACAACCAAAGTTGTTTTTTCCCCTCATCTTCTCTCATGATCCCTTTTTGGTCTAAGAGGGGGTGTGTGAAAATATACCCAAAAGGGTATTTAACCCAGCCCAAAAAAGGGGCCATTTTTTCATTTACATTATTTATCTGCTGGCCAACCAGCACCCTGCCTTCATATAAATATAAGGCGCCTCCTAATGATCTTCACTAACACACGAGTACCTATCTGCTGGGCATCTCTTCAGGACTGCACTTCAGCGTTTTACTCCTTTCTTCTGCTGGATTGATCGCCTACTTCAGGACTACACTTCAGCGTTCTTCTGCACCGGCTGCTATTGTTGGAACAGGCCGCCTACAATAGGTGGAACCTTTCCCTACTGCTGCTGAACTGGACACCTACATCTGCAATGATCTTCAGCGTTTTTCTCATGAGTTGCTGCTGCTGGTACAGGCCACATATATCCGCGTTTTCACCACAACTTACTTCTGCGTTTTTACATCAACAGCCATCAGGACATAAGCGCTTACATCTCAGCCCTACATCAAGCTTACTTCGGGATTGTTATCTACGTTTTTTGGGACAGCAGCCTTCTCTACTCGTTCGGCGTCTCACATAGAGCTCCTGTACTGGACTTCATCATTTATATACATATCACCATTGCATGCTGTGTGATTTGCTCTGATCTTTCATATATTTGGTCCTTTGGTCTCTTTTGCGCTCACAACGGGCGGTACGCAAGGGTGGTCACACATGTATTGTCACATGCACCCTGCACTGAGGTGCTATGTGACACACTGGGTCACTAGGCAAGCATTGTCCAGAGCTCTCCTTTCGAAGCTTTGGCCTTTTCCGATCATCAAAAAGATCAATGATGTCTCTATGAAGCTTAAGCTACCAGATGGTTGGACTATGCACTAAGTCTTCCATGTTTCTTGGTTGAAGCCCTATGTTGGACTAGCTTTGCAAGTGGTCTCAGCTAAGCAATTGTTTGAGATGGTTGACGAAGCCGACATCATCGAGCCCTAGCAGATTCTCCTCCACATAAGGAAGCATGGCTTTGGTCGCAAAGAAAGACAGTTCTACACAAAGTTCAAGAACCAAGGCACTCAAAAGCCTTATGGCTAGATGAAGAGTTGTGATATGTAGCGGAAGTCTTTGTATTGGTTGATCCTGTCACACAATATGCTCACACCGTCTTCTGTATCCTGAGTTTCGTGAGTTTAGCAATCCATTTCATTTACTTCAAACTTTAAAGAGATGAGAGAGAGAGAGATATGGGAACTGTACACCAGATTGGGTCCCGAATTACCCACTGAAGGGCCCCCTATCCCGATAACGAGATAGTATTTGCTTTATTACTTTAGAGAGAATGACTTTGGACTGTAGATAAGCCAAACGCAAGATCTCGGAGGATCGGAGAGTGGCTGATCTGTACACTGTTGTAGAAACACCTCGATGACTTGATCTCGAGCCTATGCACTCCTCCCAAGGGCATGAGGAAGGGCTGCACACCTGAGGCTCAAAGAAGAAGAAGGTGGACTGTTCTACACACTGTTAGAATGCTGAAAACACATATGAATGCTGTGTTACCTTCACCAGATGACTGCTGAATGTGTGGATGATGCACAGAATGCTGGACACTGATGCAAACAACAGTTTCAGGGCTGGAAACTGCTGTAGACTGTTGCTTCAGGGCTGGAATCTGCTGTGGACAGAAACGCTGAGGTGTGGAGGATGCTGTGGACTGAAACGCATGTGAATCAGGGACTGCAGGAGCTGCTGCTGTACGGCTGGGACAGAAACGCAGCACTGCTACTGCTGGATCAGAAAACGCAGGTGTATACAGGCTGCAAACTGGCGTTGAACTGAGAGTGAAGGGTATGCTGAATCTGGGCCTGAACTGAGTGCTGAATTCAGGGCTGAATGCAAGCACCTAGGGCTGAATGAAGCTAGGGTTTCTCAAGGGCTGGAGAAGCAAGCTTATGGGCTCTAGGGTTGGATTAGTCTTGGGCTGAAAGCAAGAGAGAGGAGAGCTCTTAGCACAATGAAGACTGAATGAGCAAAAGAGGCTCTAGGCAAGCCTATTTATACTAACTGGAGGTTGGTCATTTAATAAAGTTAATATTTATAAATGCCCAATAATGCAAATAATGATAAATAAATACTAATAAATATGGAAAAAATACAAGATAAATCCCAGTAAATTCCCTAAGGCTTTGGGGATGTTCTAAATGATGCACAGGCATATGTATGCATATTATGCAAGATGCAGAGTGCTTTCTGATGCAAACCCTAAGGCTTCTACTGACTCTACATGCATGAATGATTCTCTCCAAGTGGGTTAAGGGACTTGACTGACTGACTGACCCACTAAGGCTGAGGAATGACCTACGTAGCTCGTGCCTGACTTATCCTGGACTGAGGATGTACAATGGGGTCACGGCGTACGACAAATATCATCCTATTGGGTTCTAAAACTGTACAAATGTTGCACTTCTGATGATGAGCCATCTTGTCACCATGCACTGAGTGCAGAGTGCATGTGACAAGAGTTCTTCGGGAAGTACCCGCAAACATTGTCGGACTACTTAGAAGCCATGAATCTGCCACCAAGCTTAGCAGGAGGGAATGTCACATGCACCTTGCACTAAGGTGCTATGTGCATTCAGTGTAACATTGTACATCATTAGTACCCTTTTAGGAACATTTGTTGTACGCCGTGGCCCCATTGTGAGCCCTAGTTCAGGATATGTTAGGCACGAGTTACATAGGTCACTCTTCTAGCATTAGGTCTCAAGGTCAATCCCTTAACCCACTTGGAGAACAAGCATATAGGTCACCTAAGGATAGGGCATAAGTCAGTCCATTAGTTGCATAAAACAAAGCATGTAAAAGCATTTAGAAGCATGTATACAGCCCATGGGGTAGCCAAGGCATGCTTACCTGCTGCATAAGATGCTAGGCCATCATAGGAAGCCCACACACCAGGTCAGCCAACCTTTAGGGCTTTTTCCAGCCACTATCTAAAGTCGGCCGACATTTTATGCCCGTCAGCCAGCATTTAATGCTAGTCGGCCAGCATGTGCAAAGCATTAATGCTTCGGTGTGGACATTTCATTGGTGGAGCTTGTTTACTTTCATACCACTGTGAAGAGTACTGCAAGTCTTGGCTAATAAATTAGACATGATCAAGACCTGATATATTGGAAGCAACCCACTGTAGAACGGAAAGCGTTGTGTTTTGTTGCGGTGATGGGTAAGGCATCTCTTAAATAGAAAATAAAAGGTTATAATTGAGAAGCCATGCCTCTCATCACCCCCACGAGTTCCACAGACGCAATTGGCTCTGACCTAATGATTTTGAGGCCTTTGCTGTGTGTACAAGGGGAACAATCTAATCAAAAGTACGATATATAAATATATATGCAAGATATTGAGTTGCCATTACTAAAATCCTAACCCAGTTACTTGGTGTGCATTTCTTACCCCCTTAATGAGAGCTTAACCTGCAGTTTTCCCCTAAATGCAATGGTTTAAAAAAACAGACCTAACGTTTAATGGGAGGAAAGGGGACTATCGTGCAGAGAGCAAAAGAGAACACACCTTAGGATAAGGCGACGTTAATATATGATGATGATGATGAGTCCGGCGATGGGCTCGGGGTTGCAGAGGAAGAGAGACAAGATGGCGTTGGAAGAAGGCATTGTTTTGCGCCAAACCGAATCCTGTGTCGTCGAAGGGGACCTGATCATACGCTCGTCTTCCCCTTTTAACCTTCTCATTCTTCTTCCTCGAGTCAAATGAGCGTTTTTTGGCAGTCTTGGTAGCATTGATTAATTACTGTTATCTCAAAATAAAAGTGCAAAATATTTAGTCCACATTGTGATTGAATCTATCCCCCAAGATCAAAAGATTAGGTTTTTTTTCTTTATAATATTGCTTTTTTATTATGTTTCTTTCTCATCACACAAAACCACAACTAGAATACTTGGGCAGCTGTTGTTGCTGTGGTTTCTTGTGTACATTAAAATGTACAATACAATATGAAGTGGCTAAGGCGTTAACCAAAAAATGTGCAAAGCCTTTGTTAATCGATATATACTCACATGACACTATTAGGTCAACAATTCATCCTTGATGTTGCAACAAAGGAACATTGATGACTTTATGGAATGAGATTAAAATATAGTAAGGAGCTGCTCATCAATATCAAAAAATTAATGTTATTGGATCTGCAATTGTTAGAATTTGGAGAGTAATGGGAGGTTATGATGGGGGGTGGCCGTGACTCAAAGGTCACACTTATTTTTTGTCTTTTTTGGGAAGCTTCCATATATATTTATATAAATAAGAGAAGATGAACAAAATAGGTTGTATGTCACACATCAGCTAAGGTCATGAGTCATTAACAATCATCACATAAAACCTAGCAATACTATTGAGACTCCCAGTTGTTAATGCCAAACCCAAACTCTCTGAGGACAATGATGATCTATGGGCCTTGGCCATGCCCACCTCTTTCAAGGGTGAATGAGGTCTTGCTCTCCACTTACCTTTGGGATTTGGTAATGTTGATTCCTCTTTTGATTTTGATAAAACATCCTCCTTGAACATTAAGTTCATTTATGTGTCAATCTTAATCACGGAAATGAAGACCATGTCAACACATTCACTTAAAGGAATATTATGTTAGTAGTCACCTAAGTAAGACTTGACTTAAACCACTGGCTTGCTTTGCCTTCAAGGCAAAGTGCGAATGAGCATATCTTTATTTTTTGGGAACAATAGTTTTATATATATATATATATATATATATATATATATATATATATATATATATATATAATTCCAAAAACAGCTTTACAACAAAATCCAGTTACAAGCTTATATCCGCAAACTCTACATGTCCATATTAAGAAGACTACATATCAAACTCCATCTATCATCTTCTAACACAAAGGATGACTGCTCCAAGGAGATCTGCTAACCCAGCTGAATACAAGCTTCGATTCCATCATGGCTTCAATTGTACACCGTTTGCACTGTTTGCTTCTCCAATATTTCCCCCTTTTTTTGTCCATATTTTCATCGTTAGCCTTGTTCCCACAGAGTTCTCGATAAAAGCCACATAGATGTAGTCAATTTGCTTTTCTTTCAAGTACCACCTCTTTGTTTTTGGTCTAAACTTCAGAGGTTTAGGTTTCAAATCCAACCCAGAATATCCCTGAAACATAATAAGAGGCTGTTAGATTTGCCTGGTATGCATGGCAGTCCCCCTAGAAGATTAGAGGTCAAGCTATTATGTCAATTTATAGAGCCTGAATTAGTTGTACCATCTCATCCTTATTTAGATTATTCACATAGTATACAGACCAACACATGTATATACATTTATGCATCAACTCTATCACATCCAACCCAAGAGAGGTTCCATTCTGAAAGATAATATAGTTCCTAGTATTCCATATTTCCCACTATTATGTGCATATACTAGGAGGATAACCCACCCTAGGCATGTAAGCATGGAAGCATGGGAACATGCTCTAGTGGGGCAAGGGTTAGGTCTAACCTTGGGTTGAGGTTAGGGTCAAGAAACCAAGGGTCACACATGGAAATGGAGAGTCAAGAGTCACTTGAGTGCTCTCCTATATAATAGGGGCATGGGGCACTCTCAAGGTATGTTCTCATTATATGTGCCTATACTAGGAGGCTAACCCACCCTAGGCATGAGAGCATGGGAGCATGGGAACATGCTCTAGTGGGGCAAGGGTTAGGTCTAACCTTGGGTTGAGGTTAGAGTCACACATGGGAACATGCTCTAGTGGGGCAAGGGTTAGGTCTAACCTTGGGTTGAGGTTAGGGACAAGGGTTAGGTCTAACCTTGGGTTGAGGTTAGGGTCAGGCAACCAAGGGTCACACATGGAAATGGTGAGTCAAGAGTCACTTGAGTGCTCTCCTATATAATAGGGGCATGGGGCGCTCTCAAGACATGTTCTCTTGTGCACAGCATTGTATCTACTCTCTTGTCATTTCATGCTAGAGCTATGTGCTACTAGATTGAAGTCATACCATTAGGTCTGTGGTACTTCATTGTATTGATGTGTGCACCCTTGGGCCCGAGGATTGTTGGGTAGATGAGTATATGCCTAGATTATGCATGTGATTAGCTAGAGAGATCTTTAGGGTTTTGACAGATCACCAGTCTTTGCAGTTCATTTGTGATCAGCCGAACTTGAAAGGTAGAAAGGCCAGATGGGCTGAGTTAAGCAGGACTTTGATTTCATGATTAAATACATGAAAGGTAGCTTGAATGGCATTAATGATGTGTTGAGTCTAATTGGTGAAGTGAATGAACTTAGCTTCACGGAAATTACTTCTAACTTGTACGATTCACTCAGGGAAAAATGCAGTACATATATTTTCTTTGGAAAATATTGAAATTTGGCAAAATTAGGGTCCAACTTTGAGGTAGATCAAAACCTGGTGAATGAGGAACAATCCAACCAATTTTTATTCAAAATGGTCTTCCGAAATGATAAGGTTTGTGTACCGGATGTGCTAGAAATTAAACTGAGGATCCTATTTAAGTGCTATGATGCACCATCGTCAGGACATCCTGGCATACAATGTACCTTGGCTTAGGTTAGAAGGACTTTTTATTCACAAAAAATGAAGGATTTTGTTCAGAATTATGTGGTCAAGTGGTAGAGCGCCTTAAATCTGCTGGGTTATTACATCCTTTGGATATTCTGTCTCGAAAGTGGAAAAGTATTTCCATGGATTTCATTACGGGACGGGACTTCCACGTACCAGTAGAGGTCACGATGTCATTTGGGTAGTTGTGGAAAGATTGACAAAGATAGCTAGGTTTTTACCCACGAAAATAACAGTCAAAGAGTCAGAATTGGATTACCAATTTGTCGAGCAACTGTTTAGACTGTATGGTCTACCTTCTGATATTGTGAGCGATCAAGACTCTAAGTTCACGGCTCATTTTTGGCAGGAAGTTTTCAAGAAATTGGAAACTACTTTGAGTATGAGTTTCTTTGATCACCCGCAGTCTTATGGGCAAATAGAGCATGTGAATCAGATTGTAGAGGATATGCTTCGTGCATATGTCTTTGGAAAACCATCGAGTTGGGAAAAATATTTTCCAATGATGGAATTTGCCTATAACAGTTCTAAGCATACGGCTAATGGCTATAGTCCGTTTATGCTTATGTATGGGTATCAACCCAAGGCACTTGTTGATGTCGGTCTTAAGGACATTGATCTTGATGTCGGTCTTAAGGACATTGATCTTGATGCAATGAGGGATTTCTTGCGTGATATGCAGGAAATGCTGACCTAAGCTCAGGATTCTTTCAGGAGTGCTGAGGATAGAGCACGGTTTTATGCTGAAAGGGGACGCTCACCTCGGTCTTTTGAGCCAGGAGCATTGGTATATTTGAAAGTTCCTAAAGATTCTCAAACTTTATCAACAAGAAAGTGCTCAAAATTATCTCCTAGATATTGTGGTCTATTTCGAGTTATACGTCAGATTGGCACGGTTGTGTATAAGCTAAAACTACCTCCACATGTCAGAGTTCATCTGGTCTTTCATGTCAATAGACTAAAAGAGAAGCTAGGAGGTGAGGATAACACAATTACTCCTCTAGAACTCGTTGAAATCGAAGATTTATCCTATGTTTCACATGAACCTAAAAAGGTACTTGAATTCAAGGAAATGAAACTTCATAGTCGCTTAATCCCTGAGGTTAAAATTAAGTGAAAAGACATGAAAATTGAGGATTCGACTTGGGAGTCAGTTGAGAGCATTCAGCGCAGTTTTCCTTCTTTTCATTGCAAGAGTGCAATGTTTTGAGAGAGGGGAAGTATAATATGTGTATATACTAGGAGGCTAACCCACCCTAGGCATGTCAGCATGGGAGCATGGGAACATGCTCTAGTGGGGGCAAGGGTTAGGTCTAACCTTGGGTTGAGGTTAGGGTCAAGCAACCAAGGGTCACACATGGAAATAGAAAGTCAAGAGTCACTTGAGTGCTCTCCTATATAATATGGGCATGGGGCACTCTCAAGGCATGTTCTCTTGTGTAGAGCATTGTATCTACTCTCTTGCCATTTCATGCTAGAGCTATGTGCTGCTGGATTGAAGTTATACCTCTTGGTGGTATGGGACACCAAGGTTAGGTATGTGATACTTCATTGTATTGATGTGTGCACCCTTGGGCTCGAGGGTGGTTGGGTGGATGAGTATATGCCTTGATTATGCATGTTTATGCATAGTGATTAGCTAGAGAGATCTTCAGGGTTTTAACACCCACATACAGCAAAACCTGATTATGTTGAAGATTAAGTCAGCAACCCCATCACTGACTTCCCATCTCCCTGAAATCCAGTCCCCCCACTAGCCTTTGTATTCCTATGATGGAAAGACCCATTTGCTAATTCTACTCCATGCCCCTCTAATGGCTGGACAATCCCAAAAGGCATGCTTCACATCTTCCAAAGCAGTCTTGCATCTAGGGTAGCATCCACTAGTAAAATTTCTTTGAAGTAGCTTGATCCTAATAGGTAAAGCCCACATACATATCCTCCATAGGAAAACCTGAGACTTTACATGAATGCCAATCTCCCATATCGCTTTCCATCTCCTCTTCCAACCACTAGGACACCATTTCACCCTCCAAATTTTATTACAATACTCTACATTTATCTCACTTTTCTTTAATTCCTTATACAAGTTCCTAGTTGTCCCTTTATCTAGTTTAGCACCATTAAACTTGTTAAGATTTATGGTACCTCCAACAAGAAACTAATTATTCTAATGACACATAATTAACTTAAACCTATGGTGGATGATGCCTAAGCATGATCATGATGAGAGTATGTGAAACAAAGCATGATCATGATGAGAGTATGTGAAACAAAGCATGATCATGATGAGAGTATGTGAAACAAAGCGATGATCACAAGCTAATTAGGCTGCAAGATAGATTAATTTGCACTCATAGAGAAACTTGACACTTGGAGGGCTCAATTGAGCTTGGGGAATCCAAATTTCATGGGGCTTTTTACATACACCTCTTGCCCTTGATTAGATTGAGTGGCCCAAGAATAAAAAACTACCTCTAAGGCACCAAAGAACCCCAAAAATGATTGAAATCAGGTGATTGGTTTTATGCTTGTTGTGCTCACTCTAGTGGATGATATAGTCTAAGATTTGGTTTGTGGGCACCTTATACTATTGCTAAGCTAGCTCTAAGAGGGCTTGAGCTATTTTGAATCAAGCGTGGAGAATGGCATATTTTTCCAGTTGGCCTATAGACGCGAATTGCGTGCAGCGTGGTCTGCAATTCCTCCTAACTAATGAATAGCCCTTGGTTGCTAAACATGCCCACAATTTTTTAGAGCAAATGGCTAAGAGAATAGGCAATGGGAAGCTAATTAATTTTTGACCACAAAGGGAGGGAGAAGATAAGATCAAGATTAGTGAGTGATTAGTAACTTAATCACATTAATGAGTTGAGGTAGACTAAATAAAGTGATTGGAAGAAGCTCAAGGGAGAGAGGAAGGCTCTGATACCATGTTCAGATTTATGGTACCTCCCACAAGAAGCTAATTAGTCTAATGACACAGTAATGACACACTAATGACACATGATTAACTTAAACCTATAGTGGATGATGCCTAAGCATGATCATGATGAGAATATGTGAAACAAAGTGGTGCTCATCACAAGCTAATTAGGTTGCAAGATAGATTAACTTGCACTCATAGAGAAGCTTGAGATATGCTTGTACTTTCATTGCTTGAAAATGAACCCTTTTATATGGGTAGAGTACATCTTTTCTCTTGGTCCATGCATGTGGGATAATCCACTTTTACCATATGGCTTTATCCTCACCTACTCACTCCCTGGCTCTACATGTGCTCTATGGCACCACACTTCTCAACAAAACCAGACCCATTCCTTGGTCCAGCAGCATTCATCAAAGGTTGTAGATGTCCATCCCATCTGTACATCATCCATTACCAGCCTCACCAATTGCTCTTCACTTGGAGAAAGTCCAAACTCCTCTTTTAGCTGTTCAAATTCTTTCCACTCCACTACTGACCAATCCCAACAGTTTGCTAGCCTTCTTGGCCCTTTATTATTCAGTTTTTTAGAAGAGCTGATATCCTGTAGGAGGGCTAAGGGAGGGTTAAACTTGTGAGTCCACCATAACCACAGACTTAGCATAGAGTTCCCTAAAGCTCTACAACATCCATCCCAGATCATCAGCCCCCCCAAAACATCCTTCCTTTTGCTGCATAACATCTTATAGAGGGGCGAGCCTTTAACTTTTAAGGGGGCATAAGAGAACAACTTATCCATCCATCCTAATCCCTACCACTTGCCCTTTGACTGGATATAAGAATATTCAACTAACTCCCTTACCATTTTAGTCCATATCTCCTCTTGCTGAAGACATTTAGGAAGGAGCAAAGCAATCCTTGTTATACTTTGAGAGGGTAGGTGCAGAATACCAATGCAGCCTTCACCCTTGGGTAGACATAGTTTGTCCCAGGTAAGCCAGGCTGAAGTCTTCCAATTAGCTTTCCCATTCCTCCATGGGAAGTCCCTTATGGGGCCCACAATCTTCTTTCAATGGCATTTCCCAAACTCTAGCACAGGACACAAGAGCATGATATAGGCATTTAGCATAGTGTTGTAAATTGCTATCTTGACATGAAATGGAATTATTATGCCTTCCCATTTCTTCAGCTTCAAGTTAAACCTCTCTAAATCCCAAAATCAATCAATTGCTTATTTGTAACCTCTACCCCAAAGGGAACCCCTAGGTGTCAAACAATATATCCTTTCTTAATGACCTCACATCCCCACCTTTCCAAGTCAAAATCGTTATCCTCAGACAAACTTACGATCCTAGACTTATGTTACATCTGGTCCCAGAGGCTTCTTCAAATTCCTGAATAATAGACAAAGCATCTCTCATATTATCATTACCAGCTTTCAAGAAAAGTACTGAATCATCAGCAAAGCATCGTATCACCAGTTGCTCCCCATTTCTCAATTTCAATCGAGTTACCCTACCTTTGGCATAGGCATCTTCCAAGGCCACTATTAGAGGATGGGATACAATAGCAAATAGTAGGGGAGCAAGGGGGAAGCCCTGCCTCATAGACCTATTGATTTCAAAACCCCCCACCACTCTTGCATTAGACAATAGTTTAGAATGTCCTCCGAAGGTGAGAGTGTAGCTCTACAGGTGGCCATCTTGATTCCAAACTCCAGTTTCTCCATCACCCTGGCCACAAATGACCAATGGACTCTGTCATAAGCCTTCTCCAGATCTAGTTGCAACATTATGCACTTTTGATGGGTTTTCAAGGCCACATCTCTCCCTAACATGGCTACATATATGTTGTCATATATTGACCTGCCCTTTATGAAACCATATTGTCTCTTAGATATAATTTCTTGAAGAAAAGGGGTGATCCTTAGGGCAATGACCTAAAATGAGTAAATCTTAGTGGGTTCATTAATCCATCCCATGGCCTCACAAATTTGATCGAACTTCTCTAGGTATTGAATGAGATCTCTAGTTCCATCAAACTTGGTCATCATTCTTAAGATGTGGATTGACTTGGTTTTGCCCAACTCTGAGCCTCTAGGTGCTATATTGGTTTTGCAACCACCCTCCCATTTTAAATGCCATCCTCAACATGTCTTCTATGTATTCACGTGGTAGTGGAATGAAAGGATGTGGCTACACAAGACCCTTTATTTGAAGGTACGGAATCTCTTGTCGTATGGAGTTGAGCTATGTGGTTTCCAATGGCACTGCTAGCCTGGCCTTGAGACTGCAAGCTTACTACAGGTGAGGACATGTTCTATGAATGCCCTTGTGGATCCCTTTGTAATGAGGTAGTCCTAGACATTGTCTCCTTAAACCTTCTCAAGTTCCTTGTTCCTCATCCAAATGGAGAAGAACTAGAACCTTCGTTCTATGGTAAAGGCACTTTTATAATGGGCTTGTGTGGAGAGCAAGACTCATGCTTCTTGTGTTATGTGTTCTTGCTATTGAGTGTATTGTGAAACATTTATCCTTATTGGTATAGCAAAGGAGACATGTCCCGTTTATCATAACTGTAGGTTATTGGACTATTGAATCGGGAGTTTGGAGGATCGTGTGGAAACTCCTATTTCTAGGTGTTCCATTGTTCTTCCACATCTGTCTTTTTTGGCTCATTCCTTCCCAAAGCTCCTCTCTTGAGGTGGATCTCAAGGAGTATAGCCTTCTCTATTTTGATGCACTATAATTTACCATATTGTCGTGACCAACAATTAGTCTAGATTGGGTTCGCATTAAAGGTCCTAGAGGTGCATCTAGTTTAGGTATGCGAATGGTTAGACAAGTTTTTTTTGGTAAGTTGATATTTTTTTTGCTTCTAGGCTCACATTTCTAGGTTCATAACTCTAGACTCATGTCTCCAGGCTCACATCTACAAGTTTATGTGTTTGGTCTCATGTATGTAGGTTCACGTCGCTTGGCTTATGTGTCCAATCTCTGGCTTATGTGTCTAGGTTCCCATCTCAAGACTTACATCTCCAAGTTCATGTCTCCTGGCTTACGTGTCCAGGTTCACATCTCTAGACATGAGTCTAGAGGCATGTGCCTCTAGACTCACATCTCTAGGCACATTCCTCTAGATTCACGTTTCTAGGCTCACTGCATGTCCAAGTTCATGCCTCTATCTAGGCTCATAGCTCATGTGTCTAGGTTCACATTTATAGGATCATGCCTCAGGTGTCTAGGTTCACATTTATATGATCACACATTTTTTGTTTGAACTCGGCTCACGTATTTCCCTGATGTGAAATAGAACAATCTAAGCATAAAAATCTCCTCCTTGATATGGCCATTTAGAAATGCTGATTTGACATCCATGTGAAAGATTGGCCACTTTTTGTGAGCAGCCAAGGCAAGTACCACCCTGATACTTGTCATATGGGCTGTGGGAGAAAAGATTTCATCAAAGTTGACCCTCTACCTATGCAAATCCCTGTGTAACCAACCTAGCTTTGTATTTTTCAAGTGAGCCATCAGATTTATACTTAGCTTTCGAAACCAATTACCTTTCTGTTTGGCGGTCAGTCAACTAGTGTTGTTCTTTATGATACTGTCATACTCAGACTACATCGCAACAACTTTCCACTTTGGATTTGCTAAGGCTTCATCCAAGGTGGCTGGCTCCTTCACTGTTCCCATTATCTTAGCCATCAAGGCCATATTGACAATGAGATTAGAGGCTCTTCTCTACTTCTCTATTCTCCTTGATCTGCATGGTCCATCTATTGAAGATTCTAGCTTCTCAGGTACTGGATTATGCTCATCAAAGAGCTATTGTGCCCACTTTGGAAGTGGCTTTCCTTGTGGTGCAGCACAGCAGAGCAGGCTGTTGTGATGCATGAGAGTCTTCATCCTCTGAAAACTCCTCCTCCTTGAGAAGAAATCTGATTGGTGGGTTGGGCTCATGGTGGACTATTTCTCTGGTTGATAATAGAGTGGACGAACCTCATTCCTCCACTGAGTGTCGCTGTTCTACAAACACCACATCTCAACTAGCCACAATCTTCTTTGCCTCTATATCATAGAGTCGATATGCCTTCAACTCTTGAATATATCCAAGAAAGATACACCTCTTGCTTTTGGCATCTAGCTTGGTCCTAGATGCATCTGGAATATGAACATAACATTCACAACCAAATGTTCTGAAATGAGAAATTGAAGGTTTCTTACCAGAGTAGGCCTCTTGAGGTGTAACATCCTTAAGTGCCTTTGTGTAGCTCCAATTGATTTTGAGGACATAAACTTTGTGCACTTTTGCCGCACAGGTCGTAGCTGGGGACTTGCCGAGCACCGTATGCGAGCCACGAATGGCTGCAAGCATACAACCAGGGAAGGAAGCTCAAGCAGAATGCAAAAGGTGTGTCACTCACCGCTCAACCGCCGCCTTGAAGGATTCTCGCGTTGCAGTGAAGAAGGAGCCGCCGTCGCCGCTCTACCGCCTCTCCGCCGCCGTGCCGCTACACAGTGCTCGATTGCTCTCTCACTCTCTCTCTCTCTCTCTCTCTCTCACATACGCAGGAGAAGGAAACCAAGGAGATAAGGCAAGAGCACTCTTGTATTCACAACACATGAGAATGAGGATTTTAGGATTACATTTGACTCTTATAGATGACTTGGCCGTTCACACTTGGACGCCCATACATGGTCGGCCGACCCTAACCCTTATCCTACTGATATTCAAGGTGCGCCTCTCATCGGCGATCACCCAATCCCTTCATCCTTAACATATGGTGCCGACAAGCCCGGCCCATGACTCAGAATAGTTAAACTAATTACATGACGTAAAACATAGTACGTCTCAATGTCCGTCTCATAGGTTAACATGCCCCCCTTCCTGATGTAGATTCCGTCCTCGGAAGCTATGGTATGGTAAGCGCGAGAGGGTTGTTGTGGTAGACCGTCTGCAAAACAGGGAAGTAGAGTGAAAGTATGCTGGAATTCAAAAGATATAAAGTGTATAAATTCAAGCATGTTAGACCACAATGGATGCTGCTATGAGAACTTAGTTTAAGGGTCACATGAATGAGCTAGTGTAGCAAATTAACAGGAGTTTAAAATTATTGAAAGTAAATCAAGAGTTAGCAAGGTGTCAAAGGTTAATCAAGGTTTATAACTGGCCTAAGTCCAGGAAAATAACCAAGCTTAATAAATAAACAGATGACCACACTGTGTCTACTCTAAGAACAAGTTAATACCACGAGCCTAGGGACACAAGAAACATCAGAGTTACAGGAGCCATTTGCCTTTATTTTTTTTTAATGCAAGTGACAATTTTTACACACAATGGCGACCTTCCTAAAGCAAAACTAACATCGATCCTGGTACCATGTTTAACACAAGGCATTATCCAGGAATCTATTAGCTCACTTTAGGCAAGGCTACCCCCTACCAACCAAGGCATCGGTCTGGAGTAGAATACTCCTCGCCTACCAAGTATCAATAAGGCGATAGGCCAACATTAAAGCACATCATAGACTTGTATTGCCATTTATTGTAGGCTTTTTTTTTTAAAATCTATTTCTTTTGATCTTCGCTCCTGAACTATAATTTGTCTTGCATCCTTTCGACAAAGGGGTAAAAGCTATGTCCTAGAGGTCAACACACACATGGCCAGGTGTCAAACATTAAGATGGTTTGACCCTAGACCTAAGACAATCGTATTCCAAGGTTAACTAAAGACGTCATGCATTCTCAGGAATATATCCAATAAGGTTAAGCTTGTTAATGATTTACACTAGCACGTCAAGCAACTTCAAAAACTAAGTAGTACATTGACAATTCCCATGTGGTCATGCATTATAGTTTATGCAATTAATTGAATAGAAAAAACGAAAGAGAGTGGGTATGGAAGAATTACACCTGTATTTTGGAGATTTCCTTGATTGATGAGAGAAATGCCCGCAATTTCATGAGATATTTATGTATGAGCGTTGCGGCTATCTCAGGACTTGAAAGTGAACCCACCTCAAACTTTTCAACCTGTACAATCAACTAACAAGCACTATACCTCGAGAGGCACATCAGTGTGAAAATTAAAGACTCGTTTAAGGAATCCAAACTAGAAAAAACTTGAAAACACTAACCTACCTACCAGTCACCACACTACTACTGAGGATAGGGTAAGAGGATGTTGTAGAGTCCTGGCTCTAGCCCTAAGGCTAAGCCTCTATCCGCATCATCCAAATAAATAAAGTCAGCCTCAGTAGTGCCATGAGTTTCATCCATCCATTCATCGTTGTCAGATATTTCCTTTTCATTTTCCCATCCGCATAAACTCATCAAGAATGTAACCATGCGAGGATAGTCATCTTGTGGAAAAGGAAAGCATTGGGCTATCGGGGATATTTCCTCTACGGAGTAGGGGTCAGTCATGGTCAATAGGCGAATTAGCCATTCTAATTCCTCAACATTTTCCTCTCTGGCTAGTACATCTATACGATCCCATTCAGTTTCAATTACAGGATAGCACATGTGAAATATCTGAGAAAGGTACAGATGATACCTCTCACCAAAGGTGGGAGTGGATGAAGTGTATGATGATCGTGCATCTGCCATATCTGCAAACACAGATATAGCATCAGTAGGTTTGTGACAGGTCAATCTAGTTCTTGATTGTATATGGATATTTCTCCTCTTTTTGTGCTCTTGCTCTTTTTACTATTTTTTGTTTTTCTTTTCTTTGTTTTGTTTTGTTTTGTTTTTTTTAATGTATGAAGCTATATATATACATCCCCTTGAATTTGGCAATTACATGGTCAGGGGAGAAGGTTAAGGAGGAAGCATTAGAATGTCGAGCGTGAGTACATGCTCCCCCTTTCCTTGGGTAGATCATATTATTTGCAACGATGTTGCAGCCTCTTGGAACCAATTTGTCCAGCGGGTCATAGGTTGTGATGTGGGCAGATAGCTTTTTATGACCCTTGTGGCCACATCCAATTGTAGAGATGGTAGTGTACGCTCCCATTGACGAATGGAGGAAATGGTTTCCGACGATACTATTACAAGGGGAGACGTAGACTCATAAGTTTTTTGTTGGGTGTTGACAAGAGTAGGTGTAGAGCATGTAGAAACTTCTATATGAGTGTGTGCTTGGCATGAGGAGCTAGAAGCTTCATCTGGATCCCCCCTTCCTGAGCTAGGTGGTAATGATCGATATCGTTTGGGAATCCAAACTAACTCTGGAAGAAGTGGTGCGGAGCACTCTGTTACCTTTCCCTTACCACGGTCTTGAATTGTCATTGGGGTGGCAACAATTGGTTTGCAAGGTTTTACAGGTGATGTAGAGGGATTCAGCTTATGTTTAGGGACCCAAATCTGGTCATTCCCCTCGTAGTACCCTTGGGCTACTAATAATTTTTTAGGGATCCATCGCGATATCACATTGTCCTTTCTCGGGTGGGTAGCTGTTTTCTTCTTACAAGGCTTCTTGGTAGCTGAACGAGATTGAGCAGGGGAAGTAGCTATTAACGAAGCTTTTGGGACCCATTTGTATGTGTTTTTTGGCATAGTAAGCGGAGCTTTAGAGACCACCCTGCATGTTTCCACTCTTGGCGTTGAAGCGTTAGAGGGGTGGCAAACAATCAAAGATGGTTTTGCCACTGGACTTTGTGATTTTTTGTTATCCAGCATTTTGTCCAGAGTCGATGGCTTAGGAGCGGGATTTTGAGCGGTCAGACCTAGTGTTGGTTCTTGCGTCGTGAATCGTCTGGTTGCCCAATCGATATTGCTTTTGGTGGCCATCATCCATTTGCGCCCTAAGTTTACAGTCCCTTCCATTGTACCAGCAGGCATAACCAAAAAGCTTTGAATTATGGTTCCCTTGTCATAAGCAACCGGAGTGTGCAGAATTCCTGAGACAGGGGTTTCCTTCTTGTTGATACCTTGAACTTGGATAGCACTCTTGGATAAAGGCGGTTTTCCAAGTTGACACCACACGCCATATGATAGCAAATTGTGTTGCGCTCCTGTATCCAATAATGCATTATACAGCACCTCTCCGTAAGGACTCTGTAACTCAATTGGGTATCTTAGAGGTGGGTCAGATTCCAGTGAATCCTCGTCTGCCTCCTCGAAAAATGCTTGTGTAATCCCCAAGTTGGCTTCTCGTTGTCGCCTAGCACGCTGTTGACGTTCTTTGGCTTCGACTCTCGCTTGTATCTTTTTAAGCTCAGCTTGTTCTTTAGCTGCCTTCTTTTGATGGATTGCATGTAACTCCTCTTGGCTCAGGGGGTCATAGTACCTTTTGAATTTACTCCCATTAAGGAATCCAATGGTTTCAACTCCGTCGAGAGTCTCCACTCTGATGGTACCTTGCGGGGTAATTTCACATACTCTATACGGTCCCTTACCAGCATATTTGAGCTTCTTCTTTTCGTTACGCACTCCATACATCAGGACTTTATCCCCAACCTTGATGTCCTTGTCCTTTAGATGGCGATCAAACCATTTTTTCCTTCTATCCTTCTCCACAAGGGCATTGTATACAGCTAATTGTCTTTCTTTGTTTAGCCGCTCAAGGATATATAGACGCTCTACTAAGGGATTACCATCCCAACCCTCTTGAGTAGCAACACGAAGACTAGGAATGACAAATTCCCACGGCATGACTGCTTCTTGGCCATATACCATTTTGAATGGTGTGCAATTATTAATAGCCACTTTGTACGCAGTACGATAGGCCCATAAAGCTGTCGTAAGCTTTAGATCCCAATCCGTGCGATGAGCTTCAACTGTCTTTGTCAAAACAGAGATTAAGGTCTTGTTGGTACTCTCGGTTTGGCAATTCGCTTGCGGATAGTAAGGAGTAGATTTATGATGGGATATCATGAAATTTGTTGTGAGCTCCTTAATCACTTCATTTATAAAATGCATACCATTGTCGCTCACAAGTTCAAAAGGACAACCAAAGCGTGTGATTATATTTTCAAAGAGGAACTTGGCTGTTGTCCTTGCATCTGCCTTATGTGTCGCCTTCGCTTCAGCCCATTTGGTCATATAGTCAGTGGCCACAATAATATAGCGAGATTGTGTGTTTCGGGCCGCTGGGCTAATTGGACCTACAAAGTCTAAACCCCACTTTTCAAATGGTTGGCTTACTTTGATTGGATGTAGGGGCATCTGATCTTTCCTCTGGGGTTTCTTGTATCGTTGGCATTCATCGCATCCCTTCACAAAGAGTGATGCATCTTGGAACATAGTGGGCCACCAATACCCTGATTGTAAGATCTTTCACGCAGTTAAGTCTCCTGAGAAGTGACCACCGGCTACGCCCATATGTGCCTCTTGCAAAATGTATAGATACTCATCCTCTCGGGCACAACGCCTAAGAACGTCATCCTTTCCTCTTTTATAAAGAGTCCCTACTATCAGGCAATAGGGTTTGCATTCTTTGATCAGCTTTCGAGCTAGATCTTTACGAAGCTCCTTGGGTGGAAAGCCATTAACCAAAAAGTTAACAATCTTCTCACTCCATTCAGGCATTGTCTCCACCATGAACAGGGAAGTGTCTGGTAAGTCATCATCAACCCCCGTAGGAGCCTCACCATTAGGTATGCGAGACAAATGATCAGCCATAACATGTTTTTTGCCAGGTCTCACAACAACAGTGAAATCAAACTCAAGAAGAATCAATAGCCATCGTGTGATTCTTCCTGTGGAGCATGGTTTGTTTACCAGATACAACAATGCTTGATGATCCACATAGAAAACAAACTTGGTGGGGCAAGGAGGTAATAACGAAATTTCCTTACTGCATATATCATTGCCAACCCTTCTCGCTCCGTAGTGGTGTAGTTCATCTCAGCATCGTTCAACTGGCGACTGGCAAAGCTAATGGGGTAGTCTAGTTTGTGTTCTCCAGATTGAGTTAACACACACCCAATAGCAAAATTTGATGCATCAATATGCACATGGAAGAGTAAATCCCAGTTAGGCATTCTCAAGATTGGAGCACTCGCCAAGGCCTTCTTTAATAGCTCATAGGCATGGTCACATTCTTTGGTCCAAATAAACTCGATGAGAAGCTTATACAATGGTCGAGCTATCTCGGCGAAGAATAGAATAAATCTTCGATAATAACCAACGTGGCCCATAAAGCGTTGGACTCCCTTATAGTTGGTGGGTGGGGGTAATTCCAGAATGACCTTGATTTTACTCTCGTCAGTGGAAATCCCATTTTTGGACACTATATGCCCTAAGATAACTCCGTGTTTAACCCAGAATTGGCATTTGAAAGGATTCAATGAGATGCGATATAATCTACACCTTTCAAATATTTTTCGTAAACACATCAAGTGCTCGTCCCAAGAGGAATGAACACAAAGATCATCTAAGAAAGCTTCACAGAAGTCCCCTAGATATTCCTTAAAGGCCGTGTTTATCAATCGTTGGAATGTTGCAGGTGCATTGGTCAAGCCAAAAGCCATGACGCGAAAGGCAAACACTCCAAACTCCGTGATAAATGCTGTTTTAGCTTGGTCCTCGACTGCAATTGTGATCTGATCGTAACCCGAGTACCCATCTAAAAAGCTATATGCCTCCTTACCTGCCACTCTTTCAAGCACATGTTCAGAATATGGCAAGGGGTAATGATCCCTTCTGGTGGCTGCATTAACCTTTTTGAGATCAACGCACACTCTGAGTTTCCCATTCTTCTTTGGTACGATGACTATCGGAGAAACCCATTCTGAGTGCTCAATTGGGTATATGAATCCACATTTTACAAGCTTTTCAATTTCTTCTTGTACAATCTTTGCGTACTTAGGATTCATTGGGTAGGGACGTTGCTGGACTGGTTTAGCAGTGCTAATCATGGGAATCGTGTGTTGCACCACTGAGGGTGGAACACCCTTCATATCACGATATGTCCAAGCAAATATGTCCTTGAATTCTTTAAGAAGCTTCGTAAGTGCAGCTTCTTCCGCCTTGGTGAGGTCTTGAGCAATAAAAACTGGTTTAGACTCCTCACCCGGATTTGCTAAGTCTATCTCCTTAACTACCGCAGGGCCATCGTAGACACCGCTACTCCCATTGGTAGACGTTCGTTGGGCTTTTGTGTAGACCACTTTACGTTCCCCTGTGGTTGGTGAATGATTTGAAATGCTCGGGTGCGGGGTGTAAGTCTACTGGTTCTAGTTGTGCTAGGCTTTTTTCTTTCAATTCCGCTTCCTTTTGTTGCTGAGCCAACTCTTGGTTTTGCCGCCTTCTTGCAGTACGACTTAGTTTCGGCTTCTCTTCGATTTCTAATTAGGCGACGTCATGAGGTTGCGGAATACACCACATGACACTTTGGAGGTATTGTCCCCAATTATCCGCTATCTTCCGAGACGATGAGCATCAATGGCTCCTACATAACTAAGCCATTCTGTAGTGGATCTTTCCTTGTTTATTGCAGTGCGTACATTAGCTCGATAGCGTTGGCGCTTATGTCTCGTTTTCTTCTTACCAAGTTTTTGATTTTTGTTTCTGTCAGATTCGAACTCACTTGGTCGATTTTCACTTGTGTCCCCCTCACTTTCGGATGAACTACAGGAGGTCACTGTCCTAGGCCTTGAGCACCTTGCTTCCACATTTGGGTGAATATTTGATTCATTCCCCCCATCAGGCTCAGAGTTAGTTTCTTCTTGAGATTCATACTCAGAGTTACATGGGTCAGAGTCTTCGCTACTTTCAGTGTCAGTGGAGTTTGTCGCTTTCTCGCCATCAGGAGTCAAGTGCATAACACCTATCATGTTTATTGGCACTAACGGTGGCATATCTTGCCCCTCTGGTGTTACCTAACTTGTGCCTCTATTTTCCCATGTGTCTATGGTTGCCGCTAGGTGTACCCAATCCATGTTATCCGACTCAGTCATACCCGGTAGAACATCCATATAAGGAGAATCTTTCCCATCATCAATCTCTTTTTTGCATGTATAGCAATACCTTAATGGGGCGGAGTGAATAGTGGTATCCGATCGATTATCAATGATAACCTTGCTTCCTAAAGGATGTGCACGACCATTCTCAAGATCAACTCGAATGACAGAGTCCTGGAATTGTAGGTAGACATGGTTTTTCGACCAGTCATGTACCATTTGTGCTTCCCTCATGAAAGGACGTCCTAAGATCATTTGATATGACATAGGATGCTTGGAGAAATCCATTACAATGAAGGTATGTTTTACCTTGTATCCTAGGACCTTGATCTTAAGGTCCCTTAACATTCCAATAGGTTTAGCAATAGTCCCATTTGCCATTTTAACCACTATGTTTGTGACTTCGAGGTGAGGTCTTCCCATAGATTCCCAACAGTTTTTAGTCACAATGCTCACTCCAGCACCACCATCAAGGATTCCCTTTAGAGTTAATCCCTTGGTAGTAATGGGGAGGGTGGCATTAGATTCGTCACCTTCAAAGTACTGTCCCAACTTGTTCACAGGTATTTCAACGACCGAGTTTTCATCTAGGTTGGGTTGTAGATCCCAATGTTCCTCCTTATCTTGAAGCGTGTCGGGTCTATCCATATTTGCAAATTGTGGTAGCCCCGCCTTTAGTTCTCCATTGAGAAATGCACGAAGAGCTAAGAATAGCTCAGGATCTCCGTATAATTTGGATATGATCGTGGTCCTGATTTCAGAGGACATGAAATCCATTAGCTTGGACACATTCAACGGTACTTTTCGAGACATCGCCCCTTGACTAGGGATTGGTGAAGATGGAATCACTTCCTCTTCGATGGGGTCAGGCATTCCCTCACTAAACATTCTTTCAAGCAAAAAGGGTGTTTGCCCACTTCCTGATGTCTATCCTCACTTTCTTCCCGAATGATACTCGGTATAGCTAACGGTTTATGGTTCTTGTGAGGCTGAACTTGCGTAGGAAACACTGTGTCTGGAATTTTGATTTTTCTCGGGTTTGGCTCCAGTTCTCTTTGTGTTTCTTCCACCAAACCCCTTAAGTGTTGCACTTGTTCAATCTCCTCAACTGGGTTTGGGTAAGTTCCAATCTTTTTCTTGAGGGTTTTTGGCCCACGTGGCTTGTCTTGGGGAGTCTCAGTCAGTTTGGGTGGTCGAGAGGGCATTAACTGACTTGGTTGTGGGGCCGAGGAAGTTTCCTTCTGTTTCCCCTTATTTATGTACTCGCTTGATTCTCCTTCATTGAGCTCCCGAGTGGGTTCCTCCCTTAAGGTAGTGGCTTTGGTCCCCATGGTTTCTATTGAATCGGAATCATCTTCAGGATCATTCATATACACGGGGTCGTCTCCTGTCCCTATGTTAGTCTTTGAACTAGGCTTGGAGCTCGTGGCATTAAGCGATCTCTTCCGCCGTGTTTTCTTTTTCTTTGCCTGAGCGATTGATGCAGTATCCCTCTCTTCAAGAATGTAGTTTTGATTTTGAAGCATTGACCGTGTAACTACATTCGCGGGTACAATGGGTGTGGTTCCTCGTGCTTGGTTGGTGACCTCAACCAAATTCAATGGCGTAATCTTGGGTGCATTAGGATTATGTGGACATTGAGCGATCAAATGATCTATGCCACAACGATTACATGTAAGTACCGGCATTCCCGATGTGCTCCCTTGATTTGGTTGCATTTAAGTAGCGATCTTCTGTAGCCTATTAGGGCACTTCGCTACACGATGTGGTCCACCACACTCGTAGCATTGAAGAGGTGGTCTCCTCGCCAAGGTATTAAGGTTTTGCCCTCTTGTGGCGAGAGCAGCCGCTTGATATACAGGCTTGACTTGCCCGAAATGATCCTCCATGTAGTACTGGGGAATCATTTCAAACGTATCAATCCCGTATGGAGCAGTGGGATCTATCTCCTCTTCATAATCCCCACACGCACTATGTGACTCACAACCCATCTGGTTTATTGGGGTAATCCTTGGATGTGGAGGTTGTGGTCCTAACACTGGCGATGGTAATGGCACCGACTGGACTACATTCGGATTCCTTGGAACTATGTGCTGCGGTTGCTCGACAGGTTGTGCAGGCATTAGCGCGGGTACTTGAGGTGTGTTTGACCAGGCTAGTGGTGCCTGATTTGCCAACATTCGCTTAAGTACTAGGCAATCCTTAGATTGATGGCCGTACTTACCACATGCATTGCAATTCCCATTGAATTTGACTCTGAATGTGGGACATTCACTCGTGCTATGTGGTCCTAAGCACACCGAACACCATTGTTGCTCTCTTCTTGGGTACATATGGCTATTCTGAGGAGCTCGATTACCCCTAAAGTATTCTTGGAGAGCCTTAGTAAGGTCGGTCACACAGACATTTCGGATATCTTGGGCTCCTTGGCAATAGGTTTCACCGTCATTGGCTCGTGCCCAGATACTTAACGGATTTTGTCTCCGAAGACACCTTTTTACCTGCAATCATCAAGTTGTCTTCTAACTGGATTGCATTGGCAGTGACTGCTTCCCACGTTGTAAGACCTCTAATGACTAGGTCATTGTAAATGTCCTCGTGGCGCAATCCTCGGATGAATCTATCAAGCAGTTGGTTATTATTGAAGCGCTCATCGGGAGTGCAGCGAGAATTTAGATGCTTCAATCGACTTATAAAGTCTCTCACTAACTCCCCTTCCTCGCGTTTAGCTTTTTGGAGTTGAGATGCTACTCCCCAAAGCACACCCTCACGTATGTATTCTTTCAAGAACAATCTCTTGAGAGTGGGGTAGTGAGTGCGCTCTTCAATCCTTAAGGTTCGATACCAATCTCCGGCCTTCCCACTCAAGGTTAAGCCTAAAGCTTTACACTTATGCAGCTCGTTGTGCTCTTCCAAGGAATCACACACGTGTTCAAAAACTTCAATGTGCTTCCTAACATCCTCGTTACCACTGAAGTTTTGAGTGAGCTTAGCCACTTGTACTGCCTTGCTTCTAGGTTCTCTCTCAGGCATACCCCGCATGTTTTCCGCAATAAATCATCCGATCGTCTGAGAAAACACTGCGAGATCACCTAGGTGAGCAGGCATAGCTGGTGGAGGCACTTCTGGGATAGCCTGGCTGATAGGAGTTGGCGTTGGTCTGAGTATGTTGGCAAATGACGTAGGATATGATATGTGGCTAGGCCTAGCTCCTCTTGGATAAGGATTGTGATAAGGTGGTCGTGGAGCATACGCCATTGGCATACTAAGAGGCGTAGGAGCTACATGAGCATGAGTAGCGATAGGTACATATGGTTGATAGGCACTGGCACGCACTGTTGTAGGTACTGTTCCACTAGGTAGCGGTGTCGTACTAACTACAGTGGTAACAGGTGCGCTTTCTGTCATGCTCATCATTGGGGTAGGCATTGTGGATTCCTTAATGGAAAGTTGAGCCTAGGTTGGAAAGCTAAAGTTACTACTCGTGGGCTCAACCTGCATTGAGACTCTTGGTGAAACAACATACGAAGGGTCTATGGGACTCACCGAGGGAGTCTCCAATTGTGATAGGGTTGGTTGTTTGGCCTTGCCCGTATCCAAAAATCTCATAGGGCCAGTGGAAACTAGGTTCACTCCCCTATTTTGCCTCTCAATTTGGATAATTCTATGAATAACCTCACATATCATTTGCTGTTGCTCTTCTAGATTAGTGGCGCTAGATGTAGATCGTAGGACTTCTAACCAACCTACATGGTATGTGTAACCCGTGTATAGGTCCGTTAGAGTCTCTGTGTGTAGATCATATTCCCAATTTTCATTGAGAAATATCCCATCTAGACTTGGTGTGCCAAACGGTTCTCTTGAAGTGGACGCAATGTCACTTCTTATGGATTGGCTTCTAGGGACCTCTACTTTAGGAAGAGTATCGGAAGGTGGTAGCTCAGTAGGGCCCTCATTAAACGAAGTGGGTAGAATATCCACATGGACACTCTTTGGGAGGGTAGGGTCTACATAAGATGTGAATGGCGAATCCACTACCCCTCCTTCTTCATTTACTTCGCTTGTCGCATGTTCAGAGCGTGTAGCTCTACTAAAGGCCTCTATTAGATGACTAAACATGCTAGATCCGGGTTGTGGGGCCCACACTGGCATGTTTTGGCTTGTCTCCTCAGGGTTCTTGGTAGGGTGTCCTTCCATGGCTTCTGAGTCAGAAGACGAGTCACTATCCACTATTCGTGGATCTTGGGTTGCACTCCCTTGGGTTCCAGCCGAAGGCCAAGATGCTGACGTGGAGGGATGGTGTGAGCCTGTGTAGACTGAAACGCTTTCTAGTGGCTTAGACTCTAGCACCCGACCAGAACATAGATGCATGTGACGTGGGTACCCTACGGGCATTGGTAACTACCCTTGAAGTCCACACAAGTGGTTTCTTAGGTGTTTCACACCCCGTTTTTACTTGTTTTTGTATTGTTTTTAACACGTTTTTAACTCGTTTTTGACCCCCTTACTTATGGTCGAACGTGGACTAGGGCGTGTGATAGCTCGAAACGAGCGTATCGTTCAAAGGGTCCTAGTGTGCTTTACAGCACCGTGTTCCCCTATCTAGAGCTCCTGTAGTCCTCAAAACAGTCCGTTTCCCTTGGGGGGAAGGGGCGAAAGCCTATTTGCTTGTGGAGGAAAGGGTGAGGACTTTATCCCACATGCTCACTTTACTCCTTGGGGGGTGGGCTACATATAGGGCACAACTTCCCATAAGCTCTCACTTGAAAGAAAGCTATGGAGGCTCACTCTCCTATATATATATATATCAAAAGACCGAGGCCGGGGTTGGGGTCAATTGGGGGTTTTTCTTTTCAAATTTTTTTTCTCCAAATGAAAAATCTTTCCTCTCCACACGTTTGGTTTTTTTCTTTTAAAAAAATTTAATTTTTTATTTTTATTTTTTTAATTTTTTTTTCAAAATTACTTTTTTTTGGGGAGTTTGGGATAAGTTTTTTGGGGTTTCTATCTAGAGTTCAGCCTTGGCCGCGGTGCAGTTTGCACACAGCACAGGTCTAGGGATTCAGAAATCCCCCCTCACACGCAGAAAACCAGATAACAGAATGCACGCCCACACGCGGAGCGAAAAAATAACAAAAGAAACAGAAATGCAGAAGACAAATTGCAGAAACGGATTACAATACACAGAAACACCTCAACAACAAACACACAGACGCTTTCCTACAGTGTAAATTAAACTTCACGCAGCAGCCCGAGCTGCAAACTGGAGCTTGGTGCAGGGCAACTCCCCGGCAGGCGGCGCCAAAAATGTGCGCTTTTGCCGCACAGGTCGTAGCTGGGGACTTGTCGAGCACCGTAATGCGAGCCACGAATGGCTGCAAGCATACAACCAGGGAAGGAAGCTCAAACAGAATGCAAAAGGTGTGTCACTCACCGCTCAACCGCCACCTTGAAGGATTCCCACGTCGCAGTGAAGAAGGAGCCGCCATCGCCACTCTACCACCTCTCCGCCGTCGTGCCGCTACACAGTGCTCGATCGCTCTCTCACTCTCTCTCTCTCTCACATACGCAGGAGAAGGAAACCAAGGAGATAAGACAAGAGCACTCTTGTATTCACAACACATGAGAATGAGGATTTTAGGGTTACATTTGACTCTTATAGGTGACTTGGCCGTTCACACTTGGACGCCCATACATGGCCGACCGACCCTAACCCTTATCCTACTGATATTCAAGGTGCGCCTCTCATCGGCGATCACCCAATCCCTTCATCCTTAACATATGGTGCCGACAAGCCCGGCCCATGACTCATAATAGTTAAACTAATTACATGACGTAAAACATAGTACGTCTCAATGTCCGTCATAGGTTAACAAACTTCTGTGTTCACTGCTTCCACCCAAAATGGATTGGGAAAACCCTTTGCCTTCAACATGCATCGTGCCATCTCCATGAAAGTTCGATTGTGCATTAGGAAATTTTTAGACCCAAAAAGGGCCTCCTAAAGGATTCCTAATTTTAAGGGATTAGAGCTTAAAAAGCTAGGCTTAAGAGAGACAAAGGCTATGATGACCCCTATTTTTTTTGCCTTGCCACATCAGCCATACCCCCCTAGTTTCACTTTTTAAAGGGAATATTCTCATACTCTCTCTCTTACGTTTTGACTTTTCTCATACTTTCTCTCTTACTTTTTTGAATTTTTTTATCTTCACTCTCTACAAATTGAATCTTTCTTGTCCAGTTTGAAATATCCTTTCTCATTAACTCCCACCATATCTCCCTTCCACATCAGCAAAACATTCTCGTATTTAGGTGGGCCCCAAAAAGTGAAAATTTTTTATTTTTTATTTTTTTTACATTTTGAGGTGGAAAAAACACCACCCAACCAATATGTATGATGAAAATAAAATTTTTCCTCAAAAAAGCTTGTAATTCAAGGGTCACGTCAGAAGCCTGTCAGGAGCCAGTACATCCATAACTAACTGTCAGGTCCCCACAACCCCATAAACATAACTAACTGTCAGGAACCACTACATCCATGAGATCCCAAAATTGTGGGGAACCCAAAAATTATTATTTTTTAATTTTTCTCATAAATGTAATTTATTGATGAAAAACTCCATGTTAGTATATTTGTATATCAAAAATATCATTTTCTCTCTCTCTCTCTCTCTCTCTCTCTCTCTCTCTCTCCCTATGAGGATCTCTCTGCTTTAGCTTCTTCCTCTGCTTAGCTATGGATCCTTTGCAAGCTGTGTGTGTAGCCCCTTGTGAAGCTAGAAAACGGAAGGTTGATTTACACATTCGTATTCCTGAAGAGTATGGCAGCTCTAAAAAATCCCATCCTACTGATGCACAATCTGTCCAAGCTCGTAGGATAGCTAAGGAGAAAAATGTAGATCTTTGGGTTGATAGGCATCTCTATCCAGTTGACCCTCCATTAAGAGCAAACCCTCCTTTCCGCAATTTATCATCTTTTATGCAATTTGTTGGTGAAGGAGAGCTTGGCTTGTTAGGATACTGTAGAAGATTGATTACAAGTGGAGCTTGGCAAACCCATATTCTCCAATCTCAATTACAA
This sequence comes from Cibotium barometz, assembly GCF_041138505.1. Classification (NCBI taxonomy): domain Eukaryota; kingdom Viridiplantae; phylum Streptophyta; class Polypodiopsida; order Cyatheales; family Cibotiaceae; genus Cibotium; species Cibotium barometz. The sequence continues at coordinate 47,389,765 of NC_141058.1, read as the reverse complement.
GCATCACAATTCAGCCAATGTCAAGAAGGACTTAAAACATCATCAGATAAAGTGAAAGAGATCCTCGCAGAGAATGTGGAGAAGGATGCAAAGATTCAAAGGCTAGAGGAACTTATAAACATCATCAGATAAAGTGAAAGAGATCCTCGCAGAGAATGTGGAGAAGGATGCAAAGATTCAAAGGCTAGAGGAACTTATCAAACGACTCAAAGCAACGCCAAATGGTGCTCGTGAATGCAAAAAGACATTGGCTGGTAGAGAGTCTCTTGCGTTTAAAGGCGGAGCACAGAAGAAAAGGATTTGTACAACAAAGTAAGTAACATAAACTTTCATTATGCACTCAGTGATTTAAACAAAATAGTCATGATTTGTGTTTTGCCAGGAATTTTCTACAAGAGGTGTGTGGTTCTAATGAAGAGGGATGGAAGGATTTGGTCAAAGCCATTCTGAATACCAAGGATATTCTCTCAATTATTACTGACCCTCTTCATCCTAAAATACGCCAAGCTGTTGTCAGCAATGTAGTGAGTGAGATTACCACCTCCATCGATTCTTCATTAATTCAACATGCTTGTGATGCGGCTGGAATCAGCATGAGAGGGTACCAAGCAATCCGTCAGGTTGTAAAAGATGCATTTCTAAGACAAGGAATCACTGGCACTTTATTTCCTACACTCAAGATGATTCACAATGTCAAGCGTATCAATAATGATGATGCGCAGCGAGCTATAGGACAGTTTTATCACGTTGAGGACACACTAACATTAGACACAGGGTCGAGCAGAAAGAAAATCAAGACAACAAGTATAGAATTTCACTATGATGTTTACAATAACATCTTTGTTCATATTGAGAGACTACAACAAGCTATGGTGAAGTTCTATAGCAGAAGGTGAGAACTTGCAATTGCTACTATTCATGTTTTTCAGTAGAAAATGAAGACGATTATTTTGTTTTGAATATTGTAAGTTACCATTTATTTGCAGTTTTGGGGAGCACACTTTCATTTGTGCTCAAGCTAGTGAGTGCCAAATTGTGAAAGGTCAGAAGCTGGAATGTATGAACATTATGCTCACTTTCATTTGTGCTCAAGCTAGATGAGTGCCAAATTGTGAAAGGTCAGAAGCTGGAATGTATGAACATTATGCTCATGAATGAAGCCATGATCTGTGAATGGGAAAAGACCACCAAACCAAGTTTTAGTGTGCAATCTGAGAAAGAGGTCTGGTGGCTTGGTGCATTCGAGGTACCGAAGGAGACACATGAGGTATTGACATAGATGTTTGAAAGGATTCCCCAGATAATAGATGTAATCAAAAAGCAAATTGATGGTCAACTTTTAGATGTAGAAAACATAGGAAAGTTCAAGGTGGATTGGCATCTTCTTGGGGGAGATTTGAAGACAATTAAATGCATGATGGGTTGTGCTCAAGGTGCGACATCAAGATGGCCTTGTCCATACTGCAAAGCTCGGATTGATATTCCTAGGTAGAAAAAGACAAATGGAAAAGGTATACAGAAGGTTGGTTCTGTTGGGAAGGATGCCTCGAAAGGTCCCAACAAGAAAGGGAAGAAGCGACAAGAAGATGCAGTAGATCCAACCGAGTCAACTGATGAATGAAGATGAGGAACAACCAAATGCAAGATGGGTGGAAGGTGTCATGTCTCGTGATATGCTAGGAGAACCAAACAGGAATTCAAATAGGAGCCCCATCATTAATTTTCCACTAAAGAATATTAACTTTTGCTGCACACTTCATGCATTCATGAGAATCTTTGATCGATTGCTTAAGTGCCATATCGATTATGCATTCACAGTGCCGGTTACCAAGGCGTTCTTTAGCTTATCAAAAGCACTCTGGCACTTGGCAGACCATTGAAACGGGGTATTCTAGTTAGTGGGGAAGCTATGAGAGCATACTTTGGTATAAAAATTCTATACTAGCCAGTCAATCCCAAGAATCCCCTGACTTCTTTCACTGTTTTTGGTTCAGGCCAATCTATGACTGCTTGGACTTTTGCCGAATCTGGAGAAATTCCATCTTTGGATACCAGAAAGCCCAAGTATTCAACATGATCAACAGAGAAAGTGCATTTGCTCTTTTTTGCAAAGAGTTGGTGCTTCCTTAGAATCTCAAGAACTTTTCTCACATGAGCTTCATGGTCAACTGCATTCTTTGAGTAAATCAGAATATCATCAAAGAAAACAAGAACAAAATCATCCAAGTATTCTCTGAGAAATTTAAGGAGGAGAGAGAATGCTTGGTGATATTCCTCCGTAGTTCGGCTTTCCTGGGTTAGCTCTAGGAACTCATTCATCTTTGTTTCCAAGAAGCCTGGAGGACAAAATCTCTTTCTGAGGTATGCTTTGAGATCATCCCATGTCTAGGTGTTCCAATCCAAGCGGTTTGTCTCGTAGTGGTTCCTCCGGAACTTATTCCTTTAAACTCAATATCTGGTGCTCATAATCACTTAGACAACTGGAATTTTGGCAAAACATTCTTTATTTACATAAGGTTTATAATATATACATAGAGAAACATGGCTCTAAAATTTAATGCCTCAATTGCATATGCATGAAGTGGCGATACTACGATGTGGACATGCCGATACATGGGTGCCCTCATTGCCATTGGTGCTACAATCCTACTCCTCGTCACATAAAATGGCTGAGAAGCCTAAAAATATGACAAGTGACCATAAAATCTCGAGGTGTGGGGTGATAAAGTATAACACCACGAACCACCCCTAGTCTCATCAAAACCATAGCTAAAGAGACGTTCTGTCTCAGCCTCTGTCTGATTGCAATAGGCATGGATAGTATACTTTGCCTCATAGATCTCCGCAAGAAGCATGGCATCCTTGATGGTTTCGGGTCTTTGAATCTACAACAACCTTGATGTTGTTTTGTAGCCCTTTGATAAACTTCCTCAATTTATACTCCTCACTCAAGCCTTCCACATGAAGGGAAAACTTCATAAACTTGTGCACATAGTCCTTGACATTGCCCATTTGAGTGAGGTCACCATCCTTGATCTATTGAGGGCTGAAACAAAGGTTCTCCTCATCTCATTCTTGAAATCTTCTCAAGTAGTGATCAAATGGCCATGAGCATTCAAGTGCCGCCACCATGCATGAGCACAACCTTCTAGATGCAAAGTAGTAAACAAAACCTTGGCCCTATCACTATTACGAGGACTAAGCTCAAAGTAAAGCTCCATCTTGTCAATCCATTATTCAAACTCCTCATTGGTTGAGCCTTCACCCTTGAACTTAGTAAAATTCAACTTGCCCTTCACTCCCTTAAACTCATCTTCATAACCACCTTGATGATGAACATGTGGTCTATGCTCCATTGGTCTAACATGATATCCCCCAAACTCATTGAAGTGGTGAGGTCTACCATGATGATGATCCATCTCATCAAAGTGATGACTATTGTGTGAAGGATGATGACTATTCACGTGTGAAGGATGATGACTATTCATCTCATCAAAGTGATGACTATTCATGTGTGAAGGATGATGACCCATCTCATCGAAGTGTTGTCCACTCGTGTGGATGATTCCAATTTCCATTCACCCTTGATTCTTCCAAAACTATGCCTTTGCTTTTGTCCACATTTCTCCCTTGCATTGATGAAACCCCATTAGGCATATACCGGGCATATTTGTTCCACCTTTATGCATCAATGATGGAGGCATCTTACAAGAATAGACCCATGATTCCCATCAACATGGTGCATACTAGCGTGAGGAGTATGTGATGCATTTGTATGTGAAGGTCCCATAAAGATCCATAAGCTTGTGGCCTCATTGGTGGAAAAGTGTTTGGTGGGATAGGTCCACCATAAGCTTCTTTGCCTTTATCCGCATCTTGGGTCAAGCTTGAGATCCCATTATGCAACTCCTTGCTCATAGAGTCAAACTTGTCCACCATGAACTGAAATCTTTGGTCCATCCTTTCAATCATAGTTTGCATGAGATTAATCATGTTATTCATGTTCATGTTCCCGCCTTCTTTAGCTATTTGTGGAACATTTGCCTCTTGGCGTAACCCTTCAATGACATTTCCACTAATTTCATCTTGCATAGTTGCTTGAGCATCCTGTCCAATTACTATCCACACTTCCCCTTTGCATTGGTAATGTCTCGAACCCATTCAAAGGCATGCACCACATCAATTTGTATCTTGGGCATAAAAAAAATTGACACCACCTCCTTTGTATTTACAACAAAATCTCAATATAAACTCAATTGAAATTCAATTGCAACACTATATTCATTGCTTGCCAAATCTTTGCCCATCAAAATGCATCCGCTCGTTAAGAGCACTCGGAAGTCAATGTAGAGCGTTGAAGCTTGACGATCTCCTGGCCAAGCTCAACCAACCCCCTTACTCAAGTTTGAAATCTGAGAGCAAAGGCTTGGGCCAAGTCTTAGTACCTAATCCTCTTCCTTACCACTTTACCACGGCACTCACGGGCGGCAAGGAAGATTTAAGAAAACTCTCCTTTTGGCCTCTCTGCCCATATGCTAAGGTACTCCTCTACCACAAACTAGATTCTACAATGGAAATAGCTTGCAATAGAAGAGTAGAAGTACTACAAATGGCACTTATAGATGTATGCCGATTTCCATCAATACAAGATTTTAATGGTGATGATGAGGATTTCAAGGGTGAGCTTCAAAAGGATGTCTTCCCATGTACTACATCAATCACTTGCCTTTCACCATGAGCTCAAAGAAACACATAAAAGGCATCTCAAAGAAGCATAATCCCAACATCATGCATCCAAATAGCTCAATGTACTCCTCTATCACCATTTATGCATCAATCAAGCCAATATAGAAATATAATTGCCATTTGAATCAGATCAATTTTACTCATGTATCTTGATCAAGAGATTGAAATTGCATTCAATGGAGCTTAAATGGTGAAAAGTAAAGCTTATATTGAAAGATAATGCTCTCTTTTTTTTCCCCTTTCCTTTCTTAATGGAAAAATGCATAAATTTTTAGCCCAAAGAAGACCAATAGCTCACCATTGTTCCTATCTTTGTAAGATTTAAAGGCATCAAAAAGAAAGAAGCCATTCAATTGAAAGCATCCATAGGAAACCTTTTGTGAAGCAATGGGACCATTGGAAACCTTGTGTGACCTTGTGTGAAGTAATGGAAATGGTTTACCATGAAAACACAGCTTCAATGGTGCTGTAAGAAAAAACGCGCAGTCGTCACCACTGCTAATATGCACTATAGTTCGCCTCTGCCTCTCCAAATGATCAAATCTTTGCTTGCTTAAGATTCTCCAAGCTTAACCAAGCGTCTTGTGACCTTGAAGTTCCACAATGAAGTGAAAATAGGCAAAATGACGACCAGTGCATCTCTGTCCATCAATCGACCTTCACGACCCTCAAAGGCGGCTTGAAGTAGATCTATGTGAAGCTCTTGATGTGCCTATGCAAAATCCTAAGTCAATGCTAGTGATAAGCTATAGATTGAAGCCCTATTTCCTCAAGATTAAGCAAGAAGAAGAGGAAGATTAAAAACGTTTTTAGATTAGCAGTTTTCCCCAAATTTGATCGCATGATTTAAAATTAGGAGCGAATCCCTCAAAATCTGGTCCTCTGTCATCCCATGGCCCCAAAATTTAGGAAAGGTGAATTCAAAAGATCAATTCCACTCAAACAAGAACAATTCCACACAACAAGATCATCATGTCCCCATCTCTTGATCAAGAAAATCGAGAAATCTAAGAATTCCTCAAATTTTCTTGAAACTAAGGTGGAAATGGATCAAAGACATAGCTCCGATACCAATGAAGGAAAGTAGCATCTAGATTAGCCTTGATTTAGCCTAATTATCCTTGGATTAGCCTAGATTAAGATGATTAGCCTAGGTTTAGAGAGAGAAAAAAGAGAGTAAATGACTTGTATTATGATGGTTATCAAAAGGTACCCAAAATATGGCATATGTGACCTATACACATGACCCCCCTTTCAGACTATCATAAGTGTTGTCCATGGGCATGGTCAATTGGCCTTGGGCCCATTATTCATATGAGGCCATTCCACTTTGTTACAAAAATGATCAACACCACAAGGGAAGAAGGATAACGTGTCAAGATCTTATTGAAGGTGAGGCATAAAAAGGCGTACAGATTTGGGTGCCACTCTACTCAACCAAAGTTTACATTAGTTGCCTAAGAAAAAACAATTCCCATTGTGCTTCCTCTTAAGCACGTTACTTGCAGTTCTTTTGCTATTGTGGTGTCAACACGGACCTGTACACGAACCCTCAAATGGACTGTTAGACATTGTGAAATGTTAAGGCCCTAGGACCTAATAACTAAAACCAAAGAAGTACGAGATGTGAGTTCCTTGAAGAGGAAAGAAGCAACTCATTTAATAACTTTATTCCCTAAAGCCTAGCCCAAGAAAGTAGGAGGGGAAGGGGTGTCTGTGTATGTGTGTGAGGGGGGGGGGGACTCAAATGGTGCTTAATCGCCTCCCCAGAGTAAACTGCTTATTCACTTCTAGAGCCCACGTGTAGAGAGAGATTCAAAGGTCCTAGGCCAACCCATAACCTTAATTGAATTTTCCTTTATCTATGCTTTTATTTATGGATGAAATGCAGTAAGAATACTCTCCTTTAGTTAAAGATTATACGGACACAAACTTGAATTGTCATCGGCCGACAGTTAGCCCCGCCAATTCAGAAGAGCTTTTATTTTAGACCCTTTTTAATGATACTGATGTTAAAAAATTAAGTAGGAACCCTTAGGCTAAGGGTCCTCGATAAATGTGGAGCCCACCCCCCCCTCTCTCTCTCTCTTAGACCCACAACCCATCTCTCTCTCCTTTCTCTTTGATGAATGACAAGACTCTTTCTCTTGTCTCTTGTGCATTACGCCATCACCTCGCCATTGCCAGTTCCTCCTCCTCTTGCCTTTGCTCTAGAGCTTTATCATGGACCTGCGTACAAAGCTTAGCTTTATCTAGATTTACAATGCGTGCCTGCGCGTGTGTGTGTGTGAGAGAGAGAGAGAGAGAGAGAGAGAGAGAGAGAGAGAGGAATGTGGTGATGTACATGTGAGAAAAGAAGAAGAGCGATGACAGAAAGAAAGTGACTAGAGTTTTTTTGTTCAACAAATTTTGCCGATAGATTTTTTTTTTAAAACGCATGTGCCCAATCCCTGCAGAGCAGCTACTCGATGTCTCCCTCTTTCTCGCACACAAAAGACTTGCAATTGTTTTGTGTGAGAAAGAGAGAGATGCATCGAGCGGAGACGTGAATAGGCGGCATGGCGGCCACGTGTATATTGTGCAAGAGTTCCTCAAAGAGAAAGAACTCAAGCCATTTAGGTGTGAAAAACACACAAGTTTTTTAAAACTCATCGAGGCCCAGGCGCATGTGTGAAAAACAAACAAGGTCATTTCCTATTTAAGGCGAGTGCGTAAGCGAGAAGCTGAGGGTCAGGCTTCTTGTAGACGGAATTTGGGGATGTGAATGGCGTAGTGTTCACCTCAGAGCCGCTGGCCGCTGCTTTTAAGGCCGCGCCGCCCCGCCCCTCCCGACACACACACACACAAGCGCGCAGGCACAATCGCAGCCAACATGAAGAGCCGCCCTACTTACGCCCAGGTAAGATTCTCCTCAATTGGCTTCTTGCAGGTGCATGTTAGCTGGTACTTATGAGGCAACTATTATATGGTATTGATGCATGTTAGGATGTTTTAATGCAGATGTGCGCGGAGGCCATCTCGTCCCTGGCAAGGCGCGGAGGATCAAGCTCACAGGCCATCGCCAAGTTTTTGGAGAGCAAATATCATGACGCCGCCCTGCCGCCCACCCACCGCTTCCGCCGCCTCCTCTCCCTTCGCCTCAAGCACCTGGTAAATCACAGCCTGCTGCTGAAGAACAAGGCCTCTTACAAGCTCACACGGCCTGCCCGCCGCCGCTTCTTGCTTCCATCATCCAAGTCAAGGCAGCAGCAGACAGCCTCTACGAAGTCCATGTCGGGGGCTCCTACTCCTCCTCCTCCTCTCCCTCTTCCCCTTCTGCATGACATGAGCCATGATGATGCAAACACGGCCAGTGCAACCGATTCCGCGAGTACTGAAGCCGGCCAATTTGATGCAGTGCAGCTGGGCATGGATCAATCTGGCGCGCCCAATATGACTACCGAAATATTAAGCACCTCCTCCTCATCCAGCTCCGTCTCACCGCGCAAACGGCGCCGCGCACTCCTCAAGCAGCTCCTCGTCAGCTTGCGATCTGTGGATGTTGCGATCTGTGGATGTTTCAGTTATGACGTCCAGCCCGGCTAATTCTGTCATGCACAGGAAAAGACTCCGCCGCTACGGAGCCTCGTTGCTACGCCGCATCTAATTATCATGAATATTGCTCTACCTATTAACGTCTCTGTTGTAATATGTTCACCTCTGGTTTTCTCAAGAGCAAGCTAATTATTTCACAGCATTACCCCCTTTTCTCTCTCTCTCTCTCGCTCTCGGTATGTGAGTATCCATGAACTAGGCATGGACTCAATTGAGACGTCAACTATTCTACATTCGGTGCATTCTTAACTTTTTTGAAAATTGGTGTTATCAATGTCTTGCCAATTGCCTCTGATTGTATCTCCACTAATTGTTGTAATTAATCTTTTGACTAAATGTTGTTTTCCTTAAGATCAAGCTAATTATTTTAGAGCACACCCTCTCTCTCTCTCTCTCTCTCGACAGACTAACTTTAATATGCGAGTATCTATGAAGGCATGGCCTCTTGCGTGATGGGCAACAATTGAGAAGTCAACCCTGCAGCCAGTCTTGCCAATTAGCCATGTGCAGCCAGTCTTCGTGTGCTATAAGGCAATACGTTTAGATAACAACATGCTAGAAGATGATCATGCTAGAAGATGTTCCTCAAAAGAAAGATCGATCTCAGAATTGACATTCCCAGAAGCCTTGTTTAAAACATTATAGCAGACATCTATAAGACAGGATGAAAACCTTCAAAACCAGACATCCTTAATGCCTCTAAAAGTGAGGAGTGAAATTCCTTGTGTTGAATGTAATCAATACGACCATCCCAATCCTCATTGTGCATACAAGGCACCTATTCTTCTATACTGCATATATTGTAAAACCTTTGACCATGATAGTAAAAAGTGTCCCGCTTCATCCACAATGGACTCAAAACCTCCATCTCCCGTGCATCAAACTGAAACAGTCCAAAGGGTAAAAACTGCTCATTCAAGAAGTAGTTAATCGGACACTTCAGCGTTTCTATTGTCATGGACCTCACAAGGTGGCAGACTGCACAGTTTGGAATACTTCCATGCCCATAGTCTCTGACACCTTGCGACCAATGTGTGAACGATGTGGCATTGATCACATGTTCCAAGATTTCCCAAGACGAGTTGCTTCAATGCAACTTGTCTCACAAAATACAACTCTTAACATCTTAAGTGTATAAAACGGGAATTTGTCCACAATGCCATTGAATGTGCTTACACGTTTACAAGCCAAGGCACGACAAATAGTCAAAAAGAATATAAAAGACAATCCTCAACATGGGTAGAAGAACATGTTTTAAAATATAATCTAAAAGAGAAAACAAAACCTTCTAAACCCAAGAAAAACAAGGGACTACAAAAAACTGTTGAAACCAAGGTCGAATTAAAAGACAGGGAAAAGGAGCCTGTAGAGGACATAAACCCAAAAGGGGACATAAACACAAAAGAGCCAAAAGTTATACATGATGCAGAAGTATCCACCTCAAAGACCACAACACAAACCACAACACCCATATGTGCGACATAGGATAGAAAAACCCAAAAGAAAATTCGATCTCGTCGCATTGGTAACATAATGAAAAACTGACAGACCAAAGAAAGTCAAAGAATGAAACAAGTGCTAGTACATCACTAAGTGAGGATGAAACAAGTTCTTACTCTTCTCTCAATGTACTACAGAGACCAATCAAGAAACTAGACCCACCCAACCACCCCAAATGGATAATGATGATCACATGACATATGCGAAATGCAAAAAGCAAGCTCAGGAGAGCATGCTTAGCTTGGTTGAATGTCTTACAGGGTCTTACAGGGTCACCAGTTGTGATTGAACCTCATAATGCCAAACCTAAAATAGCAACCAAGATACAAAGCCTAGAGGAGTACCGCTTTCCCTTTCAAAAGAGGAAGACATAATCTTTACAGAAGAGTCATTTGAGACAGACTATACGAACTATAGGCTTGAGAAAGCACGTGAAGAATTCGATAATTCCCTTACAAGATTAAAACAGTCTCTCAAAACCTCATTCACAGGAATGCTCTTCTCTCATGATAAAGCCAGCACCACATCAACACTTGCATCTTTAATGGCTCAACCTAAGTTATACAAGGACATAATGAACTACATAAAATAGGAATGTCAAGATTCGCAAGTTTCCAAACAGCCCTCATTACGAATTGTCAGAGGGACAACTGTGCCATTGTATGCTAGGTACTCTTGAAAAAGCTGAGACCTAAACAGAGGATGAAAGTGAATGGGAATATGAAACAGACATAGGATCTGAAGTTGAAATAATAACCAAAACACCCATGGTTCCTTTGGAAGATTCTATCATGGTATGGTTGGATTTCCCTACAGGCAATGATGTTCAACGCAAAGGCGCATTAATTAGCCCTCGAGCAAGTCATAACATCATGACAATAGATACTTGGGTTTCATTGGGACAACCTAGAACAAGGCCTCTTACAAGCTCACACGGCCTGCCCGCCGCGCCGCTTCTTGCTTCCATCATCCAAGTCAAGGCAGCAGTGCAGCCTCTATGTCGTCCATGTTGGGGGCTCCTGCTCCTCCTCTCCCTCTTCCCCATGATAATGCAAACACGGACAGTGTAACCGATTCTGCAAGTACTGAAGCTGGCCAATTTAATGCAGTGCAGCTGGGCATGGATCAATCTGCGCATAATTATGGCGCGCCTAACATGCATATCATGACTACCGCAATATTAAGCACCTCCTCCTCATTGAGCTCTGTCTCACCGTGCAAACGGCACCGCGCACTCCTCAAGCAGCTCCTCGTCAACTTTCCCTACCCTGCTTTAGTAGAGCCCACCAACACTCATCCATCTCAATATCTCTTTCTAACCACTTATCTTTATCAGAATCCATTTTCTGATTGAGAAGACCAAGCAACCTATTTTCAGCTTGAAATTTCCTCAAGGAGTAGTCTTCTTTTAGACTCAATGTTGTGAACCCAAGATTTTGACCCATTTCAGAGCAAGTGATTCGGTGTCATGTATAGGAGTACCATCCTCATCCAGAATGTTACCCCCCATCACTCTATCAACTTTATTCTTGGAGAGTTTGAAAAACCTATTGTCAGGTTTTTTATTATTATTGAATAGACTCTTTCTAGTCCAATACTCATGTTCTCTAAAGTATTTGTCTTCCTCAGCTTTGATGTTAGCCTGACACTTAAGGTACAACTCAGTGTCACCAGAGTCCAGCCCTACAGTCGGTCTCTTCAACAGCAGAACCTTTGATGTGATCGTGAAGCCATACTAATTATTGAAACGATAATACAGTCAATTTATAGTGCATTAAACCACACTTTCTTAAGCCCACTAACCAATATTTAATAGAGTTCTCCCTTGTTAAGAAGGGAAAAAAATTCAATTCTATCTCAAGCAAGGAGCTTTGGGACAAGAGTAAGCTAAATGTAGACTTGAGTAAAGAAACAATAGAACACTCATAAAAAATAAGAGCCACCTATGGTCCTCCAAGTCTCAGATTCACCAACAACTAGATTGGAAAAACATCACCATAAACTTCATGAAAAGGACATTAAATTGCCTTATTTTTGGGTGAAGCTCTAGTGAAGGAGCACAGAGACTAGAAACCTCAAGGCTCACTTCTTCAGGAAGTGGTCAAACCATGTTGGATTCCACAATGTTTCAAACATTTGGTGTCAATCATGAGCTTGGTTTATCCCAAACTAGCTATAGTCAATAAGCAGCCCAATAACCACATTTATGATGATTGGGATGGTGCTAGAGTTGCTGCACAGTGAATTATGCTCCATAGCCACACTGATATCTCACTTTGGATCAAGGACTAGTCTTGGATTAATGGTGTCAAATTAAAGGAAGGAAAAACTAGGGACATTTATGCACTAATGAGAAAAGGGGATGCTAATGTCATGTACTTGTAACAAAATATGGAATGTAAAGTGGAGTGCTTCTAGCTGGAAAAAGAGATGGCACTTGATATGGAACTGTCAGGTTCCTAAGAAATTTCAGGTCTTTTGGGCACTTCCCATTGGGTATAAGCTGCATAAAAGAAACATGGCTAGCGGCATTTGCCCTAGATGCAGGTCTTCTATGGAAAGTGGCAAGCATGTGTTTTGGGACTGCCCTACCTTAAGGAGCACCTGGTACAAAATGACTAGGTGGATACAAAAGGGTTTGAATATGCAAATTTTTTGGGAGGACTGGCTACTTGGGAAGTGGGTAATCAGTGAGATGAGCTCAATGGATTGGTTTTTAACATTGTCAGAACTTGCACTTTATGGGAAATCTAGACTAGCGAAATGAAATTGTTTTTTTGAAGTCTACATGTACTGGATTCCAAGATACCGAGTTGATGTATAAATGTATATGCATGTGTTGGTCTATATGTAATGTAAATAAAATTAGGTCTTTGAGATTTAGGTGAGCTACAGGCTTCCTTTCCTGTGACCCGCTCAAGCACATGTTTTGTGAAGGGCAATGGATAGTGATCTCCTATCGTGGTGGCATTGACCTTTTTGAGGTCCATGCATACTCTCACTTTTTTGTTCTTCTTGGAAACTATCTCATGATGGGTGAGACCCATTCGGTGTGCTCTATCTCATGGATTCATGCTCTATCTCATAGATGAATCCGGCATCTATGGAGTCGATTGATTTCTTCCTAGACCATCTACTTGGGGTTCATAGGGCATGCTCGTGGCGGCTTCTCTAGACTTGCTCCTTCTACCATGGGGATGGTGTGTTTAGGGTAGCATGTTGATGCGTGGAATGCTCTCCCGTGTGCGTGGGATCCTCTTCGTCTCTCAAATCTGAATTTCTTCACACGATCAATGCGGAGGTTTTCCCCATTTTTCCAAGCATTGTTTGTTAACAATGCTCACTCTTGTCTCACCATATAGAATGGTGGTGACTTGAAGTTCATCAGAGTTAAGAGTAGTGCTATGTTGAGTTCATCTCCTTCAAGATACCCCCCTAACTTGTTCACCCGGACTATAGGAACGCTAGTGATTCCTCATCGGTCTCGTTGGAACTTTCTAATTCCACCTGTTCTTTCATTCCTGATCCAACCCTTCCTTCCATCCAATCCTTCCATAGACTCAGGATACCTTGAAGTTGAAAAGATGCAGGGGGGAAGAGAGCTTGAGCTCTTGCAAGCACACACACACACTCACAAAACCCTAATAGAGAACACACAAGGTGAGAGGCTGAAAATCTTCTTCTTCTCTACTCAACACTCAACACACCATATACAAGAATAAGAGTACACTTAATATGAAAGGTACTCAACCAATACATACACGGGTTCTCTATAGTGTGAACCCGACTAAAATGAGCTGGCGCTATAACTATGCCAGTCTCTAGAGTGGCTGTCACACAGCCTGTCATCCCACTGGCCGCATATCACCCAAGATCTCACCAACCATGCCAGTGGTGTAAGTGCGGGGCCTATCCCCCAGGCGGGTCATCAGTGTCCACCGCCTCACTAGAGCTCGATATCTCAACACTCCCCCTCGAGCTCAACTCCATCTCATGTACACCAAGCGAAGCCTTGAATCTGCGGAGCTTCTCTGTACCCAATGCTTTGGTGAAGATGTCAACTACCTGATCCTCTGTGCTGACATAAACAAGGTCAAGATCTCCTGCCAAGACCTTCTCTCTGACGAAGTGGTAGTGGACCTCTATGTGCTTCGTACGAGCATGAAAGACTGGGTTCCTGGCCAACTGTATACTGCTAATGTTGTCACAGAAAATGACAACTTGTCTATCCACTGATAGACCCAAATCTGCAAGTAGCTTTCTCAACCAAGCTACCTCACATGCTGCCATAGCAGCTCCTCTGTACTCGGCCTCTGTACTCGATAGAGCAACCGTAGGCTGCTTCTTGCTGCTCCAAGTCACAGCAGCACTCCCCAAAGAAAACATGAACCCACTGGTAGATCTTCTATCTGAGATACTACCAGCCCAATCAGCATATGTGTACCCATGTACACATATCTCTGTCCCAGTCTCATAGAATAGTCCACAATGCAAAGTAGACTTCACATACCTCAGTATGCGTCTCACTGCATCCAAATGCGGTTTCCGTGGAACCTGCATAAACTGACTCACCAACCCAACAGCATAGCTCAAATCTGGTCTGGTGATCGTCATGTAGATCAAACTTTCTACTATGCTCCTGTACATAGTAGGATCCTCCAAGATCTCTCCTGAATCTGCACTCAACTTGCCATTCTGATCCAATGGCACAGAAATAGGCTTACAGCCTGTCATACCATACTTGGACAACATGTCCAAGCCATACTGTCTCTGCAGTAATCCAATACCATGTGGTGACCTAATCACCTCAATGCCCAAGAAATATCTGAGCTCCCCCAGATCCTTCATCTCGAACTTCTGTCTAAGCAAGATCTTTACATCAAAGATCTCTGCATCATGGTCCCCCGTAATGATCAAGTCATCTACATAGATGACAACAAGCACAACTCCTCTATCACCATGTCTCACATACAACGAGAAATCTGCATTGGCTATATGAAAGCCAATAGTGACAAGATATTCAGAAATCTTGTCAGACCATGCTCTTGGTGCTTGCTTTAAGCCATACAAGGCTTTCTTCAACCTGCAAACATGCTCGGGGTGACCCACATCCTCATAACCAGGTGGCTGCAACATATACACCTCTTCTTGCAAATCCCCATGCAAGAATGCATTCTTTACATCCATCTGATGTAAAGACCATTGCTTTGACGTAGCCACTGCTATCACAACTCTCACCGTTGCCATCTTGGCAACTGGGCTGAAAGTTTCCTCATAATCAATCCCATATGTCTGCGCATATCCTTTGGCTACCAATCTAGCCTTGTACCTGTTTATGCTTCCATCACTATTATGTTTAACTTTGTACACCCACTTGCATCCAATGGCTTTCTTGCCTTCAGGCAATTGCACTAAGTCCCAAGTTTCATTTCCATATAGTGCATCCATCTCCTCATCCATAGCTTTCTCCCAACACACATTTCCAACAGCCTCATCAATGCATGTGGGCTCAACAACCTGCACAACCTTTGCCATATATGCATAGTGATGTGCCACATAACCATCATAGGTAAATCTCTACACAGGATTTCTCACTCTCCCAGATCTTCGTAGCTTCTCATTCATGGCTTCCATAGCCTTCTTTACACCAGGTGTTCTCATAGCTGGGATCCCAAGCTCCTCATCAAGGCTCATATCTGAGCCACTAGACTCTCCATCAACATGAGAATGCCCTGCAGAAATGTCAGGCATACCAAGGGGCTCAACCACTTTCTCTTTTCCTTTACGTGATGTAGTAATCACATTTGCAGGGTTGGTATTATGACGCAGCCTGCCACTCCATGGTCTATCAACAGACCCACTAGATGAGGACTCTCCTGGTCCACTCAAAGACTGTGATTGCTGACCTGCATTCTGTGCAACCACACTTCCACTCACATCAGCCCCAACAGCTTCTTTTTCAGCAGCATACCAGCTGCTCATCTCATCAAAGACAACATCCCTGCTTACTCTCAACTCACGTGTAGCAGGGTTATAACACCTGTATCCCTTTTGCTCAAGGGAATATCCAATAAACACACATTTTTCAGCTTTCGGATCCAGCTTAGTTCTCAGCTCATCTGGCACATGCACATATGCAATGCATCCAATGACTTTCAGATGAGACAAATCAGGTTTTCTACCAGTAAACTTCTCCTCTGGAGTTACATCATGTATGGCTGCAGTTGGAGTCCTGTTCATAATGTATACTGCTGTAGAAACAGCCTCAGCCCAATAGCAATGCGGCATATTCTTCTCTTCCATCAATGCTCGCGCAATCTCAGCAATGTGCCTGTTTTTCCGCTCAGCAACTCCATTTTGCTGCGGAGTGTATCTGCATGTATACTGTCTCCGAATACCATTCTTCTTCAAATATTCAGAGAACTCATTGGAGAAGTACTCTCCCCCTCCATCTGACCTTAGGCACTTTACATATTTTCTTGTTTGCTTTTCAACCAAAACTCTGAAATTCTGAAAGTGAGTGAACACCTCACTCTTCTCCTTCATGAAATATACCCACACTTTCCTTGTGTGGTCATCAATGAAAGTGACATAGTACCTGCAGCCTCCCATAGATATGGTCTTCGTAGGACCCCATACATCTGAATGCACAACATCTAGTGCATTTCTGCTCACATATCTGTTACGTGGAAACACATGCTTTGTTTGCTTCCCAAATTGGCATGCTTCACAGATTTTATGCATACCTTCCACTTTAAATTTTGGCAGCCCTGCCACAATTCCTTTTGTCTGCATAGACTTCAATCTCTGCACATTCACATGACCAATCCTTTTATGCCAAATGTCTGTGTCTGCAACTATTCCTGAACCATTTGCAAACATTGCAGCACTCATCTCAGGCATGTCTACATCCAACGTAAACATTCTGCCCACTCTGTTGCCTTTTGCAACCAACCTGCACTTGTCTTTGAAATCTTCAACATAACACCCATCAGGGTTAAACCGAACCTGCAAACCCTGCTCAATCATCTGGCCAACTGAAACCAGATTCTTTGTTATGTTCGGTACATGAAGTACATCTGCAAGGTACTTCACTTTGCCATCCTGCATGGACAATGGCACATCTCCAACGTGGGGAATTGGATGAGCAGTGTCATCCCCTGTTTCCACAAAACCTGGTCTTTCCGGGTTTTTCATCTCCTTGAACCACTCCCCATGACTCGTCATGTGGTTCGAAGCGCTTGAATCCACATACCATACATTATCTTTTTGTGCTGCATCAACATTTTCAGACATGGCATTCACGACATGCTGCATCACAAACAACCTTTCATTATCCTCATTATTTCTGCTTGAGGATGCATAGTTGTTTTACTGCACTTTCCCATTTTGCATGTCAGCCTGCTTCTTATAACATTCTGCCTGCACATGTCCAGTCTTACCACAATAATAGCATTCACGTGCATCATTGTATTGCCTTTGCCAATTTCCACGGCCTCTTTGACTCCCCCTGCCTCTGAATTTGCCTCTTCCACCTGCATGTTGTTGTTGTTGTTGATTCTGGGACTGTTGTTGTTGCTGCTACTGCTGCTGGCTATAATTTTGATTACCTGTTCGGCCACCTCCTTGACCGCGTCCACGGCCTCCTCTACCTCGTCCTCTTCCTGAACTCGTGTAGAAAGCCTGTTGCTCTGAACTGTTTTTACTTTGTGAAGACTGTTGGTCTTCACCCAAGTTCTTCTCTTCGATAATCAGCATAGACACCAAATCTGTAAAGTTGGGAATGTTTTCCCGAGTCTGAATAGACGTCTTAAATGCCTTGTATTGTGGCCCGAGACCACGTAGACAGACTTCCACCTTGTCATCATCATCTACTGACACACCAATAGATGCAAGGGATTCCACAATACCCTTTATCTTCAACGCATAGTCATTCACAGACATGCTCTTTTTCTCCACAGTATGAAGTTCATTCTTCAACTGTATCTTACGTGCCTTGGTATTTGTTTCATAAAGCTTTACCAAGGTGTCCCACGCCTCCTTGGGGGACTTGGCATCCTGAATGTGCCCAATCATGGTGTCCTGTATACTAATGGAAAGCCAATACATAACCTTCCTGGCTCCTTGGTTCCAGTCTTTAAACTCTTTCACATCTGCAGCAGTCGGATTTATATTCGGTATCTCCGGTGCCTCTTCATGCTCACCTTCTATGTAGTCCCAATAGCCTTTTCCCATCAGGAAATTCGTCAACCTAAACCTCCAAGCATGGAAGTTATTCTTGTCCAGCTTCTCAGCCACACTCTGGTTTTTCTGCACAACTGCTGTATTTTCTGCACAGCGGTACTGTAGTACTCTCTGATGTCACCAACAGTGACTTCAATGTGCATACATACACCCAATGGCAACTGGAGACCTCTTTGCAGCACCCACAGTTCCTGCACAGTCAATCTGTCTTCTTGCAGTTCGTAAAACAGAGTTCTGCAGAGAATCGATGACTTACCCGCAGTGCTCGAAATCGCCTGCTTTCTGAAAAACGGAGGTCCAGACGCGCCCGAAACGCGTTTTTGGCCCAGAAATTGTAGTCCGAAGGACTGTATAGTTGCCCTATAGCTTTACTCCCGCGAAGAAAGCTCCTCAATCAGAGATCGTTTGCCGGTGCCTCCCGTAGAGCTCCCGACAAGGGTGTAGTCACCAACACAATAGGGAAGAGTAGTTGAAGCTCTTACCCTCGTACCGCTTCTTGTGGTTCTCTTGCTTGCAGCTCAGCCCTTAGCACGAACCAGGCTCTGATACCATGAAAAGATGCAGGGGGGAAGAGAGCTTGAGCTCTTGCAAGCACACACACACACTCACAAAACCCTAATAGAGAACACACAAGGTGAGAGGCTGAAAATCTTCTTCTTCTCTACTCAACACTCAACACACCATATACAAGAATAAGAGTACACTTAATATGAAAGGTACTCAACCAATACATACACGGGTTCTCTATAGTGTGAACCCGACTAAAATGAGCTGGCGCTATAACTATGCCAGTCTCTAGAGTGGCTGTCACACAGCCTGTCATCCCACTGGCCGCATATCACCCAAGATCTCACCAACCATGCCAGTGGTGTAAGTGCGGGGTCTATCCCCCAGGCGGGTCATCAGTGTCCACCGCCTCACTAGAGCTCGATATCTCAACAGAAGTAAGGTGCCAACAGAATCTGGACTTGAAAAGACAAAAAGGAGGAAAGACCTCCAATATCTCTTGGAATGGGTGTGGGTTCAACGATCTGGTTCTCCCTATTCATGCCTAGACTCTTCCAGGTGTAGGGTATAGGGATATGAACTTCAATGTCCACTTCTTGGGTGGTTATCCGTTATTTGCTCTCTTGCTTTAGGGGTGAATGGTAGTATATTTTCTTTGTCAGATGAGGAAGATGACACATTGGTAATTGTCCCCTCGTTGGACCCACTTTTTATGATAACACGTCTATCTTCCTTGCCGATCTTTGTGGCCTTTTCTTTTAAGAGCACCTAGTTGCTTGTGCTTGTTCAAGAACCTCCTTAGAAGATAAGATCCTTGTGTGTCTTGAGGCTTCTTGCTTATGGGAAGTGAATGTTTAAACATGTTGTTCAAGTCTCATCCCCATGGTGTCGTGGTGGTGGTTGCTAGAGGTATACAAGGTATATGTGCTCACCATCCATCATCTAGTGACTTAGGATTTGTGGGGGTGGGCTGCTTGGCTTAATGGGCTCGAAGATGGTGTTGTTGATAGCTTCTTCCTCCTCACCTTCTTCAAAGCTTTCAGTCAGGGTCAACTGGTGGGTCAACTGGTGAACAAGGGTCACTTGAGGTAAAAGGGTGGTTGTGGAGAGGACTGGGGGTGGAAAGGGTACTTCAGGCACCCTAAGGATTCCTTGCGAGGCCACTTCATGGCCAAGTTGAGGTGCATTGTGTTGTGCTAGGGTTGGCAAGCCCAACAGTTTCCTCAAGCTAGGTGGTAAGGCGGCTTGTGGTAGAGCCCTTGCTTGAGAAGCTCTTTGGTGGTAGCAGTTTGCCTTCTTCCTTGGACACTCATGCATCTTGTGGCTAAGCAAGAAGCAACCAACTATGGTAACATTATCTTATAAAGCTGAATATAGAGTAGCATTCATAGGCGATTGAATGTGTATGGTTAAAAAGATTGATGAAGGATCTTTATGTCTTAATAGACACTCCTACTCTGATTCTCATTGAGAGTCAAAGTGCAATGGTGGTAGTAGCCAAGAATCCTATCTTTCATGCTAAGACCACAAGCACATTGAAGTGCACTAGCACTATGTCAGAGAGAGACTCCATGCAGGTGTCGAATCTATTGTAGTATACATGACAATGTGGCATATCTTTTCACTAAGGTCTTATCACCACGTGAAAATTTTAAGGCCTTCCACAAAGCTTTGGGCCTTATCCCTTTTAGAGACTAATTTGGAATCTTTGTAAATCTCACATTTATACTATAGTGGGCCATGTACTAATGCCATGGGCACTTTTATCCCACCGGGTTTTTTGCCATGGCCATCTAGGTGTGAACAGACACCTTAGGGTTACCTAGTATATAAGTGACTATATCCATTATTTAAGGTGTGAACAGACACCTTAGGGTTAGCTAGTATATAAGTGACTATATCCATTATTTAAGGTTGTTGCTCATTTATAATTTCTCCTTTGTACTTGTAGAGAGCTTCATCTCTCTCTCCTTTGAGCTAGCCATTCTCTCTCTCTCTCTACATCCTTGTGTTCTTCTCATTGAGCATTATGTGTGTGACTTCATCTCCATCATTGTGAGCTAACATTTTCATCACTACAAACCTTTGTTTTTTATCAAGTTGCATAGGAAAAGGCATGTCATGCTCTTATGAGCGACTCACGTATTTATAAAATAGTCTACCCATTCCAACATAAATTTCTTTGTGTTTGGTTTTTTTTGTTTATGTAATTACATTTCTCTTATAGTAATAGTGCATGTGATATAGCATTCTTATATTGTTTATATAGTAGTGTGACTGCTATATGCCTAAATTGGACCAGCCAGCTAGTATATTTAGTTAAATTTTTTTCCTTACCTTTTAGTTATTATGTAAACTTTGAAAGCTATGCTTAAAGATATGTTTAATTGCCTCTGCCATGCTTCGGAGATTCCGCAGTTTCTCCTGCGAAATCGACTTCCAAGGTAACTTCCAGGGGCAAACATCACTCCGTCTCGTCGGAGAGAGAGAGGGCCCCGGGAAAGCGCTTCCCCCGCCTACAGCGGTCTACCCCGCATAGGTTAGAAGAGTGCTCTCCTGAGTCGGCCACCCCGGAAATGACCTTGCATAGAAAATACCAAGCCTTCATTCGACGTGTCCTCTATGATGATCCTAGTAAGTAATCAGTGGCGTATTCATAAATGTCATCCTTGCTAAACCTCTCAAAGAATTAGAAAGCCTAGTATAGCTCCTCGGATAGGGAAACAAAAAATAAGTTAATAATTCTTGCAATGATTGATTCATAATGTGTTATTTCTTTAACTTTGAAAGCTATGCTTAAAGATATGTTTAACTACCTCTGCCAATGCTTAGTGCATGGGCAATGCATAAACTTTGAAAGCTATGACACACAAGAATATTAACAAAAAGCAAATCCTGCTTGTCCTTTTTGACATATAAAATGTTTTCTATATGACTATTTTAAAATCCTTGTCTAGTAAATAGGCATGAATCTTTTGGTACCAAGCCATGGGGGCTTGTTTCAAAGCATATAAGGCTTTCTTAAGCTTGCATACCTTCTGTTCTTGACTGAGTTAGGAAAATCGAGTTGGTTGACTCACATAAACTTCTTTCTTTAAGTCACCATTCAAGAATGTTGTCTTGATTACCAATTGGTGCACTTTCCACCCTTGGTGGGCTACCAAAGAAATAACAAATTTGATAGTGGTCATATGAGAAGTGGAGGAAAAATTT
This sequence comes from Cibotium barometz, assembly GCF_041138505.1. Lineage (NCBI taxonomy): Eukaryota > Viridiplantae > Streptophyta > Polypodiopsida > Cyatheales > Cibotiaceae > Cibotium > Cibotium barometz. The sequence goes on along the minus strand of NC_141058.1, from coordinate 47,367,961 downwards.
TCATCATAGTCAACCCCTTTTTGTTTTGCATAATCTTTTGCAAGTTATAGAACTAAGAAATGAAAACTCAGCAATATCTACTGAAGAGATGGTTTTAGCACCAAATCTGGTTCTACTCTATAAAGGAGTAGACAATTTTCTATCCTACAAGGTGCTTCTAACCCATTTAGGCATAAACCTAGACTCACTAATTGTCAATCTTATAGAATTTATTGCATCTTCAAGATGATTAGAAGTTGGTGCATGAGCTTCTTTAGTGTTCCCCCCTTGCAACAAATGAGGATCACAGTAGGCAAAATCTACTGAGTAACAAACACTAGCATTAGTAACAAACCATCAAACATATCCAAGGAATTGACATAAGTATGTTTATTGAATTCCATCATAGGATAGATAGATTCCTTAATAAAAAGAACATCCCTATTGACAATGATTTTCTTAGTAAGAGGATTACATAGATGATAACCTTTGGTATGGCATTAAAGGCTAAGAGATCATATAAGGTTTTGTGCCAAATTCCTCAGTAACAACAATGACCTTTACATTGTTATTCAAAATGAAAACTCTATTTTGATGAATCTAAAAAACGTGCAAGTGGCTACATAGATATAAGGTTCGTTTTAAGATTTGGTACTTAGAGAAGATTTAATAGTGTTTTAGCAAAACCCTTTTTAGATATGAGTAAAATTATACTTGTTTTTTACCCTTTTAGATATGAGAGAAATTATACGTGTTTTCTTTGATTAAACATTTGGTGTAAGTTTTCAACATGTCATCTCCCACAAGCTTTATAGCCAATAAAAATGCATTTCACAACCTTATCATTAAGCTTAGTCCTATTTTATGCTAGCACATGGACTTATGCCAAACAATAAAAAACACGCATGTGTTTAACCTTAGGTTTCATATGGAGTGATGGTTTTTCAAAGCTTTAGTGGGCCACGTGTTCAGCCCATAGGTAGCACAAAGAACTCTTTCCATTCAAAACTTGTGGGGAAGCTGCTTGCCTTTAACCATGCATCTAACCATCTCCATGAGAGTCGTGTTTCTTCTATCAGCAACACAATTTGTTGTAGTGTATAAGGAGCATTGTATTGATGCTTAATTCCTTTTTAAGCCAAAAATTATTTGAAAGCATTAGACAAATATTACCCCCCCTCTATCTATAGTACGAGGGTTTGGAGTTTTAAATTCGTTTCATCTTGAACCAAAACAAGAAAGTGTTGCAAATGCAAAACACCTTTGATTATAACTTCATGGGGCAAGAGCAGCCAAATTTGTTGTAATCATCAATGAAGATCATAAAGTAAATATTTCTTCCCAAAGATGGAGTCTACATTTGATGACACACATCACTGTGTATGAGCTACAATTTGTGGTCAGCTCAATCCTTGCATTCTTTGGGAAAGGTTAGCAGGAGAGTTTGCCATATCTGGGTGGTGAATCAAGTTGAGGAAGGTCCTCTAACATCATGTGTTTGTGCAAAAGCATTGAACCACTAATAGATGTATGCCCAAACCCAGCATGACACAACTGGGCATCTTTCATTGCATTTTAAGTGTCTACTCTGCCGCCAGACAATCATCGTCACACTTGTCATACATGTGTAATCTGTACAAACCATGGCTGAGAGTTCTAGTAAGCAAAACTTTCCTATCATGTTCTCTATCACGAACAATGCATTTATCATTTGAAAATTTGACATTAATAAGCCCCCCCGAATAGAATGGGCACTTAAAGCATATTCTTTTTTATACTTGAAATAAAAAGTATATTTTAAAAACAAAGATCCTCACCACTAACAGTAGTAAGGTAAATCTCACCAATACCTTTGATTGGATAGGAGGCATTATTGACAGATAATAGTGTGACCATCCTGCACAGATTCCATATTATTGACCAAATTTCTTTGAGAAGTAATGTGCTTGGAAGTACCACTGTCAAGATACTAACTACCTAAACTGCATTGCATCAAGATATGAACCTTGGTTAGGATTAAAGGTGCAAACACCCATAAGTGAGAAGTCTTCAAGGATAACATTAGTAGAGTCCTCTTTCTTGGCACTCTCCTTTTTTGGGGTAGAACTATTAGAACCTTTGTTAGATTCATTTTTCATCTTTTCTTTAGCCTGCAATTTATAGCATTGTTCAAGTACATGGTCAGACTTCTTACAATAGCGACAAGTAACCTTCTTTGGCTTATTAGAATCATCTCTAGCCTCAAAAAATTGGTTTGAATTGTTCTTCCGTTGGAACTTCTTGCCTTTGTCCTTGTTGAGACAAGAGCATGATCACTGCTAGAACTAATAGATGCATTCTTTCTGGACTTTTCCTCTTGCACAATAAAATAACAAGCTCTTGGCAGGTAAGAGGGACTCCATTGCTTCTCAAAGAAAGCTAGGGGGAAGTATTAAAACCTAGATAAGATTCATGCAAAGAGTTAAGAGTGATGTTAATCATTTCCTTATCGGTAATGATCTCATCAATGTTAAGAAGTTGTTCTGTTAAGTCCTGCAACTTGGCTAAGTGTTAATTTATGGAACCCTTCTCTTGCATTTTCTCATTATGTTATTTTTTGAGAAAAGCATCCCATGTATCATTTTTAGTATGATACATAGTCTCTAAAGTGTCCCAAGCAAGCTTTAGTTGTTTTGTAAGAATAAATATATACATAACAATTAATCTTTTAATGCCAAAGCTTGTGCATCACTAGAATCCCATCTTCTGTGAGATCAATAGTAATTTGAGGGGCATATATTTGGGTCTATTAGCCCTGACCCCGTTGAGGAGTGCCAGGAGAAATTATGCTAAGGTGAGACTCGTCTCACCATTGATAAAGCCCTATAAACCCTTGGCAATAAGGACATTTCTGACCATGAAACTCTATTGGGAGTGATTTGACCCATCTAACTTGTCTTCCTTTGAAAGAATACCAAACAAATCATTGGATGAGTTGTTGGCCATACCTGACTGTTTTGTTGAATCTCGGAAAGAGAGATGTTGACAATAGCTTGAAATGAAGTCGTTAGATGCTGATGGCCGATTTGTCAGTCTATTAAAAATCCGCTGTTGAACGGACGAGTTGAATTAAACGATTGAAGTCATGGATCAAATGATTGTTGAAGTAGAATTGAGCGATCATGTAATCGAACAGTAGTAGAATCAGATGAATGAAGTCCTAGATTGGGGATGATTGTTGAAGTAGCTTATCAAGTTATTGATCAAACTATGGTATAATCGAAAGATTGATGTCCTAGATCGGATTATTGTTGAAGTAGAATGAAAACGGTTGAACTGGTATAGAATTGGGCGATTGAAGAAGTCAAATTGTTTGATCAAACAAGTAGAATTAAAGCGATCGAACTATAGTAGAATCAAAAGATTGGATTCCTAGATCGGATGATTGTTAAAGTAGAATTATAGAGATCGAACTGCAATAGAATCAGGCGATTGAAGAAGATGAATTGCTTGATCAAAGAAGTTAAATTGTCAAGCAAAAGATTGAATTGAATGATTGAAAAAGATTAATCGAGCAATTGAAGGTGGTTCGATTGAATCGTGTTAAATTCCACAATTTATGTAGGAATGGGGAGATTGTAAAAGTTGGATCACCATTCAAACTGGACATGAATCTCATGATTGAATCATGTTGTGTCATCCCACAATTTATGTAGGAACTCGACAATTGTAAAAACTCATGTGCCATGTGTTAGCGCATGATAAAGGAGTGAGTTTGACAGAGTTGGTAGACGGAGACTTGATGGTGACTCATGGTGAACTGCAATGACAGAGAGACTTGATGGCATATGCAGTACACATGGTACAACTAGAGACAACTTTGTTGGAGATAACTGTTGGAGACGAACCCCACCATTACCATTGTTGAAAACGACTGTTGGAGAGGAGACAACTATTGGAGATGACCCCACTGTTACCACTATTAGATACAAAACCCAATGGTTGTTGTTGAAGTTGCTGACCATGAGTGAAGCTCCAAGTATGCAAGAGACGATCACTATTAGCTTGTAGGTCATTGGAAAAGTCACTTCTCAACATTAAAAACTTGATACCTACAATAGGTAGAAGACTCCACAGCCAAAATCTAATCTCTCAATGATGAAGAAGAGGAGAAACTTGCTCTGATGCAACTGTTACCTCACAATGGAGTTGAACTCACACACACGATGCTCAATGAGAAGAAGCTCCAAGCATGTAAGAGAAGACCATTGTTTGCTTGTAGGTTGTTGTGAGAGAAGTCACTTCTCAACACCAAAGGCTTGATGCATAGAAAACAACAAGTAGAAGACTCCATAGCCAAAATCAAATCTCTCAATAGTGAAGAAGAGAAACTCACTCTGATGCCATTGTTAGCTCACAAATGGAGCTAAACTCACACACACACACAATGCTCAATGAGAGAAAGTACAAATGAGAAGCAACCCTAAACAATGGGTGTGGTTGCTTATATACTAACTAACCCGAAGGTGTCTGTTCACACCTAGATGGCCATGGGAAAGACTCGATGCGACAAAATTCCCATGGCATAAGTACATGGCCTCACTATAGTACTACCACAAATATCTAACAAAAAAAGCTCTCCAATGAAGACAATGCAAACTTATTAAACACCAAAAATCAAAATTTAGAAACAATGAAAGCTTTTGTAAAGTGAACAACATTGTACAAAGATGAAAGGAGGGGACTTGATGAAGGTGATGCAATTGCATCACTAAAGTGGGTAGATAAAGGTGATGCAATTGCATAACAAAGTGGGTAGAAAGGGATTTTTGGAGAATCTTGAAGCTTTTATTTGTGTATCGAGGCTTTCTTGAAGCTTGAGAAGCCATGGAATCTTGAAGCTTTGGTAAGGAGTATTTGCGTGCACACGTGTGTGTGTGTGTGTGTGTGTGTGTGTGAGAGAGAGAGAGAGAGAGAGAGAGAGAGAGAGAGAGAGAGAGAGAGAGAGAGAGAGAGAGAGAGAACACAAAAAAGTTGAACTTAGAGTTCATGTGCTCCATGGAACCTTTGAAACACAATTCTAGACATGATAACAAAGTAGTTTCATTGATGTACTTTCCACAATTATTGTCCTTAAGTAGCCATGCTTAACAATTAATCTTGCTACTCAAGTTACATCTTTGTAATGCCATTTATAGCCTTGACATCTTGCTTCGACACACTACTCATGAAATTGCAAACGACACCTTAATAGACACTCTCAGATAGGTAAAAGTTTCTATGTCATGGCAATGAGTATCTCCACCTTATAGTTTTTAGTTTTTTTTCTAGGTCTCTCCACATTAGGTTTTACCATGTGAGTTTTTAAACTTGACACATTACAACCATGCACTTGACTAACATGCACTCATTCCAACAAGAATGACCCATGACCAATGTACCTCCCTCAGTTTTTCTCTACCCTTGAGACTTGAAACAACACTTGTTCCAAGTCCCCAACATAAGCATAAAAAAGAGCTATTTGGGCCACATAAACCTCTAAAATAAGCCACCTCCAATGGTTTGATTCTAATAAATTAGTTTTTACGTGTGCACATAACAATATCTCAATCCATAACCTAAGCAAATACCAATGGTGATTTACAAATATATATGTATCTTAGGTCACACCATCATCATTATTATTAGAATTTGGACTCACTTATGAGAATGACACTTTGAGTCTAATATCCCACTAGCACATCCATTCATCTTTGAATTGCTAGCATGACCCAAGATTCACCACTTTCTTAAAATGCAAGCTTGATAATCATTGATCTGCTTGTAGTCTCTCTCCATGCTCCTCATAACTGCGTGTGTTTGTTTCTATAGTCATGTAATACATAACATGTTGCATACCTTACTCCTAATGAAATGAACATGTTCTTTCACATCCTTCCCCATTCTAAATTCATAGATGGCATTTACTAGGATACATAGACTTGCTAAAGTTTTATCAATTTGCTTGGAGTAAAAAATCACATTTGGTAGGGACTTTTTATATTTTCCTCGAGTAATTATTTACATTAAAAACACTTCATTTTTATAACTTTGTATCTTTGGAACAAATCTATATGTGGTTTTTATGTACATTGGGTATGATATTTGGGATATAAATATTTACAAGACATGAAAACATCCAAGGATTATCTTTGAGAATAGCTTATAAAAAAACCACTTTTTCATGATGGTATTTGGATGCCACAATACCTAGGCAATCATATCATATGTCACATGCACTCAAGGTTTTCATGGGAGAGATTAAAATGTCATCACATGGACTCCATATTGAGGCCAAGAAAGGGGCTCTAACATAAGCAGAATTGATGAGTTGATTTGTATTCTGATTGAAAGATAATGATTCTTGAATTCTAGTTGAAAGAAGATAAGCATTGAGGGCTATGAATATGCAAGGTATGTGACAAACGTAAGATTGAGACTAAGGAGCAGGGGATCCCTCATTATGCCCATCATAACACATGATCAAGGATCACTTTCACTATTTATTTAGAGAGGAGTTAGGCCTTCTTTGACAAGTCATGGTGTTTGAGGACTACACATATATGGCAATTTTCTTGCATGAGATACAAAGACATAGGGGCAAACTCAGGAGAAAATAACAAGGCAAGAGGACCATGACCAAACTCTCATCGCATGTTTTTTTCAAAATGTATGGCAACATGGAGCTAGAGAGCCATGCAATGAAGAGACAAGGGCACCCAAGAGACCTTTGACCTAGGGAGGCCTTGTGATGACCACTAAATACTTAACTACCTCTAGACAACCTTGATTTTTTCTTAAGACATCTCAAAGACCCAAAACATCGCAGAGAGAGAGAGAGAGAGAGAGAGAGAGAGAGAGAGAGAGAGAGAGAGAGAGAGAGAGAGAGAGAGAGAGAGAGAGAGAGAGAGAGAGAGAGAGAGAGAGAGAGAGAGAGAGAGAACTCCCCAAAGGACAAGATTTTGGAACCACCTTTATAACTCCAAGGCCTACACAAAGGGTGAAAGCTGTAGCCTTGGCAAAGGAGTCACCAACATCCCCAATACTCAACTATGTAACATTTTCGCTCAAAAACCATATTTTCATTTTTATATGATAGCTCTAGGGTTGTCCTTACATCAATCACATATCATCACACAGAGTAATGTTTTGGTTTGATAACCCCAATCATCCCCCCTATGTGTGTGCACGCGTGCATGTGCACGTGTGTGTACACACATGCATGTATGTATCTCTTCTTATATATGCATACTTATATAGATACATATGAAAATGCACATAGGTATGTATAAGAGTGTCCACGCACTCTTACACATGTATACGAATGTGTGCATGTGTCCACTACCCTTGGCTAGAAAGCACATTTCAAAAATTTTACTAAAACTTTCACTGGGCTCACATAACACACTTTTGCAAGGCAATGTAAAAAAGTACAAGTCTAAGTCAATGTAACAAATCTTAAATTCGTTGTGTGTTTCAAAGCTAATGCTTGGTATGCCTTGAAGTTTTGAGTGGTGGCCACTCTTTGGCCTTGAACCTAAGGTACTCAACTCAAGAAAAATCGCTGTGCTACAAAAGGTACAAGAAACCTGTACATTCATGTATCATAGAGGTTGAGAAATCAGGACGCTGGGCTTGCTGGTCTTTCAAACTCTTGAAAGTTGCTTGATCATGACAAGACTAATTCAAATAGCACTAAATGTAACTATTTTACTTTTGCATTTAACCTCAACCAAGAACTTGTAGTTGAGATGTGGCTTGTTCTGTTAATGAATCTGGATCAACAGGCCCAATAAGCTCATCAAGACGTTCGGAAAACCAAAGGAATTGTTTAAGAAAGATGTTCATCATGTCTTGCAACATCTTTCTTTGAAATTTGCTTGTTTTGGTTTGACTGATTGAGATGTGTGTAAGGGTATGCCTGTGGGTGCACATGCATGCATGTGTTTTGTGGTGCTGAGGCAGGGTTAAAAGAGGAAAGACGGGAGGGGGGATTACCTTAATGTGTTCACTGATCTTGTCATATAAATATATATACCTTAAATGTGTTCACTAATCTTGTCATACCTTGAAGATGAAGGATAGCTTGTGTGATCTCCTTCAGAAATGAGTTCCACTCAGTTGTCTGGATGCCAGCTCTTGATGGTGAAAATGTTTTGGAGGGGAGGCTACTTACATCACTTTTATGAAGGATACTCTTCTGCTGGGACTGGGACTCCTCACACACACCACCATTTTCATCATAAGTTCTATTAAGAGTCCTCCAACTGCAGTTTCAGACGCTTTGACTTCCTCGATCCTGGTTTTGATCTTTCTCTTGGCTTGAATTGCAGTCCCCAACAGTTTCTAGAGTCAATGTTTTCTCCAAATCTATCTGACTTGGTCATGTCTACTAGTCTGAGGACTGCCACTTCTTCTGGCCAAATTCTTGTAACATTGGGAAGTTTGTGCTTAACTGTATCTAGTGATTTGGTTTGGATGGCTTCCTTCCATGTCAACTCGTCACTAGACATACATCCTTCAAGCATATCCAAAGTTGAGACCAAAGCTCTGGCTCTAGACTTCTGAAAGGGCAGCCTGTTTTCTTTGCTGTTTGAACCATCATACTCCTAAGTTGCAAATTCAGGAGATGTAGAGCAAGATGATGATAACTGCTGCTTGTATGCAATGTAATGATCCTTTGTCGGACATGTTGACGGCCTTCTTGTAAGTTTTTTGTCAGACTTATCATCAGGGTTGTGAAATCTAGGGCTATTTTTCCTATAGTCTGCATGCCTTTTAGTAGATTGAGGGAGTACCAAGGGAGGTTTGTGATGCAGACGCTTTGGCTGAAGGTGGACATGGAGAGTTGAGGGGGCAGACTGAGGACGGATAGACGGTTTGTCATCTTCCCATGCATTCAATGCCCTTGGCTGTTTTGAAGCTATTTAGGAATGTGTTTTGAAGTACACAGAAATTCTACCTTCAAGTGGGGTACCGATCGTCAAAACACTGCAGATAGTCTGTCATCTCAAACTCCTTTGACAAGGCAGCCTTCGTCACTGCAATGTGCTCTATATGGCCGCCGATGAGAATGAGTTCATCCACATAAAGGATGATCAACGTGACCATGCCGTGTTCCCGAAAGAGATATAGGTTAGGATCAACATCCAATCTCTGAAATCAAGTCTGTAGAAAGAAGGAATCAATCTTTTGATTCCAAGCCCCTGGATACCATACAAGGCCTTCCACAACCTATAAACCATCCCCTTTGATCCTGGAGCCTCAAAGCCTGGAGGCTGCTCAACATACACCTCCTCTAGCAGGTCACCATTAAGGAATGCAGATTTAACATCCGTCTGAAATAGGGGCCACCGCTGAGAAGAAGCGAGGGCAAGAACGGTCTGAATCGTGGTCATCCTCGCTGTCGGTGCAAAGGTATCCTCATAGTCGATGCCAGGCTACTGAGCATAACCCTTAGCCACAAGTCTGGCTTTGTGTTTGTCCACCAATCCATCTGACGTATACTTATTCTTAAAGACCCACTTGACACCGATATGACAGACCATTTCGACGGCCTTGGAGCCAACGCCCAAGTGTTATTCTTCTCAATGGCATCCAGTTCCACCTGCATAGCTTTCCTCCAAGTATCATCCTCCAAGTATCATGTGTGTAAGATTCCTCCCCAGCCTCTCAAAATGTCCAGCATCTTCCCCTATAATCAATCCCTCTTCAGAAATATAAAAGACCTTGTTTCTAACTGTTTTAACCTAGAGAGAGAAAATATTCTAGAGAGAGAATATTCAGATTTTGAATATTTTTGGATAGAAAAATATCTCTTATAATTCAGATGAGTTCCCCTGAAACAGAAATTAAAAAAGAATTTTCCAATGTGCAATTGGAATTAATTGGAAATAGGTATAAAGAACCTTAGTCTAAGGGTCTAGATTTTCAGAAATCTTTAGACTATGGTCCAATTAAGGTTCCTATGGGCCAATAGCATCAATCCATGTGTAGGGAAGAGATAAATCCAAATTTGTAAAAAGAAGATACCCAAAAATGAGTAAATGCTCACATAAGGTGAAGAGTTGAAAATGTACAAGGTTTATTAGTAAAAAACTATGAGCAATATTAAAATGATTCCATTATGACACATATGTAAGGAAGGGGAATTCTTTAAAGGAGGTGCATATTTCACATAAGATGAAGAGTTGAAAATGTACAAGGTTTATTAGTAAAAAACTATGAGCAATATTAAAATGATTCCATTATGACACATATGTAAGGAAGGGGAATTCTTTAAAGGAGGTGCATATTTCACATAAGATGAAGAGTTGAAAATGTACAAGGTTTATTAGTAAAAAAACTATGAGCAATATTAAAAATATGACATATGTAAGGAAGGGGAGTTCTTTAAAGGAGGTGCATATTTCACATGCTTGAATGAGTTTTAAACTCATAAAAATTGAGATATTTCATCTCTCCTCTCTCCTAATTCAAGTCTAGTTCCAAAAAGTTAGCTTAACTGACCTAAAAATGGTCAAAAATTGACCAAACTGATTTGGAAAATTCTAGAATCAGTTTGTTTGGTTAGGAGCTCAATTTTTCCTATAAATAGAAGCCTCCCTCTTGTTGAAAAATATATAGTGTTTATGCATCGTTACTCTACTCCACCTAAGCCAAGAACTGTGAATTCATTTAATAATTCACTAGTTTTTGGAGCTTCCCTCTTTCTTCAATCCCCATTAGTGGCTCCATCAACATACTTAACCAATTGATTGGTTGGGGGCCTCTACCGTGAACAAAGAATCAAGCAAGTTGTAAGGTAATTAGTGAATATTGATCTTTCTATAATTTCTCAATGTTTCTCTCTTCTCAACCCCTCTCAAGCTTGAGAAGTTTAATTGGTATGGTTTTTTTAAATGCTATTGAAGTTTGAATAGTAGTGAAGAGTTACATAATTTAATAAATGCTATTGAAGTTAATTTTTATTTATGTTTAAATTCTAATGATTTTTATGTAAATTCTCTCTCTCACTCAAGAAGTGGTCATACTCATGATCCGTTCTCAATCCAAATCAAGCTTTTCATAAAGCTTTTCCTTAACCCAAGATTAAGCTATGCTTGAGGTCAAATTAATGGCTTTTTTCTATGCTTTTAGTTTATGTATATTGATGATTCAATCCATTATGGATTAATAATCCAATTAGAGATCATTTTAATTATTTCCTTAATGATAAGCATTATCCCTTAGAAAAATTAAGATTTATCAGTCATAGCAGCGGAGCTATGGCAAAATTTTTATAAAAATTATGCATAAAATAATTTCATTCAAAGCATAAAAAGAGGACTTCCTACCATATTCTAGGAATTATCATCCTAGATTAATTGAAAGAATTTCATTACAATCATGGAGAAATTGAATTTTAATATCATGCATAAAGGATAAGTTTTTATATCAAAAGTGTTATTTTTACCATTTTTATTTCATGCATAGAAGTATGCATAATGGATAAATTTTTATATCAAAAGTGTTATTTTTACCATTTTTATTTCATGCATAGAAGTATGCATAATGGATAAATTTTTATATCAAAAGTGTTATTTTTACCATTTTTATTTCATGCATAGAAGTATGCATAGTGGATAAATTTTTATATCAAAAGTGTTATTTTTATCATTTTTAATTTTCATGCATAGAAAAATGCATAAAAGAAATTTTTTTATATCAAAAGTATTACTTTTATCATTTTTAATTTTCATGCATAAAAGTATGCATAAAAGAAAATTTTTATATCAAAAGTGTTACTTTTATCATTTTTAATTTTCATGCATAGAAGTATGCATAAAGGAAAAATTTTTATATCAAAAGTGTTACTTTTATCATTTTTAATTTTCATGCATAGAAGTATGCATAAAGGAAAAATTTTTATATCAAAAGTGTTACTTTTATCATATTGGATTTCATGCATATAGGTATGCATAAAAGATATTCTTTTTATACTAAAAGTGTGATTTTTCTCATAAATGGATTTTATGCTTAACTTAGATACATAAGAGAAATTCTTTTATTCTAAAAGTGTAATTCCCTACCAAATTGAAATTATGCATAAGAAGATGCATAAAAGATTGATTTTAATTTCGAAAGTGTTAGTCTCCTTAAATGGAATTTATGTATAAATAAATGTGTAGAGAAATCTTATATCAAATATAAGAATTCTCTTTAAAAAAAAAAGATATGAAATGTGATAAGATGTGATAAGAGGTGTATGAGATGTGATAAGAATTGATAAGATGCGTATGGAAAGTGATAGGATGTGATAAGAGGTGTATGAGATGTAATAAGATTTGATAAGATGCGTATGGAAAGTGATAGGATGTGATAAGAGGTGTATGAGATGTAAAAAGATGTGATAAGATGTGTATGAGATGTGATAGAATGTGTTAAGATGAGTTAGGATGTGTTAAGATGTATATGGGATGTGTTAGGACGAGAATGGATGTAATATGGTTGTATGAATGTGATGTGGATGTATACATGTAGATGTATATGTATGAATGTGAATGTTGATGTGGATGTGGATGTATGGATGTAGATGTATATGTATGAATGTGAATGTTGATGTGGATGTGGATGTATGGATGTAGATACGGATGTGTATGTATGTATGTGGATGTGTATGTATGAATGAGGATGTAAAAATGGACGTATGTATATAGATGTGGATGTATGGATGTATGTATGTAGATGTGGATGTATGGATGTGATTGTGAATGAAGAGGTGGATGTGAATGTATGGATGTAGATACAGATGTGGATGTATGTATGTAGATGTGGATGTATGGATGTGATTGTGAATGAAGAGGTGGATGTGAATGTATGGATGTAGATACGGATGTGGATGTATGTATGTGAATGTGGATGTATGAATGAGGATGTGAAAATGGACGTATGTATGTAGATGTGGATGTATGGATGTATGTATGTAGATGTGGATGTATGGATGTATGTATGTAGATGTGGATGTATGTATGTAGATGTGGATGTATGGATGTGATTGTGAATGAAGAGGTGGATGTGGATGTATGGATGTAGATACGGATGTGGATGTATGTATGTGAATGTGGATGTGAAAATGAATGTATGCATGTGAATGTGGATGTATGAATATGAATGTGGATGTGTGAATATGAATGTGGATGTATGAATATGAATGTGGATGTGGAAATGGAGGTATGGATGTATGAATGTAGATGTGGATGTATGCATGTAGATGTGTATGTATGAATGTGAAATTGGATGTATGATGTGGACGTACGAACATCGATATGTATGTAGAATAATGAATATGAAGATGTATGTGAGATAATGTAGTCTATATGAGTGAATGGATGAGAACGAGTACACACTGAATGGAATGTGGAATAAGTAATGTGGTCCGAGAGTGGATAATATGGAAAGACAAGAGTTCGTTATAGAAACTGTATTTGTGACTGTTTGTAAATGACTGTTTTATGTCAAGAATGCTGGAGAAGCATTTTGACCGTCTTGAGGATTAAGGTCATGAAGACTGAACCGATAAAGTTGCAACTGCTGACGGAGAGTCAATGGAGGACGTCTCGCGTAGCAAGGTCGATCGAGGTCTTGACCAGCCTCGGCTCGATTTAAATGGTGAGCTTCCGGTACGGTGGATGAGGGACCAAGGAAGCGGCCTATGAGTGAAGCGCTAGGTCACCTGCGAAGGATCCTAGAGGGTGCTGACCATACGGTGCTCGGGCTCTGGGTCGTCGAAGATACCCACACGTGCGTCGTGGAAGATATTGGAACAAGGAGTAAGAGTTGTTTTCTGAAACCGGGCATGGATCTGGTTGATTGACCTTGCTGGTCCTCAACAACAGATGAGTCCATGGCTCTTTTATATGGATCTGTGGGTTGATCTTGCTGATCTTCCTCGGAGATTCCATTCTATTATATGAATATGTTGCCGGTTACTATGAGGTAGGAACTATGGAAAAGGCCCCTGAGAGAACAGGTGGTGAGCGTTCTGGTTGCCAATGATGCCATAAGTACACCGATGAAAGAATGACTGGAAATAAGGATTCAACCAGAGACTTTGAGGATTGTCATCACTGACATAATGGTTTTATTAAAGGATTGTTTTAAAGCTAGTTGATGCTAAGAAAAAGGCAATTTCATATTGGGTGTGTAAGTGGTATGACTAGTTTTATGTTTGCATGAACTTCCGGCTAGGGGGCCTTGGAACTCTTTTCCTTGGTACCCGGGACAAAACCTAACCAAATTCCAAATTGGATCCCATCACTACAGTGGTTGGGCGGTTGGCTAACCCATGGGATCGGATGGGGTTAGGCTGGACTGATGGATCCATAAATCGAGATTTTAATTTCTGTTATTACGATAGATAAAGTAAATCCGAGATAGTAATTGTTCTATGGATAGGAATCAACGGCTGTGCCTCTTGATGGGGAAAAAAGCGTTGATCCCAATGATCCAAGTGCAAGTTTCTTCCTTGATCCGACCGAGTATCTTTATAGGTGCAGTCGGATCAGCGTGATCAGTAATGATCTTGACTACGTTAGAGTACAAAGTTATCTGGTGGAATCGCCCGTGCTTTCCGGGTAAAGGGAGTTTTTCCGGTTTCGATTTTGGACAAACCGACGGATTAGTCTCTTGTCCGGATATCCGTGGCGAGGCCCCGAGTGTGGGACCCCTGTCCCGCGCGAGAAGTGCTGCTTCCGCTGCTAGTACCCCGAATCCGTTGCGCGGTGGAAACAGGGATCTTACAGTTGGTATCAGAGCAGGTTTTGAAAGCTAATAAAGTTTATTAAATTCTTATCTGAAATTGGTAATAAGAATTCAGAAACAGCATTTTCATAATGTATTTTCATTCCGTAAGCTTCTTTAATGAAGAAATTTTAATCAAAGAAATTGTTTTTATAGATGGAAGTTTCCCATTTATCTAGTATTCCCGACCTCACCCAGTCTCAAGATATGATTGCATTTTCCTTCGAGCATCTCATCTCTTCCACTTCAACACGAACAAGCCGAGCAAGACTCGCACGCCATTTCGAGGAATTATATTTTCCTAACCCAGTGGAGAGACAACAGCATAAGTGGGTTGCAGGGCTATATATCCACGCCTCTTATAACCGGCGTGCAATGCTGAGGCAGAACCTCTCATTGGCCATGATTTTGATAAAGCTGAAAATGACGCGTGGTGTCATTCTATATCTTTCAATGCCTCAAAATTTCAGACGTGCTTGCCGAGTTTATAGACTCCTTAGTCGATTTATCCCTAAGGAGAAAATAATAGCTCCCTTCGCAGTTAGAGAACTTATGTAACAGGGCATGACTATGGCCCAGTACGGTCCTCTTATATGTCTTTCGAGGAGATTTTGAACTCAGAGCCGAGTTGCTCTATGTATATATTGCAACTTTTATATAAATAAAGAAACGTTTTCCGGTTAAAAAATTCCTGTTGAATAAATGATTGTTTATGGCGAACGATCTACTGCTGATAAAGAAAACAAAAATCTGTTATCGGACATATGCCATAGATCTCCATTAAGATCTTGTCTTGTATAAGAAATTGTTTTCCGAACTCTTAAGTCTTAGGATCTCGTGAATAATATCAAAATAAAAATTTAATAATATATAAATTTTGGCAAAATCATGAGACGAGGAAACCGTGGTGGTCAGCCAGACCCTGTCTCTGAAGATGACGAGCTTGACCTTAATGTTCGCAAGGCTCTTCATAGGTCTCAGCCAGGACCCTTCAAAGGAGAAGGGGAGAACTTGGGTGAGGCTGTGGAGAAATGGGTGGACGCCTTGGAAGAGTATTTTGATGTCACAGGATACAATCATCAGAGCAATTGGCTAATAAAGATCAACTGAGAAGCCAAATATGTCAAAAATTTATCAAGAAACACAAAAAGGTTGTAATTGTGTGATATAATTCATACAATTTGATATTCAAACTGAAAAATTTGTAATTTAGTAATTGGGTTTTCAGATGCCGCAATTGTATGGAACCCTGACTTGCTTGAGGCCTAGACATGATGGTATCTATCTTATAGTTCCAAGTATCATGACTACCCGTATATACCGAGAGTATAACTGCAGCTCTTTACTGACAGTATATACGAGTAAATCTAAGACTTGAAATTATAAGCGTTAATGCTATCTAGAGGATGATTTCGAATGTGGTTGATATGATTTTTAATTCTGTTTGAGAATTGATGAATTGATTTGGATTCTGATTGAAAAATGATGACCCCTGAAAATTGGTTGAAATGTAATAAGCTGAGCGAAACCTCAATGAGGATGAATGGGACGAGTCCCTGTGATGATATTCATAACTAGAATGATGATAATGAATTTAGCAAATCACTATGAGATTAGTGAGTTGTACTGTCAAATTGTTACTGTTAACACTTGACCGGTAGATCAAGTTAAGGGATGACAAATTGAGAACTTGCTTGACTGAAATTCCCGTGGAGGAATGTTCAGAAGGAAATTTTTCGGTCTAATGGACCATTATCATGTTAAAGATATGAATGATATGATCTGAATGAATTGTTATTTAATGATAAGTTCTATATAAGGGATATTTATCCCAGTGTTCTGTTGGGTTGACCAGAATATAAGGATCCCCAGAATAAAATTGGATCTTAAGAAAAAGAGTTGTCCTCTACTTGGCGAGATGAGGACATCTCGCACCCTTTTAAGTGGGGTAGAATGTAAGATTCTCCCTCAGCCTTCCAGGTATACAGGAGTAAGAATCTCCCTTTCTGATCTTATAATTATTCTCTCTCTAAAATAAAAGAAAGATTCTGTTTAAAAAAGGAAGAACCTTTTCCCTGAATACTTCTCAAGAGTCCCACCTGTTTTAAGATTCAGAACAATGAGTTTAGAAGTGAGAATCGATGTTTTGGATATCAAGGTTTTGGTCTTCATTCGAGTACGGCCCAAAAGAAGTTCTTTATCTCTTGGGAAGTATAAGAAGTTATCTCCCAGGTATTGTGGACCAAAGAAAGTAGGTGATTTAGCTTACGAACTTCTTTTATCTCCTCATCTCAAAGTTCTAAATGCCTTCTATAGAAAAATATGCCAAACCCAAATCATGGAAAGACGGTAAAACTTCAGTGGCAAGTTACCATTGGCTTCTAAGTTACGCTAGCTCCTTCCTTTATATAAGTCGTAACTTTTACTTGTCGTTCACAGTAATCTTACTCCCATCGATCTCCTTTCTTTCTTAATCTCCTTCATGGCTTGGCAACAAGAATTAGTTTTATCCATAACGATTCCTCACCTTCAAGACGCAAGTGAGTCTGTGAAGAAGGATTTTATAGAGCAGTATGAGCGCTCACTTTTCCCTCACTTGGGAACTTCTGTAGCACAGACAAAATGGCAGACCTATCAAGACATAACTAGGGTAACACCCTGGGGTCAGCAGCACTTTCGTAACAATGTCCGCTTGGCCATGGTTATCGAAGCCTTGGGTTTGGGTCCTCGATACTACTGCGTCATGAGATCAAGACATCTTGGGTTTTCTGAGCGGGTCTTCTTACTGGCGTGTTTTCTTCCTCATGAGAAGATATGCCTTTACCCCGTTTTTGGCTTGCCTCTCAGAGGTCCTTTTGTTAGAACACCTCATACCACTGAGATAGGCGCAGCAATAACCCACAGAATCATTCCCATAGATGAGTTACCTTATACTTGTGCAGCTTGTGAGGACTGCTTTTGTGATCATATGATGGACGGGCTTATGGAAGTGTAAAGAGTTCTTCTATCTTTACTGTATAAGTTCCGAGAATGAATAAAGTTTAAATCTTGTTCTTATCTTGAATCTTGCTCTCTTGAGACTTTTTTTTAATTGGTGGTTAATCTTAATTAAAAAATTTCTCTAAGTCTCATACTTGTGCATCTTGCAAAATTACCCCCAGTTTGCGAGATGAGGGCATCTCGCGTTTTTCAAGTGGGAGAGAATGTAAGATTCCTCCCCAGCCTCTCAAAATGTCCAGCATCTTCCCCTATAATCAATCCCTCTTCAGAAATATAAAAGACCTTGTTTCTAACTGTTTTAACCTAGAGAGAGAATATTCAGATTTTGAATATTTTTGGATAGAAAAATATCTCTTATAATTCAGATGAGTTCCCCTGAAACAGAAATTAAAAAAGAATTTTCCAATGTGCAATTGGATTTAATTGGAAATAGGTATAAAGAACCTTAGTCTAAGGGTCTAGATTTTCAGAAATCTTTAGACTATGGTCCAATTAAGGTTCCTATGGGCCAATAGCATCAATCCATGTGTAGGGAAGAGATAAATCCAAATTTGTAAAAAGAAGATACCCAAAAATGAGTAAATGCTCACATAAGGTGAAGAGTTGAAAATGTACAAGGTTTATTAGTAAAAAACTATGAGCAATATTAAAATGATTCCATTATGACACATATGTAAGGAAGGGGAATTCTTTAAAGGAGGTGCATATTTCACATAAGATGAAGAGTTGAAAATGTACAAGGTTTATTAGTAAAAAACTATGAGCAATATTAAAATGATTCCATTATGACACATATGTAAGGAAGGGGAATTCTTTAAAGGAGGTGCATATTTCACATAAGATGAAGAGTTGAAAATGTACAAGGTTTATTAGTAAAAAAACTATGAGCAATATTAAAAATATGACATATGTAAGGAAGGGGAGTTCTTTAAAGGAGGTGCATATTTCACATGCTTGAATGAGTTTTAAACTCATAAAAATTGAGATATTTCATCTCTCCTCTCTCCTAATTCAAGTCTAGTTCCAAAAAGTTAGCTTAACTGACCTAAAAATGGTCAAAAATTGACCAAACTGATTTGGAAAATTCTAGAATCAGTTTGTTTGGTTAGGAGCTCAATTTTTCCTATAAATAGAAGCCTCCCCCTTGTTGAAAAATATATAGTGTTTATGCATCGTTACTCTACTCCACCTAAGCCAAGAACTGTGAATTCATTTAATAATTCACTAGTTTTTGGAGCTTCCCTCTTTCTTCAATCCCCATTAGTGGCTCCATCAACATACTTAACCAATTGATTGGTTGGGGGCCTCTACCGTGAACAAAGAATCAAGCAAGTTGTAAGGTAATTAGTGAATATTGATCTTTCTATAATTTCTCAATGTTTCTCTCTTCTCAACCCCTCTCAAGCTTGAGAAGTTTAATTGGTATGGTTTTTTTAAATGCTATTGAAGTTTGAATAGTAGTGAAGAGTTACATAATTTAATAAATGCTATTGAAGTTAATTTTTATTTATGTTTAAATTCTAATGATTTTTATGTAAATTCTCTCTCTCACTCAAGAAGTGGTCATACTCATGATCCGTTCTCAATCCAAATCAAGCTTTTCATAAAGCTTTTCCTTAACCCAAGATTAAGCTATGCTTGAGGTCAAATTAATGGCTTTTTTCTATGCTTTTAGTTTATGTATATTGATGATTCAATCCATTATGGATTAATAATCCAATTAGAGATCATTTTAATTATTTTCTTAATGATAAGCATTATCCCTTAGAAAAATTGAGATTTATCAGTCATAGCAGCGGAGCTATGGCAAAATTTTTATAAAAATTATGCATAAAATAATTTCATTCAAAGCATAAAAAGAGGACTTCCTACCATATTCTAGGAATTATCATCCTAGATTAATTGAAAGAATTTCATTACAATCATGGAGAAATTGAATTTTAATATCATGCATAAAGGATAAGTTTTTATATCAAAAGTGTTATTTTTACCATTTTTATTTCATGCATAGAAGTATGCATAATGGATAAATTTTTATATCAAAAGTGTTATTTTTACCATTTTTATTTCATGCATAGAAGTATGCATAATGGATAAATTTTTATATCAAAAGTGTTATTTTTACCATTTTTATTTCATGCATAGAAGTATGCATAGTGGATAAATTTTTATATCAAAAGTGTTATTTTTATCATTTTTAATTTTCATGCATAGAAGTATGCATAAAGGAAATTTTTTTATATCAAAAGTATTACTTTTATCATTTTTAATTTTCATGCATAAAAGTATGCATAAAAGAAAATTTTTATATCAAAAGTGTTACTTTTATCATTTTTAATTTTCATGCATAGAAGTATGCATAAAGGAAAAATTTTTATATCAAAAGTGTTACTTTTATCATTTTTAATTTTCATGCATAGAAGTATGCATAAAGGAAAAATTTTTATATCAAAAGTGTTACTTTTATCATATTGGATTTCATGCATATAGGTATGCATAAAAGATATTCTTTTTATACTAAAAGTGTGATTTTTCTCATAAATGGATTTTATGCTTAACTTAGATACATAAGAGAAATTCTTTTATTCTAAAAGTGTAATTCCCTACCAAATTGAAATTATGCATAAGAAGATGCATAAAAGATTGATTTTAATTTCGAAAGTGTTAGTCTCCTTAAATGGAATTTATGTATAAATAAATGTGTAGAGAAATCTTATATCAAATATAAGAATTCTCTTTAAAAAAAAAAGATATGAAATGTGATAAGATGTGATAAGAGGTGTATGAGATGTGATAAGAATTGATAAGATGCGTATGGAAAGTGATAGGATGTGATAAGAGGTGTATGAGATGTAATAAGATTTGATAAGATGCGTATGGAAAGTGATAGGATGTGATAAGAGGTGTATGAGATGTAAAAAGATGTGATAAGATGTGTATGAGATGTGATAGAATGTGTTAAGATGAGTTAGGATGTGTTAAGATGTATATGGGATGTGTTAGGACGAGAATGGATGTAATATGGTTGTATGAATGTGATGTGGATGTATACATGTAGATGTATATGTATGAATGTGAATGTTGATGTGGATGTGGATGTATGGATGTAGATACGGATGTGTATGTATGTATGTGGATGTGTATGTATGAATGAGGATGTAAAAATGGACGTATGTATATAGATGTGGATGTATGGATGTATGTATGTAGATGTGGATGTATGGATGTGATTGTGAATGAAGAGGTGGATGTGAATGTATGGATGTAGATACAGATGTAGATGTATGTATGTAGATGTGGATGTATGGATGTGATTGTGAATGAAGAGGTGGATGTGAATGTATGGATGTAGATACGGATGTGGATGTATGTATGTGAATGTGGATGTATGAATGAGGATGTGAAAATGGACGTATGTATGTAGATGTGGATGTATGGATGTATGTATGTAGATGTGGATGTATGTATGTAGATGTGGATGTATGGATGTGATTGTGAATGAAGAGGTGGATGTGGATGTATGGATGTAGATACGGATGTGGATGTATGTATGTGAATGTGGATGTGAAAATGAATGTATGCATGTGAATGTGGATGTATGAATATGAATGTGGATGTGTGGATGTGGAAATGGAGGTATGGATGTATGAATGTAGATGTGGATGTATGCATGTAGATGCGTATGTATGAATGTGAAATTGGATGTATGATGTGGACGTACGAACATGGATATGTATGTAGAATAATGAATATGAAGATGTATGTGAGATAATGTAGTCTATATGAGTGAATGGATGAGAACGAGTACACACTGAATGGAATGTGGAATAAGTAATGTGGTCCGAGAGTGGATAATATGGAAAGACAAGAGTTCGTTATAGAAACTGTATTTGTGACTGTTTGTAAATGACTGTTTTATGTCAAGAATGCTGGAGAAGCATTTTGACCGTCTTGAGGATTAAGGTCATGAAGACTGAACCGATAAAGTTGCAACTGCTGACGGAGAGTCAATGGAGGACGTCTCGCGTAGCAAGGTCGATCGACGTCTTGACCAGCCTCGGCTCGATTTAAACGGTGAGCTTCCGGTACGGTGGATAAGGGACCAAGGAAGCGGCCTATGAGTGAAGCGCTAGGTCACCTGCGAAGGATCCTAGAGCGTGCTGACCATACGGTGCTCGGGCTCTGGGTCGCCGAAGATACCCACACGTGCGTCGTGGAAGATATTGGAACAAGGAGTAAGAGTTGTTTTCTGAAACCGAGCATGGATCTGGTTGATTGACCTTGCTGGTCCTCAACAACAGATGAGTCCATGGCTCTTTTATATGGATCTGTGGGTTGATCTTGCTGATCTTCCTCGGAGATTCCATTCTATTATATGAATATATTGCCGGTTACTATGAGCTAGGAACTATGGAAAAGGCCCCTGAGAGAACAGATGGTGAGCGTTCTGGTTGCCAATGATGCCATAAGTACACCGATGAAAGAATGACTGGAAATAAGGATTCAACCAGAGACTTTGAGGATTGTCATCAGTGACATAATGGTTTTATTAAAGGATTGTTTTAAAGCTAGTTGATGCTAAGAAAAAGGCAATTTCATATTGGGTGTGTAAGTGGTATGACTAGTTTTATGTTTGCATGAACTTCCGGCTAGGGGGCCTTGGAACTCTTTTCCTTGGTACCCGGGACAAAACCTAACCAAATTCCAAATTGGATCCCATCACTACAGTGGTTGGGCGGTTGGCTAACCCATGGGATCGGATGGGGTTAGGCTGGACTGATGGATCCATAAATCGAGATTTTAATTTCTGTTATTACGATAGATAAAGTAAATCCGAGATAGTAATTGTTCTATGGATAGGAATCAACGGCTGTGCCTCTTGATGGGGAAAAAAGCGTTGATCCCAATGATCCAAGTGCAAGTTTCTTCCTTGATCCGACCGAGTATCTTTATAGGTGCAGTCGGATCAGCGTGATCAGTAATGATCTTGACTACGTTAGAGTACAAAGTTATCTGGTGGAATCGCCCGTGCTTTCCGGGTAAAGGGAGTTTTTCCGGTTTCGATTTTGGACAAACCGACGGATTAGTCTCTTGTCCGGATATCCGTGGCGAGGCCCCGAGTGTGAGACCCCTACCCGTGCACGATGTGATACTTCCGCTACTAGTACCCCGAATCTGTTGCGTGGTGGGAATTGGGATCTTACAATGTGCAAGGGCTTCCTTGACGTAAGTGGGCTCTTTATCCCACATGATAGGAGACATCAAAGCATAGTTTACTTGTAAGAGCTCAGCTAAATGACTTTTGTCTCGAACTCTATGCGATCTTCGAGGTCCATCCTCTGTAGTCCATTTGGAGGGAAGCTCCGTGACACCTGACTCCCGAAGGGTGTCTACCAACCACCTAGGTACTTGAACAGAACGCGGAGCCTCGTGCTACTGCTCTGCAGGGGCTCATCTCTAGCTGCATCTCTAGCTGTAGGCTCAACCTCCTCAACTGCCTAAGGCTGTCCAACTGGAACAATCGACTAGGAATCATTATCGAACAGAACACGGAGCCTCGTGCTACTGCTCTGTAGGGGCTCATCTCTAGCTGCATCTCTAGCTGCAGGCTCAACCTCCTCAACTGACTAAGGCTGTCCAACTGGAACAATCGACTAGGAATCATTATCAGAATCCTCGGGGTCTCCAAGAAGTGGCGGCTCATCAACAGTGGAAACTGGAACATGCTCATCAAAAACCACATCCCTGCTGTGACGACAACCTCGTTCCTCTCTGGATCATACAATCTGTATCCCTTAGTTATATCCCACAAAGACAAGCTTTTGGGACACTCCCAAACACACGGAAATGGGAGACATCTTGCCAAAATACGCCTCAAAGGGAGTCATATTTAGTACTGAAGTCGTCGGAGAACGATCGAGGATATGGACAACCGTAGCCACAGCCTCTCCCCAAAGTGGACGAGGAAGATCACGATGCTCCAGCATCGTCCTTGCCATCTCCATCATAGTCATGTTCTTACGCTCAACTACTCCATTCTCTGACGGCGAACTTGTATTGGCCAGCTCTCGCTTGATGCCATGTTCCGCACAAAACCGCACGAATGCATTGGAAGAAAATTATCCTCCTTTGTCAGCCCTAAGAATCTTTATCTGCAAGCCAAACTCTTTCTCCACCATCACATGCCGCTCCTTGAACCAAGCAAAAGCTTTGTCCTTCTGTGAAAGAAAATAAACCCATGTGAATCTGCTACAATCATCAACAAGCAGCATAAAATACAAAGAACCTCCCAAGGATGCTGTCTGCATAGGTCCACACAAGTTAGTGTGTATCAACTCCAAAGGTTTCGAAGCCCGTCTAGAATCCTGCTTCGAAAAAGATTCCCTGTGTTGCTTACCACAAATGCAAGAACTACAACGTCCCTCCCAACATCGGGCAAGCCAACCACCATCTGGTCGTGGAAAGCTTGCCGCAGCGCAGCCACATTCAAGTGGCCAAACCAAAAGTGCCACAAATCACCAAAATCTGAGAACCTATCAAAGAGGAGAGTGCGGAGAGTTTGTATATACCATTCTCCACCCGCCTTCCCAAACAACCTGTCCAGTCTCGCGATCTCGTAGAGCAATAAAATGCTCCTCAAACTCCACCCAAAAGCCAATCTTACACACCTCATGCACTGACAACAGATGAAAACCAAGTGCGGGGACATAAAGAACACGAGAGGAATGCTTCCCCCCTCTGCCATCGGGAATGATCTCCATTCGGCCCTCACTGTGAATCGGAGTGGATGTTCAAAGCAATGGAAGTGTCCCGAAAAAGGAAATGGAAAGAAATTTGAAGGAAGTCCGGATAGGAAAACTAACAGGGGAAGGTTAGGAATAGAAAAGATAAGGAAAGGAGAGAGAAGGAAGAGTGTACAGAGGAGAAAAGTAGCAACCTTGTGAAGGAATACAACCTATGGGAGGATCTCAGCAGAGCAAGATAAAGCTGAATATCACATTGGACCAAATGTTGAATCTAGTTTCCAATTACACGCAAAGCTGGTCCAAGCCATAGTGCCAAATAAAAGATTGGCATAGATGCCCATGGAGGAAACAAAAAATCTGAATCGAGAGTGCAGGAATGTGGAAACAATCCAGGACTATGACACATCCATTTCGGAGGTGACTATAAAGATCAGAGGGAAGACAATGTTAAGGGTCATTCTCGATGGAGGAACATGACTAAATACAATATCATACAGCCTAGACAAAAATCTAGAAATCACGAATATGCAACCTGCTCTGTTCTAGATCTGGATGGTTGACCAAAGAAGATTTCAACCATCTGGAATCATCAAGGATGAACAAATAGAAGTGGCAAGATGTATGTTTCCATGCTCATCTTCCTAAAACTGATTGAGATAGCAGGTGCATATCCCATGCTATTGGGAAGCCCATGGCTCAGAAGTGGAAGAATCAAGCATAACTGGGATATGGATAGGATCATGATCCGCAGGGGAAAAAAGAAGGTATGCATCTCGATCGTAGGAAAAGACAAGTTAAATCAATGTAGCCACCCACCTTCTTTTCTTGTGAGGGAGTGTAGGTTGAGACGAGAAGTATTGAAGCACTCTATGATCACTCTTTACAAAGAAATGACTCCCATACAAGTAATGATGCCTCTCTATGGTGCACCGTGCACTGCAGCAGCCGATCAATATGTACTTCTTTATTGCATGAAGTATTGCCAACATCTCTTGATTATCGACATGCATAACCATTTCCTTCTCATCAAGCTTTCGACTCTCAAAAGTGACCACTCCATGTTCTTGGAACAAAACAGCCCCAATGCCTCTTCCACATGCATTGGCTTGAACCACAAATGGCTTTGAGAAGTTCGGGCATACGAGTGTAGGGGCTGATGTGAGCATCTCCTTGAGCTCTTCGAAGCTCTTATCGGGGCTATAGTATCCCAAAAGAAAGCTTCTTTCTTAAGCTTATCTATTACAGGACCTTTTCTCCAAGTACAAGATTTCAATAAATTTTATAAATTATTTTAAATGAGTTAACTACAAGTTAATACATCAACCTTAGAAGAAGAATTAAATGGAAAACTTAAACAAAAAAATATTTATGAACACAAGACAAAAGCATTGAGTCCAATTTACCCCCCCATATGTAAGACCCGTCGTCTCATATGAGTATTTCAATGATTTATTAAGGTATGAAGTAATTTGATACAATCATACATCTTCTCATCAGAGGAGAAAAGAGAACATAGAAAGAAAAGAGAGCTTCATATCCAAGGAACCTGCAGTTTTTACAAACCATGTTTAATCTCTCTCTCTCTCTCTCTCTCTCTCTCTCTCTCTCTCTCACTCATGAAATAATTAAACCATATAAGGAAAACAGTAAGAGAATTAATACTCCCTGTAGATGTTTTCCTGCCTCAGCCTATCTTGACTCCCTATACATGCCTGCAACTTGCAGCCATTGTATCTCACTGGTTTTTCAACAGAATATAGTTGAGTTGGTACTTAAAATTATGGGAATAGGCCTGTCTACAACTTAGGGTAGGCTGTTTTACTAAATTCAACTGTATGCAAAAACCGACCTACTTTTTGGGGATCTTTATCATAAATATGCTATTTTTATCATAAATTTATTTTCTTTATATTTCTCTAATTGTTTAGAGATATTCATGTACTCTCATCTCTAGCTATAATTTTTATTAAATAAATATAATTAAATTCTCAAGAAAGTTCAATCACATAACATTGTCGGTAGTAAGAGGTGCGACAATATGATCATACCTCTTAATGAACCTCTTGTAAAATGATGACAAGCCCAAGAATCCCCTCATTGAGTTGTATTTATAGGCATGGGCCAATTCTTAACACACTCAATCTTCTTAGGATCCACCAGAATGCCTCCTTTGCTCACTATGTGTCCAAGATACTTAACCTTTTGTGCCATTAATGTACATTTTCTCTCCTTTGCATATAAGTTGTTGGCTCTTAAAGCATCCAAAATAGCCCTTACATGCATCAAGTTCTCCTTCTCCCCTTCGCTATATATCAAGATATCATCAAAGAATACAAGCACCTATTTGTAGAGGAAAGGTCCAAGCACCTTGTTCATTAAAGCTTGAAATGTTGCCGGTGCATTGCACAACCCAAATGGCATAACCAAATAATGGTAGAGATCTCTCTCAGTCCTCCAAAATGTTGTTTTGTACTCATCACCTTCCTTGATTCTCAATTGGTGATAGCCTAATCTTGGAGAAGAAACATGCACCTTTCAACTCATCAAGCAAGTCAGCAATTCATGGAATGGGGAATTTATTCTTGATTGTAGATTTATTCAAATTGCTATAGTTGTGAGACCCCTACTATCCTGTGCATTGAACTCTGGAGTGCTAGCAGCAGAAGTAGCAACCTCTTGCGCAGGGCGACAGAGC
The DNA here is from genome assembly GCF_041138505.1 of Cibotium barometz. NCBI lineage: Eukaryota > Viridiplantae > Streptophyta > Polypodiopsida > Cyatheales > Cibotiaceae > Cibotium > Cibotium barometz. The sequence goes on along the minus strand of NC_141058.1, from coordinate 47,340,742 downwards.
TTCCCACTCGGCAGAGATTCTCAATTGGTGATAGCCCAATCTCAAATCAATCTTGGAGAAGAAACATGCACCTTTCAACTCATCAAGCAAGTCAGCAATTCATGGAATGGGGAATTTATTCTTGATTGTAAATTTATTCAAATCGCTATAGTTGTGAGACCCCTACCCTCTCTGTGCATTGAACTCTAGAGTGCTAGCAGCGGAAGTAGCAACCTCTTGTGCAGGGTGGTAGAGCTTCCCACTCGGGGCCTCGCCCACGAATGTCCAAGCAAGGGACTAGTCCGGCAGTTCTTCCAAAACCAAAACCGAAAAAACTTTCCTCACCCAGAAAGCACAGGCGATTCCTCCAGGAAAATCTTCTAACGAGAATTTATCTAACGGGGTCAAGAGCCTTAACTATCCTTTGTATTCCGACCGAACCCGTGGGTCACATGGCCGAATCAAAGGAGGGACTTGCACTTGGTTCATAGAGATCATTGCTTTTTTCCCCCTCAAGTGAGGCACAGCCGTTGATTCTTTCCCATAGAACAAGAATTACCCTATGACTTACTTCAACTATCGTAACTTGAACATAACTCAACTTTACTGTAGGTGTGAGATCCCACTGCCCCCTCCACACACCAGATTCCTGGTAGCTGGCAGCGAAAGCAGCTCCCTCATGCGCGGGACAAGGTTTCCCACTCGGGGCCTCGCCCTTGAATGTCTGGGCACGAGACTAAGCTGGTGGTCATTCTGAAAACCGAAACCGGGAAAATTTCCCATGCCTGAAAAACGAGGACGATTCTACCATTTTTATTTTCTTAACGAATTTCTCTAACGAAGTCAAGATACTGAACTAACCTTTATCTGAATAAACCAGATAGAAGGGAAACTATTACAGACTTAACTTGAAGGGATCAATGCTTTTTTCCTAATTGAGTCAGGCACAGCTGTTGATCTATTCATTAGAGAAGTCTTCAGGCTTTTATTTAACTACTCGAGTTCTAAACGTATTCCTATTAATCAATTTTATTATTAAAACTCTACTGATTCCAGCCTATCCGGCCCATGGGTTAGCCACTGCCCAACCCACTGGAATTGGTAGAACCAGACAAGTACCCTCACCCACCCATAATTGAATACCTTTCTTAACTTTTGCTTTAGAATATAGATACGCACACACTCCTCTTTAAACTTTAACTTATAAAACAATCCATTGACTGGTTACAGATGTCATAACTCAAAATTTCCATTCAATCCTTGTTTCTCACAAAAAAACAATATCACTCTGGACTCTCCATTGAGACCAACTGGTCACCCAGCAACGAGATCCAGTAACAGATTATAATAAACATTGGTCCATCATATAATATATATCTTCCATGACATACGCATGGGTGTCCTAAGCACCGCGAGCCCGTGCATCGCCTGGTCAGAACCCTCCAGGATCCTCCTTAGGTGTCCTGGCACTTCACTCAGGGACCACTTTGTCGGCCCTTGCCCATCGTACCGGAAGCACACCATTTTTTACCATAACAAGGCTGGTCAAAACCTGGGCAGGTTTTTGCCGCATGAGCCGTCCTTTGAACAGTCTGCGCCGCCGGCTGTTGCAACCGAACTTTCCTTAGAAAAATACATATACCAAATGCTCCCTCTAGCATTCTAGCGTAAGACAGCCCTTTAAGAAAATAGGGTTTCTATGCAAGTTTTCATTTTTGATTTTCTTTTGAATTTAATGAGTATATCTTCCAATAGAATTTTATGAATTCTGTAACCTTGATCCTCAGATCCGAATCAAAGGGTCTTAACTTGATTTCAGATTCGGTGGGTGATTTGAGTGAATTTTCCTGAACTCGTCACATCGTCTTTTCTTGAAAAACTGACGGAGTTATGTCTTGGTCATAGTCTGATTTAGGGTTTGAGTTTGGAAAGGTTCTCCCTCAACTATCTTTCTCGAAGGGTAATATTTCTTGAAAAACTGACGGAGTTATGTCTTGGTCATAGTCTGATTTAGGGTTTGAGTTTGGAAAGGTTCTCCCTCAACTATCTTTCTCGAAGGGTAATATTTCAATTACTACTTTATTGAATTTCATTCATTGAGTATTTTATTAACTGAATTCAAAACTAATCACGAATTCCTATGAGGAATAAATTAATCATTTATCTAAAATTCTGACTTCGATAGTTTTTCTGAGTTTTCTCATTATCATCCTAGAGAATATGAAATAGTAGAATTTTCTCTCACAGAGTATTTACTTATTCATTTACCAATATTCATGGGATTTAAACATAGGATTAAAGAGAACTCTTATTTTGATATAAAAATTATGTATGCATCTATTTATGCATAAAATCCAACTTCTATGGAAATAACACTTTTATATAAAAGAAAATCCTTTTATGCATCTATTTATGCATAAAATTTTATTTTGATAAAATTAACACTTTTATAATTTAAAAAAAATCCTTTTATGCATCTATTTATGCATAAAAATCAATTTTGATGAAAGTAACACTTTTATAATAAAAAATTCTTTTATGCATCTATTTATACATAAAAATCAATTTTGATGAAAGTAACACTTTTATAATAAAAAATTTCTTTTATGCATCTATTTATGCATAAAAATCAATTTTGATGGAAGTAACACTTTTATAATAAAAACATTCTTTTATGCATCACTTTTATGCATAAAAATCAATTTTGATGAAAGTAACACTTTTATAATAAAAAAATTTCTTTTATGCATAAAAATCAATTTTGATGAAAGTAACACTTTTATAATAAAAAAATATTTTATGCATCTATTTATGCATAAAAATAAATTTTGATGAAAGTAACACTTTTATAATTAAAAAAAAATCTTTTTATGCATCTATTTATGCATAAAAATCAATTTTGATGAAAGTAACACTTTTATAATAATAAAATTCTTTTATGCATCTATTTATGCATAAAAATCAATTTTGATGAAAGTAACACTTTTATAATAAAAAAATTTCTTTTATGCATCTATTTATGCACAAAAATCAATTTTGATGAAAGTAACACTTTTATAATAAAAAAATTCTTTTATGCATCTATTTATGCATAAAAATTAATTTTGATGAAAGTAACACTTTTATAATTAAAGAAACTCTTTTATACATCTATTTATGCATAAAAATTAATTTTTATGAAAGTAACACTTTTAAAATAAAAAAAATTATTATGCATAAAAATCAATTTTGATGAAAGTAACACTTTTAGAATAAAAAAAGAATTCTCCAATATGCATCTTTCTATGCATAGAAATTAATTCTAATGGAAATAACACAATTTTAACTTATAAAACAATCCATTGACAAACAATTATTGGTTACAGATGTCATAACTCAAAATTTCCATTTAATCCTTGTTTCTCACAAAAAAAATAGTATCACTCTGGACTCTGTGTTGAGACCAGCTGGTCAGCAACAATGAGATCCAGTTAACAGATTACAATAAACATTGGTCCATCATATAATATATATCTTCCACGACATATGCATGGGTGTCCTAAGCACCGCGAGCTCGTGCATCGCCGGTCAGAAACCTCCAGGATCCTCCTTAGGTGTCTTGGCACTTCACTCAGGGACCGCTTTGTCGGCCCTCACCCATCATACCGGAAGCACACCATTTTTCACCATACCAAGGCTGGTCGAGACTAGGTTTTTGCCGCATGAGCCATCCTTTGAACACTCCCTGCCAGCTGTTACAACCGAACTTCCCTTAGAAAAACATATATACCAAATTCTCCCTCCAGCATTCTGGCGTAAGACAGTCCTTTAAGAAAATAGGGTTTTTATGTAAGTTTTCATTTTTATTTTCTTTTGAATTTAATGAGTATATCTTAAATCCATATCCTGATACTTTTAGATCGCAGGTCTGAATTCCAACAGAATTTCATGAATTCTGTAACCTTGATCCTCAGATCTTAATCAAAGGGTCTTAACTTGATTTCAGATTCGGTGGGTTATTTGAGTGAATTTTCCTGAACTGGTCACATCGTCTTTTCTTAAAAAACTGACGAAGGAGTTATGTCTTGGTCATAGTCTCATTCAGGGTTTGAGTCTGGAAAGGTTCTCCCTGAACTATCTTTCTCGAAGGGTAATATTTCAATTACTACTTTACTGAATTTCATTCATTGAGTATTTGCTTAACTGAATTCAAAACTAATCACGAATTCCTATGAGGAATAGATTAATCATTTATCTAAAATTCCGACTTCGATAGTTTTTCTGAGTTTTCTCATTACCATCCTAGGCAACATGAAATGGTAGAATTTTCTCTCACAGAGTATTTACTTATTCATTTACCAATATTCATGGGATTTAAACATAGGATTAAAGAGAACTCTTATTTTGATATAAAAATTCTGTATGCATCTATTTATGCCTAAAATCCAACTTTTATGGAAATAACACTTTTATATAAAAGAAAATCCTTTTATGCATAAAAATCAATTTTGATGAAAGTAACACTTTTATAATTAAAAAATTTCTTTTATGCATCTATTTATGCATAAAAATCAATTTTGATAAAAGTAACACTTTTATAATAAAAAAATTCTTTTATGCATAAAAATCAATTTTGATGAAAGTAACACTTTCATTAAAAAAATCTTTTATGAATCACTTTATGCATAAAAATCAATTTTGATGAAAGTAACACTTTTATAATTAAAAAAACTCTTTTATTCATCTATTTATGCATAAAAATCAATTTTGATGAAAGTAACACTTTTATAATTAAAAAATTTCTTTTATGCATCTATTTATGCATAAAAATATATTTTGATGAAAGTAACACTTTTATAAAAAAAAGCTTTTATGCATCTATTTATGCATAAAAATCAGTTTTGATGAAAGTAACACTTTTATAATAAGAAAAATTCTTTTAGGCATCTATTTAGGCATAAAAATCAATTTTGATGAAAGAAACACTTTTATTAACAAAAAAAAATCTTTTATGCATAAAAATCAATTTTGATGAAAGTAACACTTTTATAATAAAAAAATTTCTTTTATGCATCGATTTATGCATAAAAATCAATTTTTGATGGAAGTACCACTTTTATAATAAAAAATTCTTTTATGCATAAAAATCAATTTTGATGAAAGTAACACTTTTATAATTAAAAAAAATCTTTTATGCATAAAAATTAATTTTGATGAAAGTAACACTTTTATAATTAAAAAAATTCTTTTATGCATCTCTTTATGCAAAAAATCAATTTTGATGAAAGTAACACTTTTAGAATAAATAAAAAAATCTCCAATATGCATCTTTCTATGCATAGAAATTAATTCTAATGGAAATAACACTTTTATAATAAAAATATATCTAATATGCATTTTTCTATTTATAGAATGAAAATAACACTTTTAGAATACACAAACGGTGGGGATTACTCTTTTTGAATAATAAAAGATAAAACTTATTTCACAAAATTTAAGAAAATTTTGCCACCATAACCTCCTTTGTATGGCTGACCATTTTTCAATTTTTTTTTCATTCTCAAGTTACTTAGAAATTATCCCAAATGGTTTAAAGCATTCTAAACTAATCAAATTCCACTTTTTAAAGAGAAACAATATGAAAAGTTTAATTCTAAAAATTTGATTACATATCTAGGATAAAGAAAGGCTGAATTCAAGAATGAAGAGAGGGGGAAAGCCTTTCCAACAAGGCATTACATCATTTTTCATTTTAAAGAAAACAAAAATTAGAAAACCATTAAATGGAATAAAGAAAAAGTAGGATTTCTAGCTTACATGAATTTTTGTGAGCTTTCCTTTGGCTTGATGGTTTGAGGGATCTACTCTTGTTTGCAACAAGAGTGGCCACCAATTCTTTTGAAGAGGAAATGGTCAAAAACTAATGAATTATCAATAAATTCACTGTTTTTGGCTCTGGGGAGGAGTAGAGTAATAGTGCATAAAACACTATTAAGCTTCTACAAAGGAGGAGGCTTCTATTTATAGAAAAAAGTGAGCTTCTAACCAAGCAAACTGATTCTAGAATTTTCCAAATGAGTTTGGTCAATTTTTAACCATTTTTGGGTTAGTTTAGTTCACTTTTTGGATCCAGTTTTGAATTAGGAGAGAGGAGAGATGAAATATCTAATTTTATTGATTTAAAATTCAAAAGCAATGATGGAAAAAAGGCACCTAATTCATGAGGGGGAATCCCCACTCTGAGGTGTCAAAAATTTATTTTTAAGTATTTCCTTTGGTTCTCAGTCTAGGTCCTTAGTCCACTCTTCATCTTTGTTTCTTAGTCCAGGTCCTTAGTCCACGCTTCATCTTATGTGAGTATTTACTCATTTTTGGAGGGATTTTCTTTATTTCTTCAATTTACCTCCTCCCTATATTTGGATTAATCTTATTGGTCCATAGGAACCTTAATTTAAAATTTTCAGAAAATCTAGACCCTTAGGATAAGGCCTTTTGAATAGATTATAATTTATTTCTAATGCACCTTCTGAAATTCTTTTTGAACTTCTGTTTCGGGAGAATTTATTTTAATAAGATGAGATATTTTTCCATCCAAAAATATTTAAAAACTAAATCATCTCTCTCTAAAAGATTTTCTCTCTCTAGGCCAAGTAGAAACAAGATCTTTTATATTTCTGAAGAGGGATTTGATTACAGGGGAAGATACTGGACTTCTTGAGAGGCTGGGGAGGAATCTTACAGTAGGAATCCATCGATCCAACCTAACCCTCCAACCGGCCCATGGGTTAGTCGTCCAACCATTGTATTGGTGGGATTCGTCTTTATAAAAATTTAGTTGTGTTTTGTCCCGGGTACCAGGGAAAAGAGTTCCCAGGTCCCCTAGCCGCCGGCACTCATGCAAAAATATTAAATAGACACACCACTTATGCACCCAATATGAAATAATGGATAAGGATATCATATTTTTAAATTCAAAATAATTTAATAAGGCTTAGAACTTTGAACTAGGGGACTCCTTGGTTCACCCACTGTCCAATTCTAATGCAACTTAGAAATTTATGATTAAAATTTTGTTTCAGGGGATCACTTCCTATTGAATGGAAGAAAATACTTATCCAAAAATATTTTAAATTTTTGTAATCTCTCTCTAAAATATTTTCTCTCTCTAGGCCAATTACAAGGAAAACAATGCCTTCTTGCATTCTCAAAAAGGGGATGATCACATGGGACTAAAAGGAGAACTTATACATCTTTAGGGGATGAGGAGGAACCTTACATCCTCTCCCACTTGAAAAATGCGAGATGTCCTCATCTTGCAAAGGGGGGGTAATCCTACCAGTTGATCTTCTTTTTCCCAAGGAAAACAATGCCTTCTTGCATTCTCAAAAAGGGGATGATCACATGGGACTAAAAGGAGAACTTATACATCTTTAGGGGATGAGGAGGAACCTTACATCCTCTCCCACTTGAAAAATGCGAGATGTCCTCATCTTGCAAAGTGGGGGTAATCCTACCAGTTGATCTTCTTTTTCCCAAGTGGTGTCCTCTAAAGGGTAGAACTTCCACTTGACTAAAAGTTCTCTAAGGACTCTGTTCGTGAGAGCCTTCTCCCGAACATCTAGGATATCTTCAGGTTGGAGTTCCATCTGACCTTCGGAGAAGTCAACTATTCATCATCTAGCACATGACTCTGGCTGGGTACATACTTTTTAAGCAAACTGACATGAAACACATTATGTACCTTGAGATGGGGAGGTAGAAGAAGTTCATAGGCTAGATCTCCTACTTTCTTCGTAACGGCGTATGGTGCATAGTATCTAGGAGACAACTTTTTGTACTTCCCTAGAGATAAAGAACTTCTTTTGGGTCGTACTCGAATGAAGACCATATCTGATTCTTCAAACACTCTTCCCATTCTCTTCTTATCAGCATACTACTTTTGTCTATCCTAGGCAGCCTTAATATCTTTGCGGATTGATTGCATTTGCTGCTCCATATCATCTAGCATCTGTCTGAACATCTTGACCCTGATCAATGGGTTGGACCAAGTTAATGGTGTGAGGCAATCTTGTTCATACAGAGCTTTGAAAGGGCTCATCCTGATACTTCGGTGATAAGAGGCATTATAAGCAAACTCAACTAGATGTAAGTAGCTTAACCACTTTCTGGGTTCTCTGCCACAACATGACCGAAGGATATCTTCTATTACTTGGTTCACTCTTTCTTTCTGGCCATCTGTCTCAAGGTGATAGGTTGTACTGAGATCTAAGAAAGTTCCCACTGCTTTGAAGAATGCAGTCCAAAACCTTGACGTAAACTTAGGATCGCTATCGCTCACTATCCTTCTAGGTAAGCCATGCAACTTGAAAATCCTTGAGGAAGACTCTGGCAACATCCACTGCAGTGTAGGTTTCTTTTACTGGAATTAGATGGGAAACCTTGGTTAGTCTATCAACTACCACAAAAATGGAGTTGTAACCTGATTGCACTGACAGTAGTCCAGTAACAAAATACATACTGACACATTCCCACTTCATCTGTGGAATGTCTAAGGGATGCAGTTTCTTGGTATCTTATTTATTTCTACCTTGACTCTTTGACATGCTAAACATTGCTGCACATGATTAAGTACATCCCTTTTGAGTCCTAGCCAAAAGAAACTCTTCTTTACAGACATGTAGGTCTTTATGAAACCTGGATGTCTAGCTATCGGGCTATCATGGGCTTCTCCTCAGAATTTTTCCTTTTGTTTCCTCATCATTGGGAATGCATAGCTGATTATTTTAATACATGCATCCTTCGTCCAATCTATACCCAAGAACTCGACTCATTTCTTGAGGAGTCTTGCTTTCCTGCATCAGTAGGGTAGCAATAGGGGCAAAGAATTTATCCTGCACGATCTTCTCTCTTGCTTCACTGATCAATGGATTTGACACCAATGTTATTGTTGCAAGCAAGGAGGCTTTCCTATTGAGATGAGCGCATATGCTACCACATTTTCCTTCCCTGGTCGGTACTTAATCTCAAAATCAAATTCCTGCAAGGTCTGCATCCACCTTCTTTGATGCATGTTGAGATCCCTTTGGGTGAAGATCCACTTCAGACTTTGATGATATGTCATCAAGGTGAATCTCTATCCCAAGAGATAATGTCTCCATAGCTTTAGAGCATAAACTGCTGAGAGTAACTCCAAGTCATGGACAACATAATTTCTCTCATGCGTTCTGAGTTTTCTGGATTCATAGGCTATTGCATGACCTTCTTGCATAAGTGCACCTCCTAGGGCAAAGCCGCTGGCATCAGTTACTACTTCAAAGGGTATGGAAAAATCTGGCAATTTAAGAATAGGGTTAGTTAATAAGGCTGTCTTTAGCTTATCAAAAGCACTTTGACACATAGCAGTCCAATGAACTAGGGTACTCTTCTTGAGAAGGTTGGTCAAGCATACCTGGGTATAAAGATTCGATACCACCTAGTTAATCCTAAGAATCCTTTGACTTCTTTCATTGTCTTGGGCTCTAGCCAATATATGACTGCTTGGATTTTAGTGGGGTCAGCAGAAATCCCATCCTTAGATACTATAAATCCCAAGTATTCGACATGGTCAACAGAGAAAGTACACTTGCTCTTTTTTGCAAAGAGTTGGTGCTTCCTTAGGATCTCCAAGACTTTACGCACATGATCTTCATGATCTGCTACATTCTTAGAGTATACCAGAATGTCATCGAAGAAGACAAGAACAAATTCATCCAAGTATTCTCCGAGGATGTCCTGCATGAGGCGATTAAACGTGGCTGGAGCATTTGTTAATTTGAATGGCATGACTGTAAATTCATAATGCCCATAACGAGTATTAAAGGCTGTCTTTGGGATATCTTGATCCTTGATCTGATCTGGTAATATCTAGATTTAAGATCTATCTTTGTGAACATTTGGGTTCCACTTAACCGATCCAAAAGTTCATCAATCCTAGGGATAGGATATTTATTTTTGATTGTGATTTAATCCTCTGTAATCAATACAAAGTCTTAATGTTCTATCTTTCTTTTTCTGAAAGAGAACGGGCGCACCCCAAGGGGAAACACTGGGTCTTACGAATCCTTGCTATAACAACTATCTTAACTACTCTTTAAGTTCTATGGCTTCTGGTACTGGCATCTTGTATGCACGCTGCTGGGCTATCGACTGAGCTCTAGGGGCTAGCTCTATCTCATGATCTACTTCATGAGTTGGTGGAGGCATCTCAGTCAGCTGTTCTGGGAATACATCAGTATACTCACTTAACCACTCAGGTTCCTTAGCCGACACAGATAGCTTGCTTCTTTCTGAGTCCTTTTAGCAACTTAGAAGCTTTGACTAACTATAGAACTGGGGATCCGAAAATTCTAGTTCCTTGAACTTGATTCCTGTGGAAGGTCAAGGAAAGAGATGGTTCCATAGTGACAGTGAATGTCAGCTTGATTCTTATGGAGCCAATCCATTCCAAAGGATTCCGTCATAGATTCCCAAAGGTAAGACTCTGAACTCGCAGTCTGTTATATTCCCATCTAGATTAAACTGAGTACGGTCTGTCTCATGGTGTGTGAAAATAATCTTTCCACTGGCCAATTCTACTTACATAGGTTTTCTTGTTTTCTGATCTAGGACTAACTTACACAAACATCTTGGGGAAATAAAAGAATGCGTATTGCCTGAATCAATCAAAAGCTTAAAGTGCTTACCCTTGTACTCTGCTAGAGTATGAATGACCGAGAACTGACGATTCTGCCGTTGATGTTCAATGGTAGCATAAATCTGTCCTCTTTCTTCCTCCACTACATCAGCTATTGTGGCAACTCTGGCTGCTGCTGTCTAGGGTGGAACTCTCTCTCTCTGGCTTCCCCAATTCTGGGAAGACTACTCTCCATTGAGGCTGCACGCTGAGCTGGCATTCTTTTGCCCTGACTTTGGCGAGAGGGACCTTGATTAGATTGATACGAAGGGGTCGGTCTCGGCACTCTAGGACCTTGGCTTCCCTGGCCCATTGACATAGAAGGAGTTGGGAAGTCCTTGAGCTGGTGCCCAAAACCTTGACAGCCAAAACATCTGTTCTCACTTCTAAGCTCTTCCTTCTGCATCCTGGAAAGAGTCGGAGTTTCAAAAAATGTGTTTCGAGGGAAAAGTCCATCCTTCCATTCTGAAACTTCCCATATCTTGGGTTTGATCAAGACCTTGTTGTACATCCTGGGGTTTGGAATCTTTTGAAAGACGAGGGTGTTGGCTTCGGCGGGGCCTTGGTAACAAAGGCCTTGGTGAAATCCTTCGCCATCCACACTGCTTCGGCCATCCACACTGCTTCGGCCATAGAAATTGGCTTATCATTCTTCACCAAGGTATCTAAAGGTTCGTTTATTCCCCGAATGAACTTGGCCATCAATTGTTCTTCATCCCAGCGGTGGCGAGTATTTAAGGAGGAGAGAGAATGCTTGGTGATATTCCTCTGTAGTTTGGCTTTCCTGGGTTAGCTCTAGGAACTCATTCATCTTTGTTTCCAAGACGCTTGGAGGACAAAATCTCTTTCTGAGGTATGCTTTGAGATCATCCCATGTCTAGGTGTTCCAATCCAAGCGGTTTGTCTCGTAGTGGTTCCTCCACGCTACTCTGGTTGTCTCTACGATCTTCAGCCTGGCAAGAGCCACCTTACTTTTTTTGTTGTAACCTATGACATCGAATTACTCCTCCATAGCTTTGATCCACTTTTCTACAGCCTCACCTAAGTGTTCCCCTTCACCCTTGAAGGGACTTGGCTGAGATTTGTGTAGAGCTTTATGAACGTCAGGGTCAAGCTCATCCTCATCCGTGTGAGGATTTGGCTGTCTACCACGTTGCGCACATCTCATGATTCTGCCAAAATGATACATCGTTAAATTTTCTATTCGACTTCATTCCGAGATTCTAAGACTTAAGTTCAAAAATAATTCCTTTAAATAAGGTAATCGTTCTACGACATACATCCTGAGAAAACTGAACTTATTCCTTTAAACTCAATATCTGGTGCTCATAATCACTTAGACAACTGGAATTTTGGCAAAACATTCTTTATTTACATAAGGTTTATAATATATACATAGAGGAACATGGCTCTAAAATTCAATGCCTCAATTGCATACGCATGAAGTGGCGATACTACGATGTGGACATGCCGTGATACATGGGTGCCCTCATTGCCATTGGTGCTACAATCCTACTCCTCGTCACATAAAACGGCTGGGAAGCCTAAAAATATGACAAGTGACCATAAAATCTTGAGGTGTGGGGTGATAAAGTATAACACCACGAACCACCCCTAGTCTCATTAAAACCATAGCTAAAGAGACGTTCTGTCTCAGTCTCTATCTAATTGCAATAGGCATGGATAGTATACTTTGCCTCATAGATCTCCGCAAGAAGCATGGCATCCTTGATGGTTTCGGGTCTTTGAATCTACAACAACCTTGATGTTGTTTTGTAGCCCTTTGATAAACTTCCTCAATTTATACTCCTCACTCAAGCCTTCCACATGAAGGGAAAACTTCATAAACTTGTGCACATAGTCCTTGACATTGCCCATTTGAGTGAGGTCATCCCATTTCTCCACCATCCTTGATCTATTGAGGGCTGAAATAAAGGTTCTCCTCATCTCATTCTTGAAATCTTCTCAAGTAGTGATCAAATAGCCATGAGCATTCAAGTGCCACCACCATGCATGAGCACAACCTTCTAGATGCAAAGTAGTAAACAAAACCTTGGCCCTATCACTATTACGAGGACTAAGCTCAAAGTAAAGCTCCATCTTGTCAATCCATTATTCAAACTCCTCATTGGTTGAGCCTTAACCCTTGAACTTAGTAAAATTCAACTTGCCCTTCACTCCCTTAAACTCATCTTCATAACCACCTTGATGATGAACATGTGGTCTATGCTCCATTGGTCTAACATGATATCCCCCAAACTCATTGAAGTGGTGAGGTCTACCATGATTAGGTTCCATCCCATTAAAATGATGATCCATCTCATCAAAGTGATGACTATTCATGTGTGAAGGATGATGACTATTCATGTGTGAAGGATGATGACTATTCATCTCATCAAAGTGATGACTATTCATGTGTGAAGGATGATGACCCATCTCATCGAAGTGTTGTCCACTCATGTGTGGATGATTCCAATTTCCATTCACCCTTGATTCTTCCAAAACTATGCCTTTGCTTTTGTCCACATTTCTCTCTTGCATTGATGAAACCCCATTAGGCATATACCGGGCATACTTGTTCCACCTTTATGCATCAATGATGGAGGCATCTTGTCCTTTCCAAGAATAGACCCATGATTCCCATCAACATGGTGCATACTAGCGTGAGGAGTATGTGATGCATTTGTATGTGAAGGTCCCACAAAGATCCATAAGCTTGTGGCCTCATTGGTGGAAAAATGTTTGGTGGGATAGGTCCACCATAAGCTTCTTGCCTTTATCCGCATCTTGGGTCAAGCTTGAGATCCCATTATGCAACTCCTTGCTCATAGAGTCAAACTTATCCACCATGAACTGAAATCTTTGGTCCATCCTTTCAATCATAGTTTGCATGAGATTAATCATGTTATTTATGTTCATGTTCCCGCCTTCTTTAGGTATTTGTGGAACATTTGCCTCTTGGCGTACCCCTTCAATGACATTTCCACTAATTTCATCTTGCATAGCTGCTTGAGCATCCTGTCCAATTACTATCCACACTTCCCCCTTGCATTGGTAATGTCTCGAACCCATTCAAAGGCATGCACCACATCAATTTGTACCTTGGGCATCAAAAAAATTGACACCACCTCCTTTGTATTTGCAACAAAATCTCAATATAAAGTCAATTGAAATTCAATTGCAACACTATATTCATTGCTTGCCAAATCTTTGCCCATCAAAATGCATCCGCCTGTTAAGAGCACTCGGAAGTCAATGTAGAGCGTTGAAGCTTGACGATCTCCTGGCCAAGCTCAACCAACCCCCTTACTCAAGTTTGAAATCTGAGAGCAAAGGCTTGGGCCAAGTCTTCTCACCACCATAGTACCTAATCCTCTTCCTTTTACCACGGCACTCACGGCAAGGAAGATTCAAGAAAACTCTCCCCTTAGCCTCTCCGCCTATATGCTAAGGTACTCCTCTACCACAAACTAGATTCTACAATGGAAATAGCTTGCAATAGAAGAGTAGAAGTAGGGGTTCACCTACTACAAATGGCACTTATAGATGTATGCCGATTTCCATCAATACAAGAGTTTAATGGTGATGATGAGGATTTCAAGGGTGAGCTTCAAAAGGATGTCTTCCCATGTACTACATCAATCACTTGCCTTTCACCATGAGCTCAAATAAACACATAAAAGGCATCTCAAAGAAGCATAATCCCAACATCATGCATCCAAATAGCTCAATGTACTCCTCTATCCACCATTTATGCATCAATCAAGCCAATATAGAAATATAATTGCCATTTGAATCAGATCAATTTGATATGGATTCAAATGCATTCCCATGTTTGCATGTATGGCCATCATGACAACCCCATACAATCAAGAAATGGCATGGAAGCTCCATTACTCATGTATCTTGATCAAGAGCTTGAAATTGCATTCAATGGAGCTTAAATGGTGAAAAGTAAAGCTTATATTGAAAGATAATGCTCTCTTTTTTTTCCCCTTTCCTTTCTTAATGAAAAAATGCAGAAATTTTTAGCCCAAAGAAGACCAATAGCTCACCATTGTTCCTATCTTTGTAAGATTTAAAGGCATCAAAAAGAAAGAAGCCATTCAATTGAAAGCATCCATTGGAAACCTTTTGTGAAGCAATGGGACCATTGGAAACCTTGTGTGACCTTGTGTGAAGTAATGGAAATGGTTTACCATGAAAACACAGCTTCAATGGTGCTGTAAGAAAAAACGCGCAGCCGCCACTGCTAATACGCGCTACAGTCCGCCTCTGCCTCTCCCAAATGATCAAATCTTTGCTTGCTTAAGATTCTCCAAGCTTAACCAAGCGTCTTGTGACCTTGAAGTTCCACAATGAAGTGAAAATAGGCAAAATGACGACCAGTGCTTCTCCATCAATCGACCTTCACGGCCCTCAAAGGCGGCTTGAAGTAGATCTATGTGAAGCTCTTGATGTGCCTATGCAAAATCCTAAGTCAATGCTAGTGCTAAGCTATAGATTGAAGCCCTATTTCCTCAAGATTAAGCAAGAAGAAGAGGAAGATTAAAAACGTTTTTGGATTAGCAATTTTTCCCAAATTTGATCGCATGATTTAAAATTAGGAGCGAATCCCTCAAAATCTAGTCCTCTATCATCCCATGGCCCCAAAATTTAGGAAAGGTGAATTCAAAAGATCAATTTCACTCAAACAAGAACAATTCCACACAACAAGATCATCATGTCCCCATCTCTTGATCAAGAAAATCGAGAAATCTAAGAATTCCTCAAATTTTCTTGAAACTAAGGTGAAAATGGATCAAAGACATAGCTCCGATACCAATGAAGGAAACTAGCATCTAGATTAGCCTTGATTTAGCCTAATTATCCTTGGATTAGCCTAGATTAAGATGATTAGCCTAGGTTTAGAGAGAGAAGAGAGAGTAAATGACTTGTATTATGATGGTTATCAAAAGGTACCCAAAATATGGCATATGTGACCTATATACATGACCCCCCTTTCAGACTATCATAAGTGTTGTCAATGGGCATGGTCAATTGGCCTTGGGCCCATTATTCATATGAGACCATTCCACTTTGTTACAAAAATGGTCAACACCACAAGGGAAGAAGGATAACGGATCTTATTGAAGGTGAGGCATAAAAAGGCGGATAGATTTGGGTGCCACTCTACTCAACCAAAGTTTACATTAGTTGCCTAAGAAAAAACCATTCCCATTGTGCTTCCTCTTAAGCATGTTACTTGCGATTCTTTTGCTATTGTGGTGTCAACACGGACTTGTACACGAACCCTCAAATTGACTGTTAGACATTGTGAAATGTTAAGGCCCTAGGACCTAATAACTAAAACCAAAGAAGTACCAGATGTGAGTTCCTTGAAGAGGAAAGAAGTAACTCATTTAATAACTTTATTCCCTAAAGCCTAGCCCAAGAAAGTAGGAGGGGAAGGGGTGTCTGTGTATGTGTGTGAGGGGGGGGGAGGGGGGGGGACTCAACTGGTGCTTAATCGCCTCCCCAGAGTAAACCGCTTATTCACTTCTAGAGCCCACGTGTAGAGAGAGATTCAAAGGTCCTAGGCCAACCCATAACCTTAATTGAATTTTCCTTTATCTATGCTTTTATTTATGGATGAAATGGAGTAAGAATACTCTCCTTTAGTTAAAGATTATACGGACAAACTTGAATTGTCATCGGCGGCAGCTAGCCCCGCCAATTCAGAAGAGCTTTTATTTTAGACCCTTTTTAATGATATTGATGTTAAAAAATTAAGTAGGAACCCTTAGGCTAAGGGTCCTCGATAAATGTGGAGCCCACCCCCCCTCTCTCTCTCTCTCTTAGACCCACAACCTATCTCTCTCTCCTTTCTCTTTGATGAATGACAAGACTCTTTCTCTTGTCTCTTGTGCATTACGCCATCACCTCGCCATTGCCAGTTCCTCCTCCTCTTGCCTTTGCTCTAGAGCTTTATCATGGACCTACGCACAAAGCTTAGCTTTATCTAGATTTACAATGCGTGCGTGCGTGTGTGTGTGTGTGAGAGAGAGAGGGAGAGAGTGACAGAGGGAGGGAGAGAGAGAGAGAGAGAGAGGAATGTGGTGATGTACACGTGAGGAAAGGAGAGCGATGACAGAAAGAAAGTGACTAGAGTTTTTTTGTTCAACAAATTTTGCCGATAGATTTTTTCTTTTTAACGCATGTGCCCAATCCCTACAGCTACTCGATGTCTCACACACAAAAGACTTGCAATTGTTTTGTGTGAGAAAGAGAGAGATGCATCGAGCGGAGACGTGTGGCGGCCACGTGTATATTGTGCAAGAGTTCCTCAAAGAGAAAGAACTCAAGCCATTTAGGTGTGAAAAACACACAAGTTTTTTAAAACTCATCGAGGCCCAGGCGCATGTGTGAAAAACAAACAAGGTCATTTCCTATTTAAGGCGAGTGCGTAAGCGAGAAGCTGAGGGTCAGGCTTCTTGTAGACGGAATTTTGGGATGTGAATGGCGTAGTGTTCACCTCAGAGCCGCTGGCCGCTGCTTTTAAGGCCGCGCCGCCCCCCCCCCGACACACACACACACAAGCGCGCAGGCACAATCGCAGCCAACATGAAGAGCCGCCCTACTTACGCCCAGGTAAGATTCTCCTCAATTGGCTTCTTCTTGCAGGTGCATGTTAGCTGGTACTTATGAGGCAACTATTATATGGTATTGATGCATGTTAGGATGTTTTAATGCAGATGTGCGCGGAGGCCATCTCGTCCCTGGCAAGGCGCGGAGGATCAAGCTCACAGGCCATCGCCAAGTTTTTGGAGAGCAAATATCATGACGCCGCCCTGCCGCCCACCCACCGCTTCCGCCGCCTCCTCTCCCTTCGCCTCAAGCACCTGGTAAATCACAGCCTGCTGCTGAAGAACAAGGCCTCTTACAAGCTCACACGGCCTGCCCGCCGCCGCTTCTTGCTTCCATCATCCAAGTCAAGGCAGCAGCAGACAGCCTCTACGAAGTCCATGTCGGGGGCTCCTACTCCTCCTCCTCCTCTCCCTCTTCCCCTTCTGCATGACATGAGCCATGATGATGCAAACACGGCCAGTGCAACCGATTCCGCGAGTACTGAAGCCGGCCAATTTGATGCAGTGCAGCTGGGCATGGATCAATCTGGCGCGCCCAATATGACTACCGAAATATTAAGCACCTCCTCCTCATCCAGCTCCGTCTCACCGCGCAAACGGCGCCGCGCACTCCTCAAGCAGCTCGTCGTCAGCTTGCGATCTGTGGATGCTTCGGGGCTGCACATGACGACAGTGATGACGTCCAGCCCGGCTAATTCTGTCATGCACAGGAGAAGACTCCGCCGCATCTAATTATCATGAATATTGCTCTACCTATTAACGTCTCTGTTGTAATATCTGGTTTTCTCAAGAGCAAGCTAATTATTTCACAGCATTACCCCCGCCCCCCCCCCTTCTCTCTCTCTCTCTCTCTCTCTCTCTCTCTCTCTCGCTCTCGGTATGTGAGTATCCATGAACTAGGCATGGACTCAATTGAGACGTCAACTATTCTACATTCGGTGCATTCTTAACTTTTTTGAAAATTGGTGTTATCAATGTCTTGCCAATTGACTCTGATTGTATCTCCACTAATTGTTGTAATTAATCTTTTGACTAAATGTTGTTTTCCTTAAGATCAAGCTAATTATTTCAGAGCACCCTCCCTCTCTCTCTCTCTCTCTCTCTCGACAGACCAACTTTAATATGCGAGTATCTATGAAGGCATGGCCTCTTGCGTGATGGGCAACAATTGAGAAGTCAACCCTGCAGCCAGTCTTGCCAATTAGCCATGTGCAGCCAGTCTTCGTGTGCTATAAGGCAATACGTTTAGATGACAACATGCTAGAAGATGATCATGCTACGAGATGTTCCTCACTAAACCAAGTGAAGCAATGGCAAAAGAAAGATCGATCTCAGAATTGACATTCCCAGAAGCCTTGTTTAAAACATTATAGCAGACATCTATAAGACAGGATGAAAACCTTCAAAACCAGACATCCTTAATGCCTCT
The DNA here is from genome assembly GCF_041138505.1 of Cibotium barometz. Lineage (NCBI taxonomy): Eukaryota > Viridiplantae > Streptophyta > Polypodiopsida > Cyatheales > Cibotiaceae > Cibotium > Cibotium barometz. The sequence goes on along the minus strand of NC_141058.1, from coordinate 47,322,018 downwards.
AAAAGTGAGGAGTGAAATTCCTTGTGTTGAATGTAATCAATACGACCATCCCAATCCTCATTGTGCATACAAGGCACCTATTCTTCTATACTGCATATATTGTAAAACCTTTGACCATGATAGTAAAAAGTGTCCCGCTTCATCCACAATGGACTCAAAACCTCCATCTCCCGTGCATCAAACTGAAACAGTCCAAAGGGTAAAAACTGCTCATTCAAGAAGTAGTTAATCGGACACTTCAGCGTTTCTATTGTCATGGACCTCACAAGGTGGCAGACTGCACAGTTTGGAATACTTCCATGCCCATAGTCTCTGACACCTTGCGACCAATGTGTGAACGATGTGGCATTGATCACATGTTCCAAGATTTCCCAAGACGAGTTGCTTCAATGCAACTTGTCTCACAAAATACAACTCTTAACATCTTAAGTGTATAAAACGGGTAATTGTTCACAATGCCATTGAATGTGCTTACACGTTTACAAGCCAAGGCATGACAAATAGTCAAAAAGAACATAAAAGACAATCCTCAACATGGGTCAAAGAACATGTTTTAAAATAGAATCTAAAAGAGAAAACAAAACCTTCTAAACCCAAGAAAAACAAGGGACTACAAAAAACTGTTGAAACCAAGGTCGAATTAAAAGACAGGGAAAAGGAGCCTGTAGAGGACATAAACCCAAAAGGGGACATAAACACAAAAGAGCCAAAAGTTATACATGATGCAGAAGTATCTACCTCAAAGACCACAACACAAACCACAACACCCATATGTGCGACATAGGATAGAAAAACCCAAAAGAAAATTCGATCTCGTCGCATTGGTAACATAATGAAAAACTGACAGACCAAAGAAAGTCAAAGAATGAAATAAGTGCTAGTACATCACTAAGTGAGGATGAAACAAGTTCTAGTACATCACTAAGTGAGGATGAAACAAGTTCTTACTCTTCTCTCAATGTACTACAGAGACCAATCAAGAAACTAGACCCACCCAACCACCCCAAATGGATAATGATGATCACATGACATATGCGAAATGCAAAAAGCAAGCTCAGGAGAGCATGCTTAGCTTGGTTGAATGTCTTAGAGCATTACCCCCCCTCCCCTTCTCTCTCTCTCTCTCGCTCTCGCTCTCGGTATGTGAGTATCCATGAACTAGGCATGGACTCAATTGAGACGTCAACTATTCTACATTCGGTGCATTCTCAACTTTTTTGAAAATTGGTGTTATCAATGTCTTGCCAATTGACTGTGATTGTATCTTCACTAATTGTAGTATATATGTGTAATTAATCTTTTGACTAAATGTTATTTTCCTTAAGATCAAGCTAATTATTTCACAGCACCCCCCCCTCTCTCTCTCTCTCTCTCTCTCTCTCTCTCTCTCTCTCTCTCTCTCGACAGACCAACTTTAATATGCGAGTATCTATGAAGGCATGGCCTCTTGCGTGATGGGCAACAATTGAGAAGTCAACCCTGCAGCCAGTCTTCGTGTGCTATAAGGCCATAATTTCTTTACGGATGGACTACAAATCCATTGAAAATTCCACTTTAAAAAAGTGACACTTTTGTAATTTTCCAATGGTGCCACGTGTCTTTTCCACTTAACGACAATACAAAGATTGCTGGGAGATAAAAGGCACATTATCTAGAATCTACTTTAGAAAAATTCAAAACATTTTAAGCGTACCTAACATATGCAAGGTCTACTAAAAACGGTTCAAATGAGATTATGACACTTAGTGCAATGAAGCACAAGCTAAGGTCAAAAACATGTAAATAATGGGTCATGAGAACAAGGTTATTATAAATAGGGCCTTGGGTTCATTGTAGGGATCTTTTTAGTCATTTACATGTACTCATGGCTCTTTTCTTGGAGATGGTCATTCATGGTCTAGGACTCATGGCAAGTTTGATAGCCATCCTCATAGTGAGAGATTAAATAATTTAGGCCTTATATACATATGTGCTTGTTTCCCATCAAATGGATACTAGAATTGGTCTTTTGTAGGTTTGATTCCTTGATTCTTAGCATTTCAATTGGTATCAATGCTTTGCTTTTGATCCACTCTCTTGAATTTTCTTGAAAATCTTTTGAGTGTTGTTGATTTTCTTGATTTTCTAAGTTTTCTTGATCAAGAAGATAGATATGATGACCTTGAATGGATAAATTTTCTCTTCTTGGTTCATTTCCTAAAGCTTTTGGGACCATAGGTTTACTGAGGACCAAATTTTGTGTTAACCACATATTGGTTACACATCTCTATGACAACTGCGTCTGCATACTTACGTAAAGGGTGCCCTCACTATATTGTAAATCCCGTCATTTAAAGAGAGAAAAATGTACCCTTCATTGTGTACATGAACATTTTTATTAAAGACCTAAAGACGCTCCCAAGTATTGAGCTTCGAAGGACAAACAAGAGGATCTTGGTTAGTTGGCTAACCATAGAGAAAAGCCTTGTAACTATGTTTTTGGGTGCCTCGGGTCACTTACTACCGGGTAGCCTAGTAAAAAAAGGTTTGGAACTATAAAAGACAATTTCTCTTGTTTATAACACATTCTCCCATTTGTGCAATAGAAGTGGAGTGTGCTCTCTTCTTCTCTCTTGCAACTCTAATCTAGCATGTGTGGTGTACTTGGGATTAGGGTTTGGGAGTGATTTGTGCTAATCACTTGTTCTCTCATGCTTCCCTCTTGCTTCTTCTCTCCCTTTTGCTTGAGTGATTACGCTACCATCGTGATTGTCTTCCGCGGAGATCCCACAAGATCTTCGAGAGAGAGGTTGCACCACCCGTTGGATTAGCAACCGCCCCCCCTTCTCCTCTCTCTCTCTCTCTCTCTCTTTCTCTCTCTACATGACCTCAATTGAGTATTCTACATTCGGTGCATTCTTAACTTTTTTGAAAATTGGTGTTATCAATGTCTTGCCAATTCATTGTGATTGTATCTTCACTAATTGTAGTATATATGTGTAATTAATCTTTTGACTAAATGCTTTTTTCCTTAAGATCAAGCTAATTATTTCATAGCACCCCACCTCTCTCTCTCTCCACAAAAGGCATGGCCTCTATCAACATTAATATGAGAGTATCTATGAAGGCATGGCCTCTTGCGTGATGGGCAACAATTGAGAAGTCAACCTTGCAGCCAGTCTTGTTCTACAAAAAGCAGGAGATTCTCTACAACTGCCGATTAATGATAAGGCCACAATTTCTTTACGAATCCATCAAAAATTCCACTTTAAAGAAGTAACACTTGTAATTTCCCAATCGTGTCACGTGTCTTTTCCATTTAGCAACAATATAAAGATTGCGGGGAGATAGAAGCTAGACACATTATCTAGAATGTACTTTAAAAAAATTCACAACATTAAAGTTAAGAGCGAGTGGGGGGTGCTTGAGAGCGATCGGATCTCCTACTTGTCGTGCATGCACATAGCGAGTGGGTGAGTGGTGATTTTATTCAGCGCATGCGAGTGGGTGAGTGGTGATTTTATTCAGCGCATGCGAGTGCATGACCAATGTACGTCGACGGGTGGTCGGCGTATTGGGTCTTGCATGGCGGTCGTTTCTAGCGGTTGACTCCTTCGCGAGCGAGTGGGGGTGCTTGAGAGCGATCGGATCTCCTACTTGTCGTGCATGCGCATATCGAGTGGGTGAGTGGTGATTTTATTCGGCGCATGCGAGTGTATGACCAATGTACGTCGACGGGCGGGTGGTCGGCGTATTGGGTCTTGCATGGCGGTCGTTTCTAGCGGGTGACTCCTTCGCGAGGATGAAGGGGTGATTGGATGGGAGATCGGAATCCGAAGGCAGAGGAGGAGATGAAGCGCAGAGGTGAGGAGGTTGAGGTGGAGTGTGTCAAAAGGAAATGTGTTCCTGATTGGCTTAACGACCGACTCTATAACCATGTGAAAAGTAAGGTATGCTTGAACTTGAGCCAAGATTTCATCAGGAGCCAGGTAGGGTTATTCTCAATGTGTAGCATGTTTCTTTTCTGTCCAGGCAAACCTCCGTCGAAGGGAGAATTAGGTAGGTGGCTTCAAGAAACTATTTTGCATGATTGTGCTGTGTCTAAGATTTTCTATCTAGGTAAGGGTTTTTTCAATGTGTTGTTTATCAAAGGACAGTCTGTGTCTGAGTTATTTGCCAAGGGTCCCTTGTTCTTTATTGAAAGGTTGATACATGTCTTTCCCTTCGACCCTTTGTTTAATGTCAATAAAAGCTATCAGATTGCGTGCCCAGTTTGGGTTGAGGTGATTGGATTGCCTCCTTGGCTTAGACCAGCGCTGCGCGACATAGCTCAGTCCCTTGGCTTGGTGTTGTTTGTCCCTGGTAATGAGGTAGGAGGAAAACAGGGTAACAGTGTATGCATCACATGGAACCCCTCTAATGAGACTCCTAAATCTATTGAGGTTGACCTAGGTCAACTAGGTAAATTGGAATTAGGCCTTAAGTTTGGTGCATTTCTTGGGGCTTGCTTCAAGTGTGGGGCTTTTGGTGGGCATATTGCTAAAGACTGTCCGGCCGTGGAATCCACAAGGGAGGAGCCTAAAGAGGTGAATAGGGGGGAAGCGACAAGGAGAGTGGTATGTTGAAGACTCAGAAAGCTAATTCAAAAGGGAAGGAAGTGGTGTTAGATATTGGAGAGAATAAGAAAGAAGGAGGTTGGGATAAAGCTAAGACCAGAACCAATGTTAGGTAGATAAGGCCGAAGCTAGGAAAGCCCAGAGCAGTAGAGGTTATGAGAGAACATGAGGAATGGGAGGGGGGAGAATCAGGATTCTATTATCTTCTCTAACCCTTATAGCCCATTGCTTGAAAGAGAGAACTCCTTAGTGGTAGAACAATTTTCTGATAGAGCTTTGAGTGAAACTAGAAAGGAGATTGATCTTGTTCAGAATAGCCAGAAGGAATGTGAGGAAGTGGAAATGGTTCCAGAAACTCCATTAACATGATGAATCATAAAGAGTTCAAAGGATGCACGTGGAACGTGAAAGGGATCAAAGACAAGAAGAAAAATACCATACTTTGGGACTTAGTGAAGTCTTGGGACTTGTCTGTTTTGGCTGTATAGGAACACAATCTTTTTGGCAAAATATCTAGGATAAATAGTTTTAGGGAGTGGGATATTTTTTATGGCGATATTAATTCTGGCTATAGCGGGGTTATGACTATAGCTAAGAGGGATCTTAACCCTAGTATCATAGCTAATCATCCAAAGGGAAGAATTTTGATAGTAGAGATTATAGTAAATGGTGAAAGAATATGGGTCATTAATGTCTATGGGGCTCATAATCATAAGGTTAGGAGTTGTATGTGGGATTGGATTGCTAGGGTAAATGTTCAAGTGCCTTGCATTGTATTAGGGGACTTTAATATGGTAGAGTGGTTGACAAATGTGGTGGGGAAAGAAAAAGGGAAGTGGGAAGATCTTAGAAGAGGTTTGGGGTGGGCTCAAGGATAGTTTGTGCCTTGGGGATCGGAGAGACAAACCGGGGCAGAGTCAGGAAGAAGCAAAGCTAATGTGAAGGTCATCATGGTCATCATGGGGGCCTAAGCAGGACTAAGTGGAGGGACTTTGCACCTTGGTGAACAGGTACATGCAGATTCTGGCGTAAAGGTCAAGACCGCCTGAACAGGTTTCGGAACAGTTTGTTGGCTGGAGCATGGCAAAGCAAGTCTTGGTGTCAAGGCAAGCTAGAGCACGCAGTCACGTCGCCAATTTTGTGGGGATTGCGGGACTCTCAAGCAGGGGCTTGAAGTTCGGGCCATTTAGATGAAAAGAAGAAAATACAAAAACATGCACCGCTTTTCATTTGTAAACGGGTTTGACATTGACCTTGCTGATGGCTATAAAGTAGGTCCCGCGGCTAATTACTATCTATCACTATGCACATAGAGCATTCTGTGAGGCACATGCAGTCAACCTTTGGTTTCAAAAGTAATTGACGAGGGCATCAATTCTATAAAGGGGGGTGTATGTGAGGTGGGATTTTTATCCGAAGGGACATGGTGCCTTGAGGGTATGCTATCCCTCCCCGAATAGTTTGCCTCTATATGGGGAGGAGGTGCAAGGAGAGGCAAAGCCGGGTAGGCACGTTAGGCCTTCCCGGGTGCGGGGGAGGTTCCGTGGGTGCCAAGTGCCCCGGGGGTTGCCCTCCCCGCCTTGATGGTGATCGGGCCAAATGTGGAGTCGGGACCGAGAACGGTGGAAAAATAGCCGACCGGCAAGCCGTGCCATGCTGACGGTGGATCATGGATGCGACCGGGCCGGCGGATCATGGATGGCACGCAAGGCCCGAGACAAGGCCAAGGGAGCCGAGCCGAGCACGAAGGCAAGCCCCGCAAGGAAAACGCGCAAGATGGAAACGGTCCCGTGATGCCTTTGCCGCACGCGGCCTTCCACAATCCATGCTTCATGAAACGGCTCCATCGGCCGGTCGAGTGTGTCTGGCACGTTTTCCTTGCGGGTCTCACGGATCACTTGCGTTTGTGCCCGGCTCGGCTCCCTTGGCCTCATCTCGGGTCTTGCCTTCCATCCTTGACCCGCCAGCCGCCCGATCGCGTTGGATGGGCCGCGTCTCGGCCCGTCGACAGCACGGCACGGCTCGCCGTCGTCGGTCGGTCGTTTTTCCACCGTTCTCGGTCCCGACTCACATTCAACCCAATCACCATCAAGGCAACAGGGAGGGCAACCCCCAGGGCACTCGTCGGCACCCATGGAACCTCCCCTGCACTCGGGAAGGCCTAACATGCCTACCCGCCGGTGCGTGAGTGCATTCCTAAGGTGCCTACCATGGGTCCGTGCTTTGCCTCTCCTCCCCATATAGAGGCAAACTATTCGGGGTGGTGGGCTAGCATACCCTCAAGGCACCATGTCCCTTCGGATAGAAATCCCACCTCACAAGGCAAACTATTCGGGGCGGGCTAGCATACCCTCAAGGCACCATGTCCGTTCGGATAGAAATCCCACCTCACATACATCCCCCCTTTATAGAATTGACGCCCTCGACAATTACTTTTGAAACCAAAGTTTGAGTGCATGTGCCTCATAGAATGCTCTATGTGCATAGTGATAGATAGTAAATACTTGGGAGGTCTTTACCCTGCTTTATAGCCATCAGCAAGGTCAGTGTCTAACCCGATACAAATGAAAAACGGTGCATATTTTTGTATTTTCTTATTTTCATCTACATGGCCCGGACTTCAAGCCCCCTACTTGAGAGTCCTCCAATCCCCGCAAAAACTGGCGAGGGGACTGCGTGGTCTCGCCGTGGCTCCTGTCTGAGGAGCTGAGTAGTAAGAGTGATTACCTGAGGTAATGCAGTGTTGCCCGGAATGCATAAGCCTTCAAGGAAGACAAGACTTGTCTGTCGAGTTGACACCAACTTGGTTGCAACATCTTTACTTCAAATCTGACTTCACATTCCTCTTCGTTGGAGCGTTGTCTTGAGCCTTGTTGCTCGCCGATGCCCCTTGAGCTCTTTGTGCAAAATCTTTTATGGACAAGAGTTGGCCACCTCACTGACTCCAACTTGGTTTGCCCCATCTTGTGCCACTTCCAACTCTGCACTTGGTTGTCGTGGACCTTGATGCCTTGCTTCAACCTATTCGATACATAAGTGCATTGATTCTCTGTGACAAAGTGCCTTTGGCCCCACTTGACACCAAAAGTGAAACCACCGCGAACCTTTGGCATTCAAACCTTTGCAATTCTTTGGCTTTGGTTCTATTGACTTAAGTGCTCTAGCTTGCCTTGACACCAAGACTTGCTTTGCCATGCTCCAGCCAAACTGTTCCGAAACCTGTTCAGACGGTCTTGACCTTTACACCAAAATCTACCTGTTCTTGTTCACCAAGGTGCAAAGTCCCTACACACTATCCTGCTTAGGCCCCCATGACAACATGATGACCTTCACATTAGCTTTGCTTCCTGACTCTGCACCATCACCTTGAACCTTTACGTTCAGAATGTGTCTTGTCGTACTACGAAGAGCCAGTCTTCTTAGACGTCATCTCAACAAGCTCTGCTTGGACGGCTAGGTCCCAAGTTTTACCTGCTTGAACTTCGTCTCAGGCTGTACCTTCAGTTTTGCACCCACTTTGCCCTTTGGCTAGATCTGAGTGCTTTCCACATCCAAGTTGCCTTCGAACTTCAGTGAGCCAGCTGCCACTTTGCCCCACCCAATTGCATGCACACTGCCACTTGCACATCCAGCTGTTTCCATCTTCTGATAACCTGGGGAGCCAAACGACTCTTGCACCCACTTTGCCCTTCTGGCTAGATTTGAGTGCTTTCCACGTCCAAGACGCCTTCGAACTTCAGTGAGCGAGCTGCCACTCTGCCCCACCCAACTGCATGCACACTGCCACTTGCACATCCAGCTGTTTCCGTCTGGTGACCTGGGGAGCCAAACGACTCGGGTCCACTTGCCCGATTCCAGTTGTACAAGTTCACGCTCTCACCCAGAGTGCGATGTGCCCGGCACTACTGTTCCATGTCCTGTGCTTGAGCGCTCGCAAGTAATCACCTTCATCAAAACCAAAGCCATTCAACTCATGAGCCGTGCAACTCGAGTCCACCTGTTCGAGTCCAGCTATACCCATTTGCTCCTTCACTCGCAAGTAATCACCTTCATCAAAACCAAAGCCATTCAACTCATGAGCCATGCAACTCGAGTCCACCTGTTCGAGTCCAGCTATACCCGTTTGCTCCTTCATACAGAGTGCTATCTATCTGCCCGGAACCACGGTCCTTAGGCTGCAGTCGAGAGCTCCCAAGTAGTCCCCTTCTTCAAACCTGCTTTCCCAAGTCACACAACTCTGTGCCTCTCCAGCCCTTGCTGACCTTATTTGGCACGTTCCCGCTCAAAGAAACTTCGCCCTCCCTGGATTGGCCGGCACGAGCCCCAAAGCGCTTGTGACACCTTAGAACCCACGGGAGAAGTCGGTGGTGAAACTGACGTGTGCCGCTTGACGGCCCGCACGGTGACCTTGTGCTCCGCTTGACGGCCAGCACGTCCACTTCCTTGGACCATTGCAAGGCCCGCTTCTCTTTATTGCTGTCAAAGAACCCGAGGCTCTTGGTGCCGTCGCGCGGACTGGTGTTGCTTTATTCGAGCAGTGCGTGCACCACTTCGGGCTACACCGCCACATGGGGATCCTTCTTGGTCCGGCTTGCTTTGGTTGCCTAGGGCTCTTGGTGCCATCATGCGGCCTTACCCTCACCAAGGGTTGCGGGTGACGCGTGCACCTCGACGGGCTACACAGCCACAAGGGGGACCACTCTCAGTCCGGAAGCCCTGGGCTCTTGGTGCCTCTTCTTAGGACTTACCCTCACCCAGGCGAGTCTTCGGTGTTTGCGGTGATGCGTGCACCTCGGCGGGCTACAGGGCCCCAAGGGGGACCACTCTCGGTCCCGAAGCCCAGGACTCTAGGTGCCTCTTCTTAGGACTTACCCTCACCCAGGCAGAGACTTTGGTGTTGCCATTGGGGTCATGGGTCTGTTGGTGCCTTCTTTGGCCTTACCCTCAACCGCATGCCCGTTGTGTGCCATAATCATTACATATTCTGGGTTGGTTACCGTACCGTAGCTCGGTGGACTTTGTGAAGGTTGATTGCTTGGCTCTTGGAAACTTGAAAGCGATGTTGACACCTTCTGTCTCACCCTGTTTGGCACTGTGAAGGAGTGCAAGCTCGGCTTTGCTTGCCTCGCCCGAGTTGATCCTGGGTTGATTTGAAAAAGGCTTCGGCTCCTCCAGCCTAGCCTGTTTGCATAGTGATGAGAGGGGAGTGGCTCCATTGCCACAAGGCACACCATGGCCTTAGCGGACGCCTTTGCCGCTTGCATGTTTCCCCAAAAGATTGGCTCAGTGGCTTGCATACTGCTCTCACTTCCTGGGTACCACACCAACACGACGTCCCATTCCACTGCATCAAGTTCTTAGCATAAGCAAACCCGATCCCATTCCCAGCGCTGTCTCTGCATGCTTTCTTTCTTTGCTTGACCTTTGAGTGGCTACCAGCTCGCGGTCCCCATCTGAGGCGCTGCCAGTCCATGAAGTGCCATCCTGGCATGGTCGGCCGCCGAGAACCCGCTGGGACCCGAGCTACCGATGCAAGGCATCCCAAAACAACACAGCTCTCGGGTCCTAAACAATGGAATTTGGGGATGTGCTAGGTATGAAAAATGATCAGTTTTCCGAGGGGATCGCAACCGCGCGGTCCGTTTGAAGAAATTCCAAAGTTGGCCGACATGCTTGGAGGCTAGTTGGACAGTTGGGTTCCAAGTGAGGTAAGGTCTCGGCAAAGGATGTTGGCACATGAGCTAAGCTGCAACTGGATCCTTGTGGGACTGTCAGCACTTTCGAAAAGAAGAGCAGTGGGCTTTGGGATCTTTCAGAGTTACCACCAAGGGAAGGTGATGCTTTGAAGAAAACGGCGAGGCTGGCAGCAAGCCAGGGTGGCACTTCATGGACCGGCAGCGTAGAGATGGGGCCCACGAGCTGGTAGCCACTCAAAGGTCAAGCAAAGGAAGAGAACAAAGGGGCCACGCATGCAGAGACAGCGCCGAGAATGGGACCGGGTTTTCTTATGCTAAGAAACGCGATGCGGCGGAATGGGGCATCGTGTTGGTGTGGTGCCCAGGAAGTCAGAGCAGAATCCAAGCCGCCGAGCCAATCTTTTGGGAAAGCAGCAAAGGCGTCCGCTAAGGCCATGGTGTGCCTTGTGGCAATGGAGCCACTCCCCTCTCATCACGATACGGGCTAGGCCGGAGGAGCCGATGCCCTTCCAGATCATCAAGGATTACGTCTTGGGCAGATGCAGCAAAGCAAAAGCCCCAACTTCTCCACAGTGCAGAGCACGGGCTAGGCCGAAGGAGCCGAAGCCTTTTTCAGATCAACCCAGGATCAACTCGAGCGAGGCAAGAAAAGCCGAGCTCGCACTCCTTCGTAGTGCCAAACAGGGTGAGACAGAAGGTGTCAACATCCCTTTTAGGTTTCCAAGAGCCAAGCTTCACAAAGACCACCGAGCTACGGTACGGTAACCAACCCGGAATATGTAATGATGGTGGCACACATCAGGCATGCGGGTGAGGGTAGGGCCAAAGAAGGCACCAACAGACCCATGTCCCCAACGGCAACACCGAAGTCTCCGCCTAGGTGAGGGTAAGTCCTAAGAAGAGGCACCAAGAGCCCTCGGCTTGTAGACCGAGAGTGGTCCCCCTTGTGGCCCTGTAGCCCGCCGAGGTGCACGTGTCACCGCAACACCGAAGACTTGCCTAGGTGAGGGTAAGTCCTAAGAAGAGGCACGAAGAGCCCTGGGCTTTCGGACCGAGAGTGGTCCCCCTTGTGGCCGTGTAGCCCGCCTGGGTGCACGCGTCACCCGCAACACCGAAGACTCACCTGGGTGTGAGGGTAAGGCCACGTGACGGCACCAAGAGCCCTGGGCAACCGGACCAAGAAGGGTCCCCATGTGGCGGTGTAGCCTGAAGTGGTGCACGCACTGCCCGAATAAAGCAGTACCAATAAAACCGAACCTGGGTGAGGGTAAGTTCGTGACGACACCAAGAGCCTCAGATTCTTTGACACCAATAAAGAGAAGCGGGCCTTGCAGTGGTCCAAGGAAGTGGCCGTGCTGGCCGTCAAGCGGAGCACAAGGTCACCGTGCGGGCCGTCAAGCGGCGCACGTCAGTTTCACCATCGACTTCTCCCATGGGTTCTAAGGTGCCACAAGCACTTTGGGGCCCATGCCGGCCCGAACTGGAGCAATCCGAGGAGGGAGAAGTTTCTTTGAGCAGGAACGTGCCAAATCAAGTCAGCAAGGGCTGTAGAGGCATAGAGTTGTGTGACTTGGGAAAGCAGGTTTGAAGAAGGGGACTACTTGGGAGCTCTCGATTGCAGCCTAAGGACCGTGGTGCCGGGCAGATAGCACTCTGTATGAAGGAGCAAACGGGTATAGCTGGACTCGAACAGGTGGACTCGAGTTGTATGGCTCTTGAGTTGAATGGCTTTGGAAAGCAAGTTTGATGAAGGTGACTACTTGTGTGAGCGGTCAAGCACATGACATGGAACCGTAGTGCCCGTGAGGTCCCTATTCCCACCGCGCAACAAATTCAGGGGTTCTAGCAGCGGAAGTAGCACTTCTTGCACGAGGCAGGGTCTCACACTTGGGGCCTCACCCACGGATATCCGGAGAAGAGACTAATCCATCGGTTCTCCCAAAACCGATCCCGAAAAAACTTCCCTTACCCGAAAAGCACGGGCGATTCCTCTAGGATAACTTTTCTCTAATGTAGTCAAAAACCTTAACTAACTGAATTGATCTGACCGAACCCGTAAGTCCCAAGTTAGATCAGGGAAAAGATTGCACTTGGATCATAGAGACCAACGCTTTTGTCCTCATTGAGAGGCAGAGCCGTTGATTCTTTTCCATAGAATAATTTTTGTCCGGGATTTACATCTATTCTATTCCACCATAACGGAATTAAATCTCAATTTAAGGATCCATCAGTCCAGCCTACTAACCCCATCTAGTCCCGTGGGTTAGCCAACCGCCCAACCACTATAGTGATGGGAACCAATTAAGAATTTGGTTGGGTTTTGTCCCAGGTACCAGCGAAAAGAGTTCCCAGGCCCCCTAGCCGGATATTCATGCAAACTTAAAACTAGTCACACCAATTACACACCCAATATGAAATTGCCTTTTTCTCAGCATCAGCTATCTTTAAAACAATCATTTAATGAAACCATTGTGTCACTGATCACAATCCTCAAAATCTCTGATTGAATCCTTATTTCCAATCATTTCTTCATCGGTGTACCTATGTAATCATTGGCAACCAGAACGCTCACCACTTGTTCACTCAAGGGCCTTTTCGATAGTTCCTAGCTCATAGTAACCGGCAATATATTCACATATCAAAATGGAATCTCCGTTGAAGATCAGCAAGATCAACCAACGGATCCATATAAAAGAGCCATGGACTCATCCGTTGAGGACCAGTAAGGTCAACCAACCAGATCCATGCCCGAATTCAGAAAACAACTTACTCCTTGTTCCAATATCTTCCTCGACGTAAGTGTGGGTATCTTTGGCGTGATCCAGAGCCTGAGCACCGTATGGTCAGCACCCTCTAGGTCACCTAGTGCTTCACTTATAGGCTGCTTCCTTGGTCCCTCATCCACTGTACCAGAAGCTCACCATTTAAATCAAACCAAGACTAGTCAAGACCTCGGCCGACCTTACTACGCGAGACGTCCTCCGCTGACTCTCCGTCTCAGCAGTTGCAACTTTAACAGATAGGTCTCCACGACCTCATTCACAAGCCGGTCAAAATGCTTCCCCAGCATTCTTGACATAATAAAACAGTCATTTAAAAACAGATTTCACATACAAATACAGTTCCAACAATATTTCCACTTTTTTCTCATCACTCCACATCCTTTCACATTAGTCCCCATCTTTTCTCACCTTTCCATAAATTTTTTTTTTCTTCATTGATTCCTTTCACATCATATCATTCCCACATCAAATCACATCCAATCGCATCATCCACACATCAATCCACATCATCCATACATCCATCCACATCATCCACACCAATCCCTATCATCCATGCATCCATCCACATCAATCCATATCATCCACACCATCCCCTATCATCCATACATCCATCCACATCAATCCATATTATCCACACATCCATCCACATCCATCCACGTGTCAATCCACATTACCCACACATCAATCCACATCATCCATACATCCATCCACATCAATCCACATCATCCATACATCCATCCGCATCATCCACATCAATCCACATTATCCACTCATCCATCCACATCATCCATACATCCCAATCCGCATCATCCACATCAATCCACATTATCCACTCATCCATCCACATCAATCCACACGTCAATTCACATTACCCACATCCATCCACATCAATCCACACGTCAATCCACATTACCCACACATCAATCCACATCATCCATACATCCATCCACATCATCCACATCAATCCACATTATCCACTCATCCATCCACATCAATCCACATTACCCACACATCAATCCACATTCATTTCATAAGTATTCCCAATCTCATCGAATCACATCTTTTTCTATCTCATCACTTATTTCCTCATTTATCCTCATCAGATCACATCTACTTGCATCAGATCATTTATCCTCATCAGATCACATCTACTTGCATCTACCCATACATCTCATCACTTCACATACATTAACATCTATCCAGTTTACATCGCATCTTATCACATCCATTTCACATCACATCTCATTCATTCACATCCCGATTCACATGCTAACACATTCATTCACGTCCCTTATAGTTCATTCACATCCCGATTCACATGTTATCACATTCATTCACGAGCGGAGCACCACCTCACAGTGTCTAAGATTTTTGGATAGTTTAATAGGGGTTACCTCCCTCTCAATTGCAGAGTCGAGCTTATGTTACCTCCGTCATTTGTGAGCTTATGTAACCAGGAGCTTGCTAGAGGTTTAGGCGAGCTCAATTCATTCTCTAGAGTAGAGGCATCGGCCCAATTAGAGGAGATGCAGGAGCAGAGCGGGGGCCCTGCGGGTGGCCTTGCCTCCCTATACAGAGACTCCAGGAGAAAGCCTTAGAGAGTCCTTATCTTGAGGAGCAGATTTGTAGAGCCCGACAAGAGTTGAGACAGATAGAGGAGAGGCAGGATGAATTTCATTTTCACTCGAGAGAAGCCTGTGGGAGATACAGTGACAAAAATAAAGTTCTTCGAGATTACAAGGCCGCGCTTCAAGTAAGATGGGACGAAAAGATTACTTAGACCCAACGATTTCTACATTTTGACTCCTTCCCAGGTGAGAGGTTGCAACCTAGTTCTATAGTGAGCTTCTCGAAACGATGACCTCTTGAGAGGATAGTCTTTGGGCCAAGGGGAGAGTTTGGGCTCATTGTAGATCAATGATCACACCAAAGATTAAAGATGCTCTTTTCACACCATCGATGAACTATATAGTGCTTTAGTTTTTCTGCCCAGTGGCAGTTGGCCAGGAGAGATGGCCCTCTAGTTTCCCTCTTAATGCCCCATTGGCCAGGAGAGATGGCCCTCTAGTTTCCCTCTTAACGCCCCATTGGGACTTGATGGTATAGGGCCTCAAGATGGCATTGTGCAAGTCTAGCCTTTCCTAGAGTAGCTCGTTCACCCCAGACAGACAAGTTTTTGCCAAGACTGGAGCATCTTGGATAACATCTTTAACTTCTGAACACCATTTTTTATTATTTGGGAAAATTCCAATTTCTACTTTTTATTTGGGAAAATCCCGATTTCTACTTTAGAAGCTCGTAAAAATGGGAGAGTGGTAAACCTTGTTATAAGTTCATGAAAACCCTATCAAACCTTGTTATAAGTTCACCAAAACCCTATCATATGACATATCATTAGAAAGATCTTGAAGAGTAGAGTAAAAAAATACATTCTCCAACAAATTGGTAGTTGACAAGTTTAAAATTTACTTACGGGATTTTCCCAAATATTCTAATAAGGTGTTTCCAAGAGATTGCTTCTCTTACAAGGTTGAGGGGGGAGGACCTAGCAATTCTCCTTCTCGACTTTGAGAAGGCATATGATTGGGTGGATTAGGCCTTTCTTGAGGGCACATTGAAGTTCATGGGATTTCCCCCCAATGGATTGGGCCTTTCTTGAGGGCATGCTAGAGAACTTGGGATTCCCCCCCCCAATTGATTAGGGGGTTGCAGCACTATATACTATGTAGGTCCTCATCTCCCATGGTGAGCTCTTTCATTGAGCACATGATTGGTTTGAAAGGGATGCCCTCTTGCCCTTTTCCTTTTTCAATTTTTTGTTGAGGCTATGAGTTGTTTTCTTTAGGTTCAAGGCACAGGTTTACAAGGCCTTAGCCTTTTGCAATGGGAGCGAGCTCCTTAATGCAGAGTTTACTAATGATATTGCATTGTAGCTTCGAGGATCACAAGATAATATTTCCTTCTTTCAAGAGGCCATGGAGGTGTTCTACATAGTGTTAGGAGCGCACATTAATTTTGTGGTTTTTGGATAAGTCCCTCATTGCTTCCCTCTTGTGGGGGTAGATGCTTTATTTTGATGGATATCCTCCAATATGACAGTGCGATACTTGGGCTACGATGTGGGACTGGATATCTCTTAGAGTAGAAAATAGCCCCCCTTCTTGTGAGTATTGGGAAGAAGCTATCATATTTGAGTATAGCTGATCTCCCTAGAGGGTAGGTTGTAGTTGGCCACTATGTGGTATATTACTTCTTGTTGGGCTTTTTCTAGGTCAGGCATTGGTCAAGTTCATGAACGACAACAACCAATTTGAAACTCTCTCTTGTTTGGAGGAGATGGGCGGATCGTTGTGAACGTAGTGAACAAGAGGACCCCCCACCCTAAAATTTACATCTTTTTAAGCTTTTCAAGCCTTGTAAATATCTTTGGGCTCCAAGAGAATTCCAAAGTTGTATCTAAATCTTTTGTATCCTTAAACTCTCTTAGTTCCATAGGCAAATCAATTAAAATGTCTTTGGGCACCCAATTTTGAGTTTTGGCCAGCCATTTGTAAGTGAGTATAATGAGTGTAGTGTGCACTCTCATTCTTCATTATCTAACCTCATTTGTTCTCAACACTCATGCTTTACCTGTTTACGGGTATGAAATTTATTACATTTTTGATGCTCAATATTTTAAACTGAATATATGCACGAGTAATATGTTGTAAGGTAGCGATTGCAGTTATGCAATGCTACATCGATGGATGATGGGTGAGTTGTGGAACACCTTGATTAAAAGGGGGTGTTAAGAGATGTAATCGTGGTATTGTGTGTATGTGGGAAAGCACCCTAGAGGTGCAAGATATTGTGGCAAGATAAGAATGCCACATGTAATATTGTATGGTGTGTGAGTGTTGACCAAAAGAGTGGACAGGAGAGTGCCACATGGATGATGATGTGTAAAGTGGGATAAGGCTAGAAAGCCTATATCATTATATGGTTCATTTATGATATGCAATAGAATTGAGTGTTGAGTGCGCATTCTCTCTCTTTCTCTCTCTCTCTCTCTCTCTCTCTCTCTCTCTCTCTCTCTCTCTCTCTCTCTTATATGGAGTTCTTAGTGTGGTTTAATCCACCTTAATTATGTTGCTTAATTTATGTCTATCACCATGATCAATCCCATTTTTGGATTGTTAACATTGTATCAGAGCTTGGGTGGGCTCTTGGTCATGGTATTTATGTATAGTTTTTTTCTTGGTTATGAGTTCTTTGATTAAGCACTATTTTCAGTTTATCATGGAAAAAATTAAGCACACTCATATTATCATTTGGATTTGCGTTTGTGAGGATTTGAGAGAGATTTGGAGTTGCCATTCTCAAGTTTGAGAGGAGATTTACAACAAGGAGGTTGCATAGAAGCTACCCAAGAGAGTTGCAAATGTGAGTTTTACAACATGGAGAGTCTTCTCATCATCAAAGAAGCTGAAAATGGAGATTTCAGCAAGTATGAAGACTATGGAGTCTTCGGTGTTATCAAGGAGAAGCTGCCAATGAGATTTGTGAAGGTATTTTGGTAATTTTACATCTAATTTGGTATTTGAGTATGGGAGGATGCTCAATGTTCAATGAAGGGTTTCTTAGTGATGGGATTTGTGAATCCCATTGTTCTTTGCTTGTGGGCAAAGAGTGTGAAGGTGCATGGTTGTCCATGTCAATGGCAAGTGGTGATGGGCTGGTTGCAGTCCATATTAGAGCATCCCATTGTTCTTTGCTTGTGGGCAAAGAGTGTGAAGGTGCATGGTTGTCCATGTCAATGGCAAGTGGTGATGGGCTGGTTGCAGTCCATATTAGAGCATGCCAATTGAGGCATGGCTCATGGTTTTGCTCATTGAAGGTGAGCAAGTTTGGGTGGAAGATTTGAAAGCTTTCACCATATTCATCAGAAGAAGCACCTTAAAGATGATGCATGCAATAAGGAAAGGCATGCAATTCGGGAGCTTATTTAGGCTGGTGACAATGGCCACATAGAGACCCTCAAGAGGGTAATCAAAGCTTAAGAAAAGTACATTCAATGGCTCAGCAAGAGGAATTTCAAAGCGAGTTCAAGGATAACAAGCAAAGCAAGAGCTTGAGCTATGGTGGCAAAGAACATCAGTGAGTGAGAAGGAAGAAGAATGTCATGGGATAGCACATTTGGAAGCAACAAACCTCCACTACACAGCGAACAGAAGTAACAGCTGGACATGGGCTGATTGGAACAGAGCATTGGAGAAGAGATTGAGTGCGGAGTGGATGTTCTGAATAAAATCGAGCAGCAGCCAATAGGAGACACGGGCAGACCTAAGCAGACCATCAAAATTGAAGCTGTGAAGAGGAGTGAATGTAAGCAGCCATAGCAAAGCGTGAGCAGGCAGCGCCATAGACAGCATTGGTGGTCCATGGGCAAAACGATGGGGATCTGTCAAGCATCTCCTTCCATCAAAACAACAGAGACAAAAAAGGGGGAAGATTGTAGAGAAGCGGGCGGCAATCACAGCCAAGGTCTTGGAAGTAGCAGCATAGCAGCCGTCTAGATCTGCAGCACAGTAAGAGAAGCAACGGCCGACAGCACTCGACCACACGTTTTCTTTGACATAAGATTAGCAAAGTGGGCTCTAGTATAGATAATATTGAGATAAGTCTAACTTTTTTTTTGAAAAATCTTATATTTTTTTGTGAAAAAAATATCCCATATAAGAGGTTGTTCACATGCCTTACAAACATAAGTGTAAATCCTTTGAAAAATCTCCTGTGAATAGGTTGTTCACACACAAGGTTCAGTGCCCACCACCAGTTTCGACCAAAAGACTTTGTATTTTTTTATTCTCACCCACAATTGATGATGGGTAACCGTACCCGAGCATGCATGCTCAAAACGAGAAATTTTTATAATCACCCACATTGGTATGAAGGTTGCCCTACCCGAGCTCACCGAGAAGCTCAAAATGGTTGTCATGATGTATGCATGAGCGATGCACATGTGAGGTGCATGCGCATGGGTTGGTTCCTACCCGAACTTATACGTTCAAATTGGACATATCAGTGGTTTCGCTGTGAACGAGTTGGCTCAAAACAGCGGACTTGGTGTCTAAGATGGTAGACACGCACACACATGATTGGTTGATGGACACTCCAATGTATCATTGAGGGGGAGTGTTGAGAGGTAGCGATTGCGGTTGTGCAATGCTACATTGATGGATGATGGGTGAGTTGTGGAACACCTCGATTAAGAGGGGGTGTTAAGAGATATAATCGTGGTGTTGTGTATGTGGGAAAGCATCCTAGAGGTGCAAGATATTGTGGCAAGATAAGAACGCCACATGTAATATTGTATGGTGTGTGAGTGTTGACCAAAAGAGTGGAAAAGGGAGTGCCACATGGATGATGATCATGTGTAAAGTGGGATAAGGCTAGAAAGCCTATATCATTGTATGGTTCACTTGTGATATGCAATAGAATTGAGTGTTGAGTGTGCATTCTCTCTCTCTCTCTCTCTCTCTCTCTCTCTCTCTCTCTTATGGAGTTCTTAGTGTGGTTTAATCCACCTTAATTATGTTGCTTAATCTATGTCTATCACCATGATCAATCCCATTTTTGTATTGTTAACATAATATGTGTGATATTTGAAGGTTACACAAGGTGAAACCTTGTTACAGAAGGTTGCACAGGGTGAAACCCCTATGTCAAATGTGCGAGCAAATCGTTTAAAGATTGCATAAGGTGCAAGTGGTAAATATGTGCACATGGAGCACCTTAATTTGATTAATTTATTTAAGGGCTATATAAGGTGTAAATAGTAATGAGTAGTGGGAGTGTGTCACAAATAGGTAATTAGCGGTGCAGGTTATATAAGGTGCAAACAGGTATAATGAGAAATGGGAGTGTGTCGCACGTGGAGAATCCCAACTTGAGTCAACTCGAATTATTATTTTGTATGGTTATTTTATGGCAATGCACCATGATTTTAATGTAATACTTTGTCCGCCCTTTGTGTGTATGGGCATGGACATTGAAATTGTATGTGCATGTTAATCATTAGGACCTCAATGGAAGACTACTTGGGCCCTTTTATTTGGCAGTTTAAGGAGTCAAACCTTTTCTCTTAAGAAGAAACGTTTTCTAATTAGAAGCTTCAAAACGGCTACTTTATTCGAATTTGAATTTTGGGGGAAAATGGAATTTAAAATCTAGCGGACAAAACCATATCATGTAACATATCTATGGAAAGCTCTTGATGCGTAGATCACGGATCTATAATCTCCGCTCAAATCGGAGCTTGTATGTAGAAGTTATGGAGGTCCGAAAATTGTAAAATTGCCTCCCCCCCTTTTGGGAGAAAAAGTGCACCCTTTGACCACTCTTACACTTCTCTTACAAACCCAACATTTCAGTCCACATGGAAACCCCCCATTTGGCTATTCCTTAATCACCTTGATTAGGCTTGGGCAAATTAAAGGGCCCAAGAAGACCCCATTCACTTCCTAATGAAAGTCTATAGTGCAAGGAACATAGGTGTGAATAGGATAAGTGTCTTGCCAATTTTGTAACAGGAAAAGCCGAATCTTGTACGTGTACCTAAAGTAAAGTTGACCTAGTGTCTTTAACAGAACAAAAGAATAAGGTTGTTTAGCAAAATCTAGTACATGTCTACTTAAGAAAAAGAAAGACTTGAGAAAAAAGACTGAAGAAGTGACTAAGTTGTAAACACTCCAACAGTCTAAAGAAAATGAGTAAAGTAGAAAAAATCTTACCTGTGACTTGAAAAGGTAGATGAAATGTTCAAGTGAGCTTGATTGACTTGTATAAGGATGGTATGTCTATACTTTAGCTCAATCTTTGCAATCAAGCTTCTCAATCATGATTCATTACATGTGAAGAAATATTTTTTGCCTAAGAAGAACTAACGTGAATGAGCATGCAAGAAACCAAAAACTTCACTCTACTAAGTAGCATTTTTAACAATGAAATAACGTTTTCTAGCAACAGAGTATTTCGCTACTCAGCAAAATTTTGCTACTAATAACGATGTTGAGTAGTGCTCCCATTGTGCGAATATTGTTGGAAATATAAAGCTGTAGTTAGTTCACGACCCTTAATAGTAATCCCATATGAAAATCTAACTAAAGTCCTAAAAGGATATACACATGCTAAGGTGCATAAAAGGACCACTATCCCCCCAGGATTGAGAGTAATCCCATATACAAATCTAACTAAGGTCCTAAGAGGGTATACATATGCTAAGGCGCACAGAAGGTCCACATGGACATGCTAAGGTATACCACTAAGGTGCACAAAAGGTCCACATGGATGCTTTGCATCAAATTAGAAAGTGATTTCTCCGGACTCACTGCAAAGTTCTTACACGTTGGATAGATGTTGTGAGACTGGCACTTTGGACATGACACGTTGCATAGACGTTGTGGGACTGGCACTTTGCATCAAAGTAGAGAGCAAAATTGCTCTGATTTGATGCAAAGCGCTTGTGAGTTGCATATATGCTATGAGAGTAGTGCCCATGCATTTTGTGTCGAATTGGATTTTTCTCTCTGATTTGATGCAAAGATGCATTGCATAATGCTATGGGAGTAGCGCACCCATGTGTTTTGCATCAAAATTAGAGAGCAATTTCATTCTCTGATTTGATGTAAAGGGCTTATGCATTGCATAGATGCTATGCAAGACGTTGTGACACTGGCACTTTACATCAAATCGGAGAGCAAAATTGCTCTGATTTGATGAAAAGCGCTTGTGAGCTGCATAGATGCTATGAGAGTAGTGCCCATGCATTTTGTGTCGAATTGGATTTTCTCTCTGATTTGATGCAAAGATGCATTGCATAATGCTATGGAAGTAGCACACCCCTGTGTTTTGCATCAAAATTAGAGAGTAATTGCATTCTCCGATTTGATGTAAAGGGCTTATGCGTTGCATAGATGCTATGCAAGTGGCACTGAGGAAACGCATTGCATGGGCACTTTGTGTGGAATCCAAGAGAAAATTTTCTCTTTAATTCAACAAAAAGTGTCCATGTGTTGCATTAGACACTATGCAAGTAGTACCCATGCATTGGCTTTGCATCAAATCAAAGAGAGATTTTACTGGCACTTTGCATCAAATCGGAGAGCAAAATTGCTCTGATTTGATGCAAAGCGCTTGAAAGCTGCATAGATGCTATGAGAGTAGTGCCCATGCATTTTGTGTCGAATTGGATTTTTTTCTCTGATTTGATGCAAAGACGCATTGCATAATGCTACGGGAGTAGCGCACCCATGCGTTCTACATCAAAATCAGAGAGCAATTTCATTTAGAATCTCCCATTTGACGTAAAGGGCTTATGCGTCTTGCATAGATGCTATGCAAGACGTTGTGAGACTGGCACTTTGCATCAAATCAAAGAGCAAAATTGCTCTGATTTGATGCAAAGCGCTTGTGACTTTTGCATAGATGCTATGGACGTTGTGACACTGGCACTTTACATCAATTCGGAGAGCAAAATTGCTCTGATTTGATGCAAAGTGCTTGTGAGTTGCATAGATGCTATGAGAGTAGTGCCCATGCATGTTGTGTCGAATTGGAATTTTCTCTCTGATTTGATGCAAAGACGCATTGCATAATGCTATGGGAGCAGCCCACCCATGCGTTTTGCATCGAAATCAAAGAGTAATTTCATTCTCCGATTTGATTTAAAGGGCTTATGCGTTGCATAGATGCTATGCAAGTAGCACCGAGGAAACGTGCTGCATGGGCGCTTTGCATGGAATCCAAGAGAAAATTTTCTCTTTAATTCAACACGAAGTGTCCATGTGTTGCATTAGACACTATGCGAGTAGCGCCCATGCGTTGGCTTTGCATCAAATCAAAGAGAGCGTTTTTACTAGCACTTTGCATCAAATCGAAGAGCAAAATTGCTATGATTTGATGCAAAGTGCTTGTTAGTTGCATAGATGCTATGAGAGTAGTGCCCATGCATTTTGTGTTGAATTGGATTTTTTTCTGTGATTTGATGCAAAGACGCATTGCATAATGCTATGGGAGTAGCGCACCTATGCGTTTTGCATCAAAATCAGAGAGCAATTTCATTCTCCCATTTGATGTAAAGGGCTTATGCGTTGCATAGATGCTATGCAAGACATTGTGAGACTAGCACTTTGCATCAAATCGGAGAGCAAAATTGCTCTCATTTGATGCAAAGCACTTGTGAGTTGCATAGATGCTATGAGAGTAGTGCCCATGCATTTTGTGTCGAATTGGAATTTTCTCTCTGATTTGATGCAAAGAAAAACTGTAGTCTAGCTTGTTGCCTCCAGCCGTGTTGTAGTCAATACAAGAAGTGAGAGACTCGTCAATGATGTGGTGGGGGGCGGGGGGGGGGGCAAAGGATATGGCTACCAGGGATCAAGGTGGGGGGGCGAAAGAGACTTAGAGGGGAGGGGAGATGGGGTCGGGACAAAATGTCGCATTGTATCCACCATAGGCTTGCTCCTTGTATCTTGGAGAATCTGTTCCCACCAGTGGGAACCCAATGGTGACTGGTACTTTGGGGAATCGGTTCCTGTGGGGCTCTGTCGCATCGGGGCCTTCTGTCAATCTGACTCCGGCCGAGGCTATTGTGTGTCCGAAGATGGAGGTTGTACTCCTTCAGGAGTGCAGGTAATGGGAAAGCCATGCTCTTGAGCGAGAGGGAAGTGTCGAAACAACCATGGTGCAACCTACAAAGGTGAGCCAGGGCAGACTCTTCCATTTACAGACGAGGGAGGTGGTTTGCAGCCTACGAACCACCAGTGTTGATTATCTCTGAGTCCACCACTTTGAATCGGGCACAAACCACTACAATCTTGCATTAGCCTCCGTGTTGGATCGTGTCGGTGAGGACGAGACGGAATGGGGGGACGAGGAGGGTAGACACAGCCCGGCTTCCATGGATTCCTCCTAGAGTCGAGGTCAAAACCACCAAAGCGTCGCTGCGAAGTGACGGCCACGAGCTGAAAACGGCACAAAAGTTGTTGACTAAGATTTGAGTATCAAGACGAAGGAATTTGCCCGTGGTGACCATTACCTATCTTGAGCAGTGGGATGCAAGGCAGAGAATGGCGTGGTCGGCCGAACCCGCGGGACTCTGAGCTACCGACGCGAGGCGTCCCGAAACAACGCAACTCCCAATGGGAGCCTAAAACGATGGAATTGGGGATGTGCTAGATATGAAAAATGATCAATTTTCCGAGGGGATCGCAACCGTGCGGTCCGTTCGAAGAAATTCCAAAGTTGGCCGACATGCCTGGGTGGACAGTTGGGTTCCAAGTGAGGTGAGGTCCCGGGTGCAAGTCCAGCGCAAAGGATGTTGGCACATGAGCTGAGCAGAGAAGCATGCAACTGGATCCTTGTGGGACTGTCAGCACTTCCGAAAAGAAGAGCAGCGGGCTTTGGGATCTTTCAGAGTTACCACCAAGGGAAGGTGATGCTTTGAAGAAAACGGCGAGGCTGGCAACAAGTTAGGTGGCACTTCATGGACCGGCAGCGCCTGAGATGGGGACTACAGGCTCGTAGCCACTCAAAGGTCAAGCAAAGGAAGAGAACAAAGGGGCCACGCATGCAGAGACAGCGTCGGGAATGGGACCGGGTTTGCTTATGCTAAGAAACTTGATGCGCCGGAATGGGACGTCGTGTTGGTGTGGTGCTTAGGAAGTCAGAGCAGAATGCAAGCCACCGAGTCAATCTTTTGGGAAAACATGCAAGCGGCAAAGGCGTACGCTAAGGCCATGGTGTGCCTTGTGGCAATGGAGCCACTCCCCTCTCATCACGATGCAAACGGGCTAGGCCGAAGGAGCCGACGCCGACGCCCTTCCATATCATCAAGAATTACGTCTTGGGCAGATGCAGCAAAGCAGAAGCCCCAACTTCTCCACAGTGCAGAGCACGGTCTAGGCCGGAGGAGCCGAAGCCTTTTTTAGATCAACCTAGTATCAACTCGGGTGAGGCAAGCAAAGCCGAGCTCGCACTCCTTCGCAGTGCTAAGCAGGGTGAGACAGAAGGTGTCAACATCCCTCTTAGGTTTTCAAGAGCCAAGCAATCAACCTTCACAAAGACCACCGAGCTACGGTACGGTAACCAACCCGGAATATGTAATGATGGTGGCACACATCGGGCATGCAGGCGAGGGTAAGACCAAAGAAGGCACCAACAGACCCATGACCCCAATGGCATCACCGAAGTCTCCGCCTGGGTGAGGGTAAGTCCTAAGAAGAAACACCAAGAACCCTGGGCTTCCGGACCGAGAGTGGTCCCCCTTGTGGCTGTGTAGCCCACTGAGGTGCACGTGTCACCCGCAACATCGAAGACTCGCCTAGGTACGGTGTAGCCCGAAGTGGTGCACGTGCTGCCCGAATAAAGCAACACCAAATAAAACCAAACCTGGGTGAGGGTAAGTCCGCAAAACGGCACCAAGAGCCTCGGGTTCTTTTATAGCAATAAAGAGAAGCGGGCCTTGCAGTGGTCCAAGGAAGTGGTCGTGCTGGCCAAAAAGTGGACCACAGGGTCACCGTGCGGGCCATCAAGCAACGAAAATAGTCCCGCGATGCCTTTGCTGCACGCGGCCTTCCACAATCCATGCTTCATGAAACGGCTCCATCGGCCCGTCCAGCGCATCTCGCGCGTTTTCCTTGCGGGTCTCACCGATCACTTGCGTTCGTGCCCGGCTCGGCTCCCTCGGCCTCGTCTCGAGTCTTGCCTTCCATCCATGATCCATCGGTCCGGCCGCGTCTCTGCCCGGCCGTCGGCACGGCGTAGCTCGTCGGTCCGCCGGTCGGCCGTTTTTCCACCGTTTTCGGTCCCGACTCCACGTTCGGCCTGATCACCATTAAGGCGGGGAGGTCAACCCCCGGGGCACTCGCACCCATGGAACCTCACCCGCACCCGGGAAGGCCTAACGTGCCTACCCAGTGCGTGAGTGCGTTCCTAAGGTGCCTACCATGGGTCCGTGCTTTGCCTGTCCTTGCACCTCCTCCCCATATAGAGGCAAACTATTCGAGGCGGGCTAGCATACCCTCAAGGCACCATGTCCCTTCAGATAGAAATCCCACCTCACATACACCCCCCCTATTGACGCCCTCGTCAATTACTTTTGAAACCAAAGGTTGAGTGCATGCGCCTCATAGAATGCTCTATGTAATTGATAGATAGAAATTAGCCGCGGGAGGTCTTTACCCTGCTTTATAGCCATCAACAAAAAAAAGGATGGATCCTAAACTTTGCAAGGATGGCTACCGATTGTATCATATTTTCTCTTTGAAATAAAGCAAGATTGTTCTTTTGTTTCTTTTTTTTGTATATGTGTCTTCCTGATTGTGTTTCTGTACATTCATATCCATTCATATATTATGTTTAGTAGGATTATTTGTTAAGTCATCTGTTCATAGCCCAAGCTCATCTTCATCTATGGTTGTACATCACGAGCTTGAGAGGGGCCGTTGAGGTTACAAGCTCGATGACAGCAGCTGGATCCAAGAACGTTATGTGCTGGCATGGTAGATAATATCGTGCCCCACCCAACTGCATGCACACTGCCACTTGCACATCCAGCTGTTTCCATCTTCTGGTAACCTAGGGAGCCAAAGGACTCTTGCACCCACTTTGCCCTTTTGGCTAGATTTGAGTGCTTTCCACGTCCAAGTTGCCTTCGAACTTCAATGAGCCAGCTGCCACTCTGTCCCACCCAATTTCATGCACACTACCACTTGCACGTCCAGCTGTTTCCATCTTCTGGTGACCTGGGGAGCCAAACGACTCGGGTCCACTTGCCCAATTCCAGTTGTACAAGTTCACGCCCTCACCCATAGTGCAATGTGCCCGGCACTGTAAGATTCCTTCCTCCGGCTTTTGAGGTGTGCATGTGTAAAAACCTCCCCTTCTGATCTTATAATTATTTCCCTCTCTGAAATAAAAGAAAGATCGAGTTTTACCCTGTTTTGGCCTAGAGAGAGAAAATGTCTAGAGAGAGGTAATTCAAAATTGAGATGTTTTTTGATGTAAAAATCCTCCTAGTGTCTAAAATGGTTTCCCTGAAACAGATATTCAAAAAGAAATTTCCAATGTGCAATTGGAATAAATTGAAATCAGGTAAAAAGGACCTTAGCCTAAGGGTTGAGATTTTCTGAAATTTTTGAATTAAGGTTCCTATGGACCAATTAGATTAATCCAAATGTAGGGAGGAGATAAATTGAAGAATAAAAGGAAACCCCCCCAAAAATAAGTAAATACTCACATAAGATGAAGAGTTGACTAAGGACAAGGTTATTAGTTAAAAAAGAAGAGATATTTAGAAGAAATGATGCATTTTTGACACCTCAGTGTGGGGGAATTTCCCTCATGAAGGAGGCGCCTGTTTCACATGTGTGGTTGAGTTTTAAACTCACAAATAATGAGATATTTTCATCTCTCCTCTCTCCTGCTTCAACTAGATCCAAAAAGGAAGCTAAACTGACCTAAAAATGGTCAAAATTTGACCAAACTGATCTGGAAAATTCTAGAATCAGTTTGCTTGGTGTTAGAGGCTCACTTTTTCCTATAAATGAAGCCTCCCCCTTTGTAAATGGTTAATAGTGTTTTATGCACTGATACTCCTCCTTCCCAGAGCCAAAAATAGTGAATTTATTGATAATTCATTAGTTTTTGACCATTTCCTCTTCAAAAGAATTGGTGGCAACTCTTGTTGTTGCAAACAAGAGTAGATCCCTCAAACCATCAAGCCAAAGGAAAGCTCACAAAAATTCATGTAAGCTAGAAATCATACTTTTTCTTTATTCTATTTAATGGCTTTCTAATTTTTGTTTTCTTTAAAATGAAAAATGATGCTATGCCTTGTTGGAAAGGTTTTCCCCCTCTCTTCATTCTTGAATTCAGCCTTTCTTTATCCTAGATGTGTAATCAAATTGTTAGAATTAAACTTTTCATATTGTTTCTCTTTAAAAAGTGAAATTTGATTAGTTTAGAATGCTTTAAATCATTTGGGATAATTTCTAAGTAACTTGAGAATGAAAAAAATTATCAAATGGTCAGCCATACAAAGGACGTTATGGTAAAATTTTCTTAAATTTTGTGAAATAAGTTTTATCTTTTATTATTCAAAAAGAGTAATCCCTATCGCTTGTGTATTCTAAAAGTGTTATTTTTATTCTATGCATAGAGAAATGCATAATAGAAATATTTTTATAATAAAAGTGTTATTTTCATTAGAATTACTTTCTATGCATAGAAAGATGCATATTGGGAATATTTTGATTATAAAAGTGTTACTGTCATCAAAATTGATTTTTATGCATAAATAGATACATAAAAGATTTTTTTATTATAAAAGTGTTACTTTCATTAAAATTGAATTTATGCATAAAAGAATTTTTTTTATAAAAGCGTTACTTTCATCAAATTTTGATTTTATGCATAGAAAGATGCATAAAGAAATTTATTTTTATTTCAAAAGAGTTATTCTCATCAATTTTGATTTTATGCATAGAAAGATGCATAAAGAAACTTATTTTTATTTTAAAAGAGTTATTCTCATTAAAATTGAATTTATGCATAGAAAGATGCATAAAAGATTTATTTTTATTTCGAAAGTGTTATTCTCCTTAAAATTAAATTTATGCATAAATAGATGCACAAACGGATTTTTATAAAAGTGTTATTTCCCACTGAAGTTGTTCTTATGCATAAATAGATGTGTAAAGAATCTTTATATCAAAAATAAGAATTCTCTTACATTCTATAAATAGATGTGATAAGATGTGATTTGAATAAGATAGATGAGAATGAATAGAGGATGGATGTGATGAGAATGAAAGGTAAATAGATGTGATGATATGTGATGCGAACCAGATAGATGGGAATGGATGGATGGATGGATGTGATGAGAATAGAAGTGATGAGAATGAGAGGTAAATAGATGTGATGAGATGGGATGCGAATCAGATAGATGGGAATGAATGGATGGATGAATGTGAT
Organism: Cibotium barometz; assembly: GCF_041138505.1. Classification (NCBI taxonomy): domain Eukaryota; kingdom Viridiplantae; phylum Streptophyta; class Polypodiopsida; order Cyatheales; family Cibotiaceae; genus Cibotium; species Cibotium barometz. The sequence goes on along the minus strand of NC_141058.1, from coordinate 47,292,930 downwards.
GAGAATAGAAGTGATGAGAATGAAAGGTAAATAGATGTGATGAGATGGGATGTGAATCAGATAGATGGGAAAGAATGGATGGATGGATGTGATGAGAATAGAAGTGATGAGAATGAAAGGTAAATAGATGTGATGATATGTGATGCAAGAATCAGATAAATGTGAATGAATAGATGAGATGTGATGTCATGTGAATCAGGATGTAAATGAATGATATAGGATATGAATGAATGTGATAACATGTGAATCGGGATGTGAATGAACAATAAGGGACGTGAATGAATGTGTTAGCATGTGAATCGGGATGTGAATGAATGAGATGTGATGTGAAATGGATGTGATAAGATGAGATGTAAACTGGATAGATGTTAATGTATGTGAAGTGATGAGATGTATGGGTAGATACAAGTAGATGTGATCTGATGAGGATAAATGAGGAAATAAGTGATGAGATAGAAAAAGATGTGATTAGATGAGAATGGGAATACTTATGAAATGAATGTGGATTGATGTGTGGGTAATGTGGATTGATGTGGATGGATGAGTGGATAATGTGGATGATGTGGATGGATGTATGGATGATGTGGATTGATGTGTGGGTAATGTGGATTGACATGTGGATTGATGTGGATGGATGTGGGTAATGTGAATTGACGTGTGGATTGATGTGGATGGATGAGTGGATAATGTGGATTGATGTGGATGATGTGGATGGATGAATGGATGATGTGGATTGATGTGTGGGTAATGTGGATTGACATGTGGATGGATGAGTGGATAATGTGGATTGATGTGGATGGATGTATGGATGATGTGGATTGATGTGTGGGTAATGTGGATTGACATGTGGATTGATGTGGATGGATGTGTGGATAATATGGATTGATGTGGATGGATGTATGGATGATAGGGATTGGTGTGGATGATGTGGATGGATGTATGGATGATGTGGATTGATGTGTGGATGATACGATTGGATGTGATTTGATGTGGGAATGATATGATATGAAAGGAATCAATGAAGAAAAAAAAATTTGTGGGAAGATGAGAAAAGATGGGGACTAATGTGAAAGGATGTGGAGTGATGAGAAAAAATGGAAATATTGTTGGAATTATATTTGTATATGAAATCTGTTTTTAAATGACCGTTTTATTATGTCAAGAATGCTGGGGAAGCATTTTGACCGTCTTGTGAATGAGGTTGTGGAGATGTTAAAGTTGCAACCGCTGAGACGGAGAGTCAGCGGAGGACGTCTCGCATAGCAAGGTCGGCCGAGGTCTTGAGACCAGTCTCGGTTTGATTTAAATGGTGAGCTTCTGGTACAGTGGATAAGGGACCAAGGAAGCAGCCTATGAGTGAAGCACTAGGTGACCTGTAAAGGATCCTAGAGGGTGCTGACCATATGGTGCTCAGGCTCTGGATCGCGTCGAAGATACCCACACGTACGTCGAGGAAGATATTGGAACAAGGAGTAAGTTGTTTTCTGAATTCGGGTATGGATCTGGTTGGTTGACCTTACTGGTCCTCAACGAATGAGTCCATGGCTCTTTTATATGGATCCGTTGGTTGATCTTGCTGATCTTCAACGGAGATTTCATTTTGATATGTGAATATATTACCGGTTACTATGAGCTAGGAACTATCGAAAAGGCCCCTGAGTGAACAGGTGATGAGCGTTCTGGTTGCCAATGATGAAATAGGTACACCGATGAAGGAATGATTGGAAATAAGGATTCAATCAGAGATTTTGAGGATTGTGATTAGTGACACAATGGTTTCATTAAATGATTGTTTTAAAGATAGCTGATGCTGAGAAAAAGGCAATTTCATATTGGGTGTATAAGTGGTGTGACTAGTTTTAAGTTTGCATGAATATCCGGCTAGGGGGCCTGGGAACTCTTTTCGCTGGTACCTGGGATAAAACCCAACCAAATTCTTAATTGGTTCCCATCACTATAGTGGTTGGGCGGTTGGCTAACCACGGGACTGGATGGGGTTAGTAGGCTGGACTGATGGATCCTTAAATTGAGATTTAATTTCGTTATGGTGCAATAGATGAAGTAAATCCCGGACAAAAATTATTCTATGGAAAAGAATCAACGGCTCTGCCTCTCAATGAGAAAAAAAGCGTTGGTCTCTATGATCCAAGTGCAATCTTTTCCCTGATCTAACTTGGGACTTACGGGTTCGGTCAGATCACTTCAGTAAGTTAAGGTTTTTGACTACGTTAGAGAAAAGTTATCCTAGAGGAATTGCTCGTGCTTTCCAGGTAAGGGAAGTTTTTCCAGGATCGGTTTTGGAAGAATAGATGGATTAGTCTCTTCTCCGGATATCCGTGGGTGAGGCCCCAAGTGTGAGACCCTGCCTCGTGCAAGAAGTGCTACTTCCGCTGCTAGAACCCCTGAATTTGTTGTGCGGTGGGTATAGGGACCTCACAGGCACTACGGTTCCATGTCCTGTGCTTGAGCGATCGCACAAGTAGTCACCTTCATCAAACTTGCTTTCCAAAGCCATTCAACTCAAGAGCCGTACAACTCGAGTCCACCTATTCGAGTCCAGCTATACCCGTTTGCTCCTTCATACAGAGTGCTATCTGCCCGGCACCACGGTCCTTAGGCTGCAATCGAGAGCTCCCAAGTTGTCCCCTTCTTCAAACCTACTTTCCCAAGTCACACAGCTCTGCCTCTACAGCCCTTGCTGACTTGATTTGGCACGTTCCCGCTCAAAGAAACTTTGCCCTCCCCGGATTGCTCCAGTTCGGGCCGGCATGGGCCCCAAAGCGCTTGTGGCACCTTAGAACCCACGGGAGAAGTCGATGGTGAAACTGACGTGCGCCGCTTGACGGCCCGCACGGTGACCTTGTGCTCCGCTTGACGGCCAGCACGGCCACTTCCTTGGACCACTGCAAGGCTCGCTTCTCTTTATTGGTGTCAAAGCATCTGAGGCTCTTGGTGTTGTCGCGGACTTACCCTCACCCAGGTTCGGTTTTATTGGTACTGCTTTATTCGGGCAGTGCGTGCACCACTTCGGGCTACACCGCCACATGGGGACCCTTCTTGGTCCGGTTGCCCAGGGCTCTTGGTGCCGTCACGTGGCCTTACCCTCACACCTAGGTGAGTCTTCGGTGTTGCGGGTGACGCGTGCACCCAGGCGGGCTACACGGCCACAAGGGGGCCACTCTCGGTCCAAGCCCAAGGCTCTTCGTGCCTCTTCTTAGGACTTACCCTCACCTAGGCAAGTCTTCGGTGTTGCGGCGGTGACGCGGCACCTCGGCGGGCTACAGGGCCACAAGGGGGACCACTCTCGGTCCGGAAGCCCAGGGCTCTTGGTGCCTCTTCTTAGGACTTACCCTCACCTAGGCGGAGACTTCGGTGTTGCCGTTGGGGACATGGGTCTGTTGCCGTTGGGGACATGGGTCTGTTGGTGCCTTCTTTGGCCTTACCCTCACCCGCATGCGTGATGTGTGCCACCATCATTACATATTCCGGGTTTGTTACCGTACCGTAGCTTGGTGGTCTTTGTGAAGGTCGATTGCTTGGCTCTTGGAAACCTAAAAGGGATGTTGACACCTTCTGTCTCACCCTGTTTGGCACTACGAAGGAGTGTAAGCTCGGCTTTTCTTGCCTCGCTCGAGTTGATCCTGGGTTGATCTGAAAAAGGCTTCGGCTCCTTTGGCCTAGCCCGTGCTCTGCACTGTGGAGAAGTTGGGGCTTTTGCTTTGTTGCATTAACCCAAGACGTAATCCTTGATGATTTGGAAGGGCGTCGGCTCCTCCGGCCTAGCCCGTTTGCATCGTGATGAGAGGGGAGTGGCTCCATTGCCACAAGGCACACCATGGCCTTCGCGGACGCCTTTGTTGCTTGTATCCTTTCCCAAAAGATTGGCTCGGCGGCTTGCATTCTGCTCTGAATTCCTGGGCACCACACCAACACGATGTCCCATTCCGCCGCATCGAGTTTCTTAGCATAAGCAAACCCGGTCACATTCTCGACGGTGCTGTCTTTGCATGCATGGCCCCTTTGTTCTCTTCCTTTGCTTGACCTTTGAGTGGCTACCAGCTCGCGGTCCCCATCTGATGTGCTGTCGGTTCATGAAGTGCCACCCTGACTTGTTGCCAGCCTCGCCGTTTTCTTCAAAGCATCACCTTCCCTTGTGGTGGTAACTCTGAAAGATCCCAAAGCCCGCTGCTCTTCTTTTCGAAAGTGCTGACAGTCCCACAAGGATCCAGTTGCATGCTTCTTTGCTTAGCTCATGTGCCAACATCCTTTGCTGGACTGCACCCGAGACCTTACCTCACTTGGAACCCAACTGTCCACTAGCCTCCAGGCATGTCGGCCAACTTTGGAATTTCTTCAAACGGACCGCGCGGTTGTGATCCCCTCAAAAAACTGATCATTTTTCATATTTAGCACATTTCCAAATTCCATTGTTCAGGACCCAGGAGCTGTGTTGTTTTGGGACGCCTTGCGTCGGCAGCTTGGGGTCCCAGCGGGTTCTCGACCGACCACGCCAGGATGGCACTTCATGGACTGGCCTCAGATGGGGACCGCGAGCTGGTAGCCACTCAAAGGTCAAGCAAAGGAAGAAAGCATGCAGAGACAGCATCGGGAATGGGATCGGGTTTGCTTATGCTAAGAAACTTGATGCAGCGGAATGGGACGTCGTGTTGGTGTGGTACCCAGGAAGTGAGAGCAGAATGCAAGCCACTGAGCTAATCTTTTGGGGAAACATGCAAGCAGCAAAGGCATTCGCTAAGACCATGGTGTACCTTGTGGCAATGGAGCCACTCCCCTCTCATCACTCACAATGCAAACGGGCTAGGCCGCATGACGGCACCAAGAGCCCTAGGCAACCGAAGGACCAAGAAGGGTCCCCCATTAGGAAGTGAATGGGGTCTTCTTGGGCCCTTTAATTTACCCAAGCCTAATCAAGGTGATTAAGGAATAGCCAAATGGGAGATTGCCATGTGGACTAAAATGTTGGGTTTTTAAGAGAGGTGTAAGAGTGGTCAAAGGGTGCACTTTTTCCCCAAAAAGGGGGGGGGGGGGGCAATTTTACAATTTTCGGACCTCCATAACTTCTACATACAAGCTCCGATTTGAGCGGAGATTACAGATCTGTGATCTACGCATCAAGAGCTTTCCATAGATATGTTACATGATATGGTTTTATCCGCTAGATTTTAAATTCTATTTTTCCCCCAAAATTCAAATTCGAATAAAGTAGCCATTTTGAAGCTTCTAATTAGAAAACGTTTCTTCTTAAGAGAAAAGGTTTGACTCCCTTAAATTGCCAAATAAAAGGGCCCAAGAAGCCTTCCATTGAGGTCCTAATGCATGTGGCGGTGTAGCCCGAAGTGGTGCACGCACTGCCCGAATAAAGCAACACCAATAAAACCGAACCTGGGGGGTGAGGGTAAGTCCGCGCGATGGCACCAAGAGCCTCGGGTTCTTTGACAGCAATAAACTATTCGGGGCGGCGGGCTAGCATACCCTCAAGGCACCATGTCCCTTCGGATAGAAATCCCACCTCACAAGGCAAACTATTCGGGGCGGGCGAGCATACCCTCAAGGCACCATGTCCCTTCGGATAGAAATCCCACCTCACATACACCCCCCTTTATAGAATTGACGTCCTTGACAATTACTTTTGAAACCAAAGTTTGAGTGCATGTGCCTCATAGAATGCTCTATGTGCATAGTGATAGATAGTAAATACTTGCGAGAGGTCTTTACCCTGCTTTATAGCCATCAGCAAGGTCAGTGTCTAACTCGATACAAATGAAAAATGGTGCATATTTTTGTATTTTCTTATTTTCATCTACATGGCCCGGACATCAAGCCCCTGCTTGAGAGTCCCCCAATCCCCACAAAAACTGGCGAGGGGACCGCGTGGTCTCGCCGTGGCTCCTGTCTGAGAAGCTGAGTAGTAAGAGTGATTACCTGAGGTAATGCAGTGTTGCCCAGAATGCATAAGCCTTCAAGGAAGACGAGACTTGTCTACCGAGTTGACACCAACTTGGTTGCAACATCTTTACTTCAAATCTGACTTCACATTCCTCTTCGTTGGAGCGTTGTCTTGAGCCTTGTTGCTCGCCGATGCCCCTTGAGCTCTTTGTGCAAAATCTTTTATGGACAAGAGTTGCCCACCTCACTGACTCCAGCTTGGTTTGCCCCATCTTGTGCCACTTCCAACTCTGCACTTGGTTGTCGTGGACCTTGATGCCCCGCTTCAACTTGTTCGGTACATAAGTGCATTGATTCTCTGTGACAAAGTGCCTTTGGCCCCACCTGACACCAAGTGAAACCACTGCGAACCTTTGGCATTCAAACCTTTGCACTTCTTTGGCTTTGGTTCTATTGACTTAAGTGCTCTAGCTTGCCTTGACACCACCAAGACTTGCTTTGCCATGCTCCAGCCAAACTGTTCAAAAACCTGTTCAAATGGTCTCGACCTTTACGCCAAAATCTGCCTGTTCCTGTTCACCAAGGTGCAAAGTCCCTACACACTGTCCTGCTTAGGTTCTATTAAGAGCTCTAGCTTGCCTTGACACCAAGACTTGCTTTGCCATGCTCCAGCCAAACTGTTCAGAAACCTGTTCAAACGGTCTCGACCTTTACGCCAAAATCTGCCTGTTCCTGTTCACCAAGGTGCAAAGTCCCTACACACTATCCTGCTTAGGCCCCCATGACAACATGATGACCTTCACATTAGCTTTGCTTCCTGACTCTGCACCATCACCTTGAACCTTTACGTTCAGAATGTGTCTTGTCATACTACGAAGAGCCAGTCTTCTTAGACGTCATCTCAACAAGCTCTGCTTGGATAGCTAGGTCCCAAGTTTTACCTGCTTGAACTTCGTCTCAGGCTGTACCTTCAGTTTTGCACCCACTTTGCCCTTTGATCTGAGTGCTTTCCACATCCAAGTTGCCTTCGAGCTTCAGTGAGCCAGCTGCCACTCTGCCCCACCCAACTGCATGCACACTGCCACTTGCACATCCAGCTGTTTCCATCTTCTAGTAACCTGGGGAGCCAAATGACTCTTGCACCCACTTTGCTCTTTTGGCTAGATTTGAGTGCTTTCCATGTCCAAGACGCCTTCGAACTTCAGTGAGCCAACTACCACTCTGCCCCACCCAACTGCATGCACACTGCCACTTGCACATCCAGGTATTTGTGTTTGGTGACCTGGGGAGCCAAATGACTTGGGTCCACTTGCCCGATTCCAGTTGTACAAGTTCACGCCCTCACCCAGAGTGCTATGTGCCCGGCACTACGGTTCCATGTCCTGTGCTTGAGCGCTCGCAAGTAGTCACCTTCATCAAACTTGCTTTCCAAAGCCATTCAACTCATGAGCCGTGCAACTCGAGTCCACCTGTTCGAGTCCAGCTATACCCATTTGCTCCTTCATACAGAGTGCTATCTATCTGCCCGGAACCACGGTCCTTAGGCTGCAGCAGTCGAGAGCTCCCACAAGTAGTCCCCTTCTTCAAACCTGCTTTCCCAAGTCACACAACTCTGTGCCTTTGCAGCCCTTGCTGACTTGATTTGGCATGTTCCTGCTCAAAGAAACTTTGCCCTCCCTGGATTGGCCGGCACGAGCCCCAAAGCACTTGTGACACCTTAGAACCCACGGGAGAAGTCGGTGGTGAAACTGACGTGTGCCGCTTGACGGCCCGCACGGTGACCTTGTGCTCCGCTTGACGGCCAGCACAACCACTTCCTTGGACCATTGCAAGGCCCTCTTTTCTATATGGGGAGGAGAGGCAAAGCACGGACCCATGGTAGGCACCATAGGAATACACTCACGCACCGGGAAGGCACGTTAGGCCTTCCCGAGTGCAGGGGAGGTTCCATGGGTGCCGAGTGCCCCGGGGGTTGCCCTCCCCACTGCCTTGATGGTGATTGGGTTGAATGTGGAGTCGGGATCGAGAACGGTGGAAAAACGACCGACTGGCGGCGGTGAGCCGTGCCGTGTTGCAGACGGGCCGAGACGCGGCCCATCCGAGACGCGACCGGGCTGGCAGATCATGGATGGAAGGCAAGACCCGCGAGACGAGGCCGAGGGAGCCGAGCCGGGTACGAACGCAAGTGATCGGGGTGAGACCCGCAAGGAAAACGTGCCGGACACGCTCGACCGGCCGATGGAGCTATTTCATGAAGCATGGATTGTGGAAGGCCGCGTGGCAAAGGCGTCACGGGACCGTTTCCATCTTGTGCGTTTTCCTTGCGGGGCTTGCCTTCATGCCTGGCTCGGCTCCCTTTGCCTTGTCTTGGGCCTTGCCTTCCATCCATGATCCGTCGACCCAGTCGCGTCCCGCCGTCGGCATGGCACGGCTTGCCGGTCGGCTGTTTTTCCACCATTCTCGGTCCCGACTCCACATTCGGCCCGATCACCATCAAGCCGGGGAGGGCAACCCCCGGGGCACTTGGCACCCACGGAACCTCCCCCGCACCCGGGAAGGCGGCCTAACGTGCCTACCCGGTGCATGAGTGCGTTCCTAAGGTGCCTACCATGGGTCCGTGCTTTGCCTCTCCTTGCACCTCCTCCCCATATAGAGGCAAACTATTCGGGGAGGGCTAGCATACCCTGACCCATGTCCCTTCGGATAGAAATCCCACCTCACATACACCCCCCCTTTTTAGAATTGACACCCTCATCAATTACTTTTGAAACCAAAGGTTGACTGCATGTGCCTCATAGAATGCTCTATGTGCATAGTGATAGATAGTAATTAGCCGTGGGAGGTCTTTACCCTACTTTATAGCCATTAGCAAGGTCAATGTCAAACCCGTTTACAAATGAAAAGCGGTGCATATTTTTGTATTTTCTTCTTTTCATCTAAATTCAAGCCCCTGCTTGAGAGTCCCCTAATCCCCACAAAATTGGCGACGTGACTGCGTGGTCTCGTTGTGGCTCTTGTCTGAGCTGAGTAAGAGTGATTACCTGAGGCAATGCAGTGTTGCCCGGAATGCATAAGCCTTCAAGGAAGTCGAGACTTGTCTGCTGAGTTGACACCAACTTGGTTGCAATATCTTTACTTCAAATCTGACTTCAGATTCCTCTCTTTGTTGGAGAATTGTCTTGAGCCTTGTTGCTTGCCGATGCTCCTTGAGATCTTTGTGCAAAATCTTTTATGGACAAGAGTTGCCCACCTCATTGACTCCAGCTTGGTTTGCCCCATCTTGTGCCACTTCCAACTCTGCACTTGGTTGTCGTGGACCTTGATGCCTTGCTTCAACTTGTTCGGTACATAAGTGCATTGATTCTCTTTGACAAAGTGCCTTTGGCCCCACCTGACACCAAGTGAAACCACCGCAAACCTTTGGCATTCGAACATTTGCACCTCTTCGGCTTTGGTTCAACTGACTTGAGTGCTCTAGCTTGCCTTGACACCAAGACTTGCTTTGCCATGCTCTAGCCAACAAACTGTTCCGAAACCTGTTCAGGCGGTCTTGACCTTTACGCCAGAATCTACCTGTACTTGTTCACCAAGGCGCAAAGTCCCTCCACTTAGTCCTGCTTAGGCCCCCATGATGACCATGATGACCTTCACATTGGGCTTTGCTTCCTGACTCTGCACCATCACCTTGAACCTTTATGTTCAGAATGTGTCTTGCCGTACTGTGAAGAACCAGTCTTCTTAGACATCATCCCAACAAGCTCTAAACTTCGTCTCAGACCGTACCTTCAGTTTTGCCCCCACTTTGCCCTTTGGCTAGATCTGAGTGCTTTCCACATCCAAGTTTCCTTCGAACTTCAGTGAGCCAACTGCCACTCTGCCCCACCCAACTCCATGCAAACTAGCTGTTTCCATCTTCTGGTAACCTGGGGAGCCAAATGACTCTTGCACCCACATTGCCCTTTTGGCTAGATTTGAGTGCTTTCCACGTCCAAGCCACCTTCGAACTTCAGTGAGCCAGGTGCCACGCTGCCCCACCCAACTGCATGCACACTGCCACTTGCACATCCAGCTGTTTCCATCTTCTGGTGACCTGGGGAGCCAAACGACTCGGGTCCACTTGCCCAATTCCAGTTGTACAAGTTCACGCCCTCACCCGGAGTGCTATTTGCCCGGCACTATGGTTCCATGTCCTACGCTTGAGCGCTCGCAAGTAGTCACCTTCATCAAACTTGCCTTCTAAAGCCATTCAACTTATGAGCCGTACAACTCGAGTCCAGCGATACCCGTTTGATTCTTCATATAGAGTGCTATCTGCCCGGCACCACGGTCCTTAGCAGTCGAGAGCTCCCAACAAGTAGTCCCCTTCTTCAAACCTATTTTCCCAACAAGTCACACAACTCTGTGCCTCTGCAGCCCTTGCTAACTTGATTTGGCACGTTTCCGCTCAAAGAAACTTCGCCCTTCTCGGATTGCTCTAGTTCGGGCCAGCGTGAGCCCCAAAGTGCTTGTGGCACCTTAGAACCCACGGGAGAAGTCGGTGGTGAAAATTATGTGCGTTGCTTTGACAGCCCGCATGGTGACCTTGTGCTTCGCTTGACGGCCAGCACGCCACTTCCTTGGACCACTGGAAGGCCGCTTCTCTTTATTGCTGTCAAAGAACCCGAGGCTCTTGGTGCCATCACGGACTTACCCTCACCCAGGTTCGGTTTTATTGGTGTTGCTTTATTCGGGTAGTGCGTACACCACTTCGGGCTACACCGCACATGGGGACCCTTCTTGGTCCCCGGCTTGCTTCGGTTGCCCAGGGCTCTTGGTGCCATCGCGCGGCCTTACCCTCACCCAGGCGAGTCTTCGGTGTTGTGGGTGACGCGTGCACCTCGGCGGGCTACACGGCCACAAGGGGGACCACTCTCAATCCAGAAGCCCAGGGCTCTTGGTGCCTCTTCTTAGGACTTACCCTCACCCAAACGAGTCTTCGGTGTTGCGGGTGATGCATGCACCTCGACGGGCTACATGGCCACAAGGGAGACCACTCTCCAGGGCTCTTGGTGCCTCTTCTTAGGACTTACCCTCACCCAGGCAACGGAGATTTTGGTGTTGCCATTGGGGCCATGGGTCTGTTGGTGCCTTCTCTGGCCTTACCCTCACCCGCATGCCCGATGTGTGCCACCATCATTACATATTTCGGGTTGGGTATCGTACCGTAGCCCGGTGGTCTGTGTGAAGGTTGATTGCTTGGCTCTTGGAAACCTGAAAGGGATGTTGACACCTTCTGTCTCACCCTGTTTGGCACTACAAAGGATTGCGAGCTCGGCTTTGCTTGCGTCACCCGAGTTGATCCTGGGTTGATCTGAAAAAGGCTTCGGCTCCTCCGGCCTTAGCCCGTGTTCTGCACTGCGAAGGAGTGCGGGCTCTCGCTTTGACCGTTTACCCTTTGGCTTGATCCTTTGTGATCTGAAGAGGGAATCAATACCTTCGGCCTATCCCATGCAGGTACGGCCTGAGCCGAAGTTCAAGCAGGTGAAACTTGGGACCTAGCCGTCCAAGCAGAGCTTGTTGGGATGACGTCTATGAAGACGCTCTTCGCAGTGCGGCAAGACACACTCGGAACACAAAGGTTCAAGGTGATGGTGCAGAGTTAGGAATGAAGCTAATGTGAAGGTCATCATGGTGTCATGGGGTCCTAAGCAGGACTAAGTGGAGGGACATTGCGCCTTGGTCAACAGGTACAGGCAGATTCTGGTGTAAAGGTCAAGACCGCCTGAACAGGTTTCGGAACAGTTTTTTTGGCTAGAGCAGCATGGCAAAGCAAGTCTTGGTGTCAAGGTAAGCTAGAGCACTCAAGTCAATTGAACCAAAGCCAAAGAGGTGCAAAGGTTCGAATGCCAAAGGTTTGTGGTGGTTTCACTTAGTGTCAAGTGGGGCCAAAGGCACTTTGTCACAGAGAATCAATGCACTTATGTACTGAACAGGTTAAAGCACAACATCAAGGTCCATGACAACCAAGTGCAGAGTTGGAAGTGGCACAAGATGGGGCAAACCAAGCTGGAGTCAGTGATGAGGTGGGCAACTCTTGTCCATAAAAGATTTTTCACAAAGAGCTCATCAAGGAGCATCGGCGAGCAACAAGGCTCAAGACAATGCTCCAACAAAAGCACGGACCCATGGTAGGCACCTTAGGAATGCACTCACGCACCGGGTAGGCACGTTAGGCCTTCCCGGGTGCGAGGGAGGTTCCGTGGGTGCCGAGTTCCCCGGGGGTTGCCCTCCCCGCCTTGACCGGTGATCGGGCTGAATGTGGAGTCGAGGCAAGCCGTGCCGTGTCGACGGAGACACGGCCGGCGGATCATGGATGGAAGGCCAGACCTGAGACGAGGCCGAGGGAGCCGAGCCGAGCCGAGCACAAACGCCAGTGATCTGTGAGACCCACAAGAAAAACGCGCGAGACTCGACAGGCCGATGGAGCCGTTTCATGAAGCATGGATTGTGGAAGGCCGCATGTGGCAAAGGCGTCGTAGGACTGTTTCCGTCGGTCTCGTGACAGATACTAGGAAAAGAGGATGTGAGAACCACGTCCCGCGGCGGGACAGTAGGGGTTGTAGGGGTTCGTTGCTCCTAGTCCCACGGGCAGTCTTGGGGAATATCTCCTCTCCTCCACAAATTTTGAAGCCATGCAAACCATTGCAAAATGTTGACATATACGAATAAATATGAGGGAGAATGAATGAGATGATTGCACTTTTTACTGCACCCGAGATAGTCGCTCGGAGTAGCCAATGGATGCTGAGGTGAATAGCTCGATGCAAGTCCCGTGGGATGCATGGAAGAACAAAAGACCTTCTTCTTCTCCTATTTTTTTGATAGCCCTAATGCCCAGCCACCATGGGGCGTGGCTCTGAGCGGAGGGAGAGAAGCGAGAGGGGGGGAGCTTAGCAAAAAACCAAAATATGTAATTGTGAAAACTATCATTTGTAACCAGGGCATTAAAGTGTCCGTAGTAGTTACTCCAAAATGTTGATTCTGTGTGGCTAAAAACAGGTAAGTATGCAGCTGCCCTAGGTAGGTACCTCTCCCAAATAAAAGAACCAAACTTTTGTTAGATTTGCATCGACTTATTATTTATTAGGTAATCGAGTAATATACTTAACAAGAGTCAAGTCGACTCGACTCGACTCTCGAGGCTTATTCAAACATTCATGACCACCCTATTTCGGCCACATCACTACTGGGCTAATGGATTATCACAAAATAAAATAGTAGCTTGGATTAGGTGCTAGAGACGGGATAATCAAACTCATTTAGGAGGTTTTAGTAGACAACGGAAAGTGGAATAATCTTGTGTTGTGTTGGGAAAGTGGAATAATGTTTTGAATATTTTTTTTAGATCAATAAAATATTTATATTAACTATTCAAAATCAGTCATACATCATACATCACCCCCAAAACCCGGCTATCAAACTCTATCATATATCACCCCCACAACCACAATTATCTACTCCTTTTTAATCTCATTCAAAATTTTACAAAGAAATTCCCATCTTTCATCTTCACATAAAAAGCTAGACTGGTCCCTTGAGATCTGATATCCCAATAATAAGCAAGCCTCCATCATGGCCTCAGTAGTGCAGCCCCCCGAGAGATTGTTTTTCCAACATTCCTCCATGCTTTGACCACACCTTGACAGTAGGTCTAGTGACAACAGGGTTCTCAATAAAAGCCACAAAAGTATGATCCAATTGTTTTTCCTTGTGGTACCATCTCTAAGTTTTGGGGCCAAATCTAGGAGGCCTTTTCTTCTCAATCCAGCACCTCACTTGCATCCAACAAATCCACATTACGGAGAGACCCCTAGTATGCATAAAGCTCTGCCAAGATAACAGGGACATAATCAAGGTATATTCCTCTGCAGATTTTGAATTAGCAAATCCAGCTCCAAAGACCTAATTTTATTTACATTACATACAGACCAACACATGCATATACATTTATACATCAACTCCGTATCTTGCAATCCTGTACATGTAGACTTCAACAAAACAATTTCATTTCGCTAGTCTAGATTTCCCATAAAGTGCAAGTTCTGACAATGTTAAAAACCAATCCATTGAGCTCATCTCACTGATTATCCACTTCCCAAGTAGCCAATCCTCCCAAAAAAATTGCATATTCAAACCCTTTTGTATCCACCTAGTCATTTTGTACCAGGTGCTCCTTCAGGTAGGGCAGTCCCAAAACACATGCTTGCCACTTTCCATAGAAGACCTGCATCTAGGGCAAATGCCGCTAGCCATGTTTCTTTTATGCAGCTTATACCCAATGGGAAGTGCCCAAAAGACCTGAAATTTCTTAGGAACCTGACAGCTCCATATCAAGTGCCATCTCTTTTTCCAGCTAGAAGCACTCCACTTTACATTCCATATTTTGTTACAAGTACATAACATTAGCATCCCCTTTTCTCATTAGTGCATAAATGTCCCTAGTTTTGCCTTCCTTTAATTTGACACCATTAATCCAAGACTAGTCCTTGATCCAGAGTGAGATATCAGTGGCTATGGAGCATAATTCACTGTGCAGCAACTCCAGCACCTAAATCATCAAGTCTCTCTCTTTCCTGGTTAATTGAAACTCCATAGATAATAGATTTATCTCTTTCCACCCTGCAATATCACTGTCCCAATAGTTAGCCAGATGTCTAATGCCTTTGTTATTAAGACCCTTAGCCACTTCAGTATCAAGTGCAGCTAAGGGGGATTAAACTTGTGAGTCCACCATAACCCCAATGAGAGCATGGAATTCCCAGTTACCCTCCCCCCACCATCCCAAACCATAAAGCCCAGATTATCTTTCTAGCAATCGTAGAGCATTTTGCAAAAATCAGAGCATGTGATTTTCAAAGGAGCAAATGAAAACAATTTGTCTATCCAGGTGGTTAAATTCCCCCATTTGCGTTTGGCCAATACCTCAGCCATTTCCACAAATTCCCTTATCATCAAGGACCAAGTAGAGACTTGAGATAGCATCCTAGGTAGCATCAAAGTCCTTCTAGCATCACAGTTAGTGGGCAGATGTATGATGCCAATCCCCCTTCCTTTTAGGGCACTGCCAACTTCTCCCAAACCAACCAGGCAAGAACTCTTTTCTTACCAATACCATTTCTTCACAGTAAATTTTTGATAGGATCTATGATCTCTTTCCACTTCCCAAATTTTAATACTGGACTTAGAAACACGACATAAGAATTCAACACTGAATTGCAAATATCAACTCTGATATGAAAGGGTACTCTCAAGCCTTCCCACTTCTTCAATTTCTCCACAAACTTGTTTATGGCCCACATGACCAACTGTTTATTAGTAAGTCCCACCCCAAAAGGAGTCCCAAGAAGTCTAACAATGTGACCCTTTTGTACCACCTCACATCCCCACCTCTGAAGATCAAAATCATTGTCCTCAATCAAGCTTATGATCCTAGATTTTAGAATGTTACATTTAGAACCTGAGGCTTTGGCAAACTCCTGAACAATCTCTAAGGACACTCTCACATTGTTGTTCTCAACTTTTAAGAATAACAGAGAATCATCAGCAAAGCATTGAATAACCAGTTGCTCACTGTGTTTGAGTTTTAGTTCTGTAATCTTCCCTTCCCTGTAGGCTAGCTCTAGTGTGACAGAATTAGTAATGACAAACAGTAAGCGAACTAATGGAAACCCTTGTCGTCTGACTGACTTGTTGATTTCAAAACCCCCTACTATTCTTCCATTGAGGAGCACTTTAGAGTATCCACCCAAGAAGAGAGTATAGATGCAAGTGGCCATTCTAGTACCAAATCCCATTCTTTCCATCAATCTTGCAAATAAATGACCACTGTATCCTATCATAGGCTTTCTCAAGGTCCAATTGCATCATAATACATTTCTGCTGAGTTTTAATGGCCACATCTATACCCAACAGAGCAGCAAAGATGTTATCATAAACAGACCTGCCTTTAATAAATAGACCTGCCTTTAATAAATCCATGTTGTAATTTTGGAGATGGTCTCTTGCAGCACATGAGTAATTTTGAGGGCAATCACCTTGGCTAAGATTTTATACATCACAGTCAATAAAGTGATAGGCCTCCAATGCCTAAACCTGCTTGCTGCAAGCAGTCTGTTTAGGAATGAGTTTCACCAACCCTTCTAAGCCTTGTCCTAGAGACCCAATTTAAAAGCTTTCTTACAAATGTCAGCCACCACCTCTTTTAATGAGGGCCAAAAGGTTATGAAAAACTCAGTTGAAAGACCATCCCACCCAGGAGCCTTCTCCCTACCCAGCTTTAGTAGAGCCCACCAACACTCATCCATCTCAATATCTC
Organism: Cibotium barometz; assembly: GCF_041138505.1. NCBI lineage: Eukaryota > Viridiplantae > Streptophyta > Polypodiopsida > Cyatheales > Cibotiaceae > Cibotium > Cibotium barometz. The sequence goes on along the minus strand of NC_141058.1, from coordinate 47,276,669 downwards.
TTTCTAACCACTTATCTTTATCAGAATCCATTTTCTGATTGAGAAGACCAAGCAACCTATTTTCAGCTTGAAACTTCCTCAAGGAGTATTCTTTCAGACTCAATGTTAAACCCAAGACTTTGACCCATTTCAGAGCAAGTGATTTGGTGTCATGTATAGGAGTACCATCCTCATCCAGAATGTTCCCCCCATCACTCTATCAACTTTATTCTTGGAGAGTTTGAAAAACCTATTGTTAGGTTTTTTATTATTATTGAATAGACTCTTTCTAGTCCAATACTCATGTTCTCTAAAGTATTTGTCTTCCTTAGCTTTGATGTTAGCCTGACACTTAAGGCACAACTCAGTGTCACCAGAGTCCAGCCCTACAGTCGGTCTCTTCAACAGCAAAACCTTAAGCAATGCATACCGTTTTTTTTCTCACCTTTCCTTTCCTTAACTCTCAGTTTACCCATAGCCCTAATGACTCCTTGCATCTCATTGGCAAACTATTTCCATGAACCCTCAGCTCTCTTTCTCCTTTTTAATTTATTGATGGCTACTTCAGTATATTCCACAAAAAGAGGGTCTTTCAGAAGTAAATTATTCACTCTCAATTTCCTAGTAGGGAAATGAGATAAGTCCATATCAGACCCATCAAGATGAGACCAACCCCACTTCAGAGGGAGATGGTCAAATAAAGTAGAGCTACAGCCCATTGCCACCCTAAAAGTGTGAGGCACCCATGAAGCGTGTTGACTAAAGAATACTCTATCAATTCTTGATGAGGAGGATAGATATTGAAGGCTAAATCAGGTGTGCCCCGATTTGTCTCTCCGATCCCCAAGGCACCAACTATCCTTGAGCCCACCCCAAACCCCTTCTAAGATCTTCCCACTTCCCTTTTTCTTTCCCCACTACATTTGTCAACCGCTCTTTCTACCATATTAAAGTCCCCTAATACAATGCAAGGCACTTGAACATTTACCCTAGCAATCCAATCCCTTCTAAGATCTTCCCCACTTCCCTTTTTCTTTCCCCACTACATTTGTCAATCGCTCTTTCTACCATATTAAAGTCCCCTAATACAATGCAAGGCACTTGAACATTTACCCCAGTAATCCAATCCCACATACAACTCCTAACCTTATGATTATGAGCCCCATAGACATTAATGACCCATATTCTTTCACCATTTACTATAATCTCTACTATCAAAATTCTTCCCTTTGGATGATTAGCTATGATACTAGGGTTAAGATCCCTCTTAGCTATAGTCATAACCCCGCTATAGCCAGAATTAATACCGCCATTAAAAATATCCCACTCCCTAAAACTATTTATCCTAGATATTTTGCCAAAAAGATTGTGTTCCTATACAGCCAAAACAGACAAGTCCCGAGACTTCACTAAGTCCCAAAATATGGTATTTTTCTTCTTGTCTTTGATCCCTTTCACGTTCCACGTGCATCCTTTAAACTCTTTATGATTCATCATGTTAATGAAGTTTCTGGAACCATTTCAACTTCCTCACATTCCTTCTGGCTATTCTGAACAAGATCAATCTCCTTTCTAGTTTCACTCAAATCTCTATCAAAAAATTGTTCTACCAGTAAGGATTTATCTCTTTCAAGCAATGGGCTATAAGGGTTAGAGAAGATAATAGAATCCTGATTCTCCCCCCTCCCATTCCTCATGTTCTCTCATAACCTCTACTGCTCTAGGCTTTCCTAGCTTCAGCCTTATCTACCTAACATTGGTTTTGGTCTTAACTTTATCCCAACCTCCTTCTTTCTTATTCTCTCCAATATCTAACACCACTTCCTTCCCTTTTGAATTAGCTTTCTGAGTCTTCAACATACCACTCTCCTTGTTGTTGAAAATACAAGTGAATAGGGTGTGTGCGGGAACAAGCCCTTGGTTAGAGGTTGTAAAAGAGAAGATGTAAATGTGAAAGAACCTGTGAAAAGGTGAGAAGAATCTACTGGGAGAGAATAAAGGGTAGCATGAGAAGATTTAGGAAGTGTGGAGATATTCTGGAAAGTGTGGAGATATTCTGGGAAAAGTGAAGAGGTGGAGAGAATCAGGGAAAAGAGGTGGAGTGAATCATGGAGAAATCAGTGGGATTAGATGCTTGGATGTAAGCTCTATAAATTGAGGCATTGCCCTAATGAGAATTTGCTGGTTTTTGAGTATCCATGCCTACATTAATCTATTTGTTAATTATCCACTAATTACGTCTTTTAATTATTTACTAATCACTTTATTAATGATGTTGATTCTAGTGTTTGATCCACCATAGCTCATCACAATGCTCAAATTTCAACATGGTATCAGAGCCATGCTTAGAATCCATCAGGTTTATGAGCCTATTATCTAATTAGTTAGGATTAGTAGATAATTAAGAAATAATCAAAAATTTAGTTATTTCTCACTTCATCTCTGTACCCCCAGCCAGTGGAGGAGTCCATTCACCTTGCACACTCACAATTAGGGCAAACCCTTCTAGCATATGGTAGCCACTTCATAGCTCTTCAAGCTCATCCAAAAAGAAGCGCAAACCGCCAGTGAGAAGGAGGGAGAAATCGCATTTTTACTGGGTGCCATTTTTCTGAGCTATTTTTGACATTGCTACTTCATCAAATCAAATCTCTCTAATTACTCTTAGCCCAAGGTGTTTTCAAGCATGCTCTACAAGCTGGTGAAGACAGAATTCAGTTTCATCAAGTCTATAGTGAGATCCAAGCTCTTCATCAAATCTGCAGGTGACTTTGGTAAAACAGAGATTAAGCTTTCAATATTTGGTCAAATATTGTGTTTATTGGCTTAATCCTCTACTAGACTCATTGCTATTGATGCCTTTGAAAGCATTTGGGCTCATTTGAAGTCTAAGGCACCAGATCTGGACTCCCCGCATACTCTGTTTTTTGCACATAAAATAGTGGATTAATTTGCTAATCAATGATTAATCAGTACTAATCACTATATTTTGGTTCAATTGAGGGTTCAAATTAACCATTAGATATCTGATATAGATCCCTATAACTTCAGATTGCAATTCGGAGTTAGTTTGATACTCCAACCATCTCGTACAAATTGGCTACCCTTGATTTAATGTAATTTCTGGTAAAATTGTGCTGATAAAATTGTGATAATCATCATTTTGCATTTAACCCTTGGTTAATGCCTGCAAATTACACTCAAATTCAAGATTATTCATAGCCAAAGGTGCATTTGGGAATGTGCATGAGAATGAATGCTATACGCATTATGTATTGGGCACATTACATCAGTGTAAATATGGGATCAGACACTGCCCTTGTCCAGAATAAGGCAAGAGGTAAGACCTCCTGCATAGATTTGGGTTTGCATTGCATAATGACACAAGATAAACATAAAAAACCCAAAGGAACTGTCAGCAAAACATTTAAATATGTTGCTCACATGGAGCAAAAAGACCTGACGGACAAGCTCATGGCCCCACCCATGAAAGAAGAAGAATATCTCTTTCCAAGAAGAGGATCCACACCAAGAAGATCTAAAGGAAGATATGGACATGAGAAGAGAAGCTGCCACAAGAAGAGAAGCTGCCCCAAGAAGACTGAAAGAAGAGACAGACGCGTGGAGAGAAGCTGCCACGACAAGAAGACTGAAGAAAAGAGAAGATGTGAGGCTCCAAAGAGTGAGGAGCCATGTGAAAATCTCTGAGAGAGAGAGAGAGAGAGAGAGAGAGAGAGAGAGAGACCCCACAACCCAATGTAGCCTGCCCCAACAAAGTAAAACCACCTCTGAGCCACCGATGATGTAGGCCACGTGGTAGATGTATGTGTGAGCAATTTACTCAAGGTCGCGGGCACTTATAGTAGCCTTGGACACATAGAGAGAGAGAGTGTCAAGGACTATGGAGTAGGGACTTGAGGCACTGGTCGTGGACTGTCAAGTAAGAGAGGAACTTGATACAACGTCCAGGTGTGCTAAGATAACTTGAGGGGAGGAATAGACACTAGCCGCGGGCTATCAAGTAAGGGGAGGCAAACTTGGTATAGGGTCTAGGTGTGCTAGGATTATTCACTTGAGGGGAGGTGTTGAAAATACAAGTCAATAGGGTGTGTGCGGGAACAAGCCCTTGGTTAGAGGCTGTAAAAGAGAAGATGTAAATGTGAAAGAACCTGTGAAAAGGTGAGAAGAATCTACTGGGAGAGAATAAAGGGTAGCATGAGAAGATTTAGGAAGTGTGGAGATATTCTAGGAAGTGTGGAGATATTCTGGGAAAAGTGAAGAGGTGGAGAGAATCAGGGAAAAGAGGTGGAGTGAATCATGGAGAAATCAGTGGGATTAGATGCTTGGATGTAAGCTCTATAAATTGAGGCATTGCCCTAATGAGAATTTGTTGGTTTTTGAGTATCCATGCCTACATTAATCTATTTGTTAATTACCCACTAATTACATCTTAATTATTTGCTAATCACTTTGTTAATGATGTTGATTCTAGTGTTTGATCCACCATAGCTCATCACAATGCTCAAATTTCAACACTTGTCGCTTCCCCCCCTATTCACCTCTTTAGGCTCCTCCCTTATGGATTCCATGGCCGGACAGTCTTTAGCAATATGCCCACCAAAAGCCCCACACCTGAAGCAAGCCCCAAGAAATGCACCAAACTTAAGGCCTAATTCCAATTTACCTAGTTGACCTAAGTCAACCTCAATAGATTTAGGAGTCTCATTAGAGGGGTTTCATGTGATGCATACACTGTTACCCTGTTTTACTCCTACCTCATTACCAGGGACAAACAACACCAAGCCAAGGGACTGAGCTATGTCGCGCAGTGCTGGTCTAAGCCAAGGAGGCAATCCAATCACCTCAACCCAAACTGGGCATGCATTCTGATAGCTTTTATTGACATTAAACAAAGGGTCGAAGGGAAAGACATGTATCAACCTTTCAATAAAGAACAAGGGACCCTTGGCAAATAACTCAGACACAGACTGTCCTTTGATAAACAACACATTGAAAAAACCCTTACCTAGATAGAAAATCTTAGACACAGCACAATCATGCAAAATAGTTTCTTGAAGCCCCTTCGACAGAGGTTTGCCTGGACAGAAAAAAAACATGCTACACATTGAGGATAACCCTACCTGGCTCCTGATGAAATCTTGGCTCAAGTTCAAGCATACCTTACTTTTCACATGGTTATAGAGTCGTTCGTTAAGCTAATCAGGAACACATTTCCTTTTGACACACTCCACCTCAACCTCCTCACCTCTGCGCTTCATCTCCTCCTCTGCCTTCGGATCCCCATCTCCCATCCAATCACCCCTTCATCCTCGCGAAGGAGTCACCCGCTAGAAACGACCGCCATGCAAGACCCAATACGCTAACCACCCGTCGATGTACATTGGTCATACACTCGCATGCGCTGAATAAAATCACCACTCACCCACTCGCTATGCGCATGCGTGACAAGTAGGAGATCCGATCGCTCTCAAGCACCCCCCACTCGCTCACGAAGGAGTCACCCGCTAGAAACGACCGCCATGCAAGACCCAATACGTCGACCACCCGTCGACGTACATTGGTCATGCACTCACATGCGTTGAATAAAATCACCACTCACCCACTCACTATGCGCATGCACGACAAGTAAGAGATCCGATCGCTCTCAAGCACCCCCCACTCGCTCTTAACTTTAATGTTGTGAATTTTTTTAAAGTACATTCTAGATAATGTGTCTAGCTTCTATCTCCCCGCAATCTTTATATTGTCGCTAAATGGAAAAGACACGTGACATGGTTTGGAAATTACAAGTGTTATTTCTTTAAAGTGGAATTTTTGATGGATTCGTAAAGAAATTGTGGCCTTATCATTAATCGGCAGTTGTAGAGAATCTCCTGCTTTTTGTAGAACAAGACTGGCTACATGGTTGACTTCTCAATTGTTGCCCATCACGCAAGAGGCCATGCCTTCATAGATACTCTCATATTAATGTTGATAGAAGCCCAGTTTTTACCCTTTGGACTGTTTCAGTTTGATGCACGGGAGATGGAGGTTTTGAGTCCATTGTGGATGAAGCGGGACACTTTTTACTATCATGGTCAAAGGTTTTACAACATATGCAGTATAGAAGAATAGGTGCCTTGTATGCACAATGAGGATTGGGATGGTCGTATTGATTACATTCAACACAAGGAATTTCACTCCTCACTTTTAGAGGCATTAAGGATGTCTGGTTTTGAAGGTTTTCATCCTGTCTTATAGATGTCTGCTATAATGTTTTAAACAAGGCTGCATAAAATTTTGGGAATGTCAATTCTGAGATCGATCTTTCTTTTGCTATTGCTTCACTTGGTTTAGTGAGGAACATCTCGTAGCATGATCATCTTCTAGCATGTTGTCATCTAAACGTATTGCCTTATAGCACACGAAGACTGGCTCCACATGGCTAATTGGTAAGACTAGCTGCAGGGTTGACTTCTCAATTGTTGCCCATCACCCAAGAGGCCATGCCTTCATAGATACTCGCATATTAAAGTTGGTCTGTCGAGAGAGAGAGAGAGAGAGAGAGAGAGAGAGAGAGGGGTGCCCTAAAATAATTAGCTTGATCTTAAGGAAAACAACATTTAGTCAAAAGATTAATTACAACAATTAGTGAAGATACAATCACAGTCAATTGGCAAGACATTGATAACACCAATTTTCAAAAAAGTTAAGAATGCACCGAATGTAGAATAGTTGACGTCTCAATTGAGTCCATGCCTAGTTCATGGATACTCACATACCGAGAGCGAGAGAGAGAGAGAGAGAGAGAGAGAGAGAGAGAGAGAGAGAGAGAGAGAGAAGGGGAGGGGGGGTAATGCTGTGAAATAATTAGCTTGCTCTTGAGAAAACCAGATATTACAACAGAGACGTTAATAGGTAGAGCAATATTCATGATAATTAGATGCGGCGTAGCAACGAGGCTCCGTAGCGGCGGAGTCTTCTCCTGTGCATGACAGAATTAGCCGGGCTGGACGTCATCACTGTCGTCATGTGCAGCCCCGAAGCATCCACAGATCGCAAGCTGACGAGAAGCTGCTTGAGGAGTGCGCGGCGCCGTTTGCGCGGTGAGACGGAGCTGGATGAGGAGGAGGTTTTTAATATTTCGGTGGTCATATTGGGCGCGCCAGATTGATCCATGCCCAGCTGCACTGCATCAAATTGGCCGGCTTCAGTACTCGCGGAATCGTTTGCACTGGCCGTGTTTGCATCATCATGGCTCATGTCATGAAGAAGGGGAAGAGGGAGAGGAGGAGTAGGAGTAGGAGCCCCCGACATGGACTTCGTAGAGGCTGTCTGCTGCTGCCTTGACTTAGATGATGGAAGCAAGAAGCGGCGGCGGGCAGGCCGTGTGAGCTTGTAAGAGGCCTTGTTCTTCAGCAGCAGGCTGTGATTTACCAGGTGCTTGAGGCGAAGGGAGAGGAGGCGGCGGAAGCGGTGGGTGGGCGGCAGGGCGGCGTCATGATATTTGCTCTCCAAAAACTTGGCGATGGCCTGTGACCTGCTTGATCCTCCGCGCCTTGCCAGGGACGAGATGGCCTCCGCGCACATCTGCATTAAAACATCCTAACATGCATCAATACCATATAATAGTTGCCTCATAAGTACCAGCTAACATCATGCACCTGCAAGAAGCCAATTGACGAGAATTTTACCTGGGCGTAAGTAGGGCGGCTCTTCATGTTGGCTGCGATTGTGCCTGCGCGCTTGTGTGTGTGTGTGTGTGTGTTGGGGGGGGGGGGGGCGGGGGGCGGCGCGGCCTTAAAAGCAGCGGCCAGCGGCTCTGAGGTGAACACTACGCCATTCACATCCCAAATTCCGTCTACAAGAAGCCTGACCCTCAGCTTCTCGCTTACGCGCTCGCCTTAAATAGGAAATGACCTTGTTTGTTTTTCACACATGCGCCTGGGCCTCGATGAGTTTTAAAAAACTTATTTGTTTTTCACACCTAAATGGCTTGAGTTCTTTCTCTTTGAGGAACTCTTGCATAATATACACGTGGCCGCCATGCTGCCTATTCACGTCTCCGCTCGATGCATCTCTCTCTTTCTCACACACACGCACGCACGAATTGTAAATCTAGATAAAGCTAAGCTTTGTGCGCAGGTCCATGATAAAGCTCTAGAGCAAAGGCAAGAGGAGGAGGAACTGGCAATGGCGAGGTGATGGCGTAATGCACAAGAGACAAGAGAAAGAGTCTTGTCATTCATCAAAGAGAAAGGAGAGAGAGATGGGTTGTGGGTCTAAGAGAGAGAGAGAGAGGGGGGGTGGGCTCCACATTTATCGAGGACCCTTAGCCTAAGGGTTCCTACTTAATTTTTTAACATCAGTATCATTAAAAAGGGTCTAAAATAAAAGCTCTTCTGAATTGGAAGGGCTAGCCGCCGCCGATGACAATTCAAGTTTGTGTCCGTATAATCTTTAACTAAAGGAGAGTATTCTTACTGCATTTCATCCATAAATAAAAGCATAGATAAAGGAAAATTCAATTAAGGTTATGGGTTGGACCTAGGACCTTTGAATCTCTCTCTACACGTGGGCTCTAGATGTGAATAAGCGGTTTACTCTGGGGAGGCAATTAAGCACCATTTGAGTCCCTCCCCCCTCCTCCCCCCTCACACACATACACAAACACCCCTTCCCCTCCTACTTTCTTGGGCTAGGCTTTAGGGAATAAAGTTATCAAATGAGTTGCTTCTTTCCTCTTCAAGGATCTCACATCTGGTACTTCTTTGGTTTTAGGTATTAGGTCCTAGGGCCTTAACATTTCACAATGTCTAACAATCAATTTGAGGGTTCGTGTACAGGTCCGTGTTGACACCACAATAGCAAAAGAATTGCAAGTAACATGCTTAAGAGGAAGCACAATGGGAATTGTTTTTTCTTAGGCAACTAATGTAAACTTTGATTGAGTAGAGTGGCACCCAAATTCGTATGTCTTTTTATGCCTCACCTTCAATAAGATCTTGATCTTCCCTTGTGGTGTTGATCATTTTTGTAACAAAGTGGAATGGTCTCATATGAATAATGGGCCCAAGGCCAATTGACCATGCCCATGGACAACACTTATACCCGGTATATGCCTAATGGGGTTTCATCAATGCAAGGGAGAAATGTGGACAAAAGCAAAGGCATAGTTTTGGAAGAATCAAGGGTGAATGGAAATTGGAATCATCCACACATGAGTGGACAACACTTCGATGAGATGGGTCATCATCCTTCACACATGAATAGTCATCACTTTGATGAGATGAATAGTCATCATCCTTCACACATGAATAGTCATCATCCTTCACACATGAATAGTCATCACTTTGATGAGATGGATCATCATTTTAATGGGATGGAACCTAATCATGGTAGACCTCACCACTTCAATGAGTTTGGGGGATATCATGTTAGACCAATGGAGCATAGACCACATGTTCATCAGCAAGGTGGTTATGAAGATGAGTTTAAGGGAGTGAAGGGCAAGTTGAATTTTACTAAGTTCAAGGGTGAAGGCTCAACCAATGAGGAGTTAAAATAATGGATTCACAAGATGGAGCTTTACTTTGAGCTTAGTCCTCGTAATAGTGATAGGGCCAAGGTTTTGTTTACTACTTTGCATCTAGAAGGTTGTGCTCATGCATGGTGGCGGCACTTAAATGCTCATGGGGTCACTACTTGAGAAGATTTCAAGAATGAGATGAGGAGAACCTTTGTTTCAGCCCTAAATAGATCAAGGATGGTGGAGAAATGGGATGACCTCACTCAAATGGGCAATGTCAAGGACTATGTGCACAAGTTTATGAAGTTTTCTCTTCATGTGGAAAGCTTGAGTGAGGAGTATAAATTGAGGAAGTTTATCAAAGGGCTACAAAACAACATCAAGGTTGTTGTAGATTCACAGTCCCGAAACCATCAAGGATGCCATGCTTCTTGCGACGGAGATCTATGAGAGGCAAAGTATACTATCCATGCCTATTGCAATCAGACAGAGGCTGAGACAGAACGTCTCTTTAGCTATGGTTTTGATGAGACTAGGGGTGGTTCGTGGTGTTATACTTTATCACCCCACACCTCGAGATTTTATGGTCACTTGTCATATTTTTAGGCTTCTCAGCCATTTTATGTGACGAGGAGTAGGATTGTTGCACCAATGGCAATGAGGGCACCCATGTATCACGGCATGCCCACATCGTAGTATCATCGCTTCATGTGTATGCAATTGAGGCATTGAATTTTGGAGCCATGTTTCTCTATGTATATATTATAAACCTTATGTAAATAAAGAATGTTTTGCCAAAATTCCAGTTGTCTAAGTGATTATGAGCACCAGATATTGAGTTTAAAGGAATAAGTTCTGTTTTCTCAAGATGTATGTCGTAGAACGATTACCTTATTTAAAGGAATTATTTTTGAACTTAAGTCTTAGAATCTCGGAATGAAGTCGAATAGAAAATTTAACGATGTATCATTTTGGCAAAATCATGAGATGTGCGCAACGTGGTAGATAGCCAAATCCTCACACGGATGAGGATGAGCTTGACCCTGACATTCATAAAGCTCTACACAAATCTCAGCCAAGTCCCTTCAAGGGCGAAGGGGAACACTTAGGTGAGGCTGTAGAAAAGTGGATCGAAGCTATGGAGGAGTAATTCGATGTCATAGGTTACAACAAAAAAAGTAAGGTGGCTCTTGCTAGGCTGAAGATCGTAGAGACAACCAGAGTAGCGTGGAGGAACCACTATGAGACAAACCGCTTGGATTGGAACACCTAGACATGGGATGATCTCAAATCATACCTCAAAAAGAGATTTTGTCCTCCAGGCTTCTTGGGAACAAAAATGAATGAGTTATTAGAGCTAACCCAGGAAAGCCGAACTACGGAGGAATATCACCAAGCATTCTCTCTTCTCCTTAAATACTCGCCACCACTGGATGAAGAATAATTGATGGCCAAGTTCATTCGGGGAATAAACGAACCATTGGTGAAGAATGATAAGCCAATTTCTATGGCCGAAACAGTGTGGATGGCGAAGGATTTCACCAAGGCCTTTGTTATCAAGGTCCCGCCGAAGCTAGCACCCTCGTCTTTCAAAAGATTCCAAACCCCAGGATGTACTTCCAACTTTCCGCCTCCTAAGAGACAACAAGGTCCTGATCAAACCGAGGATACGGGAAGTTTCAGAATGGAAGGAAGGCCTTTTCCCTCGAAACACATTTTTTGGAACTCTGACTATTTCCAGGATGCAGAAGGAAGAGCTCAGAAGTGAGAACAGATATTTTGGCTGTCAAGGTTTTGGGCACCAGCTCAAGGACTTCCCAACTCCTTCTATGTCAATGGGCCAGGGAAGCCAAGGTCCTAGAGTGCCGAGACCGACCCCTTCGTATAAACCTAATCAAGGTCCCTCTCACCAAAATCAGGGCAAAAGAATGCCAGCTTACCATGCAGCCTCAATGCAGAGTAGTCTTAGATCCCCCTCCCAGAATTGGGGAAGCCAGAGAGAGAGAGTTCCACCCCAGACAGCAACAGCCAGAGTTGCCACAATAGTTGATGTAGTGGAGGAAGAAAGAGGACAGATTTATGCTACCATTGAACATCAAGGGCAGAATCGTCAGTTCTCGGTCATTCATACTCCAACATAGTACAAGGGTAAGCACTTTAAGCTTTTGATTGATTCAAGCAATACGCATTCTTTTATTTCCCCAAGATGTTTGTGTAAGTTAGTCCTAGATCAGAAAACAGGAAAACCTATGTAAGTAGAATCGGCCAGTGGGAAGATTCTTTTCACACACCATGAGACAGATCGTACTCAGTTTAATCTAGATGGGAATGTAACAGACTACCAGTTCAGAGTCTTACCTTTGGGAATCTATGACAGAATCCTTGGAATGGATTGGCTCCATAAGAATCAGGCTGACATTCACTGTCACAATGGAACCATCTCTTTCCTCGACTTCCATAGGAATCAAGTTCAAGAAACTAGAATTTCTGGATCCCCAGTTCTATAGTTAGTCAAAGCTTCTAAGTTGCTAAAAGGACTCAGAAAGAAGCAAGCTGTCTATGTCGTTAAATGAATCCAGTAGTAGTAGACAGAAAATCCAAGGCTAAGGAACCTAAGTGGTTAAGTGAGTATACTCATGTATTCCCAGAAGAGCTGACTGAGATGCCTCCAACTCGTGAAGTAGATCATGAGATAGAGCTAGCTCCTAGAGCTCAGTCGATAGCCCAGCAGAGCGTGCATACAAGATGCCAGTCCCAGAAGCCATAAAACTTAGAGTAGTTAAGATAGTTGTTATAGCAAAGGATTCGTAAGACCCAGTGTTTCACCTTGGGGTGCGCCCGTTCTCTTTCACAGAAAAAGAAAGATAAAACATTAAGACTTTGTATTGATTACAGAGGATTAAATCACAATAAAAAATAAATATCCTATCCCTAGGATTGATGAACTTTTGGATTGGTTAAGTGGAACACAAATGTTCACAAAGATAGATCTCAAATCTAGATATTACCAGATCAGAATCAAGGATCAAGATATCCCAAAGACAGTCTTTAATACTCGCTATGGGCATTATGAATTTACAGTCATGCCATTCAAATTAACAAATGCTCCAACCACGTTTAATCGCCTCATGCAAGAAATCCTCGGAGAATACTTGGATGAATTTGTTCTTGTCTTCTTCGATGACATTCTGGTATACTCTAAGAATGTAGCAGATCATGAAGATCATGTGCGTAAAGTCCTAGAGATCCTAAGGAAGCACCAACTCTTTGCAAAAAAGAGCAAGTGTACTTTCTCTGCTGACCATGTCGAATACTTGGGATTTATAGTATCTAAGGATGGGATTTCTCCTGACCCCACTAAAATCCAAGCAGTCATAGATTGACTAGAGCCCAAGACAATGAAAGAAGTCAGAGGATTCTTAGGATTAACCAGGTGGTATCGAATCTTTATACCCAGGTATGCTTGACCAACCTTCTCAAGAAGAGTACCCTATTTCATTAGACTGCTATGTGTCAAAGTGCTTTTGATAAGCTGAAGACAGCCTTAGTAACTAACCCTGCTCTTAAATTGCCAAATTTTTCCATACCCTTTGAAGTAGTAACTGATGCCAGCAGCTTTGCTCTAGGAGGTGCACTTATGCAGGAAGATCATGTAGTAGCCTATGAATCCAGAAAACTTAGAACGCATGAGAGAAATTATGCTGTCCTGACTTGGAGTTACTCTCAGCAGTTTATGCTCTAAAGCTATGGAGACATTATCTCTTGGGACAAAGATTCACCTTGATGACATATCATCAAAGTCTGAAGTGGATCTTCACCCAAAGGGATCAACATGCATCAAAGAAGGTGGATGCAGACCTTGCAGGAATTTGATTTTGAGATTAAGTACCGACCAAGGAAGGAAAATGTGGTAGCATATGTGCCTCCTTGCTTGCAATAACATTGGTGTCAAATCCGTTGATCAGTGAAGCAAGAGAGAAGATCATGCAGGATAAATTCTTTGCCCCTTGCTACCCTACTTATGCAAGAAAGCAAGACTCCTCAAGAAATGAGTCGAGTTCTTGGGTATAGATTGGACGAAGGATGCATGTATTAAAATAATCGGCTATGCATTCCCAATGATGAGGAAACAAAGGGAAAAATTCTGAGGAGAAGCCCATGATAGCCCGATAGCTGGACATCCAGGTTTCATAAAGACCTACATGTCTGTAAAGAAGAGTTTCTTTTGGCCAGGACTCAAAAGGGATGTACTTAATCATGTGCGGCAATGTTTAGCATGTCAAAGATGTTGAGATATCGAGCTCTAGTGAGGCGGTGGACACTGATGACCCGCCTGGGGGATAGGCCCCACACTTACACCACTGGCATGGTTGGTGAGATCATGGGAGATATGCGGCCAGTGGGATGACAGGCTGTGTGACAGCCACTCTAGAGACTGGCATAGTTATAGCGCCAGCTCATTTAGTCGGGTTCACACTATAGAGAACCCGTGTATGTATTTGGTTGAGTACCTTTCATATTGTGTGTACTCTTATTCTTGTATATGGTGTGTTGAGTGTTGAGTAGAGAAGAAGAAGATTTTCAGCCTCTCACCTTGTGTGTTCTCTATTAGGGTTTTGTGAGTGTGTGTGTGTGCTTGCAAGAGCTCAAGCTCTCTTCCCCCCTGCATCTTTTCATGGTATCAGAGCCTGGTTCGTGCTAAGGGCTGAGCTGCAAGCAAGAGAACCACAGGAAGCGGTACGAGGGTAAGAGCTTCAACTACTCTTCCCTATTGTGTTGGTGACTACACCCTTGTCGGGAGCTCTACGGGAGGCACCGGCAAACGATCTCCGATTGAGGAGCTTTCTTCGCGGGAGTAAAGCTATAGGGCAACTATACAGTCCTTTGGACTAGGACTGCACTTTTCGGGCCGAAAACGCGTTTCGGGCGCGTCTGGACCTCCGTTTTTCAGAAAGCAGGCGATTTCGAGCACTGCGGGTAAGTCATCGATTCCCTGCAGAACTCTGTTTTAAGAACTGCAGGAAGACAGATTGACTGTGCAGACACTGTGGGTGCTGCAAAGAGGTCTACAGTTGCCATTGGGTGTATGTATGCACACTGAAGTCACTGGTTGTGACATTTGAGAGTACTGCAGTACCGCTGTGCAGAAAATACAGCATTTGTGCAGAAAAACCAGAGTGCAATTTCTGGTAAAATTGTGTGTTTGGCAAGATGTCTAATGATGGCATAACACAGATTGTGGCTGAGAAGCTAGATAAGAATAACTTCCATGCTTGGAGGTTCAGGTTGACGAATTTCCTGATGGGAAAAGGCTATTGGGACTACATAGAAGGTGAGCATGAAGAGGCACCGGAGATACCGGATATAAATCCGACTGCTGCAGATGTGAAAGAGTTTAAAGATTGGAACCAAGGAGCCAGGAAAGTAATGTATTGGCTTTCCATTAGCATACAGGACACCATGATTGGGCACATTCAGGATGCCAAGTCCCCTAAGGAGGCGTGGGACACCTTGGTAAAGCTTTATGAAACAAACACCAAGGCACGTAAGATACAGTTGAAGAATGAACTTCACACTGTGGAGAAAAAGAGCATGTCTGTGAATGACTATGCGCTGAAGATAAAGGGTATTGTGGAATCCCTTGCATCTATTGGTGTGTCAGTAGATGATGATGACAAGGTGGAAGTCTGTCTACGTGGTCTCGGGCCACAATACAAGTCGTTCAAGACGTCTATTCAGACTCGGGAAAACATTCCCAACTTTACAGATTTGGTGTCTATGCTGATTATCGAAGAGAAGAACTTGGGTGAAGACCAACAGTCTTCACAAAGCAAAAATAGTTCAGAGCAACAGGCCTTCTACACGAGTTCAGGAAGAGGACGAGGTAGAGGAGGCCGTGGACGCGGTCAAGGAGGTGGCCGAACAGGTAATCAGAATTATGGCCAGCAGCAGCAGCAGCAACAACAGTCCCAGAATCAACAACAACAACAACAACACGCAGGTGGAAGAGGCAGATTCAGAGGCAAGGGGAGTCAAAGAGGCCGTGGAAATTGGCAAAGGCAATATAATGATGTACGTGAATGCTACTATTGTGGTAAGCCAGGACATGTGCAGTCAGAATGTTATAAGAAGCAGGCTGACATGCAAAATGGGAAAGTGCAGCAAAACAACTATGCATCCTCAAGCAGAAATAATGAGGACAATGAAAGGTTGTTTGTTATGCAGCATGTTGTAAATGCCATGTCTGAAAATGTTGATGCAGCACAAAAAGATAATGTATGGTATGTGGATTCAGGCGCTTCGAACCACATGACGAGTCATGGGGAGTGGTTCAAGGAGATGAAGAACCCGGAAAGACCAGGTTTTGTGGAAACAGGGGATGACACTGCTCATCCAATTGCCCACGTTGGAGATGTGCCATTATCTATGCAGGATGGCAAAGTGAAGTACCTTGCAGATGTACTTCATGTACCGAACATAACAAAGAATCTGGTTTCAGTTGGCCAGATGATTGAGCAGGGTTTGCAGGTTAGGTTTAACCCTGATGGGTGTTATGTTGAAGATTTCAAAGACAAGTGCAGGTTGGTTGCAAAAGGCAACAGAGTGGGCAGAATGTTTACGGTGAATGTAGACATGCCTGAAATGAGTGCTGCAATGTTTGCAAATGGTTCAGGAGTTGTTGCAGACACAGACATATGGCATAAAAGAATTGGACATGTAAATGTGCAGAGATTGAAGTCTATGCAGACAAAAGGAATTGTGACAGGGCTGCCAAAATTTAAAGTGGAAGGTATGCAGAAAATATGTGAAGCATGCCAATTTGGGAAGCAAACAAAGCATGTGTTTCCACGTAACAGATATGTGAGCAGAAATGCACTAGATGTTGTGCATTCAGATGTATGGGGTCCTACGAAGACCGTGTCTATGGGAGGTTGCAGGTACTATGTCACTTTCATTGATGACCACACAAGGAAAGTGTGGGTATATTTCATGAAGGAGAAGAGTGAGGTGTTCACTCATTTTCAGAACTTCAGATTTTTGGTTGAAAAGCAAACAGGAAAATATGTAAAGTGCCTAAGGTCAGATGGAGGGGGAGAGTACTTCTCCAATGAGTTCTCTGAATTCTTGAAGAAGAATGGTATTCGGAGACAGTTTACATGCAGATACACTCCGCAGCAAAATGGAGTTGCTGAGCGGAAAAATAGGCACATTGCTGAGATTGCGCGAGCATTGATGGAAGAGAAGAATATGCCGCATTGCTATTGGGCTGAGGCTGTTTCTACAGCAGTATACATCATGAACAGGACTCCAACTGCAGCCATACATGATGTAACTCCAGAGGAGAGGTTTACTGGCAGAAAACCAGATTTGTCTCATCTGAAAGTTTTTGGATGCATTGCATATGTGCATGTGCCAGATGAGCTGAGAACTAAGCTGGATCCGAAAGCTGAAAAATGTGTGTTTATTGGATATTCCCTTGAGCAAAAGGGATACAGGTGTTATAACCCTGCTACACGTGAGTTGAGGGTAAGCAGGGATGTTGTTTTTGATGAGATGAGCAGCTGGTATGCTGCTGAAAAAGAAGCTGTTGGGGCTGATGTGAGTGGAAGTGTGGTTGCACAGAATGCAGGTCAGCAATCACAGTCTTTGAGTGGACCAGGAGAGTCCTCATCTAGTGGGTCTGTTGATAGACCATGGAGTGGCAGGCTGCGTCATAATACCAGTCCTGCAAATGTGATTACTACATCACGTAAAGGAAAAGAGAAAGTGGTTGAGCCCCTTGGTATGCCTGACATTTCTGCAGGGCATTCTCATGTTGATGGAGAGTCTAGTGGCTCAGATATGAGCCTTGATGAGGAGCTTGGGATCCCAGCTATGAGAACACCTGGTGTAAAGAAGGCTATGGAAGCCATGAATGAGAAGCTGCGAAGATCTGGGAGAGTGAGAAATCCTGTGCAGAGATTTACCTATGATGGTTATGTGGCACATCACTATGCATATATGGCAAAGGTTGTGCAGGTTGTTGAGCCCACATGCATTGATGAGGCTATTGGAAATGTGTGTTGGGAGAAAGCTATGGATGAGGAGATGGATGCACTATATGGAAATGAAACTTGGGATTTAGTGCAATTGCCAGAAGGCAAGAAAGCCATTGGATGCAAGTGGGTGTACAAAGTTAAACATAACAGTGATGGAAGCATAAACAGGTACAAGGCTAGATTGGTAGCCAAAGGATATGCGCAGACATATGGGATTGATTATGAGGAAACTTTCAGCCCAGTTGCCAAGATGGCAACGGTGAGAGTTGTGATAGCAGTGGCTGCGTCAAAGAAATGGTCTTTACATCAGATGGATGTAAAGAATGCATTCTTGCATGGGGATTTGCAAGAAGAGGTGTATATGTTGCAGCCACCTGGTTATGAGGATGTGGGTCACCCCGAGCATGTTTGCAGGTTGAAGAAAGCCTTGTATGGCTTAAAGCAAGCACCAAGAGCATGGTCTGACAAGATTTCTGACTATCTTGTCACTATTGGCTTTCATGTAGCCAATGCAGATTTCTCATTGTATGTGAGACATGGTGATAGAGGGGTTGTGCTTGTTGTCATCTATGTAGATGACTTGATCATTACGGGGGACCATGATGCAGAGATCTTTGATGTAAAGATCTTGCTAAGACAGAAGTTTGAGATGAAGGATCTGGGGGAGCTCAGATATTTCTTGGGCATTGAGGTGATTAGGTCACCACATGGTAATGGAATACTGCAGAGACAGTATGGCTTGGACATGTTGTCCAAGTATGGTATGACAGGCTGTAAGCCTATTTCTGTGCCATTGGATCAAAATGGCAAGTTGAGTGCAGATTCAGGAGAGATCTTGGAGGATCCTACTATGTACAGGAGCATAGTAGGAAGTTTGATCTACATGACGATCACCAGACCAGATTTGAGCTATGCTGTTGGGTTGGTGAGTCAGTTTATGCAGGTTCCACGGAAACCGCATTTGGATGCTGTGAGACGCATACTGAGGTATGTGAAGTCTACTTTACATTGTGGACTATTCTATGAGACTGGGACAGAGATATGTGTACATGGGTACACAGATGCTGATTGGGCTGGTAGTATCTCAGACAGAAGATCTACCAGTGGATTCATGTTTTCTTTGGGGAGTGCTGCTGTGACTTGGAGAAGCAAGAAGCAGCCTACGGTTGCTCTATCGAGTACAGAGGCCGAGTACAGAGGAGCTGCTATGGCAGCATGTGAGGTAGCTTGGTTGAGAAAGCTACTTGCAGATTTGGGTCTATCAGTGGATAGACAAGTTGTCATTTTCTGTGACAACATTAGTAGTATACAGTTGGCCAGGAACCCAGTCTTTCATGCTCGTACGAAGCACATAGAGGTCCACTACCACTTCGTCAGAGAGAAGGTCTTGGCAGGACACCTTGACCTTGTTTATGTCAGCACAGAGGATCAGGTAGCTGACATCTTCACCAAGGCATTGGGTACAGAGAAGCTCCGTAGATTCAGGGCTTCGCTTGGTGTACATGAGATGGATTTGAGCTCGAGGGGGAGTGTTGAGATATCGAGCTCTAGTGAGGCGGTGGACACTGATGACCCGCCTGGGGGATAGGCCCCACACTTACACCACTGGCATGGTTGGTGAGATCATGGGAGATATGCGGCCAGTGGGATGACAGGCTGTGTGACAGCCACTCTAGAGACTGGCATAGTTATAGCGCCAGCTCATTTAGTCGGGTTCACACTATAGAGAACCCGTGTATGTATTTGGTTGAGTACCTTTCATATTGTGTGTACTCTTATTCTTGTATATGGTGTGTTGAGTGTTGAGTAGAGAAGAAGAAGATTTTCAGCCTCTCACCTTGTGTGTTCTCTATTAGGGTTTTGTGAGTGTGTGTGTGTGCTTGCAAGAGCTCAAGCTCTCTTCCCCCCTGCATCTTTTCAAAAGAGTCAAGGTAGAAAGAAATAAGATGCCAAGAAGGCTGCATCCCTTAGACATTCCACAGATGAAGTGGGAATGTGTCAGTATGTATTTTGTTACTGGACTACTATCAGTGCAATCAGGTTACAACTCCATTTTTGTGGTAGTTGATAGACTAACCAAGGTTGCCCATCTGATTCCAGTAAAAGAAACCTACATTGCAGTGGATGTTGCCAGAGTCTTCCTCAAGGAGATTTTCAAGTTGCATGGCTTATCCAGAAGGATAGTGAGCGATAGAGATCCTAAGTTTACGTCAAGGTTTTGGACTGCATTCTTCAAAGAAGTGGGAACTTTCTTAGATCTCAGTACAACCTATCACCCTGAGACAGATGGCCAAAAAGAAAGAGTGAACCAAGTAATAGAAGATATCCTTCGGTCATGTTGTGGTAGAGAACCCAGAAAGTGGTTAAGCTACTTACATCTAGTTGAGTTTGCTTATAATGCCTCTTATCACCGAAGTATCAGGATGAGCCCTTTCAAAGCTCTATACAAACAAGATTGCCTCACACCATTAACTTGGTCCAACCCATTGATCAGGGTCGAGATGTCCAAACGGATGCTAGATGATATGGAGCAGCAAATGCAGTCAATCCGCAAAGATATTAAGGCTGCCTAGGATAGACAAAAGTAGTATGCTGATAAGAAGAGAATGGGGAGAGTGTTTGAAGAATCAGATATGGTCTTCATTCGAGTACGACCCAAAAGAAGTTCTTTATCTAGAGAAGTACAAAAAGCTAGATACTATGTACCATACGCCGTTACGAAGAAAGTAGGAGATCTAGCCTATGAACTTCTTCTACCTCCCCATCTCAAGGTACATAATGTGTTTCATGTTAGTTTGCTTAAAAAGTATGTACCCAGCCAGAGTCATGTGCTAGATGATGAACAGTTGACTTCTCCGACTTAAGGTGAGATGGAACTCCAACCTGAAGATATCCTAGATGTTCGGGAGAAGGCTCTCTCACGAAGAGAGTCCTTAGAGAATTTTTAGTCAAGTGGAAGTTCTACCCTTTAGAGGACGCCACTTGGGAAAAAGAAGATCAACTGGTAGGATTACCCCCACTTTGCAAGATGAGGACATCTTGCATTTTTCAAGTAGGAGAGAATGTAAGGTTCCTCCTCATCCCCTAAGATGTATAAGTTCTCCTTTTAGTCCCCTGTGATCATCCCCTTTTTGAGAATGCAAGAAGGCATTGTTTTCCTTGTAATTGGCCTAGAGAGAGAAAACATTCTAGAGAGAGGTTACAAAAATTTGAAATATTTTTGGATAAGTATTTTCTTCCAGCAGTCAATAGGAAGTGATCCCCTGAAACAAAATTTTAATCATAAATTTCTAAGTTGCATTAGAATTGGACAGTGGGTGAACCAAGGAGTCCCCTAGTTCAAAGTTCTAAGCCTTATTAAATTATTTTGAATTTAAAAATATGATATCCTTATCCATTATTTCATATTGGGTGCGTAAGTGGTGTGTCTATTTAATATTTTTGAATGAGTGCCAGCTAGGGGACCTGGGAACTCTTTTCCCTGGTACACCCGGGACAAAACACAACTAAATTTTTATAAAGAGGGATCCCACCAATACAATGGTTGGGCGGTTGGCTAACCCATAGGCCGGTTGGGGGGTTAGGTTGGATCGATGGATTCCTACTATAAGATTCCTCCCCAGCCTCTCAAGAAGTCCACTATCTTCCCCTGTAATCAAATCCCTCTTCAGAAATATAAAAGATCTTGTTTCTACCTGTTTTGGTCTAGAGAGAGAAAATCTTCTAGAGAGAGATGATTTAGTTTTTAAATATTTTTGGATGGAAAAATATCTCATCTTATTAAAATAAATTCCTCCAAAACAGAAGTTCAAAAAGAATTTTAGAAGGTGCATTAGAAATAAATTATAATCTGTTCAAAAGGCCTTATCCTAAGGGTCTAGATTTTCTGAAAATTTTAAATTAAGGTTCCTATGGACCAATAAGATTAATCCAAATGTAGGGAGGAGGTAAATTGAAAAAATAAAGAAAATCCCCCCAAAATGAGTAAATACTCACATAAGATGAAGCCTGTGGACTAAGGACCTGCACTAAGAACCAAAGATGAAGAGTGGACTAAGGACCTGGACTAAGAACCAAAGGAAATACTAAAAAAATAAATTTTTGACACCTCAGAGTGGGGATTCCTCCTCATGAAGTAGGCGCCTTTTTCCCATCATTGCTTTTGAATTTTAAATCAATAAAATTAGATATTTTATCTCTCCCCTCTCCTAATTCAAAACTGGATCCAAAAAGTGAACTAAACTAACCCAAAAATGGTCGAAAATTGACCAAACTGATTTGGAAAATTCTAGAATCAGTTTGCTTGGTTAGAAGCTCACTTTTTTCTATAAATAGAAGCCTCCCCCTTTGTAGATACTCCTCCCTAGAGCCAAAAACAGTGAATTTATTGATAACTCATTAGTTTTTGACCATTTCCTCTTCAAAAGAATTGGTGGCCACTCTTATTGCAAACAAGAGTAGATCCCTCAAACCAGCAAGCCAAAGGAAAGCTCACAAACATTCATGTAAGCTAGAAATCCTACTTTTTCTTTATTCCATTTAATGGTTTTCTAATTTTTGTTTTCTTTAAAATGAAAAATGATGCCTTGTTGGAAAGGCTTTCCCCCTCCCTTCATTCTTGAATTTAGCCTTTCTTTATCCTAGATATGTAATCAAATTCTTAGAATTAAACTTTTCATATTGTTTCTCTTTAAAAAGTGGAATTTGATTAGTTTAGAATGCTTTAAACCATTTGGGATAATTTCTAAGTAACTTGAGAATGAAAAAAAAATTGAAAAATGGTCAGCCATACAAAGGAGGTTATGGCAAAATTTTCTTAAATTTTGTGAAATAAGTTTTATCTTTTATTATTCAAAAAGAGTAATCCCTAACCTTTCTGTATTCTAAAAGTGTTATTTTCATTCTATGCATAAAAAAATGCATATTAGAAATATTTTTATTAGAAAAGTATTATTTCCATTAGAATTAATTTCTATGCATAGAAAGATGCATATTGGAGAATTCTTTTTTTATTCTAAAAGTGTTACTTTCATCAAAATTGATTTTTTGCATAAAGAGATGCATAAAAGAAATTTTTTTAATTATAAAAGTGTTACTTTCATCAAAATTGATTTTTATGCATAAATAGATGCATAAAAGAATTTTTTTAATTATAAAAGTGTTACTTTCATCAAAATTGATTTTTATGCATAAAAGAATTTTTTATTATAAAAGTGTTACTTTCATCAAAAATTGATTTTTATGTATAAATAGATGCATAAACGAATTTTTTTTATTATAAAAGTATTACTTTCATCAAAATTAATTTTTTTTGCATAAATAGATGCATAAAAGAATTTTTTTTGTTATAAAAGTGTTTCTTTCATCAAAATTGATTTTTATGCATAAATAGATGCATAAAAGATTTTTTTAATAAAAGTGTTACTTTCATCAAAATTGATTTTTATGCATAAATAGATGCATAAAAGATTTTTTTAATAAAAGTATTACTTTCATCAAAACTGATTTTTATGCATAAATAGATGCATAAAAGAATTTTTTTAATTATAAAAGTGTTACTTTCATCAAAATTGATTTTTATGCATAAATAAATGAATAAAAGAGTTTTTTTTAAATTATAAAAGTGTTACTTTCATCAAAATTGATTTTTATGCATAAAGTGATTCATAAAAGATTTTTTTTATAAAAGTGTTACTTTCATCAAAATTGATTTTTATGCATAAAAGAAAATTTTTATTATAAAAGTGTTACTTTCATCAAAATTGATTTTTATGCATAAATAGATGCATAAAAGAATTTTTTTAGTTATAAAAGTGTTACTGTCATCAAAATTGATTTTTATGCATAAAAGGATTTTCTTTTACATAAAAGTGTTATTTCCATGAAGTTGGATTTTAGGCATAAATAGATGCATATAGAATTTTTATATCAAAATAAGAGTTCTCTTCAATCCTATGTTTAAATCCCATGAATATTGGTAAATGAATAAGTATTTAAATACGCTGTGAGAGAAAATTCTGCCGTTTCATATTCTCTAGGATGGTAATGAGAAAACTCGGAAAAACTATCGAAGTTGGAATTTTAGATAAATGATTAATCTATTCCTCATAGGAATTCGTGATTAGTTTTGAATTCAATTAAGCAAATACTCAATGAATGAAATTCAGTAAAGTAGTAATTGAAATATTACCCTTCGAGAAAGATAGTTCAGGGAGAACCTTTCCAGACTCAAACCCTGAATCAGACTATGACGAAGACATAACTCCTTCGTCAGTTTTTCAAGAAAAGACGATGTGACCAGTTCAGGAAAATTCACTCAAATCACCCATCGAATCTGAAATCAAGTTAAGACTCTTTGATTCGGATCTGAGGATCAAGGTTATAGAATTCATGAAATTCTGTTGGAATTCAGACCTGTGATCTAAAAGTATTAGGATATGGATTTAAGATATACTCAAAAGAAAATCAAAAATGAAAACTTGCATCATAGAAACCCTGTTTTCTTAAAGGACTGTCTTATGCCAGAATGCTGGAGGGAGAATTTGGTATATATGTTTTTCTAAGAGAAGTTCGGTTGCAACAGCTGGCGGGGAGTGTTCAAAGGATGGCTCATGCGACAAAAACTTGGTCTTGACCAGCCTTGGTATGGTGAAAAATGGTGTGCTTCCGGTACGATGGGCGAGGGCCGACGAAGCCGTCCCTGAGAGTGAAGTGCCAGGACACCTAAGGAGGATCCTGGAGGGTTCTTACCAGGTGATGCACGAGCTCGCGGTGCTTAGGACACCCATGCGTATGTCGTGGAAGATATATATTATATGATGGACCAATGTTTATTGTAATATCTGGTCTCAACGGAGAGTCCAGAGTGATACTATTTTTTTTGTGAGAAACAAGGATTGAATGGAAATTTTGAGTTATGACATCTGTAACCGATAATTATTTGTCAATGGATTGTTTTATAAGTTAAAATTTAAAGAGGAGTGTGTGCGTATGTGTATTCTAAAGCAAAAGTTAAGAAAGGTATTCAATTATGGGTTGGTGAGTACTTGTCTGGTTCTACCAATTCCAGTGGTTGGGCGGTGGCTAATCCATGGGCCGGATGGCTAGAATCAGTAGAGTTTTAATAATAAAATTGATTAATAGGAATACGTTTAGAACTCGAGTAGTTAAATAAAAGCCTAAAAACTTCTCTAATGAATAGATCAACGGCTATGTGCCTGATTCAATTAGGAAAAAAGCGTTGATCCCTTCAAGTTAAGTCTGTAATAGTTTTCCTTCTATCTGGTTTATTCAGATGAAGGTTAGCTCAGTATCTTGACTTCGTTAGAAAAATTCGTTAAGAAAATAAAAATGGTGGAATCGTCCCCGTTTTTCGGGCATGGGAAATTTTCCCGGTTTCAGTTTTCAGAATGACCACCAGCTTAGTCTTATGCCCAGACATTCGAGGGCGAGGCCTTGAGTGGGAAACCCTGCCCCGTGCACGAGGGAGCTGCTTCCGCTGCCAGCTATACTGAGAATCCGGTGTGCGGAGGGGACAGTGGGATCCCACAGTTGGTATCAGAGCGCTGTTGTTTTACATAACAGCAACAGAAATTGCTTAAAATTTTAAAGTAAATTTGGGAAATAATGTTTTCACTTGTTAATATTATGTTGAATGAACTTCAAAAATTGAAAACTCATAAATTGAATTGTAAATTTATAGATGGATACCCCGAATCTATCTTGCATTCCTGAACTCTTCCAGAGTCAGGATATAATAGCCTTTGCATTTGAGCACCTCATCAACTCTGCTACGACCTGAGTAAGCAGAGTGAGACTCGCACGCCATTTTGAGAGTCTTTACTTTCCTGATCCTGTAGAGCGATGTTGGTATATGTGGTTCTTTGGAGGACGATGTATTAATATCAGTACCAATCACCGTTAGAGGCTCAGACAAAATATTTCCTTAGCCATGATTCTGATAAGGCTAGGGTTTTGTTCAGCATGTACAACTCTTTAATCATTCATCCAAGAACTTCAAAATTTCATGCCGAGTTTTTAGGCTTCTTAGCTGCTTTATCCCTAGAAGTAGAATTACAGCACCTCTTTCTGTAATGAATCGTGTGTACCATGGCATGTCTCCTTCGCACTTTCGCTTCTTTATGCGTACGCGATTCTGCCCATCTGCCCACATTCTTTTTTCCAATTCCTCATCATTACTTACAGTACAAATTCATGCATAGGATACATAGGCTACTTGCCTTTCCCTTCTTTGTTGGGTCACCTTCCTTATCTATAGACTTGCCTGATGAATCTGATTTTGGCTTATAACTACATTGAGGAAAGGATTTACCTTTGCCTCTTTGATTGGTAGCAAAAGTCTTGATCTCTTGTATGCATGACAGATCAAATTTTCTTGAATTGCTCTTATTGCAAGAGCACAAAAACAACTCTGCAAAATTCAAGGCTTTTGGATTGCTTTTCATCATGAGTGTGATGGTGGTAAATACAAAACTCTAATATATGAGTTTGGCAATGTATTCAAGATAATAGGCATAATGAATTGTCATGATATATCTCATCAACACTGGCCAATTGCTCCTTAAAATCTTTAATTTTTGTAAGGAAATTGTCCATTAAGCCTCTCTCTCTTAGCTCTGAGTCTAACTACTTCAACAAATGGAAAAATGGTACTTCTCTTAACTTACAAGAAAGCAACACATGTGCCTGTGCACCTCTTCCATCCTACTTCACATGTTCTTGTGTAGTAGATACACTCATGTGGCAACATGCCATGTGAGCTATGTACTTATATGTGCCTTCTCCAACATGTTCATTAGAGAAACCATGACGTTTCTCATTACTGATCACAACATTCCAAATCCCTTTGGCTACCAATATATGTCTCATCATGTAGGACCACAACAGATAGTTGGTCCCATCAAGCTTTGTGAGATCCCTATTCCCACCGCGCAACGGATTCGGGGTACTAGCAGCGGAAGTAGCACTTCTTGCGCAAGGCAGGGTCCCACACTCGGGGCCTCGTCCACGGATATCCGGACAAAAGACTAATCCGTCGGTTTTTTCAAAACCGAACCCGGAAAAACTTCCCTTATCCGGAAAGCACGGGCGATTCCTCCAGGATAACTTTTTACTCTAACGTAGTCAAGACCATTAATAATGATCAAACTGATCCGACTGCACCTATAAAGATACTCGGTCAGATCAAGGAAGAAACTTGCACTTGGATCATTGGGATCAACGCTTTTTTCCCCATCAAGAGGCACAGCCGTTGATTCCTATCCATAGAACAATTACTATCCGGGACTTACTTCATCTATCGTAATAACGGAAATTGAGTCTCGATTTACGGATCCATCAATCCAGCCTAACCCCATCCGATCCCATGGGTTAGCCAACCACCCAACCACTGTAGTGATGGGATCCAATTTGGAATTTGGTTAGGTTTTGTCCCGGGTACCAAGGAAAAGAGTTCCAAGGCCCCCTAGCCGGAAGTTCATGCAAACATAAAACTAGCCACACCACTTACACACCCAATATGAAATTACCTTTTTCTTAGCATCAGCTAACTTTAAAACAATCCTTTAATGAAACCATAGTACCACTGATCATAATCTTCCAATTTATCCGGTTGATTCATAATTTCCCATCATCAGAGTATCTATGGCATCATTGGCAACTAGAACGCTCACCACCTGTCCACACAGGGGCCTTTTCAATAGTTCCTAGCCCATAATACTCGACAATATAATCAGATTGGGTGTTTCACCACATGAAAATACCAAGAATAATTAAAAGACAAGTGCAAGGAGAGAATCTCCATGTTGCAGGAAAAGGTGATTTTCAAGTAGAGTGGCACATGGCGGGGGATCTTAAAACACTTAAGTGCATGTATAACGTTAGTAAAGGAGGCAACTCAAAGTCTCCTTGTCTTTACTGCAAAGAATCAGCTCAAGTAATGGATTCCAAATGGTGGAAGAGAGCACCTAATAGAGATAAAGTTGACCCTGACTTCAAGGCCATTCTTGACATTCCACTCTGTAATGTTCACATATGGACATCGCATGCTCTATGTCGAATTATTGAGAAATTGGTATTTTTGTATATTGGATTTGCTTGGAAACTCCGTCCCGAAAAAATAGAAAGGATGCTCTTCAAGCATTGGAAAAAGTGTTATCCGATATAGGTCTGCATGGAGGTGATGTTCATATCACAAAGGATTTTAAAAAGTCTACCAATGGCAAGGAGGTACCAATCAATGGTGTTAAGGCAAGAAGATTCTTGTCTCGACCCAAACACAATAGTAAGCAAGTAAGGCAAGGTAGAACAGTTTCAAGGATTAATTATGGATTGTGGAAGCAAGTCCATAAGCCGTGAAAGATCATGAGGCAGATGGGGAAGCACGAAATGTGAAGGCAGAGGTGTGGAGGTCTCTTGATCAACTCTTCATGTTCTGTGACAATGTAACATGGACAAAGAGTGATTACTAGAACGTTGAAGAGGCGATTAAACATTTTGGGAAGTCAATGAAAGACGCGTGGACAGCCTGCAATATAACTCACTACATGGTAAAGTTCTGTCTTCTTCTTTTACTTAAGTGTGATCCTCTTTTTTTTTATAACTTACTATGCATTCTTATGTCTCTGTGAAAACAGCATATTATCTACAACCACCTTCCCTATTTTGTCAAAAAGTATGGATGCCCAGCAATTTGGTCTACCCAAGGCATGGATAAGTCTCACTACATGGCACGTAATGCATTTTTCAGACACACACAACACTACGGAGGGAGTCAAAAGGCAAAAAGTCTGAAGGAAGTCTTCCAATGGTTTTATCGAGGCATTCTACAGAGGCTACATGCTAAAAGAAAAGTTGATAGTTCCAAAGTCAAGCTTGCTTTTATTCTAGCCCAAAAGCAAAGACAAAGACAAACTTTGGACAATTCAATGGCAGCAGAGAGACATAGACAATGGAGGGATTCAAAGATATTTAGAAACCATAAATGGACAAGTAAACATGAATAGCAGTTTGTAACTTATTGGTGTTATGTCCACATGTTTTCAAACTCAATCAATAGATTTTTATTTTGTGGAACAAGTCACTCTTAGTGTTATGCCTATATGTTTTGAGACTCCATCAAAAGTATTTCTTTTGTGAAACATGTGATCTATATTAACAAGAATCAATACATCCATGAGCTACACACAAAAAATTCAATTAATACTACTTAATTATGCTAGACACACTATTGATCCTTACCAATAAGGTACTGAGTGTCAAACGTTTTTAGAAGCTACTGAGTGTGGGAAGACTCTACTGAAGTGTTGTACGGTGATGGGACAAATGCAAAAGGGTACTGATCGTCCGTACGGACAAGGAACTGATGAGGATCAAAGACTTTGTACAAATCAGTTCAACTTCAACATAATGTTTGTGCTATATTTGATGACTAAATCCTATTACTCCCAGGGCCTGCCAGTCGGAACTCTCTTTTTGAACTTGATTGGACTCTTTTTCTTCCTTGTTGGCTTGATGTCGACTGTCTGTTTATCAATGCTTGCCTCTATTGCTTGTCTGGGAGGGGTATCCTTGTCTTCAGCTATCTCCACGTGTTCTTCTTCTTGGATTGTGTCACCTGATGCAATCATGGGTGGCTCTCGAAACCTTATGAGCTTGTGTTTTCCATAGCCATCCAGACATTTGGGCTCCTTAACACCACATGCTAATGCATAAGAAGTGTAAGACAAAAAGTAAGAGGCCCTAGAGGCCTGCTTATTCACATAATCCCCAAATATATCTATGGCAGACAACCTCTCTATTAAAATGATCTTTTTCATGTCCACCTAAAACTCAGACAAACATTTAAAGAAGTAAACAATGGCTTCTCCATTGTTGCTCAACTGCCTATGGTAAATCAAGATCTTAGCACTGCCTAGATCATGAATATAATGAGCTAGGCTTGATATTTTGCCAAACCCAGTCGGCCTGCTTCCACTTGTTCTCTGGAGGAATGTGTCATATCAAAAGATTGGAGTGAGACAATAATACACAACTACAAAACATTTAAACACAAGATAAAGTATTTGATTTGAAGTAACAAGATCATACCTTCTCGTTTTCATCAGCAGCAACAAGAAGTTCATCTTTCCAAAGATTTATTCCTTTCCCCTCCAGTCCAGTCTCTTCTTTAAGCTTTCCCTTGTATAGTGCTGAGAGATTCATAGCTTCCTGTGTGAGCTGGAAAGCAGCTTCATCTGGCTCTTGGAACTTTTCAGCCTCTTTGAAACAAATAGTAAGGGCCTCCGTAGGATCAAAAGTTGTTTCCAAAGCCAGTAGTGAATGGTCATTCTCTATGCCAACCTCCTTATCAAGCCTTGAAGCTTGGGCAATAAGGGAAATGGTATATTCCTCCCTCAAATTGAACATACACTCTATATCATGGAGGAAAACATAATCTTTGCCACCAATCAAGACACCTGGAAGCATGGGCACTGCATAGTTCCTGCTCTAAACATCAAAATCTTCAACTGGCTGTGCTGCCCTAAGAGTTTCAGTCCTCAGTTGAACAAGGTCAAGAGTAGCCACTTGCAGCCCCTCATCCTCGAGGTTGGTATCTTCTTCCTGCTCTGCCATTTCTGTTTTGCCACAGGAACATCCTCTTTTTCCTCTGCTATAGATGTGTCTTCTTCTTCAGCCTCCTGCCCTTGCTCTTCTAGAGAGTGCTAATGGAAGACAATGTACATAAGGAATGCCATGGTTTCCTCAAGCACTCTACATTTTCTGGTGTTCAAGTTATAGCTGAATTCATATTCCTCAGGCAGGCTGTCAAATCTTCTATTCACATGGTATGATTTATATGCACAAAAACCTTTTCACCTTCCACAATCCTTCCTGCCTCTGTGCGTTGTTTGAAGGTATCCCAATGGTCTGAAAGAAAATCTCTGTGATGCTCTAGTATAGAGCTCATAGTGAACTCCCTGTTGAAAATACTATGGTATATGTGGAAGTTCCTCTGAGCCTTGCACTTGTCTAGAAAGTCAAATAGGAGCAAATCTGGAGATTTGTCCTCCTCTGGTTCCTTTTGTTTTGAAAGGGAAGACTCAGCTTTCTGCTCCAGTCTCTTGCTTTTGCCTGAACAAAAATTTATATATCATGAATTCTATATGCTGACATATGCAATAATCAGGGAATGTATAGGATATCACCAAACAACTCTCTTCATGAGCACACATGACTCACCTGGTGATTGCTGTGGTCTAAGTATAGCAGTAGAAAAGTCTAGCTTCCTCTTGAAAGGAGAGGCCTGAGAATCAACTGTTCCAAAGCAAAAACTTTTCTCATCACATCAAGGAAGAAATCCCCAGGGCCAAAGAAAGCAAAACAATGACGAAGAAGTGAAAACCAAAAGGGACACAGGAACTTGCAAGAAAACGCGATGTAGGGACATTTGGAAAATGTCCAAGTACTCTCCTCGCATTTTGTTGCAAATTCTCCATTTCTATTGACATCCATCTCCAATCAAATGCTAGGTTCATCTCACAGTGTCCTGGACAGTAGGTAATACTAGGAAGAATTCCCCAGGGCCAAAGAGAGCAAAACAATGAGGAAGAAATGAAAACTAAAACTAATATAAGAATTTGTAGGAAAACGCGATATAGGGCCATTTGGAAAATGTAAAGCACCCTCCTCGCATTTTGTTGCAAACTTTTAGGTCCTATTGATTTTCATCTCCAATCAAATCCTAGGGTGCTGTACCAGATTCCTGGGCAGTAAGATTTAAGAATTCTATGGATGGAAGATATATATATCAAAAAACATTGAAAAGAATATAGATCTCTGACCTTTCTTTTCCTTTTCCATGCTGTTGGAGTTGCACTGGTGATTCTTCTTCTCTCTTCCAAACTTGAGCTGCACCCTAGGTAACCTAGAGATCTGGCAGTGGTAGTAGTCTTCAGGCAGGTTGCAGTCTGGATGGAGTGTGTTGGGTAGGAAGGGATCAGAGGGGGAAGGAAAAGGCTGATGGAGGGTGCTGGCAGGGATGAAAGACGGGGAGACAAGAGTGTTTATGGATCTGATTATGAAATCATGATTGGCACAAGTTCCAAGGCAAAAAGTGCCATTCACATGTGCCAAGTTTCAAACTCCAAGAGATCTGGGTCCCATCCACACGTGTGAAAAAATGTCTCCATTCCACACGTGTCGTATTTATTAGCTGCTTTGTTTGTATTTTGCATTAATCTTCTCCCTCCTGTTTAATCTCTCCTATCTAGGCCCTCCCCTCTCTTGCCTCTCTACCTCCCTACTTTGCACCATCAGCATCCTGACCAGTAGCAAAGGTTCATCCCTAGCACAGGGTACTCATTCACCAGCATAGCACACCTACAGATAGCTTCCAGGTCAGTAAGACTCTCTATATCCTTTTCTTCTTGTTTAATAGTATATGAGGATAAGGTACTGAGTGATGTGATGTAGCTTAGATATTAAGATAAATATTATATGCATTCCTTAGCTTTTTCCATTGTTGCAACCACAAGCAGGAAGACTTTTGAATTGGGCTGGTTGAGTGACAGATTGATCACTTCTTGCCTTCCATAGACTCAATCCATCTTGCACCAAGTTGAAAACACAGTGAAATGACTAAAGGCATGTTCCAGTATGCTGCCTCATGAATTTGCAGGAAAACGAGAGGAGAAGGCTTTAGGAATTTCAAACAGCCCAAATCACATTTTGTTGCAAATATAAATTTTTGCTTCATCCACTCCTATCATTGTGATTTTGTGTCTTTCTAAGCTATCCAAGGCTGTACACTCCTTGCATAAACACAATCCATATTGTTTTTAGTTGTAAAAATAGAGAAATCACTGTAGGAATGTAATAGCATGTTACTTCAGGTATTTGCAGGAAAACGCGAGAGTGAGCTGTTAGAAATTTCAAACTGCCGAAATCGTGTTTTGTTGCAAATTTATAAATGCTGCTTCATCCACCCCTGTCATTGCCTTCTTGTATCATTCCATGTTCTCCATGGCTGTAATCTCTTTCCATTGCTTTGTATGCAGCTTCTCAGAGTGATGGCAAGAACCAAGTCAACTGCAAGGAGGGCTGGCAAGGGGCCAGGGCTTGCAGCAGCAGCTGGGGCAGCTATTGTGCCTCCAAAGGGAAGAGTCGCACATGGCAAGAAGGGGAAGCCAATGAGCCTACTCCAGCAAAAGGCCAAGAGATTGAAACATGGTGCAGGTGTGCTAAAGGAGATCAGGAAGCAACAGAAAGCTATAGGCTTTGCAATCCCCAAGGCACCTTTTCAGAGACTAGTGAGAGAAATATGTGATAGTTGGCACCTTGGTTTCAGGTGGAACAGGTCTGCCATTCTTTCCTTACAGGAAATAGCAGAGGATTACTTGGAGAAATATTTTGAAGATGCAATACTGGTAGCAGCCCCATGCTCACATGGTAACTCTGATGGCCAAAGACTTCAACACTTTGTCCAGAGTGAGATGGAGGTATGACAAGCTGGTCCATCCTGTGGAATGGCAGGACATCAAAATGAGAGACATATTATTAATTCCATCTACAAGGAAGTTGAAGGTAGATGAGGTTAAGGTTGTTGAAGTAACCCTCAATGAGCACCAAAGGGAAAGCTGATTATGAGAAGTCACTGAAGCAGCAAATAAAAGAATCCAAATCTGTTATAGATATACAGATGGAGCTGCAGATACAGAGAAGGTTGCAGGAGCTGGGCCCTAACATAGTTGTCCATATTGAGGATGAAACTTCAATGAATAATTTTGACTTGACAAAACCATGCTTGGCAGCATTGGCTCATAAGAATGAGTATTGCTCAGATACTATCATTCTTGCAATGCTCTAGTAAGTGTCTTTTATTTTACATTTGTTTGCAAAACAATCCTTCTTGTACCTCCTTTACACCCTACCCTAATTATTGTTTGGTCCAATGCAGCATGATGAGAAGCTAGCTTAACCACGCTGTACAGTATACAGTTCATATTATTGATCCTGCCATTTTCTTCAAGTTAAGAGATCCAAAGGAAACTCTCATGGATATTTCTTTTTTGGATTTTTCTTCAAGATTGAGAACTCTTGTAGCCTTTGATTTCTTAATGCTTTTTTCCTTACGCAGTGACCACTGGAGCTTTGCTTCTATTGACATCCAGCAAAAGCAATGCTTTTTATTCAACTCTCTTAAAAACACACACAGAGAGATGAAATTGTAAGTGGTGTGTGTGCTATTTTTAACTTTAAACTTCATTATTTTGATTTAATGCACACTAACTGAATCATATGTATTGCAGTTGTATTAGAAGGCTTCTAGATGCATTGGATCACTGTCCTCCTAATGTCAATCTTTTGGATTCAATAGAGCCATTAGATTTAGAGGTAGAAAGTCATTCCCTCTACTATTGATGTCTATTTCATGCTATGCCTTTGAACTTATTGAATAATTTTGTTTTGTTTAGATATTAACAGTTTCTAACATAACTTTTCAACTGTACAGACACCACAACAAGATGATTGAAGTAGCTGCGGTGGTGGCGGCGGCTGGAGAGTGCTAATCAGTGCCAAATATATACTTTCAAGCTATTTTGAGATAGGACAGCCAGAGCTTGTAAGAAAAAAGAATTTTCATTTAGCTTCAAAATAATTGATATTGGTACAAAGTGTTCTAAATCATCATATCTCATTGCAGATGAGAGAAGATAGCTTCAGCTCGAACTATGTATATAGTTTCAGAGCTGATACAATTTGGAAGTTTTTGAAGTATGCCTCCCCCAAACCTATTGTACCAGCTCTACTGTCGAGTTGGGTGAGAGCTCTAAAGTCCGAGAAGGTGTCATACACCTTGATGACACAGATGATGCTGATGTGGTGCCACAGGAACAAGGACATAGTGCTGATGAGGAGAAGCCAATGGATATTTCATTGTCATCAGGAAAAAAGGGAGCTCATTTTGGGGCCTTTTATGGTTTGGAAAAATAATCTCTCAACCAATCAACAGAGGGCCAACGTAACGTTGGAAATTCACAAAAATAAGAGAAAATAGATAAAAGAAACAATACTTTATGTAGGTACAAGCGTGCTACATTAATGTGGAGATTGGTTTTTATTCTCACAAGATCTTTGGACATGAAGATAGAATCTAGTCTGACATTTTCTCTGACAAGGGCCTTCCCGCTTCCACCTTCCTTTGAACTTTGAAATGTTGTGCTGCCTTTCCTTCGAAAGGTCTACCATTCTACACCACTGCCTCATTGTGGAGCAGCCTCTTCTTTTCCAAAACTGCTCCCTTGATCCTGTTTGGCTTAGAGTAAGATGTTTCTTGTCAACTGTCTGTCTGCCCACTTTCTCTTTCTTGAAACTTCACTTTGTTATCTTGTTTACATTACTTTGCTATTGTTACAGATTCACAAGGTCTCCATGGTGAATAAAAACTATGGCCGTTCTTGTGGAAGACGCTCTGTGGATGATAATGCTATGAAGGCAGAATTATACCACACATCCTTACCCTGTCGTCTTGCTTCTTCTATTTCTTCGGTAGAGAATTCAAGTACAGTTAAAACAGAAGGAACTTGGAAAAGGTTTAGTGTTTCGAAAGAAGCATGGGTGCTCATGCAACCTAGCAAAAGAAAGAGACCCCAGAAAAAAACATTTTCTTGGCATCATGGAAGGGAAGAGTACGAGATTTTAAAACCACCAAAGGGAAGATATCGGTGAAAGAAGTTTTGATTCAGCATGTGTACATGCATAAAGGACTTGTCTTGAGAGACTATCCAAATGATCTTCCGCAACACAGGCCTAATTGTATGTTTTTCTATTGTGGTTTTGTTCTTTATGAGGTGTAGGGATTTTTAAGATGAAGCTTTCTTTCTTTGCTTATTGACATTCTTGTGTTATTTTATTTCAAATTTATACCCTTCATCGTATGAGACATGGCAAAACATCGATTGTATTCTAGGATTTATAGATGTTTTGCATGGATCGATAGGAGAACAACAATACCAAGGTCGATGTGCAGCAGAGCTAGCTCAATCGAGTATATTTTTTACTGATCATTTTTATCAGTTGCTGGACAATGCTAACACACATGGTGTGTTAAGAAAACAAGACCTTCCGGCATGGAATTCAGTGGATTGGCCTCTCCCACATTTTAGTGTTACAGAGGCATATAGGGCCAAGCTTTTCAAAGAAGTACAGAAAACTCTGAGGCCCAATATTGCCACAAGGATAATAAAAATTTCTTTATGCATGCCTCTCACAGTTTTTGTAGACTTGTTTAATACCTTTCCAGTGAAGGTTTCAAAAACAATGTTCACAGTTAAAGCAACAAGTGCTCAAAAGAAGAGAGAGTTCAATAAAATGCAAAGACATTGAAAATTTAAAAATTGAGATAACACAGACTCCATAAACAAAGGTATTATATTCAATAAAGTAAAATTTTGTACAGAAGTGTTTAATTATATATGTAGAACAGATTCTTGACAACCATTTTCTATTTATCTACAGCATGATTCAGAGGCTGCTCTACATGGTCCAAGCTCACCGTATCATCTTTTTTTGGAGAATCTATTTTCTGCTGCTCCATCTTGTCATGTACAGTCTCTTGGTGCTGCTCCATTGTCTCCTCTACTGCCCCTGGAGCATCTGTTTGCTGATGCTCCATCTTCTCCTCAATAACATCAGCAACAGAGCAGGTCCTTGTTCTTGTGGCACACATGTTGTACAAGGGCCACCAACCCATCACACCTTGATTCCTTGAAACCTAGTAGATGCCCCCTTCCAATGGATCTCAACGACATCTTAACGTCGAGCTCGATGGGGTCCAGTGGCACTGGGTTATAAATAGACTCAATCTTCCTTCTAAAATTGCATCCCAATCCAAGCATCGTGCTCATCCCTCACATTGTGCAAGAGCATATACTCTATCATGTCTCTTGGCCTTCTCCTCGATGAAGATGCACTACCCTTCATGGTTTCTTATGCGATAATAATTGGGGGGAGAGAGAGAGAGAGAGAGAGAGAGAGAGAGAGAGAGAGAGAGAGAGAGAGAGAGAGAGAGAGAGAGAGGCATGAATAAGATGCATGTCTAAGCACTAAAGAGAGACAAAGAGTGAGAGACATGGGGAGATTATTGTAGTCATGAATAAGCTATAGGATTATGCATAGTAGAGAGAGAGAGAGAGAGAGAGAGAGAGAGAGAGAGAGAGAGAGAGAGAGAGCTATGGAGATCTGAGTTATTGGTTTTGGGGGGAATTCCGTGTAGGGTGATGTTGGAGGGGAGAGAAAGAGCAAGAGAGCAAGAGAGAGAGAGAGAGAGAGAGAGCTATAGAAATTTGAGTTGCAAGTTTTGGGGGAAATGAAGTGTAGGGTGATGTTGGAGGGGATAATGGAGTGTAGAGAGAGAAGATGGAGGTGAAAAAAGCTATTTTTGATACAAGATGGTTTGGTGTGGGTTTTTAGGGGTAAAAAAACACTTTTTTGAATTTTTGTAAAAACCCATTTTTAAGGGTTTTTTTAACCCAGGAGATTGATGGGAGCTGAAAATGATGGAGCCCCCCTACTTTTAGTTACCTACCCCCCCCCCACAATTTATGAAGGCCAACCCCTACTTTTTGAACCCCACATTTGTATTAATGAGGAAGACAAGCCTAGTTGCCCCCCCTACTTTTGGAGGAGACCACATGTGCACACTGCTCTCTTCCCATTGGTCCATTACTAATGAGGGTCATTTAGCAAAGGGCCCAAAAGATGTCCAAAGGCTTTCTAATGTTTATAATTTGGGGGCCCAAAACTAGCTTCCTAGCTCTCTGTGCATCTCTTTCTTCTGATTGGCATTACACAAGCCATAAGCTAGGTCATCCCATTTCTCTTTTATCATTCAGCGCTTTGTGCAGTTACAAAAAGACAAGTTACAAGAAGCGTAGCCATGCTTGAAAAATAATGTTAACCAGAGTGGTTAATATCAGGGCATTGCTAGTGAGCCTTTCTTTTATACAACTCTTAAGCTTAGCACCAAGAACTCCATAGACATAACCGCTCTCGTTTCGCATGTCAAGTTGAAGGGTATTGTGTTAATGGCCACTTTATATGCAGTTCGATAAGCCCAAAGTGCAGCCAGTAACTTTTGTTCCCTATCATTGCAACTTGCCTCTACGGTCGTGGTCAAGAGAGCATATAGCTTCTTGTTTGTACTTTTCTTTTGGGAATTGGCTTGGGGGTAATAGGGGGAAGATTTTCAATGCGTGACCATGAACTCTTGTAACAAGAATTGCATTACCTCATTAATGAAGTGGGTGCGGTTGTCAGTGTGATAAGTTCAAGGGGCCACCTGAAGCGAGTGATCATGCACACAAAGGAATTAGGTCATGGACCTTATGTCAGCTTTCATTGTGTCTCTAGCTTTAACCCATTTTGTGCAGTAGTTTGTGGCTGCTATGATGTATCGGATTTGGGTGTGTTGGGTATCCGGGACTAATGGGTTCCACAAAATCGATGTCCCATTTCTCAAATGGTTGTAAGGACATGACAAGGTATAGGGGCATCATAAGGCAAAATATGGACTCTCATTTTTGCCCCTTAAGGATTTCCACACCTCCTCTCTCTAGAAAAAATGGGCTGATGAAATTTTTGTAAATCAAATCAGAAGTGAGTGGAGTTTGGACATTTGGAATCTACTCTTCGAGACCTT
Source organism: Cibotium barometz (assembly GCF_041138505.1). Taxonomy (NCBI): domain Eukaryota; kingdom Viridiplantae; phylum Streptophyta; class Polypodiopsida; order Cyatheales; family Cibotiaceae; genus Cibotium; species Cibotium barometz. The sequence continues at coordinate 47,238,424 of NC_141058.1, read as the reverse complement.
TCCAATGATATATAGCATGATGGGCAATTTTGCATATTCAAGAAGTCCCCAAATTGGTGATGATGTGGCTTTGCATGATGGGAAAATTTGCATATTCAAGACGTCCCCAAATTGTTGATGACATGGCAATGTCATGACATCACCAATTTGGGGACTTCTTGAATATGCAAAATTGGCCATCATGCTATATATCATTGGAAAGGTCTCAAAGAGTAGATTCTAAATGTCCAAACTCTGCTCACTTCTTATTTGATTTATAAAAATTTCACCACCATGAGGAGGCGATTTTTCTAAAGAGAGGAGGTGTGAAAATCCTAAAGGGGAAAAAATGAGAGTCCATATTTTGTCTAATGTCTATCCTTATTATGTGGAATTGCTATCCGTTTTGGCGATCATCGCATCATTTGATGTATTCAACAATGTCTTCAAATAAGGTTGGCCACTATAGGCTTGCTAGGATAGAAAACAAAAGTCTTACTATAAAAGATTTGAAAACAATGACTAAAATCAAGTACGAAACAAAAAATGATCATACCTGGAACGAGCCTAACCACCATATGTGTTTCTCTGACTGCACACTAAAATACTTTGAACTCGCTTCAGTCAATGATGTATCAAGTGCTCCATTTAGTAATACTTTCCATTTTCTTTTCCTTTACAACCTCACACTCATCCAGTTTGATAACAAATTTTAAAATGCCTTTGCACTCCTCAAATGTTATTCCATAAAACTCGACCATTCTTCTTTGAAGTTGTTGTAGATCTACAAATATATTGTTCCAAGGGTCATACACAGTGGTCCCTTTACCACCATAAAATTTTTCTTCAATATGGATATATTGCCCAATAAACTCATCTATACTTTCATTCAAATGACCTCTTATCCTCCACACGGTTGCTGGATTTGGTAGTAAAACTCGTTTAATCCTTTGATCTCTCAAAGTTGAGGATATCGCATGGAAAATCAAACTATATCCTTTCCTGCTAACTCCACTAATATCAAGAGCCTCTTGGATTGTAGTGCCATCAACTTGATTATTGGATATAAAGTCCTCTACAACATTCTGTTTGATTGTTTTGTATTTTTTTTCTTCAATCAAACCTTTTGCTACACCACAAGAAAGCAATCCTTTCATTTGTTTAACAGGAAGAAGGTTGGGATCTATATTTTCTTTTGCAGGCTCCAATAGTTTCCTATAGTAATAACCTATATTATTCAACACCTCCATTCTTGTTTTGCATTAATGGACAAAATAGATATAGTCATTTGAGATCCTTTTTGAGTTTAAAAAATGAAAAATTTCAAACTAGCCTTGCTTCTTGAATTCTTCGCTTACATCCACCAGTCCCAGCCTTCAAATTTGCAATGTTTTTAATCTTCCTGCTTCATTGTCTGTCTCCAAGCACGATTCTCTTCCTTCTTGCTCTTGTCAAATCTTTTTTACTCTTTGAATGCTCCTCAATTTCATTCTGCAAAACTGCTGCTCCAATTTTGCACGAATGGCTATCTCTTGCATCTTGGCCCCCTTTTCTTGTAGGTACATTGTTTTATATGTTTCTGCAAATGTAGACTGCGCTGAAATATAACCAAGAAGTCCATTTTGTCCATCGCCCGCAAACCTCAATAGTGTGGTTGGATTGACAAATGGAGGCGTAGAGTTTTTTACTAGACATTTTGGATATATGCTTCCATCACACCATAAGTCAATATGTTGAAGCCCTTCTCTTCTCATATTTTCCCGTTGTTGAGCATTCAGCACCGTATCCTTTCGTCTTTTCTGTGCAGGAGCATATTGTTCTTCTAAGTCGATGTAAAGATGGTGTAATCGCTTCTTCTGAGATTGTGACTCACTAGTATCGGCCATTTTTTGTGCTTCTGAGAGGTTGCAAAGTTTGCTTGTCAATCTCATAGTCTTTTTGTAACATGAATCGTGGAGGTGTGGCGGTATCCATGCAATCATTAAGTTCAGTGATGGATTCTTTATGAGAGGCCTACACACGTCGTCAAAAGAGATGCGAAATCTTCAGGAAACAAAAAAAAAACTAAGGAGATATTTAATGCAAAATCGTGTTAGTTAGACAAAAGATTATCTTATTCCTTTCTGAACTGACAGTTCGGTAGTCCTTACTGACAGCTCTGAGCCATGTTTCCATATTTTACTATTTTTGAGGTCTTTTAGGAGAGAAATAAATCAAAAAATAGTGAATTTCTTACAGGGCTCCAAAATGAGCTCCCTTTTTCCCTAATGGGCCCCAATGGCATGCTCCTCTTTTTCCTTGTAACTGTATGGATTTCTCTCTAGTAGGGTGGTTTACATGGGCTCTTGTTTTCAACCTCATTTGATGGGTTGGTTTGTTTCTAGATATTTTTCCTTTCCAACTTTATTGAGGATCATCCTGTACAAAGCTTAACAGGGACATTCTATGCCATTCATGCTCATATAGGGGATGTAATACTCTCCAACATTGGCCCTTCTAACTTTGCTCGTCAAAACGTTTTCTTCTATACACATGAAAGATCCCTGCCCCCTCCGCGCAACAAATTCAGGGGTGCCAGCAGGCGGAAGTAGCACTTCTTGTGCAGGGTAGAGCCTCTCACTCGGGGCCTCGCCCACGAATATCCGGACAAGAGACTAATCCCTCGGTTCTTCCAAAACCAAACCCAGAAAAACTTCCCTCGCCCAGAAAGCACGGGCGATTCCTCCAGGATATTTTTATTCTAACGTAGTTAAGAGCCTTAACTAACCGAATTGATCCAACCGAACCCGTAAGTCACATGGTCAGATCAAGGAAAAGATTTGCACTTGGATCATTGAGACCAACGCTTTTTTCCTCATCGAGAGGCACAGTCGTTGATTCTTTTCCATAGAATAAGGACTGTCCGGGATTTATATAATCTATCATACCATAACAGAATCGAGTCTTATTTTAGGGATCCGTCAGTCCAGCCTAACCCCATCCAGTCCCATGGGTTAGCAAACAGCCCAACCACTGTAGTGATAGGATCCATTTAGGAATTTGGTACGAGGGAAAAGAGTTCCCAAGCCCCCTAGCCGGCACTTCATGCAAACTTCAAGAAGATAGTCACACCACTTACACACCCAATATGAAATTACCTTTTTCACAGATTCAACTGTCTTTAAATGAAACCATAGTATCACTGATCATAGTATCCTCCAAAATATCTGGTTGAATTCTGATTTCCAAACAATCTTTTAATGAGACCATAGTATCACTGATCATAATCCTCCAAAATATCTGGTTGAATTCTAATTTCCAAATCGATGTACCTATAACATCATTGGTAACCAGAACGCTCACCACCTGTCCACTCAGGGGTCTTTTCAGTAGTTCCTAGCTCATAGTACTCGAAAATATAATCACATAAGAAAATCCAGATGGACTCTCCATTGAAGATCAGGAAGATCAACCAACAGATCCATATAAAAGAGCCACATGGACTCATCCATTGAGGAGGACCACCAAGGTCAATCAACCAGATCCATGCTTGAGTTCAGAAAACAACTCTAACACCTTGTTCCATTTTCTTCCTCCATGCACGCGTGGGTATCTTTGGCAACCCAGAGCCCAAGCACCGTGTGGTCAGCACCCTCTAGGATCCTTCGCAGGTCACCTAGCACTTCACTCATATGCCCCTTCTTCACAGGTCACCTAGCGCTTCACTCATAGGCCCCTTCCTTGGTCCCTCATCCACCATACTGAAAGCTCACCATTTAAATCAAATCGAGGCTGGTCAAGACCTCGGCCGCTATGCAAGATGTCCTCCATTGACTCTCCCTTAGCTGTTGCAACTTTATCACTTAGGTCTCCATGACCTCATTCACAAGATGGTCAAAAAATATAGTTTCTAACGAACTCTCATCATTTTTTTACATCGTTACACATCATTTTCCGTTATTCCACATTCTTCTAAATCAATTCACTTTGCTTAATCCACATCCAATCATATGTATTTCCATCGTCCTTCATCCATTCTCATCTAATCATATTATATTACATCCCATCACATCTATCCACATCTATCCTCATCACATCTCATCCATTCTCATCTACCCATATCCACATCACATCACATCACATCTATTCACATCACATCTCATCCACTCACATCTATCCCGATTGACATCACATCCACATCACATCTCACCCATTCACATCCATCCCAGTACATATCACATCACATCCCATCCATTCACAGCTATTTACGTCTCATCGCATTCACATCCATTCACATCTCATCGCATTTATTCACATCCATCACATTCATTGCATTCCCATCCCATTACATACATTCTATCCACATTACATCACATCCATATCCATCCATATCTCATCACATCCATACACATTCTATCTCATTCATCCATATCCATCCAGTCATCCACATGCATGTCTATCCACATCCATCCATACATTCACATTCACATCCACATATATTCACATCATATCACATTTCATCCACATCTCATCACATTCACATCCACATCCCTTTACACCACATCACATCCACATCCACATCCATTTACATCACATCACATCCTTTCACATCCACATCCACATTCATTTACATCACATCACATCCTTTCAAATCCACATCCACATCCGTTTACATCACATCACATCCACATCCACATTCATTTACATCACATCACATCCTATCACATCCACATCCACATTCATTTACATCACATCCTTTCACATATTCTCACATCTCATTCTCATCGCTTCATTCATATCCACATCCATTTATATCACATCCTTTCACATATCCTCACATCTCATTCTCATCTCTTCATTCACATCCACATTCATTTATATCACATCCTTTCACATATCCTCACATCTCATTCTCATCTCTTCTTTCACATCCACATCCATTTCACATTTAGTAACATTTTCTATTTTTGATATTGTTGGGAATTTTCTAATATTTCTACCAATTTCTTGGCCTAGGTAAAGGTTCTTTTTCTCAACGAATATTTTCATATTCTTTCTTAATTTTCTCAAGTGAAATATATTCAATATTCTTATTTTTTAGTAAAAGATTCATGGGATTTACAAAAATCAATTCTACCCATATTTCCCAACAATGCTCAAAATTCCACTTTTGATAAATAATCATAATTTGAATTATGCTAGAAACTCCTCTTTTTCCCATTTAATTTCTTGGACATCAAATATCATGGGAATTCCTCTTTTTATATTTAATTGATTGAATTCTAAATGTCATGGGAATTCCACTTTTATTATCAAAAAGAAAGCTTTTAAATTGGGTCTCTGGGACAAGGCTTTTAGAAGGGCTGGTGAAACTCATTCCTAAACAAATTTCTTGCAGAGCAGGTTTAGGCATTGGAGGCCTATCACTTTATCGACTGCTGTGATGTATAAAATCTTAGCCAAGGTGATTGCCCTCAGAATTACTCCTGTGCTGCAAGAGATCATCTCCAAAATTACAACATGGATTTATTAAAGGCAGGTCTATTTATGATAACATCTTTGCTGCTCTATTGGGTATAGATGTGGCCATTAAAACTCAGCAGAAATGTATTATGATGCAATTGGACCTTGAGAAAGCCTATGATAGGATACAGTGGTCATTTATTTGTTGCAAGATTGATGGAAAGAATGGGATTTGGTACTAGAAAGGCCACTTGCATCTATACTCTCTTCTTGGGTGGATACTCTAAAGTGCTCCTCAATGGAAGAATAGTAGGGGGTTTTGAAATCAACAAGTCAGTCAGATGACAAGGGTTTCCATTAGTTCGCTTACTGTTTGTCATTACTAATTCTGTCACTAGAGCTAGCCTACAGGGAAGGGAAGATTACAGAACTAAAACTCAAACACAGTGAGCAACTAGTTATTCAATGCTTTGCTCATGATTCTATGTTATTCTTAAAAGTTGAGAACAACAATGTGAGAGTGTCCTTAGAGATTGTTCAGGAGTTTGCCAAAGCCTCAAGTTCTAAATGTAACATTCTAAAATCTAGGATCATAAGCTTGATTGAGGACAATGATTTTGATCTTCAGAGGTGGGGATATGAGGTGGTACAAAAAGGGTCACATTGTTAGACTTCTTGGGACTCCTTTAGTACCCTTTGATATCAGAGTTGATATTTGCAATTCAGTGTTGAATTCTTATGTCATGTTTCTAAGTCCAGTATTAAAATTTGGGAAGTGGAAAGAGATCATAGATCCTATCAAAAATTTCCTGTGAAGAAATGGTATTGGTAAGAAAAGAGTTCTTGCCTGGTTGGCTTGGGAGAAGTTGGCAATGCCCTAAAAGGAAGGGGGTATTAGCATCATACATCTGCCCACTCACTGTGATGCTAGAAGGACTTTGATGCTACCTAGGATGCTATCTCAAGTCTCTACTTGGTCCTTGATGATAAGGGAATTGGTGGAAATGGCTGAGGTATTGGCCAAAGACAAATGGGGGAATTTAACCACCTGGATAGACAAATTGTTTTAATTTGCTCCTTTGAAAATCACATGCTTTGATTTCTGCAAAATGCTCTGTGATTGCTAGAAAGATAATCTGGGCTTTTTGGTTTGGGATGGTGGGGGGAGGGTAACTGGGAATTTCATGCTCTCATTGGGGTTATGGTGGACTCACAAGTTTAATCCCCCCTTAGCTGCACTTGATACTGAAGTGGCTAAGGGTCTTAATAACAAAGGCATTAGACATCTGGCTAACTATTGGGACAGTGATATTGCAGGGTGGAAAGAGATAAATCTATTATCTATGGAGTTTCAGTTAACCAGGAAAGAGAGAGACTTGACATTTATGCACTAACGAGAAAAGGGGATGCTAATGTTATGTACTTGTAACAAAATATGGAATGTAAAGTGGAGTGCTTCTAGCTGGAAAAAGAGATGGCACTTGATATGGAACTGTCAAGTTCCTAAGAAAATTCAGGTCTTTTGGGCACTTCCCATTGGGTATAAGCTGCATAAAAGAAACATGGCTAGCAGCATTTGCCCTAGATGCACGTCTTCTATGGAAAGTGGCAAGCATGTGTTTTGGGACTGCCCTACCTTAAGGAGCACCTAGTACAAAATGACTAGGTGGATACAAAAGGGTTTGAATATGCAAATTTTTTGGGAGGACTGGCTACTTGGGAAGTGGGTAATCAGTGAGATGAGCTCAATGGATTGGTTTTTAACATTGTTAGAACTTGCACTTTATGGGAAATCTAGACTAGCGAAATGAAATTGTTTTTTTAAAGTCTACATGTACAGGATTGCAAGATACCGAGTTGATGTATAAATGTATATGCATGTGTTGGTCTATATGTAATGTAAATAAAAGTAGGTCTTTGGAGCTGGATTTGCTAATTCAAAATCTGCAGAGGAATATACCTTGATTATGTCCCTGTTATCTTGGCAGAGCTTTATGCATAATGTGGATTTGTTGGATGCAAGTGAGGGTGCTGGATTGAGAAGAAAAGGCCTCCTAGATTTGGCCCCAAAACTTAGAGATGGTACCACAAGGAAAAACAATTGGATCATACTTTTGTGGCTTTTATTGAGAACCCTGTTGTCACTAGACCTACTGTCAAGGTGTGGTCAAAACATGGAGGAATGTTGGAAAAACAATCTCCTGGGGGGCTGCACTACTGAGGCCATGGTGGAGGCTTGCTTATTATTGGGATATCAGATCTCATGGGACCAGTCTAGCTTTTTATGTGAAGATGAAAGATGGGAATTTCTTTGTAAAATTTTGAATGAGATTAAAAAGGAGTAGATAATTGTGGTTGTGGGGGTGATATATGACAGAGTTCGATAATCGGGTTTTGGGGATGATATATGATAGAGTTTGATAATTGTGGTTGTGGGGGTGATATATGACAGAGTTTGATAATCGGGTTTTGGGGGTGATGTATGATGTATGACTAATTTTGAATAGTTAATATAAATATTTTATTGATCTAAAAAAATATTCAAAACATTATTCCCTTTTCCCAACACAACACAAGATTATTCCACTTTTTGTTGTCTACTAAAACCTCCTAAATGAGTTTGATTATCCCGTCTCCAGCACCTAATCCAAGCTACTATTTTATTTTGTGATAATCCATTAGCTCACTAGTGATGTGGCCGAAATAGGGTGGTCATGAATGTTTGAATAAGCCTCAAGAGTCAAGTCGAGTCGACTTGACTCTTGTTAAGTATATTATTATCGACAAGAACTCGATTACCTAATAAATAATAAGTCGATGCAAATCTAGCAAAAGTTTGGTTCTTTTATTTGTTGGGAGAGAGGTGCCTACCTAGGGCAGCTGCATACTTACCTGTTTTTATTTGTTGGGAGAGAGGTACCTACCTAGGGCAGCTGCATACTTACCTGTTTTTAGCCACACAGAATCAACATTTTGGAGTAACTACGGACACTTTAATGCCTTGGTTAAATGATAGTTTTCACAATTACATATTTTGGTTTTTTGCTAAGCTCCCCCCCCCTCTCGCTTCTCTCCCTCCACTCAGAGCCATGCCCCATGGTGGCTGGGCATTAGCGCTATCAAAAAAATAGGAGAAGAAGAAGGTCTTTTGTTCTTCCATGCATCCCACAGGACTTGCATCGAGCTATTCACCTCACCATCCATTGGCTACTCCAAGCGACTATCTCGGGTGCAGTAAAAAGTGCAATCATCTCATTCATTCTCCCTCATATTTATTCGTATATGTCGACATTTTGCAATGGTTTGCATGGCTTCAAAATTTGTGGAGGAGAGGAGATATTCCCCAAGACTGCCTGTGGGGCTAGGAGCAACAAACCCCTACAACCCTTGCTGCTATCCCGCCCGCGGGACGTGGTTCTCACATCCTCTTTTCCTAGTATCTGTCACGAGATCGACGGAAACGGTCCCGCGACGCCTTTGCTGCACGCGGCCTTCCACAATCCATGCTTCATGAAACGGCTCTCTCGGCCCGTTGAGTGTGTCGCGCGTTTTCCTTGTGGGTCTCACAGATCACTTGCGTTCGTGCCTGGCTCGGCTCCCTCGGCCTCTCGTCTCGGGTCAGGCCTTCCATCCATGATCCGCCAGCCGCGTCTCTGTCGGCACGGCATTGCTTGCCCGGACTCCACATTCAGCCCGATCACTGGTCAAGGCAGGAAGGGCAACCCCCGGGGCACTCGGCACCCACGGAACATCCCCCGCACTCGCGAAGGCCTAACGTGCCTACCCGGTGCGTGAGTGCGTTCCTAAGGTGCCTACCATGGATCCGTGCTTTTGTTCGAGCGTTGTCTTGAGCCTTGTTGCTCGCTCATGCTCCTTGCTCTCTTTGTGCAAAATCTTTTATGGACAAGAGTTGCCCACCTCACTGTGGTTTGCCCCATCTTGTGCCACTTCCAACTCTGCACTTGGTTGTCATGGACCTCGATGCTGTGCTTCAACCTGTTCGGTACATAAGTGCATTGATTCTCTGTAACAAAGTGCCTTTGGCCCCACTTGACACTAAGTGAAACCACCGCAAACCTTTGGCATTCAAACCTTTGCACCTCTTTGGCTTTGGTTCAATTGACTTGAGTGCTCTAGCTTGCCTTGACACCAAGACTTGCTTTGCCATGCTACCTGTTCACAACAGGTCTTGACCTTTACGCCAGAATATGCCTGTACGTGTTCACCAAGGCGCAACGTCCCTCCACTTAGTCATGCTTAGGACCCCATGACACCATGATGACCTTCACATTAGCTTCATTTCCTAACTTTGCACCATCACCTTGAACTTTTGCGTTCTGAGTGTGTCTTGCCGCACTGCGAAGAGCATCTTCTTAGACGTCATCCCAACAAGCTCTGCTTGGACGGCTAGGTCCCAAGTTTCACCTGCTTGAACTTCGGCTCAGGCTATACCTGCATGGGATAGGCTGAAGGTATTGATTCCCTCTTCAGATCACAAAGGATCAAGCCAAAGGGTGAATGCGTCAAAGCGAGAGCCCGCACTCCTTCGCAGTGCAGAACACGGGCTAGGCCGGAGGAGCCGAAGCCTTTTTCAGATCAACCCAGGATCAACTCGGGCGAGACAAGCAAAGCCGAGCTCGCACTCCTTCGCAATGCCAAACAGGGTGAGACACAAAGGTGTCAACATCCCTTTCAGGTTTCCAACTTGAGCCAAGCAATAAACCTTCACAAAGACCACCGGGCTACGGTACGGTACCCAACCCGAAATATGTAATGATGGTGGCACACATCAGGCATGTGGGTGACGGTAACGCCAGAGAAGGCACCAACAGACCCATGACCCCAACGGCAACACTGAAAGTCTCTGTTGCCTGAGTGAGGGTAAGTCCTAAGAAGAGGCATCAAGAGCCGTGGACCGAGAGTGGTCTCCCTTGTGGCCGTGCATCCCGTCGAGGTGCATGCATCACCCGTCGAGGTGCATGCATCACCCGCAACACCGAAGACTCGCTTGGGTGAGGGTAAGTCCTAAGAAGAGGCACCAAGAGCCCTGGGCTTCCGGATCAAGAGTGGCCCCCCTTGTGGCCATGTAGCACGCCGAGGTGTAAGCGTCACTTGCAACACCGAAGACTCGCCTGGGTGAGGGTAAGGCCGCGCGACGGCACCAAGAGCCCTGGGCAACCGGGGGACCAAGAAGGGTCCCCATGTGGCGGTGTAGCCCGAAGTGGTGTACGCACTACCCGAATAAAGCAACACCAATAAAACCGAACCTAGGTGAGGGTAAGTCCGCGATGGCACCAAGAGCCTCGGGTTCTTTGATAGCAATAAAGAGAGGCGGGCCCTCCAGTGGTCCAAGGAAGTGGCCATGCTGGCCCTCAAGCGGAGCACAAGGTCACCATGCGGGCCGTCAAAGCGACGCACATAATTTTCACCACCGACTTCTCCCCCGACTTCTCCACCCGACTTCTCCCATGGGTCCTAAGGTGCCACAAGCACTTTGGGGCTCATGCCGGCCCGAACTGGAGCAATCCGGGAAGGGCAAAGTTTCTTTGAGCGGGAACGTGCCAAATCAAGTCAGCAAGGGCTGCAGAGGCACAGAGTTGTGTGACTTGTTGGGAAAACAGGTTTGAAGAAGGGGACTACCTGTTGGGAGCTCTCGACTGCTAAGGACCGTGGTGCCGGGCAGATAGCACTCTGTATGAAGGAGCAAGCGGGTATCATTGGACTCAAACAGGTGGACTCGAGTACGGCTCATGAGTTGAATGGCTTTGGAAGGCAAGTTTGATGAAGGTGACTACTTGCGAGCGCTCAAGCACAGGACATGGAACCGTAGTGCCAGGCACATAGCACTCTGGGTGAGGGCGTGAACTTGTACAACTGGAATTGGGCAAGTGGACCCGAGTCGTTTGGCTCCCCACGTCACCAAAAGATGGAAACAGCTGGATGTGCAAGTGGCAGTGTGCATGTAGTTGGGTGGGGCAGAGTGGTACCCTGGCTCACTGAAGTTCGAAGGTGGCTTGGATGTGGAAAGCACTCAAATCTAGCCAAAAGAGCAAAGTGGGTGCAAGAGTCGTTTGGCTCCCCAGGTTACCAGAAGATGGAAACAGCTAGATGTGCAAGTGGAAGTGTGCATGCAGTTGGGTGGGGCAGAGTGGCAACAACTGGCTCACTGAAGTTCGAAGGAAACTTGGATGTGGAAAGCACTCAGATCTAGCCAAAGGGCAAAGTGGGTGCAAAACTGAAGGTACGGCCTAAGACGAAGTTCAGAGCTTCTTGGGATGACATCTAAGAAGACTGGTTCTTCACAGTACGGCAAGACACATTCTGAACGTAAAGGTTCAAGGTGATGGTGCAGAGTCAGGAAGCAAAGCTAACGTGAAGGTCATCATGGTCATCATGGGGGCCTAAGCAGGACTAAGTGGAGGGACTTTGCACCTTGGTGAACAGGTACAGGTAGATTTTGGCGTAAAGGTCAAGACCGCCTGAACAAGTTTCGGAACAGTTTGTTGGCTGGAGCATGGCAAAGGAATGTGAAGTCAGATTTGAAGTAAAGATATTGCAACCAAGTTGGTGTCAACTCAGCAAACAAGTCTCGACTTCCTTGAAGTCTTATGCATTCCGGGCAACACTGCATTGCCTCAGGTAATCACTCTTACTCAGCTCAGACAAGAGCCACGATGAGACCACGTAGTCATGTCGCCAATTTTGTGGGGATTGGGGGACTCTCAAGTAGGGGCTTGAAGTTCGGGCCATTTAGATGAAAAGAAGAAAATACAAAAATATGCACCGCCTTTCATTTGTAAATGGGTTTGACATTGACCTTGCTGATGGCTATAAAGTAGGGTAAAGACCTCCCGCGGCTAATTACTATCTATCACTATGCACATAGAGCATTCTATGAGGCACATGCAGTCAACCTTTGGTTTCAAAAGTAATTGACGAGGGCGTCAATTCTATAAAGGGGGGGTGTATGTGAGGTGGGATTTCTATCCAAAGGGACATGGTGCCTTTAGGGTATGCTAGCCCTCCCCGAATAATTTGCCTCTATATGGGGAGGAGGTGCAAGGACAGGCAAAGCACGGACCCATGGTAGGCACCTTAGGAACGCACTCACGCACTGGGTAGGCACGTTAGGCCTTCCCGGGTGCGGGGGAGGTTCCGTGGGTGCCAAGTGCCCCGGGGGTTGCCCTCCTCGCCTTGATGGTGATCGGGCCGAATGTGGAGTCGGGACCGAGAACAGTGGAAAAACAGCCGACCGGCAAGCCGTGCCATGCCGACGGCGACAGATCGGGTCGGCGGATCATGGATGGAAGGCACGACCCGAGACAAGGCCAAGGAAGCCGAGCCGGGCACGAAGGCAAGACCCGCAAGGAAAACGCGCAAGACAAAAACGGTCCTGTGATGCCTTTGCCACACGCGGCCTTCCACAATCCATGCTTCATGAAACGGCTCCATCGGCCCGTCGAGCGTGTCTGGCACGTTTTCCTTGTGGGTCTCACCGATCACTTGCGTTCGTGCCCAGCTCGGCTCCCTCGGCCTCGTCTCGGGTCTTGCCTTCCATCCATGATCCGCAGCCCGGTCGCGTCTCAGATGGGCCACGTCTCGGCCCCGTCGGCACAGCATGGCACGGCTCGCCGTCGTCGGTCGGTCGTGTTTCCACCGTTCTCGGTCCCAACTCCACATTCAACCCGATCACCATCAAGGCGGGGGGAGGGCAACCCCCGGGGCACTCGGCACCCATGGAACCTCCCCTGCACTCGGGAAGGCCTAACGTGCCTACCCAGTGCATGAGTGCATTCCTAAGGTGCCTACCATGGGTCTGTGCTTTGCCTCTCCTCCCCATATAGAGGCAAACTATTCGGGGCGGCGGGCTAGCATACCCTCAAGGCACCATGTCCCTTCGGATAGAAATCCCACCTCACAAGGCAAACTATTCGGGGCGGGCTAGCATACCCTCAAGGCACCATGTCCCTTCGAATAGAAATCCCACCTCACATACACCCCCCCTTTATAGAATTGACGCCCTCGACAATTACTTTTGAAATCAAAGTTTGAGTGCATATGCCTCATAGAATGCTCTATGTGCATAGTGATAGATAGTAAATACTTGCGGGAGGTCTTTACCGTGCTTTATAGCCATCAGCAAGGTCAATGTCTAACCCGATACAAATGAAAAACGGTGCATATTTTTGTATTTTCTTATTTTCATCTACATGGCCCGAATTTCAAGCCCCTACTTGAAAGTCCCCCAATCCCCGCAAAAACTGGCGAGGGGACTACGTGGTCTCACCGTGGCTCCTGTCTGAGGAGCTGAGTAGTAAGAGTGATTACCTGAGGTAATGCAGTGTTGCTCGGAATGCATAAGCCTTCAAGGAAGAGACTTGTCTGCCGAGTTGACACCAACTTGGTTGCAACATCTTTACTTCAAATCTGACTTCACATTCCTCTTCGTTGGAGCGTTGTCTTGAGCCTTGTTGCTTGCCGATGCCCCTTGAGCTCTTTGTGCAAAATCTTTTATGGACAAGAGTTGGCCACCTCACTGACTCCAGCTTGGTTTTATTGGAATTTATGGCCCCTCTACATGGCTTTAGTAGTAGACCTTAGTAGATTATTTCTCTAAGGTTTAGTAGCTCCTTTTTTGGATGGTCCTATTTTCACCTTTTTATATGCCTTAGTGGAGAATCTCTACATCTTGCGCTCTACTCTAGGCTTTGGGTGCTCGCTTCTAGGCAAGTGATAAGCATCTTGATTAGGATTAGATCCTAATCTCTTCCTTAATCCTTTTGTACTTCAGCCTATTTAAAGGCTCCTCATCTAATGAAGAAATCACTAAGCTTTTGCCCTATTCACATTGTGATTATGCTCATATGATTTGTCTTTAGCTAATCTTGCCATGCTTAAGCATAGTCTTGCTTTCTAGTTCTTAATCCTTGCTCTAATCATGTGCTCAATCCATCCTTGAGCTCCCATATTTTCTAACATGGTATCAGAGCCAAGTTAGTCACCCTCAAGCTATGTGTAGTCCCTAATCTCATTTGCTAATCATCCCTCATTGATTAAGTCACTTTTACCTCTTTTCACCATAGCTCATCTGCACCCACAGCTGAACTTTGCCTTGCTGTGCACAAACCACTTCACCAATGATCAAGCCCTCTTAGGGGCTTCAAGCTATCTCCTAGGCAACCCTCCACGTGAAGGCACGAAGCAAAATGCAACTCGCCAGCAGGCGGAATCGTCGTCGCCATCATGAAGAGAAAAATTTAATTTTTTGTAAAAATTGAGTCAACTACCACAAATTGATCTAATTCCCTTGAGCCCCGGGGGTTTTCAGGCATGGCGAACACGTCTGTAGCATCAGAATTGGCTGAAAACCACTGCTTATAGCTCCTTCAGCATTGTGGAAACTACAGAAGGTACCTTGGTCAAAACAGAGATTAAGTAATGATTTCTTTACTTAATCAAGTGTTTAGGGTGATGATTATCATGTGGATACATTGCTATTGAAGCATGTTGAAGCTTTTTTGAAAATATTTAGTGAAAGGCATCCATTCTTTCACTCCAAGGTGGCCCAATTTTTTGGTTTTTCAAAATAGTGAACTCAATCACTAATGAGTGATTAGTGGATATTAATCACTATTTTTTTGTAAGCTCAACATGCCCTCTTCATGTGAGTCCAACAATGCAAAGTATGTCAAATATATTAAAGCCGTGAAGAAAGCCAAAGTCAAATCCATCAACAAAGTTCATGCCAAAAACAAACCCACTTCTCGGATTCCATCATCCTATCTTGAAGTATTACATTTATATGGGGAAGGCAACTTTGATTTCCCATGCATGTAATTTGTTTGAGTGAGTCATTTTTCAGCATGTCAGAACACAAGGATAAAGGGATTACTAAGTTTGATGCTAAGTTTGATGGCACTAATTTCTTTACTTGGTCAGTCAAGGCAAAATTCCTTCTCATAAAGAAGGGACTTTGGAATATTGTCAATGGTAAGAACAAATGTCCAAATGGCAGAGACAAAGAAGATGAGAAAGCAGAATGGATAACTTAAGATGAAAAGGCACTTGCCCTTCTAGTGCTGAGTATGGATGATAATTTCATTCATCATATTAGTGCATGCAACACCTCCAAAATAGCATGGGATACATTGGAGGAGTTATTTGGAGCCAAAGGGAAAGGCACCTTAATGAACCTCATGATAGAATTTTTTGGGATAATGATGCAAGCTAATGAAAGTTTCTCAACTCACCTCAATAAGGCTAAAAGCCTTCTCTCTCAACTTTTCGGTGAAGGAGAAGTTCTAAAAGATGAAATAGTCATTGTTGTTTTGCTTAAAAGTTTACCTTCCACTTACAGCACTTTGATCACCACTTTAAAGAATGTACCAGATCTAACCTTAAAAAAGGTAGAATCTTCTATCCTGGAAGAAGAAAGAAAAATGGGCAAAGAAGGTCACTTCCAAGTTGACAATGCAATGGTAGTAAGCAAATCAAAAGTATCCTGCTCCCATTGTAGAAAGTCAGGACACAAAGTTGACACATGCAGGTTGAAGATGATATGCAGTTTTTGTGGTCTTAAAGGTCATTCATAGAATTTTTGCTTTAAAAAGAAGGATAAAGCACACTTGGTTGAGGAGAAAGAAGTTTTGGCAAAGGAAGAAGAAACAAATTTTACTTCTATTGACTCTGATTGGGCTTTGAAGTCTTCTTGATGTATGTTACCTCTGAGCACCACATGATGTAGCTCATGTAACTTTTTTAGTAGTAGTAGTAGTGGACTTTTGGATAGTTACCTCTGAGCACCACATGATGTAGCTCATGTAACTTTTTTAGTAGTAGTAGTGGGACTTTTGTAGGTTACCTCTGAGCACCACATGATGTAGCTCATGTAACATTTTAGACATTTGCCTCCTGGGAGGGCAATTCTTCTTGGATAGTCCCATAGTTAGTGTTTGGAACATGGGAGGGTATTTTGGTATTCCTTCACACTTCTTGGCCATGTTGAGGTCAAGGGAGGGTATTGGAATTTATGGCCCCTCTACATGGCTTTAGTAGTAGACCTTAGTAGATTATTTCTCTAAGGTTTAGTAGCTCCTTTTTTGGATGGTCCTATTTTCACCTTTTTATATGCCTTAGTGGAGAATCTCTACATCTTGCACTCTACTCTAGGCTTTGGGTGCTCGCCTCTAGGCAAGTGATAAGCATCTTGATTAGGATTAGATCCTAATCTCCTCCTTAATCCTTTTGTACTTCAGCCTATTTAAAGGCTCCTCATCTAATGAAGAAATCACTAAGCTTTTGCCCTGTTCACATTGTCATTATGCTCATATGATTTGTCTTTAGCTAATCTTGCCATGCTTAAGCATAGTTTTGCTTCCTAGTTCTTAATCCTTGCTCTAATCATGTGCTCAATCCATCCTTGAGCTCCCATGTTTTCTAACAGGTTTGCCCCATCTTGTGCCACTTCCAACTCCGCACTTGGTTGTCGTGGACCTTGATGCCCTGCTTCAACCTGTTCGATACATAAGTGCATTGATTCTCTATGACAAAGTGCCTTTGGCCCCACCTGACACCAAGTGAAACCACCACGAACCTTTGGCATTCAAACCTTTGCACTTCTTCGGCTTTGGTTCTTTTGACTTGAGTGCTCTAGCTTGCCTTGACACCAAGACTTGCTTTGCCATGCTCTAGCCAAACTGTTCCGAAACTTGTTCAGGCGGTCTTGACCTTTATGCCAAAATCTGCCTGTTCCTGTTCACCAAGGTGCAAAGTCCCTACACTTAGTCCTGCTTAGGCCCCCATGACAACATGATGACCTTCACATTAGCTTTGCTTCTTGACTCTACACCATCACCTTGAATCTTTACGTTCAGAATGTGTCTTGTCGTACTACGAAGAGCCAGTCTTCTTAGACGTCATCTCAACAAGCTCTGCTTGGACAACTAGGTCCCAAGTTTTACCTGCTTGAACTTCGTCTCAGGCTGTAACCACTTTGCCCTTTGGCTAGATCTGAGTGCTTTCCACATCCAAGTTGCCTTCGAACTTCAGTGAGCCAGCTGCCACTCTGTCCCACCAACTACATGCACACTGCCACTTGCACATCCAGCTATTTCCATCTTCTAGTAACCTAGGGAGCCAAACGACTCTTGCACCCACTTTGCCCTTTTGGATAGATTTGAGTGCTTTCCACGTCCAAGACGCCTTCGAACTTCAGTGAGCCAATTGCCACTCTGCCCCACCCAACTGCATGCACACTGCCACTTGCACATCCAGCT
Organism: Cibotium barometz; assembly: GCF_041138505.1. Classification (NCBI taxonomy): domain Eukaryota; kingdom Viridiplantae; phylum Streptophyta; class Polypodiopsida; order Cyatheales; family Cibotiaceae; genus Cibotium; species Cibotium barometz. The sequence goes on along the minus strand of NC_141058.1, from coordinate 47,220,728 downwards.
GTTTCCATCTGGTGACTTGGGGAGCCAAACGACTCAGGTCCACTTGACCAATTCCAGTTGTACAAGTTCACGCCCTCACCCAGAGTGCTATGTGCCTGGCAATACAGTTCCATGTCCTGTGCTTGAGCGCTCGCAAGTAGTCACCTTCATCAAACTTGCTTTCCAAAGCCATTCAACTCATGAGCCGTGCAACTCGAGTCCACCTGTTTGAGTCTAGCTATACCCATTTGCTCCTTCATACAGAGTGCTATCTATCTGCCCAGAACCATGGTCCTTAGGCTGCAGTCAAGAGCTCCCAAGTAGTCCCCTTCTTCAAACTTGCTTTCCCAAGTCACACAACTCTGTGCCTCTACAGCCCTTGCTGACTTGATTTGGCATGTTCCCGCTCAAAGAAACTTTGCTCTCCCCGGATTGGCCGGCACGAGCCCCAAAGCGCTTGTGACACCTTAGAACCTATGGGAGAAGTCGGTGGTGAAACTGGCATGTGCCGCTTGACGGCCCGCACGGTGGCCTTGTGCTCCGCTTGACGGCCAGCACGGCCACTTCCTTGGACCATTGCAAGGCCCGCTTCTCTTTATTGCTGTCAAAGAACCCGAGGCTCTTGGTGCCGTCACGCGGACTTACCCTCACCCCCTAGGTTTGGTTTTATTGTGGTGTTGCTTTATTCGGGCAGTGCATGCACCACTTCGGGCTACACCGCCACATGGGGACCCTGCTTGGTCCAGCTTGCTTCAGTTGCCTAGGGTTCTTGGTGCCGTCATGCGGCCTTACCCTCACCCAGGCGAGTCTTCGGTGTTGCGGGTGACACGTGCACCTTGGCGGGCTACACGGCCCCAAGGGGGACCACACTCAGTCCGGAAGCCCTGGGCTCTTGGTTCCTCCTCTTAGGACTTACCCTCACCTAGGCGAGTCTTCAGTGTTGCGGTGATGCATGCACCTCGGTGGGCTACAGGGCCACAAGGGGGACCACTCTCGGTCCGAAAGCCCAGGGCTCTAGGTGCCTCTTCTTAGGACTTACCCTCACCCAGGCAGAAACTTCGATGTTGCCATTGGGGTCATGGGTCTGTTGGTGCCTTCTTTGGCCTTACCCTCAACCGCATGCCCGATGTGTGCCATCATCATTACATATTCTAGGTTGGTTACCGTACCGTAGCTCGGTGGACTTTGTGAAGGTTGACTGCTTGGCTCTTGGTGGAAACCTGAAAGCGATGTTGACACCTTCTGTCTCACCCTGTTTGGCACTGCGAAGGAGTGCGAGCTCGGCTTTGCTTGCCTCACCGAGTTGATCCTGGGTTGATCTGCAAAAGGCTTCGGCTCCTCCAGCCTAGCCCATTTGCATCATGATGAGAGGGGAGTGGCTCCATTGCCACAAGGCACACCATGGCCTTAGCGGATGCCTTTGTCGCTTGCATGTTTCCCCAAAAGGCTTCGGCTCCTCCAGCCTAGCCCGTTTGCATCGTGATGAGAGGGGAGTGGCTCCATTGCCACAAGGCACACCATGGCCTTAGCGGATGCCTTTGTCGCTTGCATGTTTCCCCAAAAGATTGGCTCAGTGGCTTGCATTCTGCTCTCACTTCTTGGGTACCACACCAACACGACGTCCCATTCCGCCGCATCAAGTTTCTTAGCATAAGCAAACCCGATCCCATTCCCGGCACTATCTCTACATGCTTTCTTCCTTTGTTTGACCTTTGAGTGGCTACCAGCTCGAGGTCCCCATTTGAGGCGCTGCCGGTCCATGAAGTGCCATCATGGCATGGTCGGCCAAGAACCCGCTGGGACCACGAGCTGCCGACGCAAGGCATCCTAAAACAACACAGCTCCCGGGTCCTGAACAATAGAATCTGGGGATGTGCTAGATATGAAAAATGATCAGTTTTCCGAGGGGATTGCAACCGCGTGGTCCGTTTGAAGAAATTCCAAAGTTGGCCGACATGCCTGGAGGCTAGTGGTGGACAGTTGGGTTCCAAGTGAGGTAAGGTCTCGGGTGCAAGTCCAGCAAAGGATGTTGGCACATGAGCTAAGCAGAGAAGCATGCAACTAGATCCTTGTGGGATTGTCAGCACTTTGGAAAAGAAGAGCAGCGGGCTTTGGGATCTTTCAGAGTTACCACGAAGGGAAGGTGATGCTTTGAAGAAAACAGCGAGGCTAGCAACAAGTCAGGGTGGCACTTCATGGACCGGCAACGCATCAGATGGGGACCGCGAGCTGGTAGCCACTCAAAGGTCAAGCAAAGGAAGAGAACAAAGGGGCCACCCATGCAGAGACAACGTTGGGAATGGGACCGGGTTTGCTTATGCTAAGAAACTAGATGCAGCGGAATGGGACATCGTGTTGGTGTGGTGCCCAGGAAGTCAGAGCAGAATGCAAGCCACCGAGCCAGTCTTTTGGGAAAGGATGCAAGTGGCAAAGGCGTCCGCTAAGGCCATGGTTTGCCTTGTGGCAATGGAGCCACTCCTCTCTCATCTCACAATGCAAACACGCTAGGCCGGAGGAGCCGACGCCCTTCCAGATCATCAAGGATTACGTCTTGGGCAGATGCAGCAAAGCAAAAGCCCCAACTTCTCCACAGTGCAGAGCATGGGCTAGGCCGGAGGAGCCAAAGCCTTTTTCAGATCAACCCAGGATCAACTCGGGCGAGGCAAGCAAAGCCGAGCTCGCACTCCTTCGTAGTGCCAAACAGGGTGAGACAGAAGGTGTCAACATCCCTTTTAGGTTTCCAAGAGCCAAGCAATCAACCTTCACAAAGACCACCAAGCTACGGTACAGTAACCAACCCGGAATATGTAATGATGGTGGCACACATCAGGCATGCGGGTGAGGGTAAGGCCAAAGAAGGCACCAACAACAGACCCATGTCCCCAACGGCAACACCGAAGTCTCCGCTTGGGTGAGGGTAAGTCCTAAGAAGAGGCACCAAGAGCCCTGGGCTTCTGGACTGAGAGTGGTCCCCCTTGTGGCCGTGTAGCCCGCCGAGGTGCATGCGTCACCGCAACCCCGAAGACTTGCCTAGGTGAGGGTAAGTCCTAAGAAGAGGCACAAAGAGCCCTGGGCTTCCGGACCGAGAGTGGCTTGTGGCCGTGTAGCCTGGCTGGGTGCACGCGTGACCCGCAACACCGAAGACTCACCTAGGTGTGAGGGTAAGGCCACGTGACGGCACCAAGAGCCCTGGGCAACCGGACCAAGAAGGGTCCCCATGTGGCGGTGTAGCCTGAAGTGGTGCACGCAGTGCCCGAATAAAGCAGTACCAATAAAATTGAACCTGGGTGAGGGTAAGTCCACGACGACGACACCAAGAGCCTCAGATTCTTTGAGATCAATAAAGAGAAGCAGGCCTTGTAGTGGTCCAAGAAAGTGGCCATGCTGGGCGTCAAGCGGAGCACAAGGTCACCGTGCGGGCCGTCAAGCGGCGCACGTGAGTTTCACCACCGACTTCTCCCGTGGGTTCTAAGGTGCCACAAGCGCTTTGGGGCCCATGCCAACCCGAACTGGAGCAATCTGGGGAGGGCGAAGTTTCTTTGAGCGGGAACGTGCCAAATCAAGTCAGCAAGGGCTGTAGAGGCATAGAGTTGTGTGACTGTGGAAAGCAGGTTTGAAGAAGGGGACTACTTGGGAGCTCTCGATTGTAGCCTAAGGACCGTGGTGCCGGGCAGATAGCACTCTATATGAAGGAGCAAATGGGTATAGCTGGACTCGAATAGGTGGACTCGAGTTGTACGACTCTTGAGTTGAATGGCTTTGGAAAGCAAGTTTGATGAAGGTGACTACTTGTGCGAGCGCTCAAGCACATGACATGGAATCGTAGTGCCTATGAGGTCCCTATCCCCACCGCACAACGAATTCAGGGGTTCTAGCAGCGGAAGTAGCACTTCTTGCACGGGGCAGGGTCTCACACTTGGGGCCTCACCCATGGATATCCGGACAAGAGACTAATCCATCGGTTCTTCCAAAACCGATCCCGGAAAAACTTCCCTTACCCGGAAAGCACGGGCGATTCCTCTAGGATAACTTTTCTCTAACGTAGTCAAAAACCTTAACTAACTGAACTGGTCTGATCGAACCCATAAGTCCCAAGTTAGATCACAGAAAAGATTGCACTTGGATCATAGAGACCAACGCTTTTTTCCTCATTGAGAGGCAGAGCCGTTGATTCTTTTCCATAGAATAATTTTTGTCCAGGATTTACTTCATCTATTGCACCATAACGGAATTAAATCTCAATTTAAGGATCCATCAGTCCAGCCTACTAACCCCATCCAGTCCCGTGGGTTAGCCAACCGCCCAGCCAACCGCCCAACCACTATAGTGATGGGAACCAATTAAGAATTTGGTTGGGTTTTGTCCCGGGTACCAGCGAAAAGAGTTCCCAGGCCCCCTAGCCGGATATTCATGCAAACTTAAAACTAGTCACACCACTTACACACCCAATATGAAATTCCCTTTTTCTCAGCATTAGCTATCTTTAAAACAATCATTTAATGAAACCATTGTGTCACTGATCACAATCCTCAAAATCTCCGATTGAATCCTTATTTCCAGCAATCATTTCTTCATCGGTGTACCTATGTCATCATTGGCAACCAGAACGCTCACCACCTGTTCACTTAGGGGCCTTTTCGATAGTTCCTAGCTCATAGTAACCGGCAATATATTCACATATCAAAATGGAATCTCCGTTGAAGATCAGCAAGATCAACCAATGGATCAATATAAAAGAGCCATGGACTCATCCGTTGAGGACCAGCAAGGTCAACCAACCAAATCCATGCTCGAATTCAAAAAACAACTTACTCCTTGTTCCAATATCTTCCTCGACGTACGTGTGGGTATCTTCGGCGCGACCCAGAGCCCGAGCACTGTATGGTCAGCACCCTCTAGGATCCTTTACAGGTCACCTAGTGCTTCACTCATAGGCTGCTTCCTTGGTCCCTCATCCACTGTACCAACCATTTAAATCAAACGGAGATTGGTCAAGACCTCGGCCGACCTTGCTATGCGAGACGTCCTCCGCTAACTCTCCGTCTCAGCAGTTGTTGCAACTTTAACAGATAGGTCTCCACGACCTCATTCACAAGACGATCAAAATGCTTCCCTACCATTCTTGACATAATAAAACAGTCATTTAAAAACAGATTTCATATACAAATACAGTTCCAACAATATTTTCATTTTTTCTCATCACTCCACATCCTTTCACATTAGTCCCCATCTTTTCTCATCTTCCCATAAATTTTTTTTTCTTCATCGATTCCTTTCACATCATATCATTCCCACATTAAATCACATCCAATCGCATCATCCACACATCAATCCACATCATCCATACATCCATCCACATCATCCACACCAATCCCTATCATCCATACATCCATCCACATCAATCCATATTATCCACACATCCATCCACATCAATCCACATTACCCACACATCAATCCACATCATCCATACATCCATCGACATCAATCCACATTATCCACTCATCCATCCACATCAATCCACATTACCCACACATCAATCCACATCATCCATACATCCCCATTGGCATCATCCATATCAATCCACATTATCCACTCATCCATCCACATCAATCCACACGTCAATTCACATTACCCACATCCATCCACATCAATCCACATGTCAATCCACATTACCCACACATCAATCCACATCATCCATACATCCATCCACATCATCCACATCAATCCTTATTATCCACTCATCCATCCACATCAATCCACATTACTCACACATCAATCCACATTACCCACACATCAATCCACATTCATTTCATAAGTATTCCCATTCTCATCTAATCACATCTACTTCTATCTCATCAAATCACATCTACTTGCATCTACCCATACATCTCATCACTTCACATACATTAACATCTATCCAGTTTACCTCACATCTTATCACATGCATTTTACATCACATCTCATTCATTCACATCCCGATTCACATGCTAACACATTCATTCACGTCCCTTATCGTTCATTCGCATCCCGATTCACATGTTATCACATTCATTCACATCCTATATCATTTATTTACATCCTGATTCACATGATATCACATCTCATCTACTCATTCACATCTATTTACCTTTCATTCTCATCACATCCATCCATCCATTCTTTCCCATCTATCTGATTCGCATCCCATCTCATCAAATCTATTTACCTCTCATTCTTATCACTTCTATTCTCATCACATCCATCCATCCATTCATTCCCATCTATCTGATTCGCATCCCATCTATTTACCTCTCATTCTCATCACTTCTATTCTCATCACATCTATCCATCCATTCATTCCCATCTATCTGATTCGCATCCCATCTCATCACATCTATTTACCTCTCATTCTCATCACTTCTATTCTCATCACATCCATCCATCCATTCATTCCCATCTATCTGGTTCGCATCACATATCATCACATTTATTTACCTTTCATCCTCATCACATGCATCCTCTATTCATTCTCATCTATCTGATTCAAATCACATCTTATCACATCTATTTATAGAATGTAAGAGAATTCTTATTTTTGATATAAAGATTCTTTACGCATCTATTTATGCATAAGAACAATTTCAGTGGGAAATAACACTTTTATAAAAATCCGTTTGTGCATCTATTTATGCATAAATTTAATTTTAAGGAGAATAACACTTTCGAAATAAAAATAAATCTTTTATGCATCTTTCTATGCATAAATTTAATTTTAATGAGAATAACTCTTTTAAAATAAAAATAAATTTCTTTATGCATCTTTCTATGCATAAAATCAAAATTGATGAGAATAACTCTCTTGAAATAAAAATAAATTTCTTTATGCATCTTTCTATGCATAAAATCAAAATTTGATGAAAGTAACGCTTTTATAAAAAAAATTCTTTTATGCATCTATTTATGCATAAATTCAAATTTAATGAAAGTAACACTTTTATAATAAAAAAATCTTTTATGTATCTATTTATGCATAAAAATAAATTTTGATGAAAGTAACACTTTTATAATCAAAATATTCCCAATATGCATCTTTCTATGCATAGAAATTAATTCTAATGAAAATAACACTTTTATTATAAAAATATTTCTAATATGCATTTCTCTATGCATAGAATAAAAATAACACTTTTAGAATACACAAGCGGTGGGGATTACTCTTTCTGAATAATAAAAGATAAAACTTATTTCACAAAATTTAAGAAAATTTTGCCATAACCTCCTTTGTATGGCTGACCATTTGATAATTTTTTTCATTCTCAAGTTACTTAGAAATTATCCCAAATGGTTTAAAGCATTCTAAACTAATCAAATTCCACTTTTTAAAGAGAAACAATATGAAAAGTTTAATTCTAACAATTTGATTACACATCTAGGATAAAGAAAGGCTGAATTCAAGAATGAAGAGAGGGGGAAAGCCTTTCCAACAAGGCATAGCATCATTTTTCATTTTAAAGAAAATAAAATTTAGAAAACCATTAAATGGAATAAAGAAAAAGTATGATTTCTAGCTTACATGAATTTTTGTGAGCTTTCCTTTGGCTTGATGGTTTGAGGGATCTACTCTTGTTTGCAACAACAAGAGTGGCCACCAATTCTTTTGAAGAGAAAATGGTCAAAAACTAATGAATTATCAATAAATTCACTATTTTTGGCTCTGGGGAGGAGTAGAGTAACAGTGCATAAAACACTATTAACTATTTACAAAGGGGTAGGCTTCATTTATAGGAAAAAGTGAGCCTCTAACACCAAGCAAACTAATTCTAGAATTTTTCAGATCAGTTTGGTCAAATTTTAACCATTTTTAGGTCAGTTTAGCTTACTTTTTGGATCTAGTTGAAGCAGGAGAGAGAAGAGATGAAAAATATCTCATTATTTGTGAGTTTAAAACTCAACCACACATGTGAAATAGGTGCCTCCTTCATGAGGGGAATTCCCCCACACTGAGGTGTCAAAAATGTATCATTTCTTCTAAATATCTCTTCTTTTTTAACTAATAACCTTGTCCTTAGTCAACTCTTCATCTTATGTGAGTATTTACTTATTTTTTGGAAGGTTTTCCTTTTATTCTTCATTTTATCTCCTCCCTACATTTGGATTAATCTAATTGGTCCATAGGAACCTTAATTCAAAAATTTCAAAAAATCTTGACCCTTAGACTAACGGTCCTTTTTACTTGATTTCAATTTATTCCAATTGCACATTGGAAATTTCTTTTTGAATATCTGTTTCAAGGAAACCATTTTAGACACTAGGAGGATTTTTATATCAAAAAATATCTCAATTTTGAATTACCTTCCTCTAGACATTTTCTCTCTCTAGGCCAAAACAGGGTAAAAACTCGCTCTTTCTTTTATTTCAGAGAGGGGAATAATTTTAAGATCGGAAGGGGAGGTTTTTACACATGCACACCTCAAAAGTCGGAGGGAGGAATCTTACAGAATTGGGCAAGTGGACCCGAGTCGTTTGTCTCCCCAGGTCACCAGAAGATGGAAACAGCTGGATGTGCAAGTGGTAGTGTGCATGAAATTGGGTGGGGCAGAGTGGCAGCTGGCTCACTGAAGTTCGAAAGGCGACTTGGACGTGGAAAGCACTCAAATCTAGCCAAAAGGGCAAAGTGGGTGCAAGAGTCCTTTGGCTCCGCAGGTTACCAGAAGATGGAAATAGCTGTATGTGCAAGTGGTAGTGTGCATGCAGTTGGGTGGGGCAGAGTGGCAGCTGGCTCACTGAAGTTCGAAGGCAACTTGGATGTGGAAAGCACTCAGATCTAGCCAAAGAGCAAAGTGGGTGCAAAACTGAAGGTACGGCCTCAGACGAAGTTCAAGCAGGTAAAACTTGGGACCTAGCCGTCCAAGCAGAGCTTGTTGGGATGACATCTAAGAAGATTGGCTCTTCGCAGTGCGGCAAGACACACTCAGAATGCAAAGGTTCAAGGTGATGGTGCTGCAGAGCCAGGAAATGAAGCTAATGTGAAGGTCATCATGGTGTCATGGGGGGCTAAGTAGGACTTTGCGCCTTGGTGAACAGGAACAGGCAGATTCTGGCATAAAGGTCAAGACCGCCTAAACAAGTGGAGGGACTTTGCACCTTGGTGAACAGGAACAGGCAGATTCTGGCATAAGGTCAAGACCGCCTGAACAGGTTTTTGGAACAGTTTGGCTGGAGCATGGCAAAGCAAGTCTTGGTATCAAGGCAAGCTAGAGCACTCAAGCTAGTTGAATCAAAGCCAAAGAAGTGCAAAGGTTTGAATGCCAAAGGTTCACGGTGGTTTCACTTGGTGTCAAGTGGGGGGCCAAAGGAACTTTGTCAGAGAGAATCAATGCCATTATGTACCAAACAGGTTGCAGCAGGGCATCAAGGTCCATGGCAACCAAGTGCAGAGTTGGAAGTGGCACAAGATGGGCAAACCAAGCTGGAGTCAGTAAGGTGGGCAAATCTTGTCCATAAAAGATTTTGCACAAAGAGCTCAAGGAGCATCGGCGAGCAATAAGGCTCAAGACAATGCTCCAACAAAGAGGAATGTGAAGTCAGATTTGAAGTAAAGATGTTGCAACCAAGTTGGTGTCAACTCGACTTCCTTGAAGGCTTATGCACTCCGGGCAACACTGCATTGCCTCAGGTAATCACTCTTACTCAGCTCAGACAGGAGCCACGGCGAGACCACGCAGTCACCTCGCCAATTTTGTGGGGATTGGGGGACTCTCAAGCAGGGGCTTGAAGTCCGGGCCATTGAGATGAAAAGAAGAAAATACAAAAATATGCACTTCTTTTCATTGTAACGGGTTAGACACTGAGCTTTTTGCTAATGGCTATAAAGCAGGGTAAAGACCTCCCGCGGCTAATTTCTATCTATCACTATGCACATAGAGCATTCTATGAGGCGCATGCACTCAACCTTTGTTAGGAACACACTCACGCACCAGGTAGGCACGTTAGGCCTTCCCGAGTGCGGGTGAGGTTCCGTGGGTGTGAGTGCCCTGGGGGTTGCCCTCCCTGCCTTAACGGTGATTGGGCCGAACGTGGAGTCGGGACCAAAAACGGTGGAAAAACGGCCGACCGGCGAACCGACGAGCTGTGCCGTGCCGACGGCCGGGCTGAGACGCGGCCGGACCGATGGATCATGGATGGAAGGCAAGACTCGAGACGAGGCCGAGGGAGCCGAGCCGGGCACAAACGCAAGTGATCGGTGAGACCCGCAAGGAAAACGCACGAGATGCGCTGGACAGGCCGATGGAGCCGTTTCATGAAGCATGGATTGTGGAAGGTCGCGTGCGAAAAAGGCATCGCGGGACTGTTTCCGTTGCTTGACGGCCCGCACGGTGACCCTGTGGTCCGCTTGACGGCTAGCACGACCACTTCCTTGGACCACTGCAAGACCCGCTTCTCTTTATTGCTGTCAAAGAACCCGAGGCTCTTGGTGCCGTTGCGGACTTACCCTCACCCAGGTTTGGTTTTATTTGGTGTTGCTTTATTAGGGCAGCGCGTGCACCACTTCGGGCTACACCGCCACATGGGGACCCTTCTTGGTCTGGCTTGCTTTGGTTGCTGAGGGCTCTTGGTGCCATCGCGTGGCCTTACCCTCACACCCAGGCAAGTCTTCGATGTTGCGGGTGACGCGTGCACCTCAGTGGGCTACACAGCCACAAGGGGGACCACTCTCGGTCTGGAAGCCTTGGGTTCTTGGTGCCTCTTCTTAGGACTTACCCTCACCCAGGAGGAGACTTCGGTGTTGCCGTTGGGGTCATGGGTCTGTTGGTGCCTTCTTTGGCCTTACCCTCACCTGCATGCCCGATGTGTGCCACCATCATTACATATTCCGGGTTGGTTATCGTACCGTAGCTCGGTGGTCTTTGTGAAGGTTGATTGCTTGGCTCTTGAAAACCTGAGAGGGATGTTGACACCTTTTGTCTCACCCTGTTTAGCACTGCGAAGGAGTGCGAGCTCGGCTTTGCTTGCCTCGCCCGAGTTGATCCTAGGTTGATCCAAAAAAGGCTTCGGCTCCTCCGACCTAGACTGTGCTCTACACTGTGGAGAAGTTGGAGCTTCTGCTTTGCTGCATCTGCCCAAGACGTAATCCTTGATGATATGGAAGGGCGTCGACTCCTCCGGCCTAGCCTGTTTGCATCGTGTGATGAGAGGAGAGTGGCTCCATTGCCACAAGGCACACCATGGCCTTAGCGAACGCCTTTGCCACTTGCATGTTTTCCCAAAAGATTGGCTCAGTGGCTTGCATTCTGCTCTGACTTCCTAAGCACCACACCAACACGACGTCCCATTCCGCCACATCAAGTTTCTTAGCATAAACAAACCCGGTCCCATTCCTGGCGCTGTCTCTGCATGCGTGGCCCCTTTGTTCTCTTCCTTTGCTTGACCTTTGAGTGGCTATGAGCCCGTAGTCCCCATCTGAGAGGCGCTGCCGATCCATGAAGTGCCACCTGACTTGTTGCCAGCCTCGCCGTTTTCTTCAAAGCATCACCTTCCCTTGGTGGTAACTCTGAAAGATCCCAAAGCCCGCTGCTCTTCTTTTCGGAAGTGCTGATAGTCCCACAAGGATCGAGTTGCATGCTTCTCTGCTCAGCTCATGTGCCAACATCCTTTGTGCTGGACTTGCACCCGGGACCTCACCTCACTTGGAACCCAATTGTCCCCACTAGCCTCCAGGCATGTCGGCCAACTTTGGAATTTCTTCGAACGGACCGCACGGTTGCGATCCCCTCGAAAAACTGATCATTTTTCATATCTAGCACATCCCCAAATTCCATCGTTTTTTCAGACTCCCGTCGGGAGCTGCGTTGTTTCGGGACGCCTCGCGTCGGCAGCTCTCGATTCCCAGCGGGTTCGGCCGACCACGCCTTCCTCTGCCTTGCATTCCACTGCTCGAGATAGGTAATGGTCACCACGGGCAAATTCCTTCGTCTTGATACTCAAATCTCAGTCGGTAACTTTTGTGCCGTTTTCGGCTCGTGGCCGTCACTTGGACTCAACCCAGCTTGCCGTTTTTGCCGTTCTTTCCATCCTGGCATCACACGCCTCCCATAGGCTTCCAAAATGCACTTTGCTCTGATACCAAGTGTCACGAGACCGGCGAAAACGGTCCCGCGACGTCTTTGCCGCACGTGGCTGTTAACCCATGGCGGACATGGCGACGTACTATATTTTACGTCATTAATTTAAATATTCTGAGTCATGGGCCGGGCTTGTCGGCACCATATGTTAAGGATGAAGGGATTGGGTGATCGCCGATGAGAGGCGCACCTTGGATATCAGTAGGATAAGGGTTAGGGTCGGCCGGCCATGTATGGGCGCCCAAGTGTGAACGGCCAAGTCACCTATATGAGTCAAATGTAACCCTAAAATCCTCATTCTCATGTGTTGTGAATAGAAGAGTGCTCTTGCCTTATCTCCTTGTTTTCCTTCTCCTGCGTGTGTGAGAGAGAGAGAGAGAGAGTGAGAGAGCGATCGAGCGCACTGTGTAGCGGCACGGCGAGACGGCGGAGAGGCGGTAGAGCGGCGACGGCGGCTCCTCCTTCACGGCTGCGACGCGGGAATCCTTCAAGGCAGCAGTTAAGCGGTGAGTGACACACCCTTTGGCATTCTGTTTGAGCTTCCTTCCCTGGTTGTATGCTTGTAGCCATTCGTGGCTCGCATACGGTGTCTGGCAAGTCCCCAGCTACGACCTGTGCGGCAAAAGCGCACATTTTTGGCGCCGCTGCCGGGGAGTTGCCCTGCACCAAGCTCCAGTTTGCAGCTCGGCTGCTGCGTGAAGTTTAATCTACACTATAGGAAAGGCGTCTGTGTTGCTGTTGAGGTGTTTCTGTGGTTTTCAATCTCTGTTTCTGCAATTTGTCTTCTGTATTCCTGTTTCTTTTGTTATATTTTCGCTCCGCGTGTGGGCGTACGTTCTGTTATCTGGTTTCTGCATGTGAGAGGGATTTCTGAATCCCCAGATCTGTGCTGTGTGTGCGAACTGCACCGCGGCCAAGGCTGAACCCTAAGGAAACCCTAGGAAACTTATCTCACAAAAAAAAACAGAAAATAGAAAATAAAAAAATTATAAAAAATAAAAAAGAAAAAAATTAAATTTTATTTTCAAAGAAAGAACCAAACATGTGGAGAGGAAAGATTTTCTAATTGGAGAAAAAAAAATTTGAAAAGAAAGAACCCCAATTGACCCACGACCCACGACCCACGACCCCGGCCTCGGTCTCGGTCTCGGTCTTTTGATATATATATATAGGAGAGTGAGCCTCCATAGCTTTCTCTCAAGTGAGAGCTTATGGGAAGTCGTGCCCTATATGTAGCCCACTCCCCAAGGAGTAAAGTGAGCATGTGGGATAAAGCCCTCACCCTTTCCTCCACAAGCAAATAGGCTTTTGCCCCTTCCCCCCAAAGGAAACGGACTATTTTGAGGACTACAGGAGCTCTATATAGGCGAACACGGTGCTGTAAAGCACACTAGGACCCTTTAAACGATACGCTCGTTTCGAGCTATCACACGCCCTAGTCCAAGTTCGACCGTAAGTAAGGGGGTCAAAAACGAGTTAAAAACAATCTAAAAACAAGTAAAAACGAGGTGCAAAATACCCTAAGAAACCACTTGTGTGAGTTTCAAGGGTAGTTACCAACGCACGAAGGGTACCCACATCACATGCATCTACGCTCTGGTCGGGTGCTGGAGTCTGAGCCACTAGAAAGCATTTCAGTCTACGCAGGCTCACACCATCCCTCCACGTTGGCATCTTGGCCTTCGGCTGGAACCCAAGGGAGTGCAACCCAAGATCCACGAATAGTGGATAGTGACTCGTCTTCTGACTCAGAAGCCATGGAAGGACACCCTACCAAGAACCCTGAGGAGACAAGCCAAAACATGCCAGTGTGGGCCCCACAACCCGGATCTAGCATGTTTAGTCGTCTAATAGAGACCTTTAGTAGAGCTACACGCTCTGAACATGCGACAAGCGAAGTAAATGAGGAAGGAGGGGTAGTAGATTCGCCATTCACATCTTATGTAGACCCTACCCTCCCAAAGAGTGTCCATGTGGATATTCTACCCACTTCGTTCAATGAGGGCCCTACTGAGCTACCACATTCCGATGCTCCTCCTAAAGTAGAGGTCCCTAGGAGCCAATCCATAAGAAGTGACATTGCGTCCACTTCAAGAGAACCGTTTGGCACACCAAGTCTGGATGGGATATTTCTCAATGAAAATTGGGAATATGATCTACACACAGAGACTCTAACGGACCTATACACGGGTTACACATATCATGTAGGTTGGTTAGAAGTCCTACGATCTACATCTAGCGCCACTAATCTAGAGGAGCAACAACACATGATATGTGAGGTGATTCATAGAATTATCCAAATTGAGAGGCAAAATAGGGGAGTGAACTTAGTTTCCATTGGCCCTATGAGATTTTTGGATACGGGCAAGGCAAAACAACCAACCCTATCACAATTGGAGACTCCCTCGGTGAGTCCCATAGACCCTTCATATGTTGTTTCGCCTGGAGTCTCAATGCAGGTTGAGCCCAGCAGCAGTAACTTTAGCTTTCCAACCTTGGCTCAACTTTCCATTAGGGAATCTGCAATGCCTACCCCAATGATGAGCATAGCTGAAAGTGCACCTGTTGCCGCTGTAGTTAGTACGACACCGCTACCTAGTGGAACAGTACCTACAACAGTGCGTGCCAGTGCCTATCGGCCTTATGTACCTATTGTTACTCATGCTCATGTAGCTCCTATGCCTCCTAGTATGCCAATGGCGTATGCTCCAAGACCGCCTTATCATAACCATTATCCAAGGGGAGCTAGGCCTAGTCACATATCATATCCTACGTCATTTGCCAACCTACTCAGACCAACGCCAACTCCTATCAGCCAGGCTATCCCAGAAGTGCCTCCACCAACTATGCCTGCTCACCTAGGTGATCTCGCAGCGTTTGCTCAGACGATCGGACGATCTATTGCGGAAAACATGCGGGGTATGCCTGAGAGAGAACCTAGAAGCAAGGCAGTACAAGTGGCTAAGCTCACTCAAAACTTCAGTGGTAACGAGGATGTTAGGAAGCACATTGAAGTCTTTGAGCACGTGTGTGATTCCTTGGAAGAACACAATGAGCTGCATAAGTGTAAAGCCTTAGGCTTAACCTTGAGTGGGAAGGCCGGAGATTGGTATCGAACCTTAAGGGTTGAAGAGCGCACTCACTACCCCACTCTCAAGAGATTGTTCTTGAAAGAATACATACGTGAGGGTGTGCTTTGGGGGGTAGCATCTCAACTCCAAAAAGCTGAACGCGAGGAAGGGGAGTCAGTGAGAGACTTTATAAGTCGATTGAAGCATCTAAATTCTCGCTGCACTCCCGATGAACGCTTCAATAACAACCAACTCCTCGATAGATTCATCCGAGGATTGCGCCACGAGGACATTTACAATGGCCTAGTCATTAGAGGTCTTACAACGTGGGAAGCAGTCACTGCCAATGCAATCCAGTTAGAAGACAACTTGATGATTGCAGGTAAAAAGGTGTCTTCAGAAACAAAATCCGTTAGTTCGCAAGTATCTGGGCACGAGCCAATGACGGTAAAACCTATTGCCAAGGAGCCCAAGATATCTGAAATGTCTGTGACCGACCTTACTAAGGCTCTCCAAGAATACTTTAGGGGTAATCGAGCTCCTCAGAATAGCCATATGTACCCAAGGAGAGAGCAACAATGGTGTTCGGTGTGCTTAGGACCACATAGCACGAGTGAATGTCCCACATTTAGAGTCAAATTCAATGGAAATTGCAATGCATGTGGTAAGTATGGCCATCAATCTAAAGATTGCCTAACACTTAAGCGAATGTTGGCAAACCAGGCACCACTAGCTTGGTCAAACACACCTCAAGTACCCGCGCTAATGCCTGCACAACCTATCGAGCAACCGTCACAGCACATAGTTCCAAGGAATCCGAATGTAGTCCAGTCTGTGCCGTTACCACCGCCAGTGCTAGGACCACAACCTCCACATCCAAGGATTACCCCAATAAACCAGATGGGTTGTGAGTCACATAGTGCATGTGGGGATTATGAAGAGGAGATAGACCCTACTGCTCCATATGGGATTGATACGTTTGAAATGATTCCCCAGTACTACATGGAGGATCATTTCGGGCAAGTCAAGCCTGTATATCAAGCGGCTGCTCTTGCCACAAGAGGGCAAAACCTTAATACCTTGGCAAGGAGACCACCTCTTCAATGTTACGAGTGTGGTGGACTGCATCGTGTAGCAGAGTGCCCTAATAGGCTACAGAAGATCTCTACTCAGATGCAACCAAATCAAGCGAGCACATCGGGAATGCCGGTACTTACATGCAATCGTTGTGGCATAGATCATTTGATCGCACAATGTCCACATAATCCTAATGCACCCAAGATTACGCCATTGAATTTGGTTGAGGTCACCAACCAAGCACGAAGAACCACACCCGTTGTACCCGCGAATGTAGTTACACGGTCAATGCTTCAAAATCAAAACTACATTCTTGAAGAGAGGGATACTGCATCAATCGCTCAGGCAAAGAAAAAGAAAACACGGCGAAAGAGATCGCTTAATGCCACAAGCTCCAAGCCCAGTTCAAAGACTAACATAGGGACAGGAGACGACCCCGTGTATATGAATGATCCTGAAGACGATTCTGATTCAATAGAAACCATGGGGACCAAAGCCACTACCTTAAGGGAGGAACCCACACGGGAGCTCAATGAAGGGGAATCAAGCGAGTACATAAATAAGGGAAAACAGAAGGAAACTTCCTCGGCCCCACAACCAAGTCAGTTAATGCCCTCTCGACCACCCAAACTGACTGAGACTCCCCAAGACAAGCCACGTGGGCCAAAAACCCTCAAGAAAAAGATTGGAACTTACCCAAACCCAGTTGAGGAGATTGAACAAGTACAACACTTAAGGGGTTTGGTGGAAGAAACACAAAGAGAACTAGAGCCAAACCCGAGAAAAGTCAAAATTTCAGACACAGTGTTTCCTACGCAAGTTCAGCCTCACCGGAACCATAAACCGTTAGCTATACCGAGTATCATTCGGGAAGAAAGTGAGGATAGGACATCCGGAAGTGGGCAAACACCCTTCTTGCTGGAAAGAATGTTTAGTGAGGGAATGCCTGACCCCATCGAAGAGGAAGTGATTCCATCTTCACCAGTCCCTAGTCAAGGGGCGATGTCTCGAAAAGTACCGTTGAATGTGTCCAAGCTAATGGATTTCATGTCCTCTGAGATCAGAACCACGATCATATCCAAATTATACGGAGATCCTGAGCTATTCTTAGCTCTTCGGGCATTTCTCAATGGAGAACTAAAGGCGGGACTACCACAATTTGCAAATATGGATAGACCCGACACGCTTCAAGATGAAGGAGAACATTGGGATCTACAACCCAACTTTGATGAAGATTCGGTCGTGGAAATACCTGTGAACAAGTTGGGACAGTACTTTGAAGGTGACGAATCTAATGCCACCCTCCCCATTACTACCAAGGGATTAACTCTAAAGGGAATCCTTGATGGTGGTGCTGGAGTGAGCATTGTGACTAAAAACTGTTGGGAATCTATGGGAAGGCCTCACCTCGAAGTCACAAACATAGTGGTTAAGATGGCAAACGGAACCATAGCTAAACCTATTGGAATGTTAAGGGACCTTAAGATCAAGGTCCTGGGATACAAGGTAAAACATACCTTCATTGTAATGGATTTCTCCAAGCATCCTATGTCATATCAAATGATCTTAGGACGTCCTTTCATGAGGGAAGCACAAATGGTGCATGACTGGTCGAAAAACCATGTCTACCTACAATTCCAGGACTCTGTCATTCGAGTTGATCTTGAGAATGGTCGTGCACATCCTTTAGGAAGCAAGGTTATCATTGATAATCGATCGGATACCACTATTCACTCCGCCCCATTAAGGTATTGCTATACATGCAAAAAAGAGACTGATGATGGGAAAGATTCTCCTTATATGGATGTCCTACCGGGTATGACTGAGTCGGATAACGTGGATTGGGTACACCTAGCGGCAACCATAGACACATGGGGAAATAGAGGCACAAGTTGGGTAACACCTGAGGGGCAAGATATGCCACCGTTAGTGCCAATAAACATGATAGGTGTTATGCACTTGACTCCTGATGGCGAGAACGTGGCAAACTCCACCGACACTGAAAGTAACGAAGACTCTGACCAATGCAACTCTGAGTATGAATCTCAAGAAGAAACTGACCCTGAGCCTGATGGGAAAAATGAATCAAATATTCACCCAAAGGTGGAAGCAAGGTGCTCAAGGCCTAGGACAGTGACCTCTTGCAGTTCATCCGAAAGTGAAGATCGACCAAGTGAGTTCGAATCTGATAGAAACAAAAATCAAAAACTTGGTAAGAAGAAAACGAGACATAAGCGCCAACGCTATCGAGCTAAGGTACGAACTGCAATAAACAAGGAGCGATCCACTGCAGAATGGCTTAGTTATGTAGGAGCCATTGATGCTCATCGGAAGATAGCGGATAATTGGGGACAATACCTCCAAAGTGTCATGTGGTGTATTCCGCAACCTCATGACGTCGCCCAATTAGAAATCGAAGAGAAGCCAAAACTAAGTCGTACTGCAAGAAGGCGACAAAACCAAGAGTTGGCTCAGCAGCAAAAGGAAGCGGAATTGAAAGAAAAAAGTCTGGCACAACAGGAACCAGTAGACTTACACCCCGCACCCGAGCATTTCAAATCATTCACCACAGGGGAACGTAAAGTAGTCTACACAAAAGCCCAACGAACGCCTACCAATGGGAGTAGCGGTGTCTACGATGGCCCTGCGGTAGTTAAGGAGATAGACTTAGCAGATCCGGGTGAGGAGTCTAAACCAGTTTATATTGCTCAAGACCTCACCAAGGCGGAAGAAGCTGCACTTACGAAGCTTCTTAAAGAATTCAAGGACATATTTGCTTGGACATATCATGATATGAAGGGTGTTCCACCCTCGGTGGTGCAACACACGATTCCAATGATTAGCACTGCTAAACCAGTCCAGCAACGTCCCTACCCAATGAATCCTAAGTACGCAAAGATTGTACAAGAGGAAATTGAAAAGCTGGTAAAATGTGGATTCATATATCCTATTGAGCACTCAGAATGGGTTTCTCCGATAGTCATCGTACCAAAGAAGAATGGGAAACTCAGAGTGTGCGTTGATCTCAAAAAGGTTAATGCAGCCACCAGAAGGGATCATTACCCCTTGCCGTATTCTGAACATGTGCTTGAAAGAGTGGCCGGCAAGGAGGCATATAGCTTTTTAGATGGGTACTCGGGTTACAATCAGATCACAATTGCAGTCGAGGACCAAGCTAAAACAGCATTTATCACGGAGTTTGGAGTGTTTGCCTTTCGCGTCATGGCTTTTGGCTTGACCAATGCACCTGCAACATTCCAACGATTGATAAATACGGCCTTTAAGGAATATCTAAGGGACTTCTGTGAAGCTTTCTTAGATGATCTTTGTGTTCATTCCTCTTGGGACGAGCACTTGATGTGTTTACGAAAAATATTTGAAAGGTGTAGATTATATCGCATCTCCTTGAATCCTTTCAAATGCCAATTCTGGGTTAAACACGGAGTTATCTTAGGGCATATAGTGTCCAAAAATAGGATTTCCACTGACGAGAGTAAAATCAAGGTCATTCTGGAATTACCCCCACCCACCAACTACAAGGGAGTCCAACGCTTTATGGGCCATGTTGGTTATTATCGAAGGTTTATTCTCTTCTTCGCCGAGATAGCTCGACCATTGTATAAGCTTCTCATCGAGTTTATTTGGACCGAAGAATGTGACCGTGCCTATGAGCTATTAAAGAAGGCCTTGGCGAGTGCTCCAATCTTGAGAATGCCTAACTGGGATTTACTCTTCCATGTGCATATTGATGCATCAAACTTTGCTATTGGGTGTGTGTTAACTCAACCTGGAGAACACAAGCTAGACTACCCCATTAGCTTTGCCAGTCGCCAGTTGAACGATGCTGAGATGAACTACACCACTACGGAGCGAGAAGGGTTGGCAATGATATATGCAGTAAGGAAATTTCGTTATTACCTCCTTGCCACCAAGTTTGTTTTCTATGTGGATCATCAAGCATTGTTGTATCTGGTAAACAAACCATGCTCCACAGGAAGAATCACACGATGGCTATTGATTCTTCTTGAATTTGATTTCACGGTTGTTGTGAGACCTGGCAAGAAACATGTTATGGCTGATCATTTGTCTCGCATACCTAATGGTGAAGCTCCTACGGGGGTTGATGATGACTTACCGGACACTTCCTTGTTTATGGTGGAGACAATGCCTGAATGGAGTGAGAAGATTGTTAACTTTTTGGTTAATGGCTTTCCACCCAAGGAGCTTCGTAAAGATCTAGCTCGAAAGCTAATCAAAGAATGCGAACCCTATTGCCTGATAGCAGGGACTCTTTATAAAAGAGGAAAGGATGACGTTCTTAGGCGTTGTGCCCGAGAGGATGAATATCTATACATTTTGCAAGAGGCACATATGGGCGTAGCCGGTGGTCACTTCTCAGGAGACTTAACTGCGCGAAAGATCTTACAATCAGGGTATTGGTGGCCCACTATGTTCCAAGATGCATCACTCTTTGTGAAGGGTTGCGATGAATGCCAACGATATAAGAAACCCCAGAGGAAAGATCAGATGCCCCTACATCCGATCAAAGTAAACCAACCATTTGAAAAGTGGGGTTTAGACTTTGTAGGTCCAATTAGTCCAGCGGCCCGAAACACACAATCTCGCTATATTATTGTGGCCACTGACTATATGACCAAATGGGCTGAAGCGAAAGCAACACGTAAGGCAGATGCGAGGACAACAGCCAAGTTCCTCTTTGAAAATATAATCACACGATTCGGTTGTCCTTTTGAACTTGTGAGCGACAATGGTACGCACGGATTGGGATCTAAAGCTTACGACAGCTTTATGGGCCTATCGTACTGCGTACAAAGTGGCTATTAATTGCACACCATTCAAAATGGTATATGGCCAAGAAGCAGTCATGCCGTGGGAATTTGTCATTCCTAGTCTTCGTGTTGCTACTCAAGAGGGATGGGATGGTAATCCTTTAGCAGAGCGTCTGTATATCCTTGAGCGGCTAAACGAAGAAAGACAATTGGCTGTATACAATGCCCTTGTGGAGAAGGATAGAAGGAAAAAATGGTTTGATCGCCATTTAAAGGACAAGGACATCAAGGTTGGGGATAAAGTCCTGATGTATGGAGTGCGAAACGAAAAGAAGAAGCTCAAATATGCTGGTAAGGGACCGTATAGAGTATGTGAAATTACACCGCAAGGTACCATCAGAGTGGAGACTCTCGACGGAGTTGAAACCATTGGATTCCTTAATGGGAGTAAATTCAAAAGATACTATGACCCCCTGAGCCAGGAGGAGTTACACGCAATCCATCAAAAGAAGGCAGCTAAAGAACATGCTGAGCTTAAAAAGATACAAGCAAGAGTCGAAGCCAAAGAACGTCAACAGCGTGCTAGGAGACAACGAGAAGCCAACTTGGGAATTACGCAAGTATTTTTCGAGGAAGCAGAGGAGGATGCACTGGAATCTGACCCACCTCTAAGATACCCAATTGAGTTACAGAGTCCTTACGGGGAGGTGCTGTATAATGCATTATTGGATACAGGAGCTCAACACAATTTGCTATCATATGGCGTGTGGTGTCAACTGGGAAAACCACCTTTAACCAAGAGTTCTATCCAAGTCCAAGGAATCAACAAGAAGAAAACCCTTGTCTCAGGAATTCTGCACACTCCGGTTGCTTATGACAAGGGAACCATAATTCAAAGCTTTTTGGTTATGCCTGCTGGCACCATGGAAGGGACTGTAATCTTAGGGCGCAAATGGATGATGGTCACCAAGTGCAATATCGATTGGGCAACCAGACAAGTCACAACGCAAGAACCAACACTAGGTCTGACCGCTCAAAATCCCGCACCTAAGTCATCCACTCAAATATTAGATAATGAAAAATCACAAAGTCCAGTGGCAAAACCATCTTCGATTGTAGGCCACCCCTCTAACGCTTCAACGCCAAGAGTGGAAACAGGCAAGGCGGTCCCTAAAGCTTCGCTTACTATGCCAAAGAGTACATACAAATGGGTCCCCAAAGCTTCGTTAACAGCTACTTCCCCTGCTCAATCTCCTTCAGCCACCAAGAAGCCTCGTAAAAGGAAAGCAGCTACCCACCCGAGAAAGGGCAATGTAACATCGCGATGGATTCCTAAAAAATTATTAGTAGCCCAAGGGTACTATGAGGGAAATGACCAGATTTGGGTCCCTAAACATAAGCTGAATCCCTCTACATCACCTATAAAACCTTGCAAACCAATTGTTGCCACCCCAACGATAATTCAAGATCGTGGTAAGGGAAAGGTAACAGAGTGCTCCACACCACTTCTTCCAGAGTTAGTTTGGATTCCCAAACGATATCGATCATTACCACCTAGCTCAGGAAGGGGGGAGCCACATGAAGCTTCTAGCTCCTCATGCCAGGCACACGCTGATATAGAAGTTTCTACATGCTCTACACCTACTCTTGTCAACACCCAACAAAAAACTGATGAGTCTACGTCTCCCCTTGTAATAGTATCGTCGGAAACCATTTCCTCCATTCGTCAATGGGAGCGTACACTACCATCTCTACAATTGGATGTGGCCACAAGGGTCATAAAAAGCTATCTGCCCACATCACGATTCACAACCTATGACCCGCTGGACAAATTGGTTCCAAGAGGCTGCAACATCATTGCAAATAATATGATCTACCCAAGGAAAGGGGGAGCATGTACTCATGCTCGACATTCTAATGCTTCCTCCTTAACCTTCTCCCCTGACCATGTAATTGCCAAATTCAAGGGGATGTATATATATAGCTTCATACATTTTTAAAAATAAAAAAAACAAAAACAAAGAAAAGAAAAACAAAAAATAGTAAAAAGAGCAAGAGCACAAAAAGAGGATAAATATCTGTATACAATCAAGAACTAGATTGACCTGTCTCACAAACCTACTGATGCTATATCTGTGTTTGCAGATATGGCAGATGCACGATCATCATACACTTCATCCACTCCCGCCTTTTATGAGAGGTATCATCTGTACCTTTCTCAGATATTTCACATGTGCTATCCTGTTATTGAAACTGAATGGGATCATATAGATGTACTGGCCAGAGAGGAAAATGTTGAAGAATTAGAATGGCTAATTCGCCTATTGACCATGACTGACCCCTACTCCGTAGAGGAAATATCCCCGATAGCCCAATGCTTTCCTTTTCCACAGGATGACTATCCTCGCATGGTTATATTCTTGATGAGTTTATGTGGATGGGAAAATGAAAAGGAAATATCTGACAATGATGAATGGACGGATGAAACTCATGGCACTACTGAGGTTGACTTTATTTGTTTGGATGATGCGGATAGAGGCTTAGCCTTAGGGCTAGAGCCAGGACTCTACAACATCCTCTTACCGTATTCTCAGTAGTAGTGTGGTGACTGGTAGGTAGGTTAGTGTTTTCAAGTTTTTTCTAGTTTAGATTCCTTAAACGAGTCTTGAAATTTTCACACTGATGTGCCTCTCGAGGTATAGTGCTTGTTAGTTGATTGTACAGGTTAAAAAGTTTGAGGTGGGTTCGCTTCCATATCTTGAGACTGCCGCAACGATCATCAAAATATATCTACATCACATTGCAAGCTGTCTCATCAAATCAAGGAGATCTCCAATTTCAGGTGTAATTCTTCCATACCCACTCTCTTTCGTTTTTTCTGTTCAATTAATTTCATAAACTATACGGCATGACCACATGGAAATTGTCATTGTACTACTTAGTTTTTGAAGTTGCTTGCATGCTAGTGTAAAACATTAATGAGCTTAACTTTATTGGAAATATTCCTAGGCAGCATGATGTCTTTAGTTAACCTTGGAATACGATTGTCTTAGGTCTAGGGTCAAACCATCTTAATGTTTGACACCTGGCCATGTGTGTGTTGACCTCTAGGACATAGCTTTTACCCCTTGTCGAAAGGATGTAAGAACACATTTTAGTTCAGGAGCAAAGATCAAAAGAAATAGATTTAAAAAAAAAAGCCTACAATAAATGGCAATACAAGGGTTAGTGTGCTTTAATGTTGGCCTATCGCCTTATTGATACTTGGTAGGCGAGGAGTATTCTACTCCAGACCGATGCCTTGGTTGGTAGGGGGTAGCCTTGCCTAAAGTGAGCTAATAGATTCCTGGATAATGCCTTGTGTTAAACATGGTACCAGGATCGATGTTAGTTTTGCCTTAGGAAGGTCGCCATTGTGTGTAAAAATTGTCACGTGCATTTTTAAAAAAAAAAAAAAAGAGGCAAAAGGCTCCTGTAACTGTGATGTTTCTTGTGTCCCTAGACGTGTGGTATTAACTTGTTCTTAGAGTAGACACAGTGTGGTCATCTGTTTATTTATTAAGCTTGGTTATTTTCCTTGACTTAGGCCAGTTATAAACCTTGATTAACCTGTGACACCTTGCTAACTCTTGAATTCCTTTCAATAATTTTAAACTCCTATTAATTTGCTACACTAGCTCACTCATGTGACTTTTAAACCAAGTTCTCATAGCAACATCCATTGTGGTCTCACATGCTTGAATTTATACACTTTATATCTTTTGAATTCTAGCATACCTTCACTCTACTTCCCTGTTTTGCAGACGGTCTACCACAACAACCCTCTTGAGCTTACCATACCATAGCTTCCGAGGACGGAATCTACATCAGGAAGGGGGGCATGTTAACCCATGGCGGACATGGCGACGTACTATATTTTACGTCATTAATTTAAATATTCTGAGTCATGGGCCGGGCTTGTCGGCACCATATGTTAAGGATGAAGGGATTGGGTGATCGCCGATGAGAGGCGCACCTTGGATATCAGTAGGATAAGGGTTAGGGTCGGCCGGCCATGTATGGGCGCCCAAGTGTGAACGGCCAAGTCACCTATATGAGTCAAATGTAACCCTAAAATCCTCATTCTCATGTATTGTGAATAGAAGAGTGCTCTTGCCTCATCTCCTTGTTTTCCTTCTCCTGCGTGTGTGAGAGAGAGAGAGAGAGAGTGAGAGAGCGATCGAGCGCACTGTGTAGCGGCACGGCGAGACGGCGGAGAGGCGGTAGAGCGGCGACGGCGGCTCCTCCTTCACGGCTGCGACGCGGGAATCCTTCAAGGCAGCAGTTAAGCGGTGAGTGACACACCCTTTGGCATTCTGTTTGAGCTTCCTTCCCTGGTTGTATGCTTGTAGCCATTCGTGGCTCGCATACGGTGTCTGGCAAGTCCCCAGCTACGACCTGTGCGGCAAAAGCGCACATTGCCTTCCACAATCCATGCTTCATGAAATGGCTCCATTGGCCCATCGAGCGTGCCTCGTTTTCCTTGCGGGTCTTACCGATCACTTGCATTCGTACCCCGTCTCGGGTCTTGCCTTCCATCCATGATCCACCGGCCTGGTCGCGTCTCGTCGGCCGTCGGCATGGCACGGCTCGCCGCCGCCGATCGGTTGTTTTTCCACCGTTCTCACGCCGACTCCACATTCAGCCCGATCACCGTCAAGGCGGGGAGGGCAACCCCCGGGGCACTCGGCACCCACGGAACCTCCCCCGCACCTGGGAAGGCCTAACGTGCCTACCCAGTGCGTGAGTGCATTTCTAAGGTGCCTACCCATGGGTCCGTGCTTTGCCTCTCAATGCACCTCCTCCCCATATAGAGGCAAACTATTCGAGGCGGGCTAGCATACCCTCAAGGCACCATGTCCCTTCGGATAGAAATCCCACCTCACAGTATCCCCGTCGTGCCCCCCTCCCTCCGCTCACACGCTTGTCTCCCACTGCCTCTCCCTCTGCTCTCTTCTTCTCGCCCCCCTCCCCCCTTTTTTCTCTGTCCCCCCTTTTTTTCTTTTTCTTTATTTTGAAAAGTCCTCCCCCCTCCTATTTTTTCGAGTTGAGCTTTTCCACTCTATTCTCTTGGCTCTTCTCTGTTCCCCTCCGCCCTCCCATCCCTCAACCCTATTTTCCTCTCCTCTCCTTCCCTTTGCCAGATCTGCAGCCATGCACATTTGGTGGTATTTCACCCCGTATAGCAGCGACGCTTTGGTGGTTTTGACCTCGACTCTAGGATGAATCCATGGAAGCCGGGCTGTGTCTGCAGCACTATATACTATGTAGGTCCTCATCTAAGGCTCCTATGGTGAGCTCTTTCATTGAGCACACGATTGGTTTGAAAGGGATGCCCTCTTGCCCTTTTCCTTTTTCAATTTTTTGTTGAGGCTATGAGTTGTTTTCTTTAGGTTCAAGGCACAGGTTTACAAGGCCTTAGCCTTCTGCAATGGGAGCGAGCTCCTTAATGCAGAGTTTACTGATGATATTGCATTGCAGAAGGCCTTAGCCTTCTGCAATGGGAGCGAGCTCCTTAATGCAGAGTTTACTGATGATATTGCATTGCAGCTTCGAGGATCACAGGATAATATTTCCTTCTTTCAAGAGTCCATGGAGGTGTTCTACATAGCGTTAGGAGGGCACATTAATTTTGTGGTTTTTGGATAAGTCCCTCATTGCTTCCCTCTTGTGGCAGATGCTTTATTTTGATGGATATCCTCCAATATGACAGTGCGATACTTGGGCTACGATGTGGGACTGGATATCTCTTAGAGTAGAAAATAGCCCCCCTTCTTGTGAGTATTGGGAAGAAGCTATCATATTTGAGTATAGCTGATCTCCCTAGAGGGTAGGTTGTAGTGGTCAACCACATCCTCTTGGCCACTATGTGGTATATTACTTCTTGTTGGGCTTTTTCTAGGTCAGGCATTGGTCAAGTTCATGAACGACAACAACCAATTTGAAACTCTCTCTTGTTTGGAGGAGATGGGCGGACCGTTGTGAACGTAGTGAGCAAGAGGACCCCCCAACCTAATATTTACATCTTTTTAAGCTTTTCAGTCATTTGTAAGTGAGTATAATGAGTGTAGTGTGCACTCTCATTCTTCATTATCTAACCTCGTTTGTTCACAACACTCATGCTTTACATGTTTACGGGTATGAAATTTATTACATTTTTAATGCTCAATATTTTAAACTGAATATATGCACGAGTAATATGTTGTGAGGTAGCGATTGCGATTATGCAATGCTACATTGATGGATGATGGGTGAGTTGTGGAACATCTCGATCAAGAGGGGGTGTTAAGAGATGTAATCGTGGTATTGTGTGTATGTGGGAAAGCACCCTAGAGGTGCAAGATATTGTGGCAAGATAAGAATGCCACATGTAATATTGTATGGTGTGTGAGTGTTGACCAAAAGAGTGGAAAAGGGAGTGCCACATGGATGATGATGTGTAAAGTGGGATAAGGCTAGAAAGCCTATATCATTACATGGTTCATTTGTGATATGCAATAGAATTGAGTATTGAGTGCGCATTCTCTCTCTCTCTCTCTTTCTCTCTCTCTCTCTCTCTTATATGGAGTTCTTAGTGTGGTTTAATCCACCTTAATTATGTTGCTTAATCTATGTCTATCACCATGATCAATCCCATTTTTGGATTGTTAACATGGTATCAGAGCTTGGGTGGGCTCTTGGTCATGGTGAATATTTATGTATAGTTTTTTTCTTGGTCATGAGTTCTTTGATTAAGCACTATTTTTAGTTTATTATGGAAAAAATTAAGCACACTCATATTATCGTTTGGATTTGCATTTGTGAGGATTTGAGAGAGATTTGGAGCTGCCATTCTCAAGTTTGAGAGGAGATTTGCAACAAGGAGGTTGCATAGAAGCCGCCTAAGAGAGTTGCAAATGGGAGTTTTACAACATGGAGAGTCTTCTCATCATCAAAGAAGCTGAAAATGGAGATTTCAGCAAGTATGAAGACTATGGAGTGTTATCAAGGAAAAGCTGCCAATGAGATTTGTGAAGGTATTTTGGTAATTTTGCATCTAATTTGGTGTTTGAGTATGGGAGGATGCTCAATGTTCAATGAAGGGTTTCTTAGTGATGGGATTTGTGAATCCCATTGTTCTTTGCTTGTGGGCAAAGAGTGTGAAGGTGCATGCTTGTCCATGTCAATGGCAAGTGGTGATGGGATGGTTGCAGTCCATATTAGAGCATGCCAATTGAGGCATGGCTCATGGTTTTGCTCATTGAAGGTGAGCAAGTTTGGGTGGAAGATTTGAAAGCTTTCACCATATTCATCAGAAGAAGCACCTTAAAGATGATGCATGCAACAAGGAAAGGCTTGCAATTCGGGAGCTTATTTAGGCTGTTGTGACAATGGCCACATAGAGACCCTCAAGAGGGTAATCAAAGCTTAAGAAAAGTACACTCAATGGCTCAGCAAGAGGAATTTCAAAGCAAGTTCAAGGATAACAAGCAAAGCAAGAGCTTGAGCTATGGTGGCAAAGAACATTAGTGAGAAGGAAGAAGAATGTCATGGGACAGCACATTTGGAAGCAACAAACCTCCACTGCAGTGGACATGGGCTGATTGGAACAAAGCGTTGGAGAAGAGATTGAGTGCGGAGTGGATGTTCTAAATAAAATTGAGCAGCTAAACTTATAACAAGGTTTACCACTCTCCCATTTTTACGAGCTTCTAAAGTAGAAATTAGGATTTTTCCAAATAAAAAGTAGAAATTGGAATTTTTCCAAATAATAAAAAATGGTGTTCAGAAGTTAAAGATGTTATCCAAGATGCTCCAGTCTTGGCAAAAACTTGTCTGTGTGGGGTGAACGAGCTACTCTAGGAAAGGCTAGACTTGCACAATGCCATCTTGAAGCCCTATGCCATCAAGTCCCAAAGGGGCGTTAAGAGGGAAACTAGAGGCCATCTCTCCTGGCCAACTTCCACTGGGCAGAGAAACTAAAGCACTATACAGTTCATCGATGGTGTGAAAAGAGCATCTTGAATCTTTGGTGTGATCATTCATCTACAATGAGCCCAAACTCTCCCCTTGGCCCAAAGACTATCCTCTCAAGAGGTCATCGTTCCGAGGAGCTCACTATAGAACTAGGTTGCAACCTCTCACGTGGGAAGGAGTCAAAATGTAGAAATCGTCGGGTCTAAGTAATCTCTTCGTCCCATCTTGCTTGAAGCGCGGCCTTGTAATCTCGAAGAACTTTATTTTTGTCACTCTATCTCCCACAGGCTTCTCTCGAGTGAAAATGAAATTCATCCTGCCTCTCCTCTATCTGTCTCAACTCTTGTCGGGCTCTACAAATCTGCTCCTCAAGATAAGGACTCTCTAAGGCTTTCTCCTGGAGTCTCTGTATAGGGAGGCAAGGCCACCGCAGGGCCCCCGCTCTGCTCCTGCATCTCCTCTAATTGGGCCGATGCCTCTACTCTAGAGAATGAATTGAGCTCGCCTAAACCTCTAGCAAGCTCCTGGGTTACATAAGCTCACAACTGAGGGAGGTAACATAAGCTCCACTCTGCAATTGAGGGAGGTAACCCCTATTCAACTAGCCCCTGAGTGCTCCATGAGGCAATCCTCATGCGGAACTATAAAGAGGAGGGGCTTGTGGACACCTTTGCAGATACGCAGTGAACCTTCCCCGGCGGTTTGGATAGGGACTAGTCCTCATCCTCGAAATCGAAGGAGAATGTCCAAAAGCATCCTTCTGACGCTAAGCCAGGTGAGGTGTGCCTCCTCAAAAGCATCGGCTGGCAAGAGGGAGGGCGGCACAGGGGTAGTTGAAGATGCATGAATAAGTGAAGCTCATCGTCGTCAATGCCTTTGTAATGCGCAAAATGTCGCGTTGTATCCACCATAGGCTCGCTCCTAGGTGCCTTCTGTTCCCAGTGGGAACCCAATGGTGACTGGTACTTTGGGGAATCGGTTCCTGTGGGGCTCTGTCGCATCGGGGCCTTCTGTCAATCTGACTCCGGCCGAGGCTATTGTGTGTCCGAAGATGGAGGTTGTACTCCTTCAGGAGTGCAGGTAATGGGAAAGCCATGCTCTTGAGCGAGAGGGAAGTGTCGAAACAACCATGGTGCAACCTACAAAGGTGAGCCAGGGCAGACTCTTCCATTTACAGACGAGGGAGGTGGTTTGCAGCCTACGAACCACCAGTGTTGATTATCTCTGAGTCCACCACTTTGAATCGGGCACACACCACTACAATCTTGCATTAGCCTCCGTGTTGGATCGTGCCGGTGAGGACGAGACGGAACCCCTAATCCATTGGGGGGGGAAATCCCAAGTTCTCTAGCGTGCCCTCAAGAAAGGCCCAATCCAATTGGGGGGAAATCCCATGCACTTCAATGTGCCCTCAAGAAAGGCCCAATCCATTGGGGGGAAATCCCATGCACTTCAATGTGCCCTCAAGAAAGGCCTAATCCACCCAATCATATGCCTTCTCAAAGTCGAGAAGGAGAATTGCCTCCCCCCTCAACCTTCTAAGAGAAGCAATCTCCTGGAAACACCTTATTAGAAAATTTGGGATAATCCCGTAAGTAAATTTTAAACTTGTCAACTACCAATTTGTTGGAGAATGTATTTTTTTACTCTACTCTTCAAGATCTTTCTAATGATATGTCATATGATAGGGTTTTGGTGAACTTATAAAACAAGGTTTGAGGGAAGACTGTAGAGAAGCAGGCGGCAATCACAGTCAAGGTCTTGGGAGTAGCAGCATAGCAGCGTTTAGATCTACAGAGTAAGAGAAGCAACGGTCGGCAACACTCGACCACACGTTTTCTTTGACATAAGATTAGCAAAGTGGGCTCTAGTAGATAATATTGAGATAAGTCTCAATAACTTTTTTTTTTGAAAAATCTTATATTTTTTGGTGAAAAAAATATCCCATATAAGAGGTTGTTCACATGCCTTACAAACATAAGTGTAAATCCTTTGAAAATTCTCTTATGAATAGGTTGTTCACACACAAGGTTCAGTGCCCCACCAGTTTCGACCAAAAGACTTTGTATTTTTTTATTCTCACCCACAATTGATGATGGGTAACCATACCCGAGCATGCATGCTCAAAACGAGAAATTTTTATAATCACCCACATTGGTATGAAGGTTGCCCTGCCCGAGCTCACCGAGAAGCTCAAAATGGTTGTCATGATGTGTGCATGAGCGATGCACATGTGAGGTGCATGCGCATGGGTTGGTTCCTACCCGAACTTATACGTTCAAATTGGACTCAGTGGTTCCGCTGCGAGCGGGTTGGCTCAAAACAGCGGACTTGGTGTCTAAGATGGTAGACACGCGCACACATGATTGGTTGATGGACACTCCAATGTATCATTGAGGGGGAGTGTTGAGAGGTAGCGATTGCGGTTGTGCAATGCTACATTGATGGATGATGGGTGAGTTGTGGAACACCTCGAGTAAGAGGGGGGGTGTTAAGAGATGTAATCGTGGTATTGTGTGTATGTGGGAAAGCATCCTAGAGGTGCAAGATATTGTGGCAAGATAAGAATGCCACATGTAATATTGTATGGTGTGTGAGTGTTGACCAAAAGAGTGGAAAAGGGAGTGCCACATGGATGATGATGTGTAAAGTGGGATAAGGCTAGAAAGCCTATATCATTGTATGCTTCATTTGTGATATGCAATAGAATTGAGTGTTGAGTGCGCATTCTCTCTCTCTTTCTCTCTCTCTCTCTCTCTCTCTCTCTCTCTCTCTCTCTTATGGAGTTCTTAGTGTGGTTTAATCCACCTTAAATATGTTGCTTAATCTATGTCTATCACCATGATCAATCCCATTTTTGGATTGTTAACCTTGTTACAGAAGGTTGCACAAGGTGAAACCCCTATGTCAAATGTGTGAGCAAACGTTTAAAGATTGCATAAGGTGCAAGTGGTAAATATGTGCACATGGAGCACCTTAATTTGATTAATTTATTTAAGGGCTATATAAGGTGCAAATAGGTAATGAGTAGTGGGAGTGTGTCACAAATAGGTAATTAGCGGTGCAGGTTATATAAGGTGCAAATAGGTATAATGAGAAATGGGAGTGTGTCGCACGTGGAGAATCCCAACTTGAGTCAACTCGAATTATTATTTTGTATGGTTATTTTATGGCATTACACCATGATTTTAATGTAATACTTTATCCGCCCTTTGTGTGTATGGGCATGGACATTGAAATTGTATGTGCATGTTAATAAAGTCTATAGTGCAAGGAACATAGGTGTGAATAGGATAAGTGTCTTGCCAATTTTGTAACAGGAAAAGCCGAATCTTGTACATGTACCTAAAATAAAGTTGACCTAGTGACTTTAACAGAACAAAAGAATAAGGTTGTTTAGCAAAATCTAGTACATGTCTACTTAAGAAAAGAAAGACTTGAGAAAAAAGACTGAAGAAGTGACTAAGTTGTAAACACTCCAACAGTCTAAAGAAAATGAGTAAAGTAGAAAAAATCTTACCTGTGACTTGAAGAGGTAGATGAAATGTTCAAGTGAGCTTGATTGACTTGTATAAGGATGGTATGTCTATACTTTAGCTCAATCTTTGCAATCAAGCTTCTCAATCATGATTCATTACATGTGAAGAAATATTTTTTGCCTAAGAAGAAATAACGTGAATGAGCATGCAAGAAACCAAAAACTTCACTCTACTAAGTAGCATTTTTAACAATGAAATAACGTTTTCTAGCAACAGAGTATTTCGCTACTCAGCAAAATTTTGCTACTAATAACGATGTTGAGTAGTGCTCCCATTGTGTGAATATTGTTGGAAATATAAAGCCGTAGTTAGCTCACGACCCTTGATAGTAATCCCAGATGAAAATCTAACTAAGGTCCTAAAAGGATATACATATGCTAAGGTGCATAAAAGGACCACTATCCCCCCAGGATTGAGAGTAATCCCATATACAAATCTAACTAAGGTCCTAAGAGGGTATACATGCACAGAAGGTCCAGATGGACATGCTAAGGTATACCACTAAGGTGCACAAAAGGTCCACATGGATGCTTTGCATCAAATTAGAAAGTGATTTCTCCAGACTCACTGCAAAGTTCTTACACGTTGCATAGACGTTGTGAGACTGGCATTTTGGACACGACACGTTGCATAGACGTTGTGAGACTGGCACTTTGCATCAAAGTAGAGAGCAAAATTGCTCTGATTTGATGCAAAGCGCTTGTGAGTTGCATACATGCTATGAGAGTAGTTCCCATGCATTTTGTGTCGAATTGGATTTTTCTCTCTGATTTGATGCAAAGATGCATTGCATAATGCTATGGGTGGGAGTAGCGCACCCATGTGTTTTGCATCAAAATTAGAGAGCAATTTCATTCTCCAATTTGATGTAAAGGGCTTATGCATTGCATAGATGCTATGCAAGTGGCACCGAGGAAACGCGCTGCATGGGCACTTTGCGTGGAATCCAAGAGAAAATTTTCTCTTTAATTCAACAAAAAGTGTCCATGTGTTGCATTAGACACTATGCAAGTAGCACCCATGCATTGGCTTTGCATCAAATCAAAGAGAGATTTTACTGGCACTTTGCATCAAATCGGAGAGCAAAATTGCTCTGATTTGATGCAAAGCGCTTGAAAGTTGCATAGATGCTATGAGAGTAGTGCCCATGCATTTTGTGTTGAATTGGATTTTTCTCTCTGATTTGATGCAAAGACGCATTGAATAATGCTATGGCAGTAGCGCACCCATGCGTTCTGCATCAAAATCAGAGAGAAATTTCATTCAAAATCTCCCATTTGACGTAAAAGGCTTATGCGCTGCATAGATGCTATGCAAGATGTTGTGAGACTGGCACTTTGCATCAAATCAAAGAGCAAAATTGCTCTGATTTGATGCAAAGCGCTTGTGACTTACATAGATGCTATGAGAGTAGTGCCCATGCATTTTGTGTTGAATTGGATTTTTCTCTTTGATTTGATGTAAAGACGCATTGCTTAATGCTATGGGAGTAGCGCACCCATGCGTTTTGCATCAAAATCAAAGAGCAATAGCACCAAGGAAACGTGCTGCATGGGCGCTTTGCGTGGAATCCAAGAGAAAATTTTCTCTTTAATTCAACACAAAGTGTCCATGTGTTGCATTAGACACTATGCGAGTAGCGCCCATGCATTGGCTTTGCATCAAATCAAAGAGAGCGTTTTTACTAGTACTTTGCATCAAATGGGAGAGCAAAATTGCCTTGATTTGATGCAAAGTGCTTGTGAGTTGCATAGATGCTATGAGAGTAGTGCCCATGCATTTTGTGTCGAATTGGATTTTTCTCTCTGATTTGATGCAAAGACGCATTACATAATGCTATGGGAGTAGCGCACCCATGCGTTTTGCATCAAAATCAGAGAGCAATTTCATTCCCTCATTTGATGTAAAGGGCTTATGCGTTGCATGGATGCTATGCAAGACGTTGTGAGACTAGCACTTTGCATCAAATCGGAGAGCAAAATTGCTCTCATTTGATGCAAAGCGCTTGTGAGTTGCATAGATGCTATGAGAGTAGTGCCCATGCATTTTGTGTCGAATTGGAATTTTCTCTCTGATTTGATGCAAAGATGCATTGCATAATGCTATGGGAGTAGCGCACCCATGCGTTTTGCATCAAAATTAGAGAGTAATTTAATCCTCCAATTTGATGTAAAGGGCTTATGTGTTGCATAGATGCTATGCAAGACGTTGTGACACTGGCACTTTACATCAATTCGGAGAGCAAAATTGCTCTGATTTGATGCAAAGTGCTTGTGAGTTGCATAGATGCTATGAGAGTAGTTCCCATGTATATTGTGAGACGAAATGGAATTTTCTCTCTGATTTGATGCAAAGACGCATTGCATAATGCTATGGGAGTAGCGCACCCATGCGTTTTGCATCGAAATCAAAGAGTAATTTCATTATCCGATTTCATTTAAAGGGCTTATGCGTTGCATAGATGCTATGCAAGTAGCACCGAGGAAACGTGCTGCATGGGCGCTTTGCGTGGAATCCAAGAGAAAATTTTCTCTTTAATTCAACACAAAGTGTCCATGTGTTCCATTAGACACTATGCGAGTAGCCCATGCGTTGGCTTTGCATCAAATCAAAGAGAGCGTTTTTACTAGCACTTTGCATCAAATCGGAGAGCAAAATTACTGTGATTTGATGCAAAGTGCTTGTGAGTTGCATAGATGCTATGAGAGTATTGCCCATGCATTTTGTGTCGAATTGGATTTTTCTCTCTGATTTGATGCAAAAGACGCATTGCATAATGCTATGGGAGTAGCGCACTTATGCGTTTTGCATCAAAATCAGAGAGCAATTTCATTCTCCCATTTGATGTAAAGGGCTTATGCGTTGCATAGATGCTATGCAAGACATTGTTAGACTAGCACTTTGCATCAAATCGGAGAGCAAAATTTCTCTCATTTGATGCAAAGCGCTTGTGAGTTGCATAGATGCTATGAGAGTAGTGCCCATGCATTTTGTGTCGAATTGGAATTTCCTCTTTGATTTGATGCAAAGATGCATTGCATAATGCTATGGGAGTAGCGCACCCATGCGTTTTGCATCAAAATCAGAGAGCAATTTCATTCTCTCATTTGATGTAAAGGGCTTATGTGTTGCATAGATGCTATGCAAGACGTTGTGACATTGGCACTTTACATCAATTCGGAGAGCAAAATTGCTCTAATTTGATGCAAAGTGCTTGTTGAGATGCATAGATGCTATGAGAGTAGTGCCCATGCATGTTGTGTCGAATTGGAATTTTCTCTCTGATTTGATGCAAAGACGCATTGCATAATGCTATGGGAGTAGGGCACCCATGCGTTTTGCATCGAAATCAAAGAGTAATTTCATTCTCCGATTTGATTTAAAGGGCTTATGCATTGCATAGATGCTATGCAAGTAGCACCGAGGAAACGTGCTGCATGGGTGCTTTGCATGGGATCCAAGAGAAAAATTTCTCTTTAATTCAACACAAAGTGTCCATGTGTTGCATTATACACTATGCGAGTAGTTCCCATGCGTTGGCTTTGCATCAAATCAAAGAGAGCGTTTTTACTAGCACTTTGCATCAAATCGGAGAGCAAAATTGCTGTGATTTGATGCAAAGTGCTTGTGAGTTGCATAGATGCTATGAGAGTAGTGCCCATGCATTTTGTGTCGAATTGGATTTTTCTCTCTGATTTGATGCAAAGACACATTGCATAATGCTATGGGAGTAGCGCACCTATGCGTTTTGCATCAAAATCAGAGAGCAATTTCATTCTCCCATTTGATGTAAAGGGCTTATGCGTTGCATAGATGCTATGCAAGACAGTGTGAGACTAGCACTTTACATCAAATCGGAGAGCAAAATTGCTCTCACTTGATGCAAAGCGCTTGTGAGTTGCATAGATGCTATGAGAGTAGTGCCCATGCATTTTGTGTCAAATTGGAATTTTCTCTTTGATTTGATGCAAAGACGCATTGCATAATGCTATCGGAGTAGCGCACCCATGCGTTTTGCATTGAAATCAAAGAGTAATTTCATTCTCCGATTTGATGTAAAGGGCTTATGCGTTGCATAGATGCTATGCAAGTAGCACTGAGGAAACATGCTGCATGGGCGCTTTGCGTGGAATCCAAGAGAAGTTTTTCTCTTTAATTCAACAAAAAGTGTCCATGTGTTGCATATGACACTATGCAAGTAGTGTGCATGCATTGGCTTTGCATCAAATCAAAGAGAGTGATTTTACTGGCACTTTGCATCAAATCGGAGAGTGAAATTGCTCTGATTTGATGCAAAGCGCTTGTGAGTTGCGTAGATGTTATGAGAGTAGTGCCCATGCATTTTGTGTCGAATTAGATTTTTCTCTCTGATTTGATGCAAAGACACATTGCATAATGCTATAGGAGTAGCGCACCCATGCGTTTTGCATCAAAATCAGGGAGCAATTTCATTCTCAAATTTGATGTAAAGGGCTTATGCGTTGCATAGATGCTATGCAAGAAATTGTGAGACTGGCATCAAATCGGAGAGCAAAATTGCTCTGATTTGATGCAAAGCGCTTGTGAGTTGCATAGATGCTATGAGAGTAGTGCCCATGCATTTTTTGTTGAATTGGATTTTTCTCTCTGATTGCAAAGACGCATTGCATAATGCTATGGGAGTAGCGCACCCATGCGTTTTGCATCAAAATTAGAGAGCAATTTCATTCTCCGATTTGATGTAAAGGGCTTATGCATTGCATAGATGCTATGCAAGTAGCACCGAGAAGATGTGCTACATGGGCGCTTTGCATGGAATCCAAGAGAAAATTTTCTCTTTAATTCAACACAAAGTGTCCATGTGTTGCATTAGACACTATGTGAGTAGTGCCCATGCGTTGGCTTTGCATCAAATCAAAGAGAGCATTTTTACTAGCACATTGCATCAAATTGGTAAGGCATAGAGTCTCATGCAACCCCACTATGCATAGAGTCTCTTGCAAAGAGCCTCCATTAATAGAGCTTCTTGCATAGAGCTTCATGAGCTCATGAAGCTCTATGTATGAAGCTACAAAATAAGTAATTTAAAAAACACTCCTACAAGCACGTGGGGGTGCACCATAAGAATCAAAAACATCAAGAGAGGTGTAAGTGTTGAGCTCTTACTTTAAGAGGCTTGTTCGTGTTGACTTGAAGATGTAGAAGAAGAGACTTAAAAAACAAACCAAAATAAATCAATTAGTTATCAACATTTTATTAGTTCTCTATTAAAAAAAAGTTATAAGTAAACTACATTTTATTATATGATAAAGAAAGAGGAGAAGACAAGAAAAGAAGAAGTGGAAGAAGAGAAGAGAAGTGCAAGAGGAGAGGAGAAAGGTGAGTCACTTTAACCCTAACCCTAACCCTAACCCCAAGAGAAATCTTGTGAACAATAGAGCCTTAATAATAGAAAGTGCATGGTATGCATTGGGAGCTCTTGGTGCATGCTGATAGCTATTGGCATGCTTAGGTAGCACCCGACATGCATTGGAGCTCCTGATGCATGTCGGTAGCTACCAACATACCTATCGACATGTTGAGATATCAAGCTCATCTAGTGAGGCGGTGGACACTGATGACCCACGTGGGGGATAGGCCCCACACTTACACCACTAGCATGGTTGGTGAGATCATGGGTGATATGTGGCCAGTGGCATGACAGGCTGTGTGACAGCCATTCTAGAGACTGGCATAGTTATAGCGCCAGCTTATTTAGTTGGGTTCACACTATAGAGAACCCTAGTATGTATTTGGTTGAGTACCTTTTCATATTGTGTGTACTCTTATCTTTGTATATGGTGTGTTGAGTGTTGTGTGAAGAAGAAGAAGATTTTCAGCCTCTCACCTTGTGTGTTCTCTTTTAGGGTTTTGTGAGTGTGCGTGTGCTTGCAAAAGCTCAAGCTCTCTTCTCCCCTACATCTTTTCATGGTATCAGAGGAGCTGGTTCATACTGCTAAGGGCCAAGCTACAAGCAAGAGAAGCACAGGAAGAGGTACGAGGGTAAGAGCTTCAACCATTCTTCCCTATTTGTGTTGGCGACTACACCCTTGTCGCTGAGAGCTCTACGAGAGGCACCGGCAAACGATCTCTGATTGAGGAGCTTTCTTCGCGGGAGTAAAGCTAAAGGGAAACTATATTGTCCTATCGGAATGTATTTTTCACGCCGCCGAAAACACATTTCGGGCATGTTATGACCTCCATTTTTCACATAGCAGGCGATTTCGAGCACTACTATGGGTAAGTCATCGATTCTCTGTAGAACTCTGTTTTAAGAACTGCAGGAAGACAAATTGGTTGTGCAGACATTGTGTGTGCTGCAAGGAGGTCAACAGTTGCCATTGGGTGTATGTGTGCACATTGAGGTCACTCATGACATTTGAGTGTAGTACAGTACTGTTGCAGAAAATACAACAGTTTGTGCAGGACAAACCAGAGTGTTGTTTCTGGTAAATTTGTGTGTCTGGCAAGATGTTAAATGATGGCATAAACCAGATTGTTGCTGAGAAGCTTGATAAGAACAACTTCCATGCTTGGAGGTTCAGGTTGACAAATTTCCTGATGGGAAAGGGTTACTGGGACTACATAGAAGGTGAGCATGAAGGGGCACCGGAGATACTAGAGATCAATCTGACTTCTCTACAGATGTGAAAGAGTTCAAGGATTGGAATGAACAAGCCAGAAAAGTTATGTATTGGCTCTCTATCAGTATACAGAACACCATGATTGGGTACATACAGGATGCCAAGTCCCCCAAGGAGGCATGGGACACCTTGGTAAAACTCTATGAAATAAATACCAAGGCACGAAAGAGAAGAATGAACTTCATACTGTGGAGAAAAAGAGTATGTCTGTGAATGACTATGCATTGAAGAGATCAAGGGTATTGTGGAATCCCTTGCATCTATTGGCATTTCAGTAGATGATGATGATAAGGTGGAAGTCTGTCTACGTGGTCTCAGGCCACAATACAAGGCATTCAAGACGTCTATTCAGACTCGAGAAAACATTCCCAATTTCATAGATTTGGTGTCTATGTTGATTATAGAAGAGAAGAGCTTGGGTGAAGACCAACAGCCTTCACAAAGCAAAAATAGTTCAGAGCAAGAGGCCTTCTACACAAGTTCAGGAAGAGGACAAGGTAGAGGAGGCCATGGACGCGGCCAAGGAGGTGGTCGAACAGGTAATCAGAATTATGGCCAGTAGAGCAGCAACAACAATAACAGTCCCAAAATTCACAACAACAACAACACACAGGTGGAAGACGCCAATTCAGAGGCAGGGGGAGTCAAAGAGGTCGTGGAAATTGGCAAAGGCAGTATAATGATACACGTGGATGCTTTTATTGTGGTGGTAAGCCTGGACATGTGCAGGCGGATTGTTATAAGAAGCAGGCTGACATGCAAAATGAAAAATTGCAACAAAACAACTATGCATCCTCAAGCAGAAACAATCAGGATAATGAAAGGTTGTTTGTTATGCATCATGTCGTTAATGCTATGTCTGAAAATGTTGAAGCAGCACGTAAAGATGATGTATGGTACATTGATTCAGGTGCTTCGAACATGACAAGTCATGGAGAGTGGTTCAAGAAGATGAAAAACCTTGAAAGACCAGGTTTTGTGGAAACAGGGGATGACACCGCTCATCCAATTGCCCATGTTGGAGATGTGCCATTGTATATGCAGGATGGCAAAGTGAAGTACCTTGCAGATGTACTTCATGTTTCGAACATAACAAAGAATCTGGTTTCAGTTGGCTAGATGATTGAGTAGGGTTTGCAGGTTCAGTTTAACCCTGATGGTTGTTATGTTGAAGACTTTAAAGACAAGTGTAGGTTGGTTGCAAAAGGCAACAGAGTGGACAGAACATGCGTGAAGTGAGTGCTGCGATGTTTGCAAATGGTTCAAGAATTGTTGCACACAGACATTTGGCATAAAAGAATTGGACATGTGAATGTGGAGAGAATGAAGTCTATGCAGACTAAAGGAATTGTGACAGGGCTGCCAAAGTTTAAAGTTGAAGGTATGGAGAAAATATGTGAAGCATGCCAATTTGGAAATCAAACAAAGCATGTATTTCCAAGTGACAAAAATGTGAGTAGAAATGCACTAGATGTTGTGCATTCAGATGTATGGGGTCCTGCGAAGAGCATGTCTATGGAAAGCTTCAAGTATTATGTGACATTTATTGATGACCACACAAGGAAAGTGGGTATACTTCATGAAGGAGAAGGGTGAGGTGCACTCATTTTCAGAATTTCAGAGCTATGGTTGAAAAGCAAACAAGGAAATATGTAAAGTGCCTAAGGTCAGATGGAGGGGGAGAGTACTTCTCCAATGAGTTCTCTGAATTTTTGAAGAAGAATGGTATTCGGAGACAATTTACATGTAGATACACTCCGTAGCAAAATGGAGTTGCTGAGCAGAAAAACAGGCACATTGCTGAGATTGTGCGAGCATTGATGGGAGAGAAGAATATGCCGCATAGCTATTGGGTTGAGGCTATTTCTATAGCAATTTACATCATGAACAGGACTCCAACTGCAGCCATACATGATGTAACTCCAGAGGAGAGGTTTATTGGCAGAAAACTTGATGTCTCATCTGAAAGTCTTTGGATGCATTGCATATGTGCATGTGCCAGATGAGCTGAGAACTAAGCTGGATCCAAAAGCTAAAAAATGTGTGTTTATTGGGTATTCCCTTGACCAAAAGGGATACAAGTGTTATAACCCTGCTACACGTGAGTTGAGGGTAAGCAGGGATGTTTTTAATGAGATGAGCAACGGGTATGCTGCTGAAAAAGAAGCTGTTGGGGCTGATGTGAGTGGAAATGTGGTTGCACAGAATGCATGTCAGCAATCATAGTCTTTAAGTGGACCAGGAGAGTCCTCATCTAGTAGGTCAGTTGATAAACCATGGAGTGGTAGGCTGCGTCATAATACCAATCCTGCAAATGTGATTAGTACATCACATAAAGGCAAAGAGAAAGTGATTGAGCCCCTTAGTATGCCTGACATTTGTGCAGGGCATTCTCATGTTGATGTAGAGTCTAGTGGCTCAGAGATGATCCTTGATGAGGATCTAGGGATACCAGCTATGAGAACACCTGGTGTAAAGAAGGCTATGGAAGCCGTGAATGCAAAGCTACAAAGATCTGGGAGAGTGAAGAATCCTATGCAGAGGTTTACCTATGATGGTTATGTGGCACATCACTATGCGTACATGGCAAAAGTTGTATAGGTTGTAGAGCCCACATGCATTGATGAGGCTGTTGAAAATGTGTGTTGGGAGAAAGATGTGGATGAGGAGATGGATGCACTATATGGAAATTGTTTACCTATGATGGTTATGTGGCACATCACTATGCATACATGGCAAAAGTTGTATAGGTTGTAGAGCCCACATGCATTGATGAGGCTATTGAAAATGTGTGTTAGGAGAAAGATATGGATGAGGAGATGGATGCACTATATGGAAATGAGACTTGGGATTTAGTGCAATTGCCTGAAGGCAAGAAAGCCATTGGATGCAAGTGGGTGTATGAAGTAAACATAACAGTGATGCATAAGCAAGTATAAGGCTAGATTGGTAGCCAAAGGATATGCACAGAAATATGGCATTGATTATGAGGAAACTTTCAGCCGAGTTGCCAAGATGGTAACAGTGAGAGTTGTGATAGCAGTGGATGCGTCAAAGTAATGGTCTTTACATCAGATGGATGTAAAGAATGCATTCTTGCATGTGGGGATTTGCAGGAAGAGGTGTATATGTTGCAGCCACCTGGTTATGAGGATGTGAGTCACCCCCGAGCATGTTTGCAGGTTGAAGAAAGCCTTGTATATGGATTAAAACAAGCACCAAGAGCATGGTCTAACAAGATTTCTGAATATCTTGTCACTATTGGCTTTCATCATGTAGCCAATGCAGATTTCTCGCTGTATGTGAGACACAATGATAGAGGGGTTGTGCTTGTTGTCATCTATGTAGATGACCTGATCATTATGGGGGACCATGATGCAGAGATCTTTGATGTAAAGATCTTGCTTAGACAGAAGTTTGAGATGAAGGATTTGGGGAGCTCAGATATTTCTTGGGCATTGAGGTGATTAGGTCACCACATGGTATTGAGGTGATTAGGTCACCACATGGTATTGGATTACTACAAAGACAGTATGGCTTGGACATGTTGTCCAAGTATGGTATGACAGGCTATAAGCCTATCTCAGTGCCATTGGATCAGAATGGCAAGTTGAGTGGTGCAGATTCAGGAGAGATTTTGGAGGATCCTACTATGTATAGGCGCATAGTAGGAAGCTTGATCTACATGACGATCACCAAGCCAGATTTGAGCTATGCTGTTGGGTTGGTAAGTCAGTTTATGTAAGTTCCTCGGAAGTCGCATTTGGATGCATTGAGATGCATACTGAGGTATGCGAGGTCTACCTTGCATTGTGGAGTATTTTATGAAACTGGGATAGAGATATGTGTACATGGGTACACAGATGCTAATTGGGCTGGTAGTATCTCAGATAGAAGATCTACTAGTGGCTTCATGTTTTCTTTGGGGAGTGCTGCTGTGACTTGGAGCAGCAAGAAGCAGCCTATGGTTGCTCTATCTAGTACAGAGGCCGAGTACAGAGGTGCTGCTAT
Organism: Cibotium barometz; assembly: GCF_041138505.1. Taxonomy (NCBI): domain Eukaryota; kingdom Viridiplantae; phylum Streptophyta; class Polypodiopsida; order Cyatheales; family Cibotiaceae; genus Cibotium; species Cibotium barometz. The sequence continues at coordinate 47,177,503 of NC_141058.1, read as the reverse complement.
GGCAACATGTGAGGTAGCTTGGTTGAGAAAGCTACTTGCTGATTTGGGTCTATCAGTGGATAGACAAGTTGTCATTTTCTGTGACAATATTAGCAGTATACAGTTGGCCAGGAACCCAATTTTTCATGCTCGCACAAACCATATAGAGGTCCCCTACCATTTTGTCATAGAGAAGGTTTTGGCAGGAGACGTTGACCTTGTTTATGTCAGCACACACAGGATCAGGTCAGTGACATCTTCAGCAAAGCATTGGGTACAGAGAAGCTCCGCAGATTCAGGGCTTTGCTTGGTGTACATGAGATGGAGTTGAGCTCGAGGGGGGGAGTGTTGAGATATCAAGCTCATCTAGTGAGGCGGTGGACACTGATGACCCGCCTGGGGGATAGGCCCCACACTTACACCATTGGCATGGTTGGTGAGATCATGGGTGATACGTGGCTAGTGGGATGACAGGCTGTGTGACAACCATTCTATAGACTGGCATAGTTATAGCGCCAGCTCATTTAGTTGGGTTCACACTATAGAGAACCCTAGTATGTATTTGGTTGAGTACCTTTTCATACTGTGTGTACTCTTATCTTTGTATATGGTGTGTTGAGTGTTGTGTGAAGAAGAAGAAGATTTTCAGCCTCTCACCTTGTGTGTTCTCTTTTAGGGTTTTGTGAGTGTGTGTGTGCTTGCAAGAGCTCAAGCTCTCTTCTCCCCTGCATCTTTTCACGACATGCATTGAGTAGTACCCGTCTCACGTAATGGGATCTCTCGGTGCATGCCGATAAGTACCAGTATGCTTAGGTAGCACACCCAACATGCATTGGGATCTCTCGGTGCATGTTGGTAGCTACTGACATGCCTAGGTAGCTATCGACGTGCATTAGGTAACATGTGGCACATAATGGGAGCTCTTGGTGCATGCCGGTAGCTACCTAGGCATGTCGATAGCTACCGATATACTTAGGTAGCACCTGAAACATAATGGGAGATTCCATTACATGTTGATAGCTACTGGCATGCCTAGGTAGCACACCTGGCTCATACATACTATGCATAAGGCTTATTCATAGCATTGGTAGCTTGCATGAGGCGATGCATAAGACTATGCATAAGCATCATGCATAAACCTTATACATAAGTCACCGCATACATGAGACTCATGTATAGCTATATGCATAAGCCTAATACATAAGCCTCACTATATGCGGCTTATGCATAAGGTTTATGCATGAGATTATACATAAGCCTCATGTATGCGGCTTATGCATAAGGTTTATCCATGAGGCTTATGCATATGGTTTTATACATGAGGCTTATGAATATGGCTAATGGATAAAATTTATGCATAAGCCTCATGCACAAACCTTATGCATAAGCCGCATACATGAGGCTTATGCATATGGCTAATATATAGGCATTATGCATGAGGCTTATGCACTAGCCTCATGCATGAGGCTTCTTCATATGGCTAATGCACAAGCTTTATGCCTTCATAAGTTTAGACATTAGCCTCATGTAAATGCAAATGTATCAGGTTAATGCATGAGGCATATGGCCACCTCTTGAGAGATGCATAGCTCTCTAAAGGCTAATGGATAAAGGCTTATGGTAGCTAATGCATAAGCCTCATGCATGAGGCTTATGGTAGCTAATGCATAAGCCTCATGCATGAGGCTTATGCATGAGGATTTATGCACAAGTCTCATGCATGTGGCCTATTCATAAGCCTTATGCATAAACCTTATGTATAAGCCTCATGTATGAGGCTTATGCATATAGCTAATGCATAAGGCTTATGAACTATGTGAGATCCCTGTCTACACCGCGCAACGGATTCGGGGTGCTAGCAGCGGAAGTAACACATCTTACACGGGGCAGGGTCCCACACTCGGGGCCTCACCCATGGATATCCGGACAGGTGACTAATTCCTCGATTCTTCCAAACCGAACTCCGAAAAACTTCTCTTGCCCGAAAAGTACAGGCGATTCCACCAGGATAACTTTTTCCTTACGTAGTCAAAAGCCTTACTTAACTGAATTGATCTGACCAAACTCGTAAGTTCCATAGTCAGATTCAAGGGACAGATTGCACTTGGATCATAGAGACCAACGCTTTTTTCCTCATCGAGAGGCACAGCCGTTGATCCTTTTTCCATAGAACAATTTTTGTCCAGGATTTACTTCATGTATCGAACTAAACAGAAATTGAGTCTCGATTTATGGATCCATCAGTCTAGCCTAACCCCATCCAATCCCATGGGTTAGCCAACCGCCCAACCACTGTAGTGATGGGATCCAATTAGGAATTTGGCTAGGTTTTGTCCCGGGTACTAGGGAAAAGAGTTCCCAGGCCCCCTAGTCGGATGTTCATGCAACATAAAACTAGTCACACCACTTACACACCTAATATGAAATTGCCTTTTTCATAGATTCAGTCATCTTAAAAACAATCATTTAATGAAACCATAGTATCATTGATCACAATCCTCCAAAATATCCGGTTGAATCTTAATTTCTAATCATTCTTTCATCAGAGTATCTATGGCATCATTGGCAACCAGAACGCTCACCACCTGTTCACTCATCAGGGGCCTTTTCAATAGTTCCTAGCTCATAGTACTCGGCAATATAATCACTTATAAAAATCAAGATGGAATCTCCGTTGAAGATCAGCAAGATCAATCAACAGAATTCTAATATCTCTAATATACTCCATTTTCTAAAAATCAAGAGAGTAAACAATGAAAAGAGTTTAATCAATCATTTAATTAAACTTTCTAGGATTAAGAAGGGTTGAATTGTAAAGAAGAGAAGGGGGTGGCCTTTCCATCAAGACATAGCATCAGATTTTAATTCAAACATTTACAAAGCATAAAATTTAAGAAAACCATAGATTTAAAATTCACAATAATTAAGAATTAAGCTTACATGGAGCTTGTAAGCTTTCCTTTGGCTTGAGGGATTGAGGGTTCTACTCTTGTTTACAGCAAGAGTGGCCACCAAATTCACTTGGAGAGGATTAGGCCAAAAAACAATTGAATTATCAAGAAATTTAATTGTTAGGACAGAAGCAGAGTAACAGTGCATAAACACCATTAACCTTTTACAAGGGGGAGGCTTCTATTTATAGGGAAAAGTGAGCCTCTAACCAAGCAAATTGATTCTAGAATTTTCCAGATCAGTTTGGTCATTTTTTGACCATTTTTATGTCAGTTTAGCTTACTTTTTGGATCTAGTTGAAATAGGAGAGAGGAGAGATGAAAAAATCTCATTATTTGCGAGTTTAAAACTCATCCACACATGTGAAATAGGAACCTCCTTCATGAGGGAAATTCCCCACACTGAGGTGTCAAAATGCATCATTTCCTCTAAATATCTCTTCTTTTTAAACTAATAAACCTTGTCCTTAGTCAACTCTTCATCTTATGTGAGCATTTACTCGTTTTTGGAGAATTTTCTTTTATTCTTCAATTTATCTCCTCCCTACATTTGGATTAATCTTATTGGTCCATAGGAACCTTAATTCAAAATTTTCAGAAAATCTTGATCCTCAGGCTAAGGTCCTTTTTACCTATTTTCAACTAATTCCAGTTGCACATTGGAAAGTTCTTTTTGAATTTCTATTTCGGGGGAAACCATTTTAGACACTAGGAGGATTTTTATATCCAAAAATATCTCAATTTTTAATTACCTCCCTCTAGATATTTTCTCTCTCTAGTCCAAAACAGGGTAAAACAAGATATTACTTTTATTTCAGAGAGGGGAATAATTATAAGATTAGAAGGGGAGCTTCTTACACCTGCACACCTCAAAAGCTAGAGGGAGGAATCTTACATCCTACCCCACTTAAAAAACACGAGATGTCCTCATCTCACAAAATTAGAGGACAACTCTTTCCCTTAAGATCCAACTGATTCTGGGGTTCCTTATCATCTGGTAAACCCAACAGAATCCTGGGATAAAGATTCATTATATAGAACTCATCATCAGATAACAATTCACTCAGATCATATTATTTAAATCCTTATCACAATAATGGTCCATTAGACCGAACTTTCTATTTGAACAGGCCTCCATGGAAATTTTCAATTATACAGATTTTTAATTTAGCATCCCTTAACTTGATCCACTAGGTCAAGTGTTAACAGTAGCAATGTGTCAGCACAATCCACTAATCTTATAGTGATTTGATGAAGTCATTAACGTCATTCGAGTTATGAACATCATCACAGGGACTCGTCCCATTCATCCTCATTATGGTTTTGCTCAGCTTATTACATTTTAATCAAAATTCAGGAATCATCATTTTTCAATCAGAATCCAAATCAATTCATCAATTCTCAACAAGAATTTAAAAATCATATCAACCACATTCGAATTCATCATCTAGATAGCATTTATGCTTATAACTTCAAGTCTTAGATTTACTCGTATATACTACAGCAGTAAAGAGCTGCAGTTATACCCTCGGTATATACGGGTAGTCACTGTCCTTGGAACTATAAAGTAAATACCATCATGTCTAGGCCTCAAGCAAGTAAGGGATTCCATGCAATTGTGGTACTTCCATCTGAAGACCCAATTACTAATTTATGAATTTCAGTCTGAATAACAATTTGTATGAATTTTATCATAATGCAATTACAATCTTTTACTGCCTCTTCATAAATTATATCATGCAATTACAATCTTTTACTGCCTCTTCATAAATTTTTGACATTTTTGGCTTCTCGGTTGATCCTCATTAGCCAATTTGCTCTGATACCAGCTTTGAGATCCATGTCCCCACCACGCAATAAAATCAGGGGTGCTAGCAACAGAAGTAGTACTTCTTGCATGGGGTAGGGTCCCACACTCGGGGCCTCACCCACGGATATCCAGACAAGAGACTAATCCATTGGTTCTTCCAAAACCGAACTTGAAAAACCTTCCCTTGCCCAGAAAGCATGGACGATTCCTCCAGGATAAAATTTTCTCTAAAAGCCTTAACTAACTAAACTGATCTGACCAAACCCGTAGTAGTATCAAAGTCAGATCAAGGAAAAGATTGCGGTTGGTGGAAGTGTGGAAGGCAGGGGATTGGGACTAGGAGTGTTGCCTTATTCCAAAAATCCAAACTAGTCAAAGTGCCCTGTTCCAACCCTATTTTCTCAATGTTGGAAGAGAATTAGGGTACAAGGTGTTGTGTGGAGTATGTCCATATGTTGTACTTGAAGCATATCAAATCTCATGAGATTTTAACACCAAGAGGCAAGTGTTTGTAGGTGTGAAAAGTACCTATTTGATATAGCTACCTAAGGGCCGACCTAAGGTGCTCCCAAGCTTATTCTTCATGCACACCCCTAGACCTTCATCATTGATCCTTCCCCAGTGTGTTGATGCTATAAATGATTAAAATCATGAAAGTTGTCACGTAGAATGGGCATTCTTGACATAAAACAGTCATTTAAAAACAGGTCATAAATACATTTTCTAACAAACTCTCATCTTTCCACATTATTCCACATCATTTCTCGTTATTCCACATTCTTCTACATCAATTCACATTGCTTATTCCTCATCCAATCATATGTATTCCCATCGTCTTCATCCATTCTCATCCACTCATATCATATTACATCTCATCACATCTATCCACATCATCTTCATCCATTCTCATCCATTCACATCATATTACATCTCATCACATCTATCCACATCTCATCACATCATATTACATCTATCCACATCTCATCACATCATATTACATCTCATCACATCTATCCACATCTCATCCATTCACATCTACCCATATCCACATTACATCACATCACATCTCATCCATTCACATCTACCCCGATCCACATCACATCACCTCATATCCATTCACATCACATCTCATCCATTCACATTTACCTAGATCCACATCACATCACATTACCAAAATTTCCATCTGAACAGTCCTCCATATGGGAATTTCAATTATACAGATTTTTAATTTGTCATCCCTTAACTTGATCCATTGGGTCAAGTGTTAACAGTAGCAATGTGTCAGCACAATCCACTAATCTCAAAGTGATTTGCTGAAGTCATTATCGCCATTCTACTTACGAACATCATCACAAGGACTCGTCCTATTCATCCTCATTGTGGTTTTGTTCAACTTATCGCTTTTCAACCAAAATTCAGGAATCATAATTTTTCTATTATTAAGAATCCAAATCAACTCATCAATTCTCAACCAGAATTCTAAAATCATATCAACCACATTAAAATTCATCATCTGGATAGCATTTTTGCTTATAATTTCAAGGTTCTCTTGATCTTTCTCTCTCGTGTGCATATGTCTCAAACATTTGTCAGCTTTCTTGGATTTTTGGTTATGTAGTTCAATTGTTTTAGTTCTTTTTGTGTTTGATTGATAGGCCATAAATGGCTAGAACGAAGAAAACAATAAGGATGGTTGGACCAAGTACAGGTTTGGCAGAGAAAGCAACAAATCAAAATAATATAGCAAATCAAAATCTGAAAAAAAGAATCAACCATCAGATGAATGCTTTGAAAGATAAGGATGGCTCAAAAACATGTCGAGTTACTCATACCGAGGCTTATATTAATGAGAGTTTTGAGATAAATTTGTGATGAATGGAGGCTTGGGAGGATGAGATGGGCTGGCAATGCAGTATGTGCCCTCTTCAAGAGGCTATAGAAGTTTTCATTATAGAATTTTTTATTGATAGTTACATTAGTTCTACCCATGCGCATAGGGTCACTCTTATGGACAAGGACATGCACACCTATAGGCTTATAAGATATATATTTTAAAAGCTATTGCATCCTATACCATTGAGTGACTCTAGGGAATTTAATATCGTGAATGTGCCACTAGCTAGAAAACCCAAGGTTGCAAATATCAAGATTGAAGACGTTATGCATGATAGGGACACTAGGACTGGAGATCAAGAAAATACTGAGAAGGGCAAAGAACCGACTCTCTTCTGAGGAAGAAAGGATAACTGATGAAGAAAGAATGATGGGAGATGAGCTGATGGAACTTAAGAAAAAGAACCTTCAAGATTCGAAGAAGATACCTGTACAACTTGTTGATTTCCAAAGGAGTCAAAGAACCCCGATCATGACATGACAAAACCTTAGAAATTAGGGTTCCTAAAATAACCTTGATCATCACATGACAAAACCTTATAAATTAGGGTTTCTAAAAGGTTTTGACAAACCCAAGGGTGATAACCATGAAAGAAGGTCCTTCTACCAAGACTAGCAAAGGGGACTATAAACCTCGTGTCATCCGTTGTTACATGTGGAACAAAGAGGGCCATGTCGCCTAACGGATTCTTGGGAGAAGAGAAAGAACAATGTGGAAAATGTGCACATGATTGAGGATAACAGGAATGTCAATTTTTTCAAGCAAGAAGGTAACATTCTTACATCTCATCCATCCATTCATGTTACATCACATCCATTTATATTCATTTAGATCCGCATCTCATCACATCACATCCATCCACATCACATGTCATCCATTCACGTCTCATCACATCACATTCGCATCCATTTACATCTCATTGCATCCATTCAGATATCATCACATCACATTCATGTCCATATCAATTCACATCCATCACATGCATCCACATCACACCACATACACATCTATCCTTCTCACATCACATTCATTCCATCCATACATCACATTCATTGCATCCACAGTACATCACGTCCACATCACATCTCATTCATTCCATCCACATTACATCACATCCACATCTATCCATATCTCATCACATCGATTCACATCTCATCTCACTCATCCACATCCATCCGTTCATTCACATTCACATCTATCCACATCCATCCATTCATTCACATGCACATCTATTATTCATTCACATGCGCATCTATCACTTCACATCTCATTCTCATCCATTTACATCACATCACACCCATTCACATCTCATCACACTCACATCCACATCCACATCCACATCCATTTACATTGCATCACATCTCATCACATCCACTCACATCTCCTCACATCACATTCACCTCTTATCACATTCACATCCACATCCACATCCATTAACATCGCATCCACATCTCATCACATCTACTCACATCTCCTCACATCACATTCACATCCAAATCCATTTACATCTCATCACATCCACTCACATCTCCTCACATCACATTCACATCCACATCCATTTACATATTATATTTTCATTCCTTAAGCTTTATTAATGAGAACTAATTCTAAACTTCCATTTACTCATTGGATCCTCGGTCCTTCCAGGGATTCTAGATTCTCTTTTTCAAAGTAAGAATTATCCAATTTTTCTCGATGGATATTTTCATATTCTTTCTCAAAATTCTCAAGTGAGATATATTCAATATTCTTCTTTTTGCATAAAAGATTCATGGGATTTACAGAAATCAATTCTACCCATATTTTTCAATAAAAATAATAATACTCAAAATTCCACTTTTGATAAATACTCATAGCTTGAATTATGCCAAAAATTCCTCTTTTACCATTTAATTTCTTGAATCTCAATTATCATGGGAATTGCTCTTTTTGCATAAAAATAAATTTACAAAAAATTCTTCTTTTACCATTTAAGTTCTTGGATCTCAATTATCATGGGAATTCCTCTTTTTGCATAAAAATAAATTTACCAAAAAATTCTCTTTTACCATTTAATTACTTGGATCTCAAATGTCATGGGAATTCCTCTTTTTGCATAAAATAAGTTTACCAAAAATTACTCTTTTCTCATAATCAATTAATTATGCATAATTACAAAAAAAAAATATTTCACATGAATATGATGAAAATCATTCTTTTTGCATAGGATGTCCAACCCTAGAATATGGTAGGAAGTCCTCTTTTAGCATTATGCATAAAAATAAGATATGTATTAATTTTTTGAAAATTTTTCCATAACTTCCGTGCTATTACTGATAATTCTCAAAAACAAATTCTAAAGAATAAAAGCTTGTAATGAAAATATGATAGTAGTTCCTCTTTTATGATTAAAATCAAACTATAAATTCAAATCTTAATTTTAACCATAATCATAAACTTAATTATAACTATCCCACTAGATTAAGCTAATTCCATTATTTCTCTTTTCCCAAATTGATAGGATAATCTATTTCTTATTTAGAATCAATCAAAGTAGTTTTTAACTACTTATAAATAATCTAAAAGAAATAACCATTATTTTGTTAACATAAAATCATAAAAATATCATTTTCTTAATCTCTAGCTTATCAAGCCCAGAGTTTAGTTTCGAATTAAGAGATTATCATTGAGAAGCATCCTTTTTCAAGGAATTTAGCCATAAAGACGGCGATTTATCTCATTCCAACACTTGGATTAATCCAATTGGCCCATTGGAACCTTAATTAGACCATAATCTAAAATTTTCTGAAAATGTAGACCCTTAGGGGCTGAGATCTCTTATCACATTTTTAATTAATTTCTAATGCACCTTGGAAAGTTCATTTTGAACTTCTGTTTCAAGGGAATCCATTTTAGACACTAGGAGAATCTTTAAATCTAAAGAAATCTTAATTTTGGATTATCTCTCTCTAGATATTTTCTCTCTCTAGGATAAAACAGGGTAAAACAAGATCTTTCTTCTATTTCAGAGAGGGGAATAATTTCAAGAACAAAAGGGGAGGTTCTTACACCTTTACACCTCAAAAGCTGGAGGGAGGAATCTTACATCCTACCCCACTTAAAAAACACGAGATATCCTCATCTCGCACAACTGGAGGATAAACTCTTTCACCTTAAGATCCAACTGATTCCGGGGTTCCTTATAGTCTGGTCAACCCACACAGAATCCTAGGATAGAGATCCCTTCTACAAGAAGAACATACAGAACTCATTATGAGAGAACAATTCATTCAGAACATAACATTCATATCCTTAACACAATAATGGTCCATCAGACCGAAAATTTCATCTGAACATTCCTCCACAAGAATTTCAGTTATGCAGGTTCTCAATTTGTCATCCCTTAAATAGATCCACAGGGTCAAAGGTCAAACAACAGCAATCTATCAGCACACCACTAATCTCATATTGATCTGATGAAGGTCATAATCATCTTCCAATTACTAACATCATCACTGGGGTTCTCCCCATTCATCCTCATTGTGGCTTTGTTCAACTTATCTTCTTTCAACTAGAATTCAGAAATCATCATCTTTCAATCATAATCCAAATCAACTCATTGATTCTCAACTAGAATTCTAAAATCATATCAACCAGCATTCGAATTCATCCTCTGGATAGCATTTTTGCTTATAACTTCAAGGTCTTAGATTTACTTGTATATATTGTCAATAAAGAGCTGTAGATATACCCACGGTATATACGGGTAGTCACGGTCCTTGAAGCTATAAGGTAAATACCATCATCTCTAGGCCTCAAGCAAGTCAGGGATTCCATATAATTGTGGTACTTCCATCTGAAGACCCAATTTCCAATTTATGAATCTTCATTTTGTGAATATCAATTTGTATGAATTTCATCCAAAATTTTAATCTTTTACTGGTACTTCATAAATTTTTGACATTTCTGGCTTCTCGATTGTTCCACTTTAGCCAATTCGCTTTGATACCTCTCCGCACAACAAATTTCGGGGTGCTAGCAGTGGAAGTAGCACTTCTTCCGCGGGGCACAGCCTCTCACTCGGGGCCTCGCCCACAGATATCCGGACAAGAGACTAATCCCTCGGCTCTTCCAAAACCGAATCCGAAAAAACTTCCCTCGCCCAACAGACATAGGCGTAGACATAGGCGATTCCTCCATGATATTTTTATTCTAACGTAGTTAAGCTCATCACTAACCAAACTGATCTGATCGAACCTGTAAGTCAGATCAAGGAAGAGACTTGCACTTGGGTCATAGAGTCCAACGCTTTTTTCCTCATCAAGAGAAAAATTCATTGATTCTTTTCCATAGAACAAGGGTTATCCGGGATTTACTTCAACTATAGTAACTTAACAGGATTGAGTCTTATTTTAGGGATCCATCAGTCTAGCCTAACCCCATCCAATCCCATGGGTTAGCAACCACTGTAGTGATAGGATCCATTTAGAAATTTGGTTATGTTTTGCCCTGGGTACTAGGGAAAAGAGTTCCCAGGCCCCCTAGCCGACGCTTCAAGCAAACTTCAAGATAGTCACACCACTTACACACCCAATATGAAATTGCCTATTTCACAGATTCAGCTGTCTTTAAAACAATCTTTTATTGAAACCATAGTATCACTGATCTCATAATTCTTCAAAATATCTAGCTTGAATTCTAATTTCTAATCATTCCTTCATCGCTGTACCTATAGCATCATTGGCAAAACCAGACCGCTCACCACCTGTTCACTCAGGGCCCTTTTCAATAGTTCCTAGCTCATAGTACTTGGGAATATAATCACATAAGAAAATCCAGATGGACTCTCCATTGAAGATCAGCAAGATCAACCAACAGATCCATATAAAAGAGCCATGGACTCATCCGTTGAGGACCAACAAGGACAATCAACCAGATCCATGCCTGAGTTCAAAAAACAACTCTAACACCTTATTCTATTTTTCTTCCTCCACGCACGTGTGGGTATCTTCGGCGACCCCCCACCAGAGAGCCTGAGCACCATATGGTTAGCACCCTCTAGGCTCCTTCACAGGTCACCTAGCGCTTCACTCATAGGTCGCTTCCTTGGTCCGTATACAGGAAGCTCACCATTTAAACCGAGGTCAGGACCTTGGCTGACCTTGCTATACATGAGACGTCCTCCATTGACTCTCCGTCAGTTGTTGCAACTTTATCACTTAGGTCTCTCCCCATGACCTCATTCACAAGATGGTCAAAATGCTTCCCCAACATTCTTGACATAAAACACTCATTTAAAAGCAGGTCATAAATACAGGTTCTAACGAACTCTCATTTTTTCACATTATTCCACATCATTTCTCGTTATTCCACATTCTTCTACATCAACTCACATTGCTTATTCCACTTCCAGTCATATGTATTCCCATCGTCTTCATCCATTCTCATCCAATCACATCATATTACATCTAATCACATCTATCCACATCTAATCACATCTATCCACATTTATCCTCATCACATCTCATCCATTCACATCTATCCATATCCACATTACATCACATCACATCCATTCACATCACATCTCATCCATTCACATCACATCCATTCACATCACATCTCATCCATTCACATCTACCCCAATCCACATCACATCACCTCACATCCATTCAAATCTACCTAGATCCACATCACATCACATGCATCCACCTTATATCTCATCCATCCATTCACGTTACATCACATCCATTTATATCCATTTAGATCCACATCTCATCACATCACATCCATCCACATCACATCTCATCCATTCACATCTCATCACATCACATTCACATCCATTTACATCTTATTGCATCCATTCAGATATCATCACATCACATTCATTCAGATATCATCACATCGCATCCATTCAGATATCATCACATCACATTCATTCAGATATCATCACATCACATTTACGTCCATTCACATCTCATCGCATCCATTCACATCCATCACATTCATTGCATCCACATCACATCACATACACATCTATCCTTATCACATCACATTCATTCCATCCATACATCACATTCATTCCATCCACATTACATCACGTCCACATCTATCCACATCACATCTCATTCATTCCATCCACATTAATCACATACACATCTATCCATATCTCATCACATCTCATTCATTCCATCCACATTACATCACGTCCACATCTATCCACATCACATCTCATTCAGTCCATCCACATTACATCACGTCCACATCTATCCACATCACATCTCATTCATTTCATCCACATTAATCACATCCACATCTCATCACATCCATTCACATCTCATCTCATTCATCCACATCCATCCATTTATTCACATTCACATTTATCCACATCCATCCATTCATTCACATTCACATCTATCCACATCCATCCATTCATTCATATGCACATCTATCACTTCACATCTCATTCTCATCCATTTACATCACATCACACCCATTCACATCTCATCACATTCACATCCACATCCATTTACATTCCATCACATCCACTCACATCACATTCACATCCACATCCATTTACATGGCATCACATCTCATCACATCCACTCATATCTCCTCACATCACATTCACATCCACATCCATTTACATGGCATCACATCTCATCACATCCACTCACATCTCCTCACATCACATTCACATCCACATCCATTTACATATTGTATTTTCATTCCTTAAGCTTTAGTAATGAGAACTAATTCTATACTTTCGTCGTTTACTCATTGGATCCATCCTTCCAGGGATTCTAGATTCTCTTTTTCTGAGTAAGAATTATCCAAGTTTTCTCAATGGATATTTTCATATTATTTCTCAAAATTCTCAAGTAAGATATATTCAATATTCTTCTTTTTGAATAAAAGATTCATGGGATTTACGAAAATCAATTCTACCCATATTTCCCAATAAAAATAATAATACTCAAAACTCCACTTTTGATAAATACTCATAATTTGAATTATGCCAAAAATTTCTCTTTTATCATTTAATTTCTTAAATCTCAATTATCATGGAAATTCCTCTTTTTGCATAAAAATAAATTTACCAAAATTTTCTCTTTTACTATGTAATTTCTTGGATCTCAATTATCATGGGAATTCCTCCTTTTGCATAAAAATAAATTTACCAAAAATTTTTCTTTTACCATTTAATTACTTGGATCTCAAATATCATGGGAATTACTCTTTTTGCATAAAATTTTTTTACCAAAAATTACTCTTTTCTCATAATCAAATAATTATGCATAATTATAAAAAAAATTATTTCACATGAATATGATGAAAATCATTCTTTTTGCATGGAATATCCAATCCTAGAATATGGTAGGAAGTCCTCTTTTAGCATTATGCATAAAAATAAGATATGTATTAATTTTTTGAAAATTTTGCCATAGCTTCGCTACTATTATTGATAATTCTAAAAAAAAATTCTAAAGAATAAAAGCTTGTAATGAAAATATGATAGTAGTTTCTCTTTTATGTTTAAAATCAAACTATGAATTTAAATCTTAATTTTAATCATAATCATAAACTTAATTATAATTATCCCACTAGATTAAGCTAATTCCATTATTTCTCTTTTTCCAAATTGATAGGATAATCTATTTCTCATTTAGAATCAATTAAAGTAGTTTTTGACTACTTATAAATAATCTAAAAGAAATAACCATTATTTTGTTAACACAAAATTATAAAAATACTATTTTCTTAATCTCTAGCTTATCAAGCCTATTTAGCTTTGAAATAAGAGACTATCATCCTTTTTCAAGGGATTTAGCCATAAAGATGGCTATTCTTTTAGAGAGAGAGATTTATTTAAAGAAAGCATTACAAATAAGCATAAAGATTAAATTTCTCTTAATTAAACATTAAGACTTTAAGGTAAGGCTTGATTTAAATTAAAATAATTATTTAGAAAGCTTCTCAAGCTTGTGAGGGGTTGAGAAGAGGAAAGTCATTGAGATAAATTGGAAAAAATCATAAAATTTGATTTTACCTCCAAGTTTGGCTTGATTCTCTATTAGCAGTGAAGCCCTGACCAATCAATTGGTCCACCAAGAGGAGAAGAGCAACTCCAAGAGTTTTTGTAGAGAGAGAGAGTGCTCCAAGATTCCAAGAGAGGAATTTTTAAGGGATAATAGAAAATATGATTATTTTAATATAATACTGGCATAGTATAGCTTCAATATTTTTTTACAAATGACTGAGGGTCTATTTATAGGTGAGGGGGGCCACTAACCAAGTCCAACTCGGTTCTAGATTTTTTGAGGTTCAGTTTGACTCAATTTGGACAAGATTTGGACTAGTTTGGCTCCCTTTTTTATTTGGTTTGATCCAGGAGAGATAAAAATATGTAGGAGAGAGGAGAGATAAAAATATCATAATTTTTTTTAATTGAAAACCGTTCCACACATGTAAAAAAGGTGCCTACCTTAAGAGTCCCCCTCTCCTTACCAAGGTGTCAAAAATGCATTATTTCAAAATATCTAATTTTTTTAGTAATATCTCATAATTTTTAACTAATAAACCTTGTACTCAGTCAACTCTATATCGTATGTGAGCATTTACTCATTTTTGGATATTTTCTTTTATTATTTTGGATTTATCTCATTCCAACACTTGGATCAATCCAATTGTCCCATTGGAACCTTAATTGGACCATAATACAAAAATTTCTGAAAATGTAGACCCTTAGGCTAAGGTCCCTTATACACATTTTCAATTAATTCCTAATGCACCTTGGAAAGTTCATTTTGAACTTTTGTTTTAGGGGAATCCATTTTAGACACTAGGAGAATTTTTATATCCAAAGATATCTCAATTTTAGATTCTCTCTCTAGATATTTTTGAAAAGATACAGGGGGGAAGAGAGCTTGAGCTCTTGCAAGCACACACACACTCACAAAACCCTAATAGAGAACACACAAGGTGAGAGGCTGAAAATCTTCTTCTTCTTCACTCAACACTCAACACACCATATACAAAATAAGAGACCAATATGAAAGGTACTCAACCAAATACATACAAGGGTTCTCTATAGTGTGAACCCAACTAAATGAGCTGGTGCTATAACTATGCCAATCTCTAGAATGGATGTCACACAGCCTGTCATCGCACTGGCCGCATATCACCCAAGATCTCACCAACCATGCCAGTGGTGTAAGTGTGGGGCCTATCCCCCATGCGGGTCATCTCAGTCACTAGACAAGCTCGATATCTCAACACTCCCCCTCGAGCTCAACTCCATCTCATGTAAGTGAAGCTCTGAATCTGCGGAGCTTCTCTGTACCCAATGCTTTGGTGAAGCTGTCAGCTACGTGATCCTGTGTGCTGACATAAACAAGGTCAAGGTCTCCTTCCAAGACCTTCTGTCTAACAAAATGGTAGTGGACCTCTATATGCTACCTGCATTCTGTGCAACCACACTTCCACTCACATCAGCCCCAACAGCTTCTTTTTCAGCAGCATACCAGCTGCTCATCTCATCAAAGACAACATCCCTGCTTACCCTCAACTCACGTGTAGCAGGGTTATAAAACCCGTATCCCTTTTGCTCAAGGGAATATCAATAAACACACATTTTTCAGCTTTTGGATCCAGTTTAGTTCTCAGCTCATCTGGCACATGCACATATGCAATGCATCCAAAGACTTTTAGATGAGACAAATCAGGTTTTCTGCCAGTAAACCTCTCCTCTGTGGAGTTACATCATGTATGGCTGCAGTTGGAGTCCTGTTCATGATGTATACTACTGTAGAAACAGCCTCAGCCCAATAGCTATGCGGCATATTCTTCTCTTTCATCAATGCTCGTGCAATCTCAACAATGTGCCTGTTTTCCGCTCAGCAACTCCACTTTGCTGTGGAGTGTATCTGCATGTAAACTGTCTCCGAATACCATTCTTCTTCAAAAATTCAGAGAACTCATTGGAGAAGTACTCTCCCCCTCCATCTGACCTTAGGCACTTTACATATTTCCCTGTTTGTTTTTCAACCAAAACTCTGAAATTCTGAAAGTGAGTGAACACCTCACTCTTCTCCTTCATGAAATATACCCACACTTTCCTTGTGTGGTCATCAATGAATGTCACATAATACCTAGAGCCTCCCATAGACATGGTCTTTGTAGGACCCCATACATCTGAATGCACAACATCTAGTGCATTTCTGCTCACATATCTATTACGTGGAAATACATGCTTTGTTTGCTTTCCAAATTGGCATGCTTCACATATTCTCTACATACCTTCCACTTTAAACCTTGGCAGCCCTGTCACAATTCCTTTAGTCTGCATAGACTTCATTCTCTGCACATTCACATGTCCAATTCTTTTATGCCAAATGTCTGTGTCTGCAACAATTCCTGAACCATTTGCAAACATTGCAGCACTCATTTCAGGCATGTTTACATTCAACATGAACATTCTGCCCACTCTATTGCCTTTTGCAACCAACCTGCACTTGTCTTTAAAGTCTTCAACATAACAACCATCAGGGTTAAACTGAACCTGCAAACCCTGCTCAATCATCTGGCCAACTGAAACCAGATTCTTTGTTATGTTCGAAACGTGAAGTACATCTGCAAGGTACTTCATTTTGCCATCCTGCATAGACAATGGCACATCTCCAACATGGAAAATTGGATGAGCAGTGTCATCCCCTGTTTCCACAAAACCTGGTTGTTCAAGGTTTTTCATCTCCTTGAACCACTCTCCATGACTTGTCATGTGGTTCGAAGCACCTGAATCCACATACCATACATCATCTTTTTGTGCAGCTTCAACATTTTCAGACATGGCATTCACGACATGTTACATAACAAACAACCTTTCATTATCCTCATTGTTTCTGCTTGAGGATGCATAGTTATTCTACTGCACTTTTCCATTTTGCATGTCAGCCTGCTTCTTATAACATTCTGCCTGCACATGTCCAGGCTTACCACAATAAAAGCATTCACGTGCATCATTATATTGCCTTTGCCAATTTCCACGTCCTCTTTGACTCCCCCTGCCTCTGAATTTGTCTCTTCCACCTGTGTGTTTTTGATGTTGTTGTTGTGTATTCTGGGACTGTTGTTGCTGCTGCTCTACTGGCCATAATTCTGATTACTTGTTTGGCCACCTCCTTGACCGCGTCCACGGCCCCCTCTACCTCATCCTCTACCTGAACTTGTGAAGAAGGCCTGTTGCTCTGAACTGTTTTTGTTTTGTGAAGACTGTTGGCCTTCACCCAAGCTCTTCTCTTCTATAATCAGCATAGATACCAAATCTGTAAAGTTGGGAATGTTTTTTCGAGTCTGAATAGACGTCTTGAACGCCTTGTATTGTGGCCCGAGACCACGTAGACAGACTTCCACCTTATCATCATCATCTACTGACACACCAATAGATGCAAGGGATTCCACAATACCCTTTATCTTCAATGCGTAGTCATTCATAGACATGCTCTTTTTCTCCATAGTATGAATTTCATTCTTCAACTGTATCTTACGTGCCTTGGTATTTGTTTCATAGAGTTTTACCAAGGTGTCCCACGCCTCCTTGGGGGACTTGGCATCCTGAATGTGCCCAATCATGGTGTCCTATATACTAATGGAGAGCCAATACATAACTTTCCTGGCTCCTTGGTTCCAGTCTTTAAACTCTTTCACATCTGTGCAGGCAGTCGGATTTATGTCCGCTATCTCCGATGCCTCTTCATGCTCACCTTCTATGTAGTCCCAATAGTCCTTTCCTATCAGGAAATTTGTCAACCTGGATCTCCAAGCATGGAAGTTGTTCTTATCAAGCTTCTCAGCCACAATCTGGGTTATGCCATCATTTGACATCTTGCCAAACACACAATTTTACCAGAAATAGCACTCTGGTTTGTCCTGCACACACAAACTGTTGTATTTTCTATAGTGGTACTGTAGTACTCTCAAATGTCACCAACCAGTGACTTCAATATGCATACATACACCCAATGGCAACTGTTGACCTCTTTGCAGCACCCACAGTGTCTGCACAGCCAATCTATCTTCCTGCAGTTCTTAAAACAGAGTTCTGCAGAGAATCAATGACTTACCCGCAGTGCTCGAAATCGCCCGCTTTCTGAAAAACGGAGGCCCAGACGGGCCTGAAACGCGTTTTCATCCCAGAAAATTTTGTTCGATAGGACCCTGTTCGATAGGACACTGTCTGATAGGACAATATAGTTCCCTATAGCTTTACTTCCGCGAAGAAAGCTCCTCAATCAGAGTCGTTTGCCGGTGCCTCCCGTAGTGCTCCCGACAAGGGTGTAGTCACCAACACAAATAGGGAAGAGTAGTTGAAGCTCTTACCCTCGTACCGCTTCCTGTGGTTCTCTTGCTTGCAGCTCATCCCTTAGCACGAACCAAGCTCTGATACCATGAAAAGATGCAGGGGGAAGAGAGCTTGAGCTCTTGCAAGCACACACACACTCACAAAACCCTAATAGAGAACACACAAGGTGAGAGGCTGAAAATCTTCTTCTTCTTCACTCAACACTCAACACACCATATACAAAATAAGAGTACACCCAATATGAAAGGTACTCAACCAAATACATACCAAGGGTTCTCTATAGTGTGAACCCAACTAAATGAGCTGGCGCTATAACTATGCCAGTCTCTAGAATGGCTATCACATAGCCTGTCATCCCAATGGCCGCATATCACCCAAGATCTCACCAACCATGCCAGTGGTGTAAGTGTGGGGCCTATTTCCCAGGCGGGTCATCAGTGTCCACCGCCTCACTAGACGAGCTCAATATCTCAACAATTTTCTCTCTCTAGGCCAAAACAGGGTAAAACGAGATCTTTCTTCTATTTTAGAGAGGGGAATAATTTCAAGAACAGAAGGATAGGTTCTTATACCTTTACACCTCAAAAGCTGGAGGGAGGAATCTTACAGGGGATTCAATGTGTTGGATGTCTTCCTATCGCGTTGTAGTGAATTTTATCCAGAAAAATCTCCTTGTTTATCACTTGAGGCTATTTTGCATGTTAGAGTTTCTTTGATTGTGAATTCAGTACAAGGGGATGTATGGATGTTTGAATATTGCATTGTAGTGATTTTTTATCCAAATTTTTTCTTTATTAGTCATTTGAGCCAATTTTGTGTGTTTGGAGTTTCCTTTATTTTGAATTTAGTACAACACAATGTGGGGATTGAATGTGTTGGATGGCTACCTATTGCGTTGCAGTAATTTTTATCCAAAATGTTTTCCTTTTGTTAGTCATTTAAGCGTATTGTTGTTTTATTTATTGTAAATTCAATACAACACAATGTGGGGGATTCAATGTGTTGATGTATGTGATTTTTATCCAAAAAGTTTTTTGTTAGCCATTCGAGGTGATTTTGCATATTGGAGTTTCCTTTATTATGAATTCAGTACAATGCGATGTAGGGGATTGAATGCGTTGGATGTCTGCCTATCACGTTGTAAGTGATTTTTACCCAAAATGTTTTTCTTGTTAGTCATTTGAACTGATTTTATGTGTTTTTGTTTTATTAATTGTGAATTCAATACAATGCGATGTGGGGGATTGAATGTGTTGGATGTTTGTCTATCAGCGCATTGTGGTGATTTTATCCAAAAACTTCTTTGTTAGTCATTTGAGTTGATTTTACATGTTGAAGTTTCCTTTATTTGTGAATTTAGTACAATGCAATGTGGGGGATTATATGTGTTGGATGTTTGCCTATCACGTTATAGTGATTTTTACCAAAAATGTTTTCCTTTGTTAGTCATTTGAACCAATTTTATGTGTTTTTATTTTACTAATTGTGAATTCAATACAACGCGATGTGGGGGATTGAATGTGTTGGATGTCTACATATTGCATTGTAGTGATTTTTATCCAAAACGTTTTCTTGATTAGTCATTTAAGCCATCCATCCGATTTTGATATAGATGGCACAGACAAAGCAGACCGTGAGGGTCTCCTCAGCAAAAGATCCTAAAATATGTCAGAAAGTTGCATTGGGCAAAATTATATCCAACCTTCGGTCCATGAGAGGACTCGAAGGTACGAGTACCATAGGTCCGTTCTATGTGAACTGTCAAAGGTGCAAAGAGCGCAATTTTGAAGCTCCCATTCTAGCGCCTTATCAGATCCATTTGCAAAAGGAACCACATTGGTATGCATTGGCAAGGTTCAGTGTTGGGTTGCTTATAGGACTATTGGACTATTTGCAAAAGGAACCACATTGATATGCATTGGCAAGGTTTGGTGTTGGATTGCTTATGGGAGGCTATTGAGGATTAGTTTATTGAGTATTTTCAAGATAGTTGTGAGCTAGCTTACCATGCACACAGAGTGACAATGATGTTAGAGTACACATACTCGCTATGGCTTCTTAGGTTTAGGTATGACAAGACTCTAGAGACAATTAACCTCACTGACACAAAGATGAAAGGTATCCTAGAGATCCCTCCCCTGAGGGAAAGAGTTACTATCACTGAAGAGACAAAGGTCAATCATTCGCATAACACACGGCTCAATGCACAAAGAACCAAAAATGAAGCCACAAATACGAAGACTAATAGGAAGAGGATTGAAAGGGCGAGGAAAAAATCTACCTTTCTAGAAATGCATAATGCTAATGTTGATGCTTTGAAGTATTTTGGCCCCTCCTTGAATTTAAGGCTTTCACTTGCAAAACACTTCTCAATACTTCCCTTTTGACATGGAAGAGATTGATATCTTAGAATGCTTTGACGATCGTCCATAGGGTTCTATATTCCAAGGACAAAATCTGCATCAGGAAGGGGGGCATGCTAACCCTCATTGTGTGAGTGTATGTCAGAGAGATAGAGAGAGATTGAGTGAGAGGAGAGTCGAGCTTCCTTTGGAGTGTGGCAGCAGGGGCGGGGTGGAGCTTTGGAGTGTAGGTGCATGGCAACATCGTCTCCTACAAGAATCCGAGCACAAGTATTCAACGAGGTGAGTGGCATGCCTTGCCCATGCAATTGTGAGCTAGGTTATGCAAGATTAGCTTATCAATTGAGCTATTTCATGCTCCCAAGTGCAGTTGGGAAAAGCCCCATGACCTTGATTTATTCTTGCACTCTTTCTATGGTGAAAGGGATTCCCATGCTTCATTAGAAGTCTTTTACTGAGCTGGATCGCCTATCCCACAAATGATGAGGGATAAAGCTTTGGAGTCTAGATTGGTCCATTTGTTAATGAGATCTGCATCTCTATTTGGCCTCTTTTCAGTGCCATTAACCATTCCCCCACATATCTTTCACTACAAGGCACATTTGCATTTTGATACACCAAGTATGGTACTTGGATCCATCAAATTTACCTATTTCATCAAACATTTTTCT
This sequence comes from Cibotium barometz, assembly GCF_041138505.1. Lineage (NCBI taxonomy): Eukaryota > Viridiplantae > Streptophyta > Polypodiopsida > Cyatheales > Cibotiaceae > Cibotium > Cibotium barometz. The sequence goes on along the minus strand of NC_141058.1, from coordinate 47,155,498 downwards.
CACCATATTTGCCATGGTACTCAACCTTACACATACACAGTGTTCCCAAATTACTCAAATAGGGAAGTCCTTTATAGTTCTAGGAATTTACAATAGAGCTGTGTGTCGCCAACAAAGAACTTCACTCAAGAATCCCTTCACCAAAAAGATGAAGATGTGTGCACGTGAACTTTGACTACTCCAGGTAACTTGTCTTAGATTTAACCTTGGATACTTGCTTAAGCTGAATGCTTTGTTTTACCTTTTATATTTGGGCTTTGGTTTTGGTTTTAACAAATATAAGCATGATGTCTAGGATAGGGATTACACATACTATGAACCTTTGCCCCCTTTTCACTAAGAAGTCCAAAAATGATGCAATGTTCTCTTCATATCTCTAGAGCATTACATTATGCCTGTCAACACGAAGAATGCATGTATTAAATTACTCTCCCACAAATGATAATTTAGTATGCCAAAGTTTTAAGGAACCTTTTATCACAAAGGTTTGAAGGTTAGAAGATCACTAAGGTTTAAAGATCGAAAGCTTTTGATTTGAATTTTTAAAATATTTTCCCTCTTCTTAAGGAGAGAAACGACAACAATTCTCTCCAATTATGCACCAACATCGACCTAGCTCCTTGTGCACCTTCCTCAAAATTTACACCCTAAAGAGATAACCATCTTTATTGTAGTGACTAAGGTGCTCATCGTTGCTATTGTAGAATCTCTCTATGAGCTTGAAGCTCAAGGGGCTGAACTAGCTCACATAGAGCTCATTGAGCTTGAGATTACTACAGACACTATTACTCAATCGGCATAAACTTGGCTCATAGAACAAGGCATTCTAAGGTACCACTAAGGATATCCCACTAAGGATGGATGCTAGATCTTATATTTTCTAACATACCCAAGGCATGGAGCACTCACATTGGCAAGCTCGTTGTGGGTTTCAGCTTACCACCTTGCATGGTAGTGGATTGCAGTTAGGATAGAGGAGAAACAAGCCAATACCGATAGAACACATTGAATTCACAGGGCTTAATGTTTTGGATATTGAAAATTTGATTCTTCAATCAATAAGCTTCACAATTATAAATCAATGACGAAAGTTTAATTGGTTTCAATTTATGCTTCACTATATTCACCACCTCCCATGGATACTTTCAAACTTTTAGATATTAAAAACATTGACAAGATTCAAAGTTAAGGATATAGCAATAGAGCCAAATGGAAAAGGCCCTACTCATACTCCATAATCCATGATCAATAGTTTTACTTCAAAAGTGTCATTGTATAACATTAAAAAACCAAATTTTTACAAGCGATTGGATTCTACTACTACTTCTGATCCTCCTAACTAGCATCCTCTGAGCCTTGCGCTCTTCGAAGATGGTTTGGCATCATCCTGCAACTATAGAACTAGCAAAACTCTTGATCTTTTGAATCTGAGAAGCTCCGATTTGCCATATTCACTTAGCATCTTGGGATCCTTGATCCCACATGTTAATCCATATGCAGTGTAAGCTAAGTAATATTTTCTCCTAGAGCATACACTCCAAGGCCCTGCCCAAAGATTTGCACCACTAACTGCTTCTCCATAAGCATCATTTTGTCTACATTCCAGCTGATGAGGTGTCCCCCTAGATATCTAGATAATGTCTTGATTGTAAACAATGGAAATTCATCTTTATCCTCTAAAAACGTTTTGTGGAATATAATGAACTGTATAAATTTCAGTTAGTTAATGCACTCTCCCAATGATGAGTCCTTTCCTAGTCCTCCCACTCGTGTTCCAGATGTGCACATGAGAAAATCATTCTCATACACCACCAGCTACAAAACAAAGTTGTCCATAAGACAATAAAACAAATGCAATATGAAGCTCATCACAATACTCAAAATTATTATAATCAAACCTTCTGATTCTCATCATTAATAAGTAAATCGTTTGTCCATATGTTAATTGTTGAGTTGGCATCCTGGACAGATAAAGACTCCCCTTCTCTTCCCATTTGCAAAATACTGAGTCTTTTCTAAATAGCTTGAAATTTCTCTTCAGTGGGGGGAAGATTGACTTCATAGTGAATAGCATCCTTGTACATCATTGCTAATGTCTCAGCAAGAGTATGGAACTCAAATCCTTGACATTTGAATCTAGTAGAAGATACTTATCCACATCTAGATCGACAAAATCTTCTTCTTCAATATTCTGTGCAATGATGGGGTGAGATACTAGTCCTCCCTGATGTCAAACAATGCTTGAATATATGTTAATATGACTATTGTGGTTGTCACCTATTGGATATGCGGGGAGGCTTCAGATCGAAATGTGCTCTATATGGAACACATTGATTCTTACACTATGCACTTTACATTCTGCCACTCCTGCACATTCAATGGATATAAAGCTATAAGAAATTTTTAATGCTTAGCTATAGAGCACAAAACAATTAGGTATTGAACACAAAAACATAGACTACTTAGCTATAGAGCACAAAACAAATAGATATTGAACACAAAAAATAAAAACTACTTATTGAATCTTAATGTTTGTCTTAGATCTTGTACTTTCACCTGGTGATGTAGCATTATGCCCATGTGCATATAAACATGATGCACAAGGACCTCTATTGCACAATTTGGCTACCTACAAAACTCCAGGATCCTACCTTTCCAATGCTTGTTAGGATCACCAATGTCTTTTCGTTTTACCTTGAATGCTCCTGAAGTGTTAGGTCTCATCATGATCTAGTCTGACTTCCTGAACTGTTGAGGGATCCATCAACATCCTTCCTGTTGAAAAGCTCCACACGTTCAATGCTACAGATGTGTTTTCTCCTAGAGCTCATCTACAAAAGGAGAACATAAAATTATTACCATTTCAATGGGCTTAACAATCTAAATAACAAAAATAAAACTTTAAAAAATATTATAAATGTTGCACTCTGTTTTCCTTGTAGTTGAGTTGACAAATAACCCTACAATAAGGTTAACGAATATAACAAATAAAATAAAAATCATAAAAAAATCATGATTAGTAAATATAGCTTAACAAAGTTTACCAGACTATTAAGATGGAAGAAAAAAGAGGCTGAGAAGAAGAAGAAGAAGAAGAGATGAAGCAGATATAGCATAAACAAATGACGCTACTATAAGAGAGGCAGGAAACGAAGAGAACCAAGCTCAAATTGTGGAGAAAGTTTTAAATTAGACAAGTTTTCAATCAATCTAGCCTCTTATCCTGATATTCCTTCTAACAATGTTTTGGTAGGTGGTATTCAAGTCTAACATTCTTTTATTTTTTGAGTTTTATACCAATATTTGTTATTCCTCTTTTTTTAGCTTGAAAATGTGGAGCCCACTCTGATAAAATAGATCCATGTTACATGGATCTAGAATCAAATCACTCTCATTGGTTAGCCTTATATTTTTTAATGGGATCCAAAAGGGCCCATTTGGAGCTCGAATTTACCCTAATGTGGGCGATGCACTTTTAAATGGGTTGGTTTCTTTTCCTGGACACATGGGTGTTTGAAAAGCACTTGGGTGGCTCCATGTTAGCATGGCCTTGCTAACATGGGGGAAAACACATGCTCCTACTATACACATATCCATGGAGCATGGTGTAAGAGACATGGATCAAGAACAAGATAAAGATACAAACAAAACATCATAGTGTATTTCATATCCATCATATTGTGTATATGCAATTTGTATAGGGGCTCTATAAATTCATCCAACCATGTGACTCTTGGGATACTAATGTGACTGTTGGGATACTGATGTGACTGTTAGGCTCCCATAACCTCCATAAAATCCTAACTCCCCACTGGCCTTCTTGTAAGCACTTCTTGATATGACATCTTTTAATGACTAGATCCCACAACTCATTAGCCTAAGCTAATGCTAGTTCCCTTTTGTTTCACCTCTCTTACAATATAATCATGTAGAACCACATAAAGCTAGTGGTAGAGCAAGGAGATGGTGGGAAAATGATTTTCACCAATCCAATGAAGAATCCACAAGTATATGCTAATGAAGAATCTTGTCCATGGGTACTCAAGTGTGCTACCATTTGTGTCAGTGAAGCTTCGTCTCTAGAAGTCCTGACTATGGAGAGTCAAAGAAGTTTGCTTTCACTCCATGTGTCCACAAATTAAGTCCTCCCTTGGGTCCTGAAATTACAACACCCAACAAGTAACAACGTTCTAGAAATTATATCATTTTCTTATGCTTTTAACATTTTCATTTTGGTTTATATTCTATTTTTCCTTTGACTTACAAGCGACTTGATAGGGACCTCACTAAGACTCTCCTCCATACCTCATTCATTCTCTCTCAAACTTAAAGGCGTACGGCAGGGACCTCATTGAGCCTCTCCCTCGACTCTCATGCCTATTTCTCTTGGACTTGCAGGTGACATAGTAGGGATCTCACTGAGCCTCTCCTTTGGACCTCATGCCTTCTCTCTTGGACTTGCAGGTGACATAGTAGGGATCTCACTGAGCCTCTCCTTTGGACCTCATGCCTTCTCTCTTGGACTTACGGAGGGCATCACAGTAGGGAGCTCATTGAGCGTCTCCTTTGGTCCTGATGCCTCATTCTTGGGCTTATTAGTGATGTGGTAGGGACCTCAATAGGACTTTCCTTCAAACCTCATGCCTCATTCTTGGACTTACAGGTGATGCAATAGGGACCTCGCTGGGCCTTTCCTCCGGACCTCATGCCTTCTCTCTCGAACTTACAAGAATCACAATAGGGACCTCATAGAGCCTCTCCTCTGGCCCTCGTGCCTCATTCTTAGACTTACAAGCAACGTGGTAGGGACCTCTCGTGCAAACAGCTCTCAAACACTATGGACAACCATGCACAAAGTGGTCAAGGGGCTAGTTCACATGCCTCTCCTCCGATCCTCATTTCGCATTCTTTTTAATGTTTTCCATTAACACAATGTTTCAACACAGCACACAACAATTAATGTATTTTCAATTGACTCACCATCTATGTCCATTAGGTCATTCACCTCGAGTTTCCCACGGCGGAGGTGTTCTATGTACTCCATGCAGCAGTAGGCATAGATGAGTTGGATCATCAAAGCCGTATGCCATATATGTGCTTCTTTTCTTCCCATTTTTAGTGTTTTATTTGATCTAATCCCCCATAACTAGTGCACCACGCTAGCATAAGGCCAAGTGTGCTCCCAGCAACAAGTAGAGCTCGATGTAATACCAAGTTCTTGCCATTCACATGCAAGGCTGCTTGATCTTAATGTTTAGTGTTCATTTTGTAAAAAACCTCTTACTTATAATGCATAGAAAGGCATTATAGCCCCATCATTCCAAGGTGCCCAAGGAATCATAAATAATTGTATCATCCTCAATGACGTGAGGGTCATCAGCGTGCATCATTGGCCATGGCTACATCTACATCAAAGAACACGTCATCATCATCCTCAACTATGTGAGGGATATCATCAAGTAGCCCATGTGCATCATTGGCCATGGCTACATCAAGTAAAACATCTACATCCTCACTAAGGTGAGGGAACCCATCTAGTAGGCCATATGCATCATCGGCCATGGCTACACCATTGCAGATAAACATAACAACATTAGCAAATCAGGTGGTGGAACGTTCTTCAACCCCCTCATCAATACATACAATAGGAGTCATAAATAGACTCAGGATGGATGCATGAAGCATCCCCATGGATGTGTATAATAGAATTTGGACACTGTGAGTAGAGTATGCACCATGTGCCTTGTCAGACTCCACCACCATGTGCCTTGTCAGACTCCACCACAACAACGCTCTTGCCTTTGGCAAGGTGGTCGGCGTCTACCTTCACCCATGACACGATCTTGCCCTCCTTCATGGTGGAGCTCAATGCAGGCATAAATGTCTCCCACAACCTTCAATTCGCAACCTTTAGCTCACAACACAAGAAGGCACACTCTATAGACAAATTAGCAAGAGGTAGCTAGTCCCTCCTAGAAGACAATCAGAGCTCGCATAACAAGTTGAACAGAGAAAAGAGGATAAAAAGAGAAGGCCATGCTTCTCCCAGCACACCATGGAATGTATTCGATGTAGTCAAAATCCATGGACATGGGCACAATGGTGCCTTGTATCTTCTTTGTAAGAGTTTTTTCCTCTAGTTGTAGAGGAAATGCACTGGAAGCAAGGTTTAAAAAAACCCATTATGTCATCAGCGGTGTGATCTGCTTTTAAAGCAAGCAGAAGAGATTCCCCTTTGGTGGGGAGTATAAGGGCAGTAGAAGTCTTGTCAATGATAGATGGAGGCCCATTATTGTAGGAGGGCATAGGTGCTATATGAGAGGTCACCTGTAGAGGCAAGAGGAGATCGGTTGGGCTACAATCCATGGAAGTTGACACAGGTGTTGTGTGCCTAGGTAGGTTCTATCATCGCTTCTACTCTCAAGGTCTGGATCAAGGATAGGTGCCAGTGGTACCCCTCTTCCTCAGCAAAACTGAGGCTTCTGAAAGCTTTTCTTCTATGTTCTCAGTGGCTCTACAAAGCAGAAGGCAAGGCCATGTGCAGATGTTATTAATTTCTTCCTCCTTTCTCTGATTTTCCATCTCTATTGCCAGCAGAGAGGATGGGGCTTTCTTTGTCACAGCCCCTTCTGTGTGTGCGTGCGTGCATGCATGCGTGTGTGTGTGTGTGTGTGTGTGTGTGTGTGTGAGAGAGAGAGAGAGAGAGAGAGAGAGAGAGAGAGAGAGAGAGAGAGAGAGAGAAGAGCATGTCCGAGGTTCTAAACCTCTACAAAGCAAAAAGGAAATCGTCTAGATCTTGGCAATGGAAGCTCTCTCCATGCACAAGAAGATCACTTTTAGATAACTAAGAATAAAACTCCCAATGATTTATAATGTAATCTTAAAAATCACCAACAATCATGCTAATCTCCCTTCTCATGGGGTTTTGAGAGAAAAGATAAACATTATGGGAAATCTATAGTCAAGAAAATCAAGAAAGAATCTTGCATGCTACTTATCTCTCTTTCGATAAGAAATGCTTAAGGATTAGGCATTATACTTCTAATCAAGAGCTTGTGGGCAAGAAGAAGATCGAAGCTTCTTTTCCCACCATGATCACCCTGGTGTTAGTATAGCCTTACTAACATGGGGGAAAACACATGCTCCTACACACAGCCAAGGAGTCCACATGTACACATGAGCATGGTGTAAGAGACATGGATCAAGAACAAGATAAAAGATACAAGCAAAACATCATAGTGTATTCCATATCCATCATATTGTGTATATGTAATTTGCAAACAAGGGGGGCTTTATATAGCCATCTCTAGCCATGTGACTCTTGGGATACCCATGTGACTGTTGGGCTTCCATAAACTCCACAAGATCCTAACTCCCCACTAGCCCTCTTGTAACCACTTCTTGATATGACATCTTTCAATGACCAAATCCCACAACTCATTAGCCTAAGCTAATGCTAGTAATGCTAGAGGGTGTACACATCCAAGCTAATGCCAACATGCTAGGGGGTGTTCACACCAGTCACATCCAAGCTAATCCCAATCTCGTAGGGGGTGTTCACATCCAAGTTAATGCCAAAATGCTAGGGGGTGTTCACACCAATCACATCCAAGATAATGCTAAAATGTTAGGGGGTGTTCACACCAGTCAACACTTTGCCCAAGCAAAATGGTACTCGAAAGGGACTCAAGGTGTCTAGGTTGGCTAGACACATACATACACACTTGTTGAACACTTGGCAATGCCAAATTGTTGAGGTTGAGAGTGAGTTGGTCGAATTTTGGAGAGATGGTTAGTTCACACATCTAATTTTATATCAAGGAAGGGTATTAAAATGCACAATGTAAAATAAAGCTCAGGCTATATGGTTGATTGTGTGAATGCACCTTAGAGGTACAAGATATTATCTTATTGTGGAAAGATAAGAATGCCACATGAGATATTGTGTGAATGGTGAGAGCTAGATAAAAGAATGTGGGAAAGGGATTGCCACATGGCATGATGATGTGTAAAGGAGATTGGGCTAGATGCTATCTATATTAGAAGCCTTTTATTGTATGTGTAAAGGAAATTGGGCTAGAGGCTATCTATATTAAAAGCCTTATATTGTATGGTCCATAACATATTGTAAATACAAGGTGTTGATGAGTGTGCCTATCTTGGCCACCTCTCATTAGTCTAAAATTAGTATTATGGAGTTTCTTAATTACTATGAGCCTCCTTAATTATATGGTTAATATATGATTTGCACTAGGCTTAGCATGATCTTGAATTCTTAACAACAACTAACAAACAACCCGCAACCTATTGGTAAGCATAAAGTGCCAATAAACATGCCAACCAAGAACATTGGGGTAGCTGACAAAGTAAGAAAACCTATCTCTCAACAAGCTTAAAGCCATGCAAGATAACTGGAAAACCCATAATCAAGCAACCGGCATGCCATACAACATGCCGGGCAAGAATGCCGGGCAAGAAGGCAAAACTACCACCAACAAGAAGCAATTGGGGAGAAGAAGCAAAGCATCCAACAATCAAAAACTAGCATTCTAGCAAGCGATGCTCGATGCAATTCCAATGTCTTCCCTTCTTCCTGATAACCGATAAAGTGAAGGTATGAATTGTCATTTTTACTACTTATTATGGCTCCCCACCCATTGAGTGGGTAGAGTGCTTTTCTCCATGGAGGGTATTCGATATACAACTCCATTTGCTTATAGGTATTATTATGAGAAATGTGGTGCCATAAAGCACAAGGAAGGTAGGGAGTGAGTAAAAGTGACAAGCAGCTATCAAATAGCCACTCACATAAGCAAGCAAGGATAATCCCACATGATCTAGCAAAGACAATGTGTATGAAAGGGGTTCATTTCAAGTAAAATGGAACAATGAAGCACATCTCAAGTCTTTCTATCAGTACAAGTTTTGATCTTGTAACCTTGTTGAACTTGAGTCTAAATCTTAATTAGCATACACATATACATTTATGATGAGTTTTCTTCATTTCTATCCACCTTAGATTAGCATAGCCATTAGTGTAGGATTAGTGCCTCATTAGGAAGTGACTTTGTTTAGGAGAGCTAGATCCGTGTTTGTGAAGATGGTATCAAGAGCTTAGATCTAGCTCTCCTAACTTACATAAGGGCTTGGATCATTAGTAAGTGTTTAGGGCTTGGGTCAAGAGCTTGGATCTAGCTTACATAAGGGCTTGGATCATTAGTAAGTGTTTAGGCTTCTCTCCATTAGATATTTTGTTTAGCAAATGATTAGATTTAAGATTTGCTCATTTCATGTATCTTTAATAAAGAATTAGTGAGAGAGAAAGACTTGTGTGAAGATTATAATAGAGAGGGCTATTTTATAAGCATGCAGTCATATGTGTTAAGTGGCAAAAACCATGAGGTCTAAACCAAAGGCACAATAAAGAAGACAATGCCAAATGGTGGACACTCTAGCTAGAGCATCATCAACAAGAAGAGAAATGAAGTGGAGTGAAGGTCACAGTAACCAAAGATGCTTCATCAACATCCACATCAAAGAAGAAGAAGAGCTAGCACCAAGGAGTCTTCATCAAGTGAGGAGAACTCCAAACGACTCACTTCACTAAATAAAGCAACAAGAACTACCACTACCCAATCCTATCCTAAAATATGTCACCAAAGGAGTAGGCCAAATCTAAATCCAAAAATTTGTAACACTCATAGGGGGAGTGAAAATCAAATAAAAAACCACCCTAGTAGCAATTTAGCACTAAGGGAGAGGTGTAGGAGTTATAACTAAACCTAACCACCTGAGCGTAGAAACTTATGCACCCAAGGGGGTATTGAAGTTTTAAACCTCACATCCAACCACCTTGTAGTAGCCTAAGAATATGACACCAAGGAGGGTGTTGAGAAATGAGGTGCCATGAAGCACAAACCCATTAGATAATGTTTTCAAATTTTTAATGCATGTACCACATCATTAAATTCTTTATGATATATGCTATACTTAGTCTCAGGAGATCAAAGTTTTCTACTCTCAAAAGCTATAGGATGCCCATCTTGCATTAAAATGGCTCCTATGTCTAAACTACCAGCGTCAGTAAACAACAACCACAACGAAAGGTCTAGCAAAATCTGGAAGTTGCAATACTGGTACATTAGTGAGTGCTTCTTTTAAAGCATTAAAATATTTTTATTGTGTCCACATCCATTCATGCTGGTTCACTTTCTTAAGAAGAAAAGTCAAATGATGAGCAAGATATACAAAATTTTTCACAAACCTTCTATAGTAACTCCAAAAACCAAGAAATGATTAAAGCTCATGTATGTCTTTAGGTCTAGGTCAAGTTACTATAGTCTGAAGGTCTTCATCCCTTTGCCTTCTTTGACCTTTAGGTAATGGTGAGCTTTCCCCTTTCTCCAAATACATGTATTCTTGCTCTAATACTACTATCAGGACCTGTTACCTCCAGTTAACATTATTTTTCAAGCATGGCTATGCTTCTTGTAACTTATCTTTGTAACTGCCACAAAGCGATGAATGATAAAAGAGATATGGGATAACTGAGCTTACGGCTTGTGTAACACTGGTCATAGAAAAGAGATGTACATAGAGCTAGGAACCTAGTTTTGGGCCCCCAATTGCAAATGTGCGGTTGGCCATTGTAAAATGAGAGCTCTTGTATATAAGACATTTTATGGAATATGAAAAGGGACAATCCCATTAGTCTCATTGGGTTTTTGCCTCTCTCTCTCTCTCTCTCTCTCTCTCTCTCTCTCTCTCTCTCTCTTATGGATGCTTGCTTATATTGTTTTTGCTTGCATGCTCGATTGTTGTTGTGTATGCATGTTAGGGATGGTGATGATCTAGCTTCTCCTCTCCACTCCCCTCTCTTGTCTCTCTACCAAGGTCCCTCTTGCATACATGTGGCATGGAGTGAAGGTTGATTTTTCCATATCTCCCTCTCCTTCTTACTTTTCACCTAGATCTTGACTCTCCACTTGGGTGACAAGTGGTGCTGGAGTGAGCCTCTAGTGGCCTCACAAAGGGGAGTTAACCCTCATTAGGGTTGGCTAGGTGCACATCTCTGACTTGACCCTTGCATGGTTGTTTCTCTTCTTCTTTCCCTCTCTTATGTGCAAGGTTGTATGTTTACATTAACAGGACCTCTTGTACACTTTGGAGATTAAATCAATTTGCTCATGTATATTAGTTGAACAAAATCTTAGATTCCCCATAAATCAATAGGACAAGCAGAGCATACATAATAATTTGCCAAAAGAAAAGATAAACATCACCATGAACACCAACAACGGGGTCAAATCTTCCCCCTCATGCATATAGCTCTCTTCACGTATGAGTATTTCGATATTGTATTATAAGAATCAACCCTCAAGCCAATAATAGATGATTTGTACAAAATTGGACTTTGCTTATCCACTTTAACAAAAATAACAACAAGCACTAAGAGCTTGTTCACACAAAGTTTATAAAACTTAAGATCCACTATCGTACGTAGTACTAATAAAACAGCAATGTCATACAATATGTTTAACCATTTGGCTCAAGGCTATTGGCTCAAGGATAACCAAAAATAATAATGTCATGTGAAAAATACTCGCACCAACAAAATCCATACGACACCTCAATTATGACCCTCGTACAATAGTGTGACACCTTTGTTGGTATTCTCGCACTGCTCATAACTTGTGTGCGACACCTCGATTGGTAACCTTGCACACATGTGTGACACCTCAATTGGTATCCTCGCATATCACTAAATCCATAATAACAATTAAATCATGCCAAGTGATAAGGTACAAACATAGTGAACCAAAATATACTAGCATGGTATCAGCACAAAAAATATCACCCGCCATACATAGTCATGGCCCCACTATGCATATGTCAATAACACTAACACATTTCTATTTTTATTGGTGAAATCACTCATGATACAAACAAGTTAGCAATCAAGCATCCCCACTAAGCCATAGAGGGCATCTGTTAAATAATTTGGTTCACCATCTCTATTGAAGAGAAGGATTGTGGCTTCGTAAAGTAAGGAAAGTTGTAGAATGGTGGCATGATTTCCTTTTATTTTTCATAGAAGTCTACCCAAGAGCACCTTTAGTAGATTAGCATGTAAGCCAGATTTATTTGTTGTGCATGTAAGTTAGCATGTTTTTCATAGAAGTCCACCCAAGAGAACCTTGAATAACTTTGCCTCATGTAAGTCAAATTTTTCTATTGCACATGGCTAATCATAGTAGACTATTTCCATGGCTTATCGTGGTAAACTATTCCCAATACTTAGGTTATGATTGAGGAATTACTTCCTTCATTCTAGTTATAAGCATGGGATGGTAGTGAGGTTATAGTTACTTCAAATGTATCCACCCCTACTTGGATGAGGGTGTTGGTAATTCTACTGCTCGTAACCTCTAGTGGGAGTGATCTTCTAGATGCTCGTTTGTTTCAATTGGACATTGTTTCGAAATCAATCCTTAACATTGTTAATTTTCTGACAAATGATTTTCCCTTGACCCTGAAATGACCAAGGAGAGAGTGCATAGTGGCTCATTGCAAGATAGTGTTAACAATCCTAATATGGGATTGATCATGGTGTTAGACATAGAGTAAGCAACATAATTAAGGTGGGTTATACCACACTAAGAACTCCATGAGAGAGGAGAGAGAGAGATTGCACACTCAACACTTGTTCTCTTCTTCTATCACATTCACAATGAATCATACAATGATATAGGCTTTCTAGCCTTATCCCACTTTACACATCATCATCCATGTGGCACTCCCTTTTCCACTCTTTTAGTCAACACTCACACACCATACAATATTACATGTGGCATTCTTATCTTACCACAATATCTTGCACCTCTAGGGTGCTTTCCCATATACACACAACACCGCGATTACATCTCTCAACACCCAACACCATATTAGTGAATTTGGGAATTTCCCAATTCCCATTTTTGAATACTTAAAAAAGGGGACATGGATAACATGTTTGTAAATTTCTCAAAACCCTATCATATGACCTATCGTTGGAAAGCGCTTGAAAAATGGAATCTAAAGAGCTATAAAGCCCTCATTTTGGATTAGTGGTGTTCAAGTTATGGTTAATCCAAACTTTTGACCATGTGTCCCAAACTTGTGGGAAATTCCCATATTTCCCAATATGGTGTTACCCCCTCTTAATCGAGATGTTGCATAACTTACCTATCACCCATATCAATGTAGCATTACACAACCACAATCACTACCTCTCAATAGATAACTGTATACAATGGAAAAGGAGTCTGTTGCATATATGTCCTTAAATCTAAAAAAGTGTGATAGTGCTTGAAGAAGCTCATAGTGGCATGGGAGGAAGACATATCAAGACTAAAAGCTCATCTTGGAAAGTTCTTCAATTGTGGTCTTTGTGGATGTAACCAAATTTATCAAAAGGTCTGATGAATGTTGGGGGTTAGACTTTGTCGGTCCAATTAGTCTAGTAACAAAATCCACTCATGCTAGATACAATATTATGGCAACTTATTATTGTTCCAAGTGAGCTAAGAAAAAAGCTAAAGTTAAGGCCAATGCAAGGAGCACAACTAAATTCATTTATGAATACATCATCACATGGAATGGTTGCCCACTTAAGATTGTTAATCACCAAGGTACCCAATTCATCATGAAATGATAACCTTTCTTCTTAAAGAATTCATGGTTGTGCATAGAAAATAATCTCGTTTTATCCTTAGGCCGAGAGTACCAATAAGACAATTTGTATAATTCTTACATAAATTGTCAAAATGAGAAAAGCAATGACTATGTTGGGATTATTCACATTATTTGGAATTTATGGATTTATTTGATGGATATTTATTTTATGTGCAAGCAAGACTGATCACCTCTAACTTGTCACATATTTTGAGCTTATAGTGTGAATGTCAGTGCAAATCAGTGCGAGGTTAGTGTGCAGGATGTGCATGGATCCATTGGGCTTGCTGTTTTGACGGAAATCTATTAACGCATGGTGCATGGCGATTATTTATGACAATGGCAATGATATTTTATGTGCACATTAGTGTGCAACATTTTGTTCTATTTTATGAGTGAACCTTAGAGTGTTCATACTTTTGTATTTAGGCTTATGCAAGCCCAATGTGGAGATCCATATTTTTGGCTACATGTATTTTTGGCTTTTTCTTTTTGTACAAGGAAATATATTTAAATACACCATGATGAGGAGGACGTGAGCCACTCTCATGGTGGGGGAGATTTAACCCATTCTTGTGTCGTGAGCTTTCTTCTATTTTAAGCTTGTGTATTTCTTTCAAGTTAATTTTTAATAAAGATCCCCAATCGTGAGCTTTCAATATTGGTATCAGAGCCAGAGAGCCAAGGAACACAAAGAATTGAGCCATGTACTTTTCTTGTTTAGAAATTTAAAAAAAAATTGTGTATTGGGCACTCAGGCAGCCCCAGGACGCTGTCCTTTGCGTGAAGGTGAGAGCCACCGGCACGGAACCTGAGAGTGACACCAGTTTTGTCAGAGCGCTGCCTGTTTATACTGTCTACAGTGCACACTGCTACAGTGGACAGCACACCAGCTGTAAGGTCCCTCCCAAGCCATGTATGTATGTGTCTCTTTTAATATATATTTCAATAAGGAAAGAGAGTGTAATTAGAGAAGAGTGAGACAACAAGGCTAGAAACATTAGGAAAGTGCTAGAATAAAAATATTAGCTCCAAAAATCCTAAAAGAAATAAGAACATAAGAATAGTTCTATTAAGAGATAAGTATCCCCAAAAATAGAATTTCGAATTTAGGTGATAAGAGGTCATATTTAGAGTACTTTTACACATTTAGAGTCCATGCATACTAAAAATGTGGAAAAACAACGTGTTTCTAAAGATGGTGCGTTTGTGGCTATATACAAACGTTTTTTACCTATTCTACCCAGATGCCTTCCCGTTCTTTTGATTGGTTATATGACCATATTCTGAGTTTTTATCAGAGAGTTATGGCCGAAACAATTTGCTGTTTCTGTCAGGGTCTCTACACAGAGAAAACTGTGAGAAGGTAGCAAGTAGCCTCAAGGTAATCCTAGAGTTTGAGATGTATATATCCCTTCATTCTTATCTAATATCTTAGAAAAGAAGCTTAGATTGCTATGGTCTTTCGGAGGAAGAGACCAAAACTCCATAGCTTTTCTTTTAGAGAAAAAATAGTATGCCATAGCCCTGTAAGAGAAGGCTATTTTTCCATAGACCTTAGAAAGAGAGAAGAGTCACAATACGAGTAAGAGGAGATAAAGCTTGGGGTTGATTGGATGATTTCAATCGTAAGACAAGGTATTAGAAGGCTCTATTATCATATGTCAAGTTCTAAAGCTCTTGTTAACCAGCAAAGACAACCATAAACGATAAATTTCTATAAGGTATATACATATTTTATTTTTCAATTATATATCATTCTTAGGGGTTGAGGTATGGCCCTAGCTTCTCTATTAATTGTTAATAGTGATCGATTTTTTTGATTTACTATTTAAAGTTTGTATTATTTTAAACAATAGCATATGCCTTAATAAAGAATGTCTTATCCGCAATCTCAAGTTGAAATGCAAAAATCTTTTATTGAAAAGGATTGTTTTCTGAAGAAGGCAACATGTATTCTAGTCCTATGGTTTAGTTGAGTAAATGGATTGTTATCTTGGTTAAATTAAGATACAGGTACAACTCTCCCTGCCTTGACGCTGCCCCGTTCTTGTGCTTGTATAGCCAGATGATGGAGACATTAGTAAGGCCCGGAGTTGGCCCATGGTATCCCTCATACCATTAGGAGAATGAGGTTTGGCGATTGAGGTGAGTGATTGTGATGCTGCCTAGTTCTGAGGGCCCAGGCTAGTGTGGTGTATTAGCCCACCCTAGTGCGCAGACATCCCTCTGAGCCTGATTCTGATTTGGACCTTGCTGCCTCTTTGGGGGAGGAAAGTTTGAAGTACTTCCCGGGGTTTAGAATCTTTTAAAATTAGAGGGTGCAAGCTTTGGCGGGACCTTAACAACAAAGGCTTTAGCAAAGTCCTTTGCCATTCTTACTGCTTTGGCCATTGAGGCAGGTTTGGCATTCTTCACTAAGGTGTCCAATGGCTCGTTCATTCCTCGAATGAACCTGGCCATCAGATGCTCTTCATCCAATTGCAGGGAATATTTGAGGAGAAGGGCAAAAGCTTGATGGTACTCTTCAATTGTCCGCCTATCCTGCTTTAGTTCCAAGAACTCATTCATCTTAGTTTCAAGGAAGCCCGGAGGACAAACCCTCTTCTAAGGTAAGCTTTAAGATCGGTCCAGGTCTGGGTATTCGGTCGAGATGATTAGTCTCGCAGTGATTCCTCCAAGCGACCCTGGCCATTTCCACAATGTTTAACCTTGCGAGAGCTATCTTGCTTCTCTCATTGTAGCCAGCTACATCAAAGTATTCCTCCATTGCCTCAATCCACTTTTCCACTACTTCACGCTCCCCTTCACCCTGAAGGGACCAGGATGGGATCTGTGCAAGGCTTTTCGAACATCCAAATCTAACTCTTCGTCATTATCAGTTAGAGGATCCGATTGCCTTCTTGCACAGGCCGTGCGCCTCATGATTCTAACAAAACGAGATTTTTGTCAACTTAGCTTTGACAACAGATATCATTTATGATTATTTAAATTTTGTGATTTATTCTTTAAACAGATAATTATTTCATCATACTTCTTGAACAAGATTAACCATATTCACAATCACGAAAACAATTTAGAATTTTTTTGCAAAACATCATTTATTATCAAAAGTTTTCGATATATACATCATGGCTCCCCAAAATCACTGTCTTAATCGTATACGCATAAAGAAGCAAAATTGCAGAGGAGACATGCCATGGTACACATGATTCATTATAGAAAGAGGTGCTGTAATTCTATCTCTATGGATAAGCGGCTGAGAAGCCTAAAAACTCGGCATGAAGTTCTGAAGTTCTTGGGTGAATGATCAAAGAGTTGTATATGCTGAACAAGTCCTAGCCTTACCAGAATCATGGCTAAGGAAATATTTTGCCTGAGCCTCTGATGCTAACTGGTACTGACATTAATACATCGTCCTCCACAGAACCACATATACCGACGTCGCTCAAGAGGATCAGGAAAGTAAAGACTCTCAAAATGACGCGCGAGTCTCACTCTGCTCACTCGGGTTGTAGCAGAGTTGATGAGGTGCTCAAATGCAAAGGCTATCATATCCTGACTCTAGAAGAGTTCAGGAATGCCAAATAGATTCGGGGTATCCATCTATAAATTTCAATTCAATTTATGAGTTTTTAATTTTTGATGTTCCTTCAACATAATATTAACAAGCGAAAACATTATTTCCCAGATTTACTTTAAAAATTTAAGCAATTTTTGTTGCTGTTACGTAAATTTACAACAGGGCTCTGATACCAACTGTGAGATCCCATTGCCCCCTCTGCGTACTTGATTCCCGGATGGTAGCAACAACGGAAGTAGGTTCCTCTTGCGCGGGGCAGGGTTTCTCACTCGGGACCTCGCCGTCGAATGTCCGGTCATCACGAGACTAAGCTGGTGGTCGTTTCGAAAACCGAAACCGGGAAAATTTTCCATGCCCGGAAAGCGGGGACGATTCCACCATTTTTATTTTCTTAATGAATTCTTTTATCGAGGTCAAGATACTGACCTCGATATCAGATGAACTACCTTCATCTGATAAAACCAAATAAAAGGGAAACTATTACATACTTAACTTTGAAGGAATCAATGCTTTTTTCCTAATTGAATCAGGCACAGCCGTTGATTTATTCTTTAGAGAAGTCTTCGTGATTCTAATTAACTACTCGAGTTCTAAGCGTATTCCTATTAATCAATTTTATTATTAAAACTCTACTGATTCCAGCCTAACCCCATCCAGCCCATGGGTTAGCCACCGCCCAACCACTAGAATAGTAGAACCAGACAGCCACCCATAATTGAAAGCCTTTCTTAACTTTTGCTTTAGAATACAGATACTCACACACTCCTCTTTAAACTTTAATTTATAAAATAATCCATTGACAAACAATTACTGGTTACAGATGTCATAACTCAAAATTTCCATGCAATCCTTGTTTCTCACAAAACAGTATTACTCTGGACTCTCCGTTGTTGAGATCAGCAGGTCAACAACGAGATCCACTAACAGATTACACAATAATTTTCTTGTCATCATTCATATATACATCTTCCACGACATACGCATGGGTGTCCTAAGCACCGCGAACCCGTGCATCGCCTGGTCAGAACCCTCCACGATCCTCCTTAGGTGTCCTGGCACTTCACTCAGGGACCGCTTCGTCGGTTCTTGCCCATCGTACCGGAAGCACACCATTTTACACCATACCCAGGCTGGTCAAGACCTGGGCAGGTTTTTGCCACGTGAGCCGTCCTTTGAACACTCCCCCCGCTAGCTGTTGCAACCAAACTTTCCTTAGAAAAAACACATATACCAAATGCTCCCTCCAGCATTCTGGCATAAGACAGTCCTTTAAGAAAACAGGGTTTTTATGCAAGTTTTCAGTTTTGTTTTTCTTTTGAATACAATGGATATATCTTAATTTCATATCCCAAGACTTCTAGATCACAGGTCTGGATTCCCAAGTAGAATTCCTCGAATTCTGTAATCTTGATCCTCTGATCAAAAATCAAAGATCTCAACTTAGTTTCAGATTTGGTGGGTGATTTGAGTGTAGATTATACTGAACTGGTTACATCATCTATTCTTGAAACTGACGAAGGAGTTATGTCTTGGTCATAGTCTGATTCAGGTTTTTAGACTGGAAAGGTTCTCTCTTAACTATCTTTATCGAAGGGTAATATTTCAATTATTACTTTACTCAGTTTCATTCATTGAGCATTTGCTTAACTGAATTCAAAACTAATCACGAATTCCTATGAGGGATAAATTAATCATTTAACTAAAATTCTGACTTCGATAGATTTTCTATGAGGGATAAATTAATCACGAATCCTTATGAGGGATAAAATTTTCTTTCCCAACGTATTTACTTAATTCATTTACCCATATTCATGGGATTTAAACAAGGATTAAAGAGAACTCTTGTTTTGATATAAAAAATTCTATATGCATCTCTTTATGCATAAAATCCAACTTCTATGGAAATAACACTGTTATATAAAAGAAAATTCTTTTATGCATCTATTTATGCATAGAAATCAATATTAGTGAAAGTAACACTTTTACAATAAAAAAATTTCTTTTATGCATCATTTTATGCACAAAATTGATATTAGTGAAAGTAATACTTTTACAATTAAAAAAATTTCTTTTATGCATCATTTTATGTATAAAAATCCATTTTGATAAAAGTAACACTTTTATAATTTAAAAAATATTCTTTTATGCATCTATTTATGCATAAAAATCAATATTGATGAAAGTAACCCTTTTATAATAAAAAAATATTCTTTTATGCATCTATTTATGCATAAAAAATCAATATTGATGAAAGTAACACTTTTAGAATTAAAAAAATATTCTTTTATGCATCTATTTATGCATAAAAATCCATTTTGATAAAAGTAACACTTTTATAATTAAAAACAATATTCTTTTATGCATCTATTTATGCATAAAAATCCATTTTGATGAAAGTAACACTTTTATAATAAAAAATATTCTTTTATGCATCTATTTATGCATAAAATTCAATATTGATCAAAGTAACACTTTGTAATAAAAAAATTAACCAATATGCATCTTTCTATGTATAGAATTTATATCTAATGAAAATCACTCTTTTATAATAATAAAAAATAACCAATATGCATCTTTCTATGCATAGAGTTTATATCTAATGAAAATCTTTCTTTTATCATTAAAAAATAACCAATATGCATCTTTCTATGCATAGAATTTATATCTAATGAAAATGACTCTTTTATAATAATAAAAAAATAACCAATATGCATCTTTCTATGCATAGAATTTATATCTAATGAAAATGACTCTTTTATAATAATAAAAAAATAACCAATATGCATCTTTCTATGCATAGAATTTATATCTAATGAAAATCACTTTTTTATAATAATAAAAAAATAACCAATATGCATCTTTCTATGCATAGAATTTAAATCTAATAGAAATAACAAATTTAGAATAAATATATTTCTACTATGCATTTTTCTATAAATAGAATGAAAATGACACTTTTAGAATACACAAACGATAGGGATTATTCTTTTAGAATAATAAAAGATGAAACTTATTTCACAAAATTTTAGAAAATTTTACCGTAACCTCCTTTGAACAGCTGACCATTTTTTAAATTTTTCTACTTTAATTTACTTAAAAATTAACCCCAATTGGTTTTAAGCACTCAGCATTTCCATAGTGGCACCATTATCATGAAGGAGCTCAAGGCCTTGTCTTCAACCTCAACAAAGGCCCCACACCCTGAAGCAACTCTTCGGCTAATCTGAGCGCATCCAGTGGATGCCCGCCTGGCATCTCCAAACATTTAAAGACATAATGGAGATGGAGTTTTGGAGGAGCTACAAGGCCTTTCATTGATCCCCCCACAGTACCCAAAGTTGCGGTATGATTTTTTTCGCACATATTCCCTCTACTACTACTACTAATTCTTCTTGTTGCTAGTTCTAAAAATGGACTTGAATTAGGGAAGGGGCTATGTTAACCACACTAGTTAACATTATTTTAAAGCATGGTTACACTTCATGCAACTCATTTTTATATAAACTGTGCAAGCGCTTCATGTAAAAGACATATGGGATGACCAAGCTTACGACTTGTGTGCTACCGGCCATGAGCATAAGCCTAGGTGTACATAGAGCTAGAAGAACCAATTTTGGGCCCCTAATCACAAATGGGTAGCTGGGGCCATTGTAGAAAGAGAGCTCATGTATATAAGTGACTTATGAAATATGAAAAGGGACAATACCATTATCATAATTAAGTTTTTCTCTCTTTCTCCCTCTCACACTCTTTTGGCTATGGTGGTAAGCTTGTGTGCATGCGTGCTTTCTTGCCTAGTTGTGTGTGTGTATGTGTGTGAATGTAGGTGATGTTGTTTTTTCTTGCCTCTTCTTCTTCTTCTTCTTGCTCTCTCTTTCCTTTACTCTTACACACATGAGGGCATTGAGTAGGAGTTAAGCTCTCCATAGCTCTTTCTCTCATTTCTCCTCACGTAGCTTGAGGAAAGCTCTACTTGGGTGACACAAGTGGTGGTGGAGTGAGCCCCTACCGGCTGCACATCAAGGAGTTAACCCTCATTAGGGTTCGCTAAGTTCTTATTCTTCTGAATCGAATCTTGTATAATCTCTCTTCTCTTCTCTCCCTCTTCTTTTATGCAAGGAATTATGCTCATTTTGCTGAATAGGTGGACACTTTTTTGAAGAAACTACAGCAAGGAATTATGCTCATTTTGCTGAATAGGTGGACACTTTTTTGAAGAAACTACAGCAAGGAAAATACTTCAGTCAGGGTACTAGTGGCCTATGTTCTTTAAAGATTCATCACTTTTTGTAAGAGGTTAACAAATGTCAACGTTGTGCCAAGACAACAGAGAAAAGACATGATGCTTTTGCATCCTGTTAAAGTTGATTAACCTTTTGAAAAGTGGGGCATTGACTTTTTAGGACCCATAAGACCAGCCACCACAAGAAACACATAGGAATGGTTCTTTATTGTTTGCCCCACTGATTATTTCAACAAGTGGGCTAAAGAAAAAGCTTCAAGCAAGGCAGATGCTTTGACATGCAAAGTTTCTCCCTGCTTTGGATGTCCCTTTGAGATTTGTATAGTGATAATGGAAATCATTTTATAAATGATGATATCAAAAACCTCACCACAACTTTCATGATTTTAGGTCAAAGTCAACTCCTTACTATCCACCACGGCTAATGGGCAAGCTAAGAGCACCAACAAGGTTCTGATCCATTAGGAAAAATTTGGACTCAAAAAGGGGTCCCTAAGAACTGCCATGTCAGCTTTTTCTTTAAAAATGGGTTGATGGTTAAATTTTTGCAAATCAAACCAAAATTTGTCCAAGATTGTAGATTGCAAATCTACTCTTTGAGATCTTTCCAATGATATATATTATGATGGGCAATTTTTCATATTCAAGAAGTTCTCGAATTGGTCATGATGTGGCATGTGACATACACCATGTCACATGCCATATCATCACCATTTTGGAAACTTCTTGAATATGAAAAATTGCCCATCATGCTATATATCATTGGAAAGATCTCGAAGAGTAGATTATCAATCTACAATCTCCGATAAATTTTGGTTTGATTTGCAAAAAATTAACCATCAGCCCAGTTTTAAAGAAAAAGATGACATGGGGGTTCTTAGAGGGCCCCTTTTTGAGTCCAAATTTTGCCTAATGTCAATATTGACTAAGAATTTGAGGCTTATCAAACAGAATGGGACTTAAAGCTGACTATAACTTTATGGGCTTATCGCATTTGCATATAAAGTTGTAATTGGGTGCACACCTTTTAAAATGGTGTATGACCAAGAAGCATTCAATGTCTCAGGAATTTGTAATTCCTAGTCTTAGAGTGGCCGTAAAAGAATGAATGGATTGTCTTTGGCTCAAAGATTATTGATCCTCAAAAAATTACAGGAAGAACGACAACTACTAGTAGAGTACAATATGCCTTAGTTGAAAAAGAGCACAAGAAAAAAATGGTATTGAAGCTGGGAACAAAGTACTAGTGTATAGCTTAATGAAAAGAAAAAGGTCAAATATAGTGGGAAAGGAACAGTAGAGTTTTTGAGATTACTCCATAAGGAACCATTCATGTTGAGAATATTCATGGAGTTGAGACGATTAGATTTATTAATGGTAGTAAATTTAAGAGGTTCTATGACCTTTTAAGGCCAGAGGATTTATGCATGTCAGATGACAAAAAATCAACAAAAGAATGGGTGCAGTTGAAGAAGATCCAAGCTCGTGAAGAAGCACATGTATGTCAACTCAAACTTTAATAGCATCTTGAAGCCAACTTAGGCTTTGCTCAAGCTTATGTAGGAGAGGTTGAAGGAGACACGGATAATTCTATTGTACCGCTTAGATATGCTGTGGAACTAGCTAGCCCCTACGGTAAAGAATTTTACAAATGCATTATTTGATATGAGTGCTAGTCATAACTTACTTTCTTTTGCTGAATGTAATCATCTTGGAAACCCTCAACATGTAAAAAGCACTTTGAAAGTAAAAGGCATCAATAAAAAAATCACCAATGTGCTTGGTATTTTACACTGTTATATACTATGATAATGAGAAATTGGTTGGAATCCTTTTAGTTATGCCCATAGGGGTATGAAGGACAACCTCATCCTTGGACATACATGGATGAAGGACATACATGGATGGACATACATGGATGAAGACCGCCAAATGTACTATTGACTAAGAAAGTGGGAGTGCTAGTACTATAAGAATGTTTCCTAACCTTAAAACTCAGCACTCTATGCAGGTGTATGCATAAATAGGTGGACTTAATACCTATGTCTGGGACACAGCTAGTACCATCTAATACAAAGCAAAAAGTGGGTTGTTTAAAAAAAGAAAAAGAAAAAGAACCGTTTTTCGATTATAGTCAACCACTCCCCATGTCCTCTCTCTCTCTCTCTCTCTCTCTCTCTCTCTCTCTCTCTCTCTCTCTCTCTCTCTCTCTCTCTCTCTCTCTCTCTCTCTCTCTCTCTCTCTGCTGTGAACAAGCTTCCATGGTGGCGACTTCATGTCTGTGTGTATGTCTTGTGATTGATGGTAAGGCTTACCCTCTCTACCAGAATCTCTCTCTCTCTCTCTCTCTCTCTCTCTCTCTTTGCTTTGAACAAGCCTCCACGGCGACTTCACGTCTGTGTGTGTCTTTGTATTGCAGGTTTCCTAGATTTCTTAACATTATATTAGCATATGAGGGCCCAACAAGCCAAGGCTCGGCCAAGGCACCAGCCAAGCTAGGGTGGCCCAAGCCACCAGTCGTCGCAGCCCGCCAGATCAAAAAATAGACAATGTTACAAGCAGCTCTTCTCAGAAATTAGAAGCATTGCAGTAGTTGCGTACGGGGCTTGTGGACAGCTACCTTCATCTCATCTTACAGTGTCTTCGAAGTTTTGATGGGGATAGGTGTGGGTCTATCTGACTCTCTTAAGAGCCTCATGCTATCCACAAAGTGAGCACATTCAACTTGTTGAACTGATCAAAAGGAGTTTTTTCAACATGGAAATAGTTCCAATTGCACAAGGAAAAGATGTTCAAAGCAGTTTATGTACATGTGCTGGCTCCTTCAAGTGTGCACCATGCAAATCAAAATTAATCAAGGAGTACGAAACATGCCGGAAGCATGCTTATCATGAGAAGTTAAAGTCAAGGAAGTCACCAGTGAAACAAGTCAGGCTCAGCATCACAAAACAAAAGATGATTACTTCAAAAGTGATTAAGTGTTTCACGGAATACACACAAGGTCTTGACAATAAAGCAAAGGGTGAGATCGTCATCACAAGTATACTCAACCATCGAGCTTTAAGAGATGTACAATTTAATTGTGCATCTCTTAATTGTCACAAAGCTGAGGAATCCACACAGGATCATAAGTTCTTGCTCCATGGATTACACAATACCCTCAAGGCTATCAAAAGACCAAAAAGCTCTAGGGAATTGTTTGTTAAACGGGCAAGTATCATGATAGTCATGAATTCCACGAGTAGAAAACCAAATATAGCAGCTGCATCAAGGCTACTTGGAGTTCATCGAAGGAATTTTTATGCAGCTAGATCTCAAATGAAGCAACATGACTTACAAAACTGCCATTGCATTTGTGTGAGTGTGACAACGACAACATAGAAGTATAATCACAAAGGAAGTGAAAGATTTAGTCATTGCATATTGGACAAACAATACATGTGTGTCGCCGAACAAAAAGGTTGTATGTCGAAAGCCTGTTGGACGAAAGCTGTATGAGAAGCATCCGGTGCATCTGCTTGAACAACCTCAAGTTTGTCTTCCTTGTTATGCCATACTTTTTAAATGTCCCTAATTACCTCTTGGGTTGTACATTGGTCGGTAGTGCAGGGCTGAAGTTAGGCACCAGCTTCATAGTGTGTAATACTAGTCTACCATGGTAACCCTTGTACATAAATAGCTACCACTTTCAATTACAGTTTCATCCTTGTAAAGGTAGCTAGCAAAGGAAGCCACCAAGGTGGTGGTAGGCTCACAGATTGGTAGCAAAGGTTTTGCTCAAGGTTATATGTTATTAGGCCAGCCAATAGCTAGAAGCATCAGGTTATGATTTCTATCATACCAATGTACTCCAAGCCTGGGAGCTGATAAGAGTGGTATTATCATGGTAGGTACTATGCTAAGAGTGGTGGCTCCCAGGCTTGGAGCTTAGTTACCAAGCTTGGAGCTCATAGGCATGAGGCTGGGAGTGATTCAGGTGGTATCTTGATGATACGTACTATGCTAAGAGTGGTGGTAGCCACCACTGTTAACACAGCTACTACCGTTCCAAAGCTGGTAGTTACCTTTCTATCCCTAAAAGCCAAGCTTCCACTCTTAAGATGGTTGCTACCTTACCTACCTACTAGCTTTCACTCTATACAGGTAGCTACCATTGTTAACATGGCAGCTACTATTCCAAACCTGGTAGTTACCTTTCTGCCTTTAAAAGCCACCATTGTCAACCTGGTAGCTTCCACTCTTAACATGGTTGCTACCTTATCTAGCTGCTGGCTCTCACTCTATACAGGTAGCTACCAGTGTTAACATGGCAGCTACTACTGTTCCAAAGCTGGTAGTTACTTTTTTGTCTTTAAAAGCCACCATTGTCAACCTGGTAGCTTCCACTCTTAACATGGTTGCTACCTTACCTAGCTGGTGGCTCTCACTCTATATAGGTAGCTACCCCACTGTTAACATGGCAGCTACTGTTCCAAACCTGGTAGTTACCTTTCTGTCTTTAAAAGCCACCATTGTCAACCTGGTAGCTTCCACTCTTAACATGGTTGCTACCTTACCTAACTGGTGGCTCTCACTCTATACAGGTAGCTATCACTGTTAACATGGCAGCTACTGTTCCAAAGCTGGTAGTTACCTTTCTGTCTTTAAAAGCCACTATTGTCAACCTGGTAGCTTCCACTCTTAACATGATTGCTACCTTACCTACCTGGTGGCTTTCACTCTTAATAGGTAGCTACCACTATTAACATGGCAGCTACTGTTCCAAAGCTGGTAGTTACCTTTGTGTCCCTAAAAGCCACCATTGTTTACCTAGTAGCTTCCACTCTTAACATGGTTACTACCTTATCTACCTCGTGGTGTCCACTCTAACCAAATAGCTACCACTCTTAACACGGCATCTATTGTTCCAAACCTTTAACCTAAAAGATATTGTTTATTTCTGGCATGAAAAATTTCTAAATTACCAAGTTAGTTCTAATTCTTTGACTTCTATAAGCTATATATGTTGTTCATAGGCTGATTTATTGTCCTGATTTATTGCAAGTAGAATTCTTTCTTGCTTTCAAACAAAGTCATCCAGAGGTACAGATTCACCAAAGAGCATTTGAAAAGCTGAAGCCTTATTTTGTATGCAAGCTTTGAGAGCGGTACACTTGTTGTTACATCACACATGTCCAGATGTCATTCTTACGAGATGCTATCAACTATTTATGCCGCCAAGCTGGTCCAGGTGTGCATGGAAAAGAGTGTATATGTCAATGTAACATTTGTGGTGTTGGAGAAAAATGCACAGCTCACACACAAACTTACTCAAGCCTTACAAATTTGTGGGAATCAGTATTGTGTTTGAAGCCTGGCAATTCAGACTTCTTTGCTTTGAAGTGTTTGATGGGAGAGTGCCCATCTTGTGGACCCTCAAAGAAGCTATCGACTTGTCCTATGGAGGAATCAAGTAGCGTACGCACAATAAAGGTGAAGATTTTTGAAGACATTCAAGTTGGTGAAACAGATTCTGGCAAGAAAAAGAAAAGAAAAGTTCTCTCCCACAAGGAGATGCAACCTGGGGAACTATTTGACCTCTTTAGGGATCACTTACAAAAGTTCATAAAGCACAACTTTATCTACACAGATGGCACGCTGAGCAATTTAAAGAGTGTCTACGTGTATTTCCTGAGACGATGTGGTTGTTTCAGTTGTAGACTTTGCTGAAAATTATACATTCAAAGAACAAAATGAGATTCAATCAATGCATTGGTTTTCTTGCCAAGTTACAATATTTGTCCATATCACATATGTGCAGATTGTAGGAAGTCTTCAAAAGTATTATCATTTTTACATTTCTGATGATAAAACTCATGATATTCTTTTTGTTCAACATTGCTTCATGCTCCATCATGGATGGTTGAAAGAGCTAGGCTTATCCCTCAAGGAGCATTGGGTGTGGTTAGACGGGGCAGCCTCCCAGTTTAAGGCAAAGAGGCCTTTCTCCTTTGTTGCCCGGTATGGGACTCTCACAGGGTTAAAGATGACACATCATTTCTTGGGATCCGGTCATGGGAAGGGTGAACATGATGGTGCAAGTGCTGTTATCAAAAGACATTTGACTCAAGAGTAGCTTAAGCCAGACTGTAGAAAATTGCAATGTGCAGAGGATGTGGTTGCCTTTTTAAGACAAACCATGTGTGATGGGGCTGCTGCCACATGGGTCTTATGATGTGGCATGACCATATTGCTCAAGATGCACAATTAATGAGCTTCTAAAGTATACCACTATACCAGTACCTAGCAGGAGGACCTTGGTAGCACTTGGTAGTAGGCTACAAGCACCTAGGTAGCACCAAGATAGCAGAAGATAGTGATATGGTATCAAGCAGGTAGTAGTATGGTAGCACTTGCATACTAGCCTGGCAGCACCTGGGAATAAACCAAGCATCTGCATACTAACCTAGCAACATTTGGAAATAAATCTATCACCCACCAGTATACCAGTACCTAGCAGTAGGAACTTGGTAGCACTTGGTAGTAGCCTGCAAGCACCTAGGTAGCACCAAGGTAGCAAGCAGTCTACAGATTATACTAGTGTTTCAAATTTAGTAGTGCAAAAACATTATAGAGCAGAAATTGAAAAACTTTACATTATACTAGTGTTTCAAATTTAGACTAAATGACACCTGTAATCAAGACAATAACTTATATATCCAGTCTACAGCTTTGCAAGAGTGCAAAAACGGCCATCGCATTATGTCAGTTAGAACACTTCTACAACATATACAAGGTTCCAAACTGGACTCCATAATAAAAATTGAAGCTGTGTCTTGTGCCTCATAATGCTCCTTGAACACATAGTTCTCTCCAGCATTTTCTGAGCTCTGAGAGCTGTCCTTTTTAGTCCCACATTCACCTTTTACCTCACTTTTCCCCTCAAATGCATCATAAAAACTAACAGCCTGTGCTTTAATCTGTCTTAGCATGTCAGCAGCATTGTCTACATGAACACCACAATCCTGTGTTTTCCTTGCATTCTGTACTATGGTTGTGTACTATGGTTGCAAGGCATGATGTCTGGACAAAACACCAAAAACCCGCCTTTTTCAATACATCATTATCCTCCTCTGTGACTTTATTACCATCCTGCACTGTATCAACATCCTGCACTTTTTCACCATCCTGCACTTTATCACCACCATCCTGCACTTTTTCACCATCATCCTGCACTTTATCACCACCATCCTGCTTTTTATCACCATCTTGCACTTTACACC
This sequence comes from Cibotium barometz, assembly GCF_041138505.1. Taxonomy (NCBI): domain Eukaryota; kingdom Viridiplantae; phylum Streptophyta; class Polypodiopsida; order Cyatheales; family Cibotiaceae; genus Cibotium; species Cibotium barometz. The sequence goes on along the minus strand of NC_141058.1, from coordinate 47,126,697 downwards.
ATCATGCACTTTATCACTATCTTGCAGTGTATCACCATTCTGGCTTTTGAGGACATTGCCAGATATTTTAGCTAGTCCATCCACACTGACAGTGTCTGCAATGATAAATTTCATACATTGGAAAAGAAATGAATGAAATACATAACAATGAGAGATATATAAGAAACAAAATAGTCGGACTCTTTTCATTCATTAAATAGAAAATGTCAACAATTTGGTTACAGAGCCAGAATGGCTATTGATGGGACAAACCCAAAAAAGGGGGATAGACATGCATTCATGGGGAGAACTAGCAAAATTTAGGGTTGCAATCTTTTTCTGGCTTTGGTAGTAGCACATTTTCGTCCCGATCCTTCAGAGATATTGGCAGGTTCCTCCTTGTCCGGTTGATCATTTGTTATATTGGAAGCTTTATCTAGGTCCTTATTGCTTAAAGTTGGAGGATGCTGGCTAGAAGATCCTCCTGCATGGAAAACAATCATTAGCAAGTGAAAACATATTAGTCTACATTCAATTATAAAAGTAAACACAACCTTTCATTTTCCTCTTTCTTCCCCTTTTCAAGACTTTCTACACCCAAGTCCACAAGTTCTCTCTCCTTGATAGTGTCATCCTTTGGATCAGGTTCCTTGTTTTTTCCAAGGAAATCTGCCAACGGTCTCAAGTTTCGTGTCTAACTATAAATTTTCTACATTACAACCTGGTGTTGAAAAAACTTCATCCATTGGATGAATGTTTTTGGCATCCTCATTATCTGCAATAAATTCAATCATTAGAAAATATTATCCCACCTTAGTAGACAGTAAACCATACCAAATTGAAAGTAAACCCTCACAACTTAACACAAGCTCTACCGATTCCAGCTACAAAAGTTACATACTAGAAGCTATCATACTTACCTTCAAACCTCCTAGATTGCCTTGGAGGCCTTGGCTTTCAGCATGCCTTAACATCTTGGTATCCCTTGGTAGCTTTTAGCATGGAAGACTCAAGCATATCTTGGTAGCTTTTAGGCATCCCTTGGTAGCTACCAGGCTTCCAAGGGTAGCTGTTAGGCTTCCAAAGGTAGCTACCAAGCTTCAAAGGGTAGCTATCAGGATTTTAAGGATAGTTGAGAGGCTTCAAGGATAGTCAGTGTATCTGACATTGTTGAATTCCAAAGAGGGGAAAGGTTTTTGAAAATTGATTGTGCCAAGCTGAGGTGGGGTTTGTTGATGTGTCTCTGCTACCGTCCGTTTGGAGGTGCTAATAAGCTAAAACTTGTTGCTTCTCGCCCACTGCCCCAATACTTCCTGGTAAGATGCTATCTCTTGGGCTAGCTTAGCCTCTATTCTGCCCCAATACTTCCTGGTAAGATGCTATCTCTTGGGCTAGCTTAGCCTCTATTCTTTGTGTTTCCTCTGTAACATTAGGCATTATTCCCCTCATCTTCCTTTCATTTTTCTTCTTTTTGCCTTTCTTGAGCTCCTTCATGATTTTCTTTGTGAATCAAAGCTTAACTAGTGCAGCACTGCTATAAGAATTAATGAAAAACCTATCTTGTTTTAAAGCTGAATCATCAACTTCCAATGATGTGCTATAAGTGGTTGGATCCATGTTGAACATTAGGCAAAATATGGACTCTCATTTTTTCCCCTTAAGGATTTCCACACATCCTCTCTCTAGAAAAATGGGATCATGGTGAAATTTTTACAAATTAACTCAAAAGTCAGCCAAGTTTAGACATTTGGAATCTACTCTTTGAGACCTTTCCAATGATATATAACATGATAAGCAATTTTGAATATTCAAGAAGTCCCCAAATTGGTGATGACATTAAGCAATTTTGAATATTCAAGAAGTCCCCAAATTGGTGATGATGTGGCATGTAACATGCCACATCATCACCAATCTGGGGACTTCTTGAATAATCAAAATTTTCTATCATATTATATATCATTGGGAAGGTCTTGATGAGTACATTCCAAGTGTGCAATCTCCGCCAATTGTTGATTTGATTTGTAAAAATTTCACCACACGAGCCCATTTCTCTAGAGAGAGGAGGTGTGGAAATCCTTAAGGGAAAAAAATGAGAGTCCATATTTCACCTAATGGAGGAGCTGGCTAAGACAACTAGTTTTATATTCAATTTAAGCCAAGTTACTAAATTCGTCACATAACGAGGTGTACAGGTAAGAAATCTTACCAATACATAGGTACTTTAGAATATATGATTTCAACAATAGAACATGATTAAGTTTGACATATATGTTGCACATGGGTACTTTGTAATATAAGATTTCAACAATAGAACATGGTTAAGTTTGACAATTTTGATGTATGACGTGTATGTTTTGTGGACTTGGGTTCAAAACGGTAGATGACTACTATACTATTATTTAGTACTATTTAATGAAACTTTGTTATAGTTACCTAACTAGTACTAAATAGTGCTATCTATGTTTTAAATAGTACTATCTGGGTAGTAAATAGTACTTTCTAATTAGACTACGCTCTTATATGAGCATCTAATTATGATGGTACTATAGGCATTCCTATGAGCTATCTAATTTTGAATGTTGAGATTCTTTGATAGTACAAGTTCCAGAGGCACCTTTTGACCATGTAAAGAGAAGAAGCTAAAAACTATTTTGGGCAAATGCGCTTCTTGGAACAATGAAAATTTTATGACCATCTTGTGCAATTGGTGTGCTTGAATTCAAGAAACAATTGCATGCCTTGGCAGCACAAGCATCGTGTGGAGACCCAAGCAAGAAGTGTTTTCCCAAGCACCGTGTGGAAACCCAAGCAAGAAGTGTTTTGAAGATGAACAAGGTTAAATAATGTAAAAGAAAATGAGAAGTATCATAAAATTTATCAGCACTTGGATAGTGAGATAATCTAGGAGACTTGCAATACTAATGCTCTTGCTGAGAATCGGGAGATAACAATCACCTTGGACACTGATATGATTTAGGGGGCACAAATACTTGAGATGTTTAGTGAAGAAGTGAAAAGAGTGCTAAAGTCAACAAAAAGGGTTCTACTGATTCTTGTGTGAAAGAGTGCTGGAGAAAAAAAATAATGTATGGAACACGGGTGCTGATGAAGAGACATTCAACAAAGGTGCTGATGAAGAGACATTCAACAAAGGTGCTGATGAAGAGATGGTGCTTGTTGATAACATCAATGGCAATGCTCCTATCCATCCTTTCCTCTCTCATTGCTTAGTAAAAAGAAAAAACTATTAGGATTTCCCGCTAAGATCCCCACCCTAGCTATCTCCGCATTATCTGAGTCTTATAAAACCCCCACAGCTACACAAAGGATAAGATCCAAAGCAACATTATTTCTTACACCTTCTACTTTTTAAAATATCAGACTCGTAACTCAAATTAATAGAATTTGGGCCATTTTTTGATATTGCCTTTTGTAATTTTTACCCCACCCCAGTTAGCTCCACATTATTTGAGACTTGTATAATCCCCATACTTGCACGAAGGACAAGATCCAAAGCAAAATGATTTCTTACACCGAGTACTTTTTGAAATATCAGCCTAGTATCTTAAAATTAATAGAATTTGGTGGTTGTATTTTTAATATTTTTTTTCAAAAAAAAGCAAAGAGTTTTAAGGTACCATGGAGCGCCCCATATGGGTAGAGAAAATTGTCCCAAGCTCATACCTAGGCTTGAACTTGGGATCTCCCCATATCCATTGTTGAAATAGTTGCTTTATATGTATTGGTTAATTTTTTAATTTTGTACAAATACATTCTTGTATGTGTAACCTAGCAGTACAGGTCTTGTACAATTGGGGAGGTTGAGAAAGAAGTTGATAATCCTCGACTTAAATGGCATGTTGTTGAAGCATTGGTACAAGTTGGCACCACATTTTCATAAGGGAAAAGTGCATCAAGTAGGGAAGCATGTTGTGTCATTGAGACCTGGACTAATACAACATTATTTAGTACTAATATTACTATTAAGACAAATAGCACTATGAGTACTCTTAGTGCTATTTGTCTTACTCACAGTACTATTAGTACTCTTAGTACTAATAGTACTATTAAGACAAATAGCACTATGAGTACTCTTAGTGCTATTTGTCTTACTCATAGTACTATTAGTACTCTTAGTACTAATAGTACCGTGAGTACCACTTGAGGAATTCACTTTCCATAGAAAGGGGATGTCACTTGCGTGCATGAAACTCATAAAAACCTCCTATTTAAGTTTCTCTAAAAAAATAAACTATACCCCTTTCTAAGCATATGAGTCCCAATTATGAAATTCAAGTACCCTATTTAAGGCTTAAAAAATCAAATATCAAATATTGATGTTATACATGTGACAAGTTGCAGCCCATGTGAGTAGCATGGATGTAAGTGCTAGAAGCATAAAGACCTACATGTACTCTCGAAAAAGATTTCCATGTGTGGTTAGCTTAAACGAGTAGGTGGTGCCCGAACAGGTAATCATAATTATGGTCAGCAAAAGCAATAGTCCCAAGATTCACAACATTCCTCCCTCCCGATTCACAACATTCCTCCCCCCCCCCCAGGGAAGTACTAATGTTTGTGTCATCACCTTCAAAAGTAGTGGCCCAATGCATTTATTCAAATTGTTGGTGCGCCTTCGGGTTGTGGGTTGTGGTGATGGACTAGTTTAAGATGATGGGGCTCAGATTCATCTTGGGAATCTCACTTAACCCTCTCATCCATGCGCAAGCTTGTAGTTGTGTTCCATCCAATCCCTAAGGTCATTCCATAAATGTGGATTTCCTTTTAACAAGGTTCCAATGGAAATTTGGATTTGAGAGGAAAGAAAGGCGGAGAGGCCGGAAAGGTCGCATTGATGAGGAGCTTCCTTATGTTCAGGGCCTTGTTCATAGAGTGGACCAACAATGGTATATGGAAGTTCAATATGGTCCTTTTTTAACAGGGGTGGAGGTAGAGATTTGGGTGCCGTAGTAGAGTTCTTAAGCCTCCTGAAGATGTTGCTTCTCGTGTATGGCATTAAGATATGTGGCTAGATGTTTTTGCCATTTGGTGAGTTTTTGGGAGGTTGCATGGGGGAGTGGCATTTTGATACGATCATCACTCCCAGAGGAGGATAATGTGGTCTTTGTTTGCAGATGCTCAGAAAATCATCACCCTTGCCAATGTTCTTAGAGAGCATTGTTTCTTTTTGGATGTGGCCTTCTTGAGTTTGTCCTATAAACCATGTGATATCATTCAATGGGACAGTGGATATCTTCCCATGTACTGGAATCAGTGGAGTTTTAATAATCAAACTGAAAAATCTTAGGATTACGCTAGGATTCGAGTAGTTAGTTAATTCCCTCTGATAAATTTCTCAATTGGATCAACGGATGTGCCTGATCTTGATTAGGAAAAAAGTGTTGAATTGCTCAAATGATCAAATTATATCAGTGATAATTTCCTTCTATCTGGTTTATTCAGGTGGAGGATAGTTTAGATTTTGATCTCGTTAGAAAAACTCGTTAAGAAAATTCAGAGCTTGCTTTTGAGAGAGAGAGAGTACTCTAGCAGGAGAAGTGAGAGAGAGTGATTGCCTTGTGTGTATGAGAGACTCTACGGTGATAGCATGGAGGTGAATTTTGGAGGATTGGAGCTTCTCAAGTGAGCCTGGAGACCTCAAGGGACATGAGCTTGAAGCATTGGTAAGTGCCCTATGACAGTTGTGTTCTATTGCTTCTTCCAAAAGGTGAATGCATTGAGTTCCTTCTTGGAGGTGTGGTAACCCATAACAATCCTTTGAGTCTTGTTAAAGGTTTAAGGAGACTTGTTATTGGAAGCATTCCCTTTCTTTGCATCAAAACAAGCTTCACTCTTTGGCTGTCCACCCTATAAATGGTAGTTAGCCTACGAATGGAAGAGGGTGGTATAGGAAGAGAGAAATAATGGTTGGCTTAGATGTATCATTCATCATGAGTAAAGTGGTCTATAAATTTTTGTATTTGGGCTCATAAAGCTCCGCCAACCTCATAGCCTCCTTGATGGTGTTAGGTCTTTGTTCCGATACATCCACCTTGATGTAGGAATCCAACCCATGAATAAAATTCTTCATCTTCATTTTCTCATTAATTCCTTCCACATACTTTCATAAATATTTTTATGTACTCCCTTATTACGATGCCCTTTTGGGAAAATCTCATATCATTGCTCATGGTATCTATCATCCCATGAGTGTGGTACATTCCCATGCTTAACCATATGTATCCACCATTGGGTGAGCATAATCTTCCAAGTGTAAAGAGGTAAATTGTAGTTTATCTTGCTCACTCTTAGGGTAGAGCTGGAAATCAATGTCTAGCTTAGTCATCCACTCCTCCAACTCCTCCAACTCATGTAAAGCGGAACCATCACCCTTGAACTTGGAAAGGGACACCTTATCCTTGATATCTTTGGAATCATTGGAAGAAGGATTCTCATGATGTGGCTTTCGATTTTGTGATGTCCTTTTTGTGATTGCATATAATAATTGGCAAATTGAGCAAAGTCTTTGTACTCCTTCTTAATAAAAGAAGGTAATTCCTGTTGCCATATATATATAGGCAGTGATGTATGTGAACACACTTAGGACTGCCGGGGCACTTTTTCCCTCTTTAGGAGGTTTTTTCCCTCGGCTGTATATACGCCCATTATTCTAGGGCTAACTTATCTTTGTACATTGACACAATCTAATACACTCTATGTTGTGTGCATTCTTGCTTCTTCTTCTCCAAGCTTTGTGTGCTTTCCTGCAACCCTAATTCCAACAATTGGTATCAGAGCAGGCATCAGCTCCCAGGGCTACACCTCCAGCACCCTCCGACTCATGTTCTCCGATTGAGGTGAGCTTTCACAAGCGCTTGCAGGTCCCTATACTCTACAAATAAGCCCTTAGGGCCGTGCATTCTCAAAAATTACATCTGAGTCATTTCGGGCTCCGTTTTTGCATTTCCAGTTCTGCACAGGTGTTTTTGTCATTTTGTGCAGAAATTTTGAAAATGCAGTTTTCTGCAAAACAGGCATACGTATTCTATTGTGGGCCATGCTACATAGCACAAGTTGTTTTCTATTCAGTCTTTGCTTCATTACAGGTAGCTTTTGCATCAGTTTCAGTCAGTGGCCATGGCTGATAACAGCAATGATGTATTTCGCATGTTATCTGCTGATGACAAAGTGGATGGAGACAGCAAACTACCCACTTTGGCCATACATGATGCAGCATGTTTTGGTTGCAAAAGGAGTGTGGAACATTGTGTAGGGTATGGATGTACGTCCGAGTTCTGTGGATGTAGGATCTGTTGAGGTCTGTTGAGGATGTTGCAGGTTCTAGCAGCTCTACTGTTGCTGCTATTTTACCCACTGCTGAACAAGCTCGTTTTGGGATGGTAAAGATACGCAGGCTCATGCCTTGATTGCACTTTCTGTCAAACGTAACATCACCCTACATATTTGTTTAGCTAAAATAGTAAAACAGGCTTGGGATATTCTAGCTGGTTTTTATGCAGGTCGTAAAATGAAGCAAAAATCTCTTACCTGCGTAAAGAGCTAGAATCGAAGATTATGCAGGAAGATGATGACATGAATGTTTTTCTTGCTGAGATTAAAGATCTCAAGGAACAGTTGATTTCTGCAGGTGAGATTATTCCTAATCATTCTCTTGTGCAGACTGTTCTTGATGCTTTACCTGAGTCATATCAGACTTTTGCTTCCACGTGGAGACTTGTTACTGAGGACAGACCTGATGTTGTCAAGTATGATACTTTAGTCAACAAGCTCTTGGAAGAAGCACAATCCAGGCAAAACAGGGCTAGGCAGCGTGCAGTTGATCAGACATTTATTGCTGCCCAGCAGAGAAGAAGTGGTAAGGCAGCCCCTTCCACTGTTTCTTCTCCTATTAGTAGGTCTGCAACTTCTTCTCCTTCCACAGGTAGCAATAATAAATCTGAGAAGGCTCTTGATAAAGGCAAGAAAAAAATGAGGTGCAACTATTGTAAGGCAACTGATCATGTCATTAAGAATTGCCCTAAGCTAAAGGCTAAAGAGGCAAAGAAGAAAGAGTCAAATGCAACCACAATAGCGGATGCTTCTACAAATGCAGATTCTGCAAATGTTGTGCAGGATACAAAATGGGTGTTTAGCGTGTATTGCCAGCGTGTATTGCCAGTATGATCCATCTGTACATGATGCATGTTTGGCACTTTCTGTTGACTCTCATGTATGGTATTTTGACAGTGGTGCTACAAAGCACATTATCTCACATCATGAAATGTTCACTTGTCTTGAGGCTATCCCTAATGGGAATACTGTCACATGTGCCAATAATGGAAATACTGTCTTGAGGCTATCCCTAATGGGAATACTGTCACATGTGCCAATAATGCTTCTTACCCAGTGAAGGGCATTGGTAAAATTATGCTTACTGCTGTAAATGGCAGCGCTTTCACACTTTCAGATGCTTTGTATGTGCCAGGGATAAAGAAGAATCTATTGTCTGTCTCTGCACTTGCTAGACTTGGACTTGTAGTCAAATTTGTGGATGACACATATATTGTTCATGATTTGACTTTTGGTGATATGATTATTGTATCTGGCACCTTGTTTCGTGGGCTGTATAGGCTCAATTCTTTATGACGAGTGTGTGGAAGATTCAGCAAATGCAGTTTCTAATGAAAAGGCAGTTTCAGATGCAAAACTATGGCATGCTCGTTTTGGTCATCTGAACTTTGCTAGTTTGCTGCGTTTTGCAGAAATTTGATGTGGTTGCTTCATTGCTCCTCTTGAGGCACCATTGAAACATGTTTGTGAAGGCTGTATTTTGGGCAAAATGCAGCGTTCTACGTTTCCAAAGGATGGTTCTGTGTGGGCCAATCGCAAATTGCAACTTGTACATAGTGATGTATGTGGGCCTATGCAAACTCCATCATTTGGTAAACACTTGTACTTCGTGACTTTCATTGATGATTACTCAAGGCATGCATGGGTATATCCACTGAAGGGAAAGTCCGAAGTGTTTTTGTGCTTCAAACAGTTTTTGCTTATGGTTGAAAATGTATCCAATTGTAATGTGGGCACGCTCCGTTCTGATCAAGGGGGGGAGTACATGTCTAAAGAGTTTGATGCATTTCTGGCTAGTCATGGGATAAAACACCAATGTACAGTGCCATATACTCCTCAGCAAAATGGTATTGCTAAGAGAAAAAACAGGTCACTTATGGTGGAGATGGCACGATGTATGGTCAAGAGCCAAGCTTTGCCACATGCATTTTGGCTTGAGGCTGTCATGTGTGCTGCATATGTACTCAACAGGTGTCCCACTAAGACCTTGCAGTCTATTACTCCATACGAAGCTTGGCATGGCAGGAAGCCTTCTATTGGTCACTTGCGTGTCTTTGGTTGCTTGGCCTATGCTTTAGTGCCTATGCAACAACACAGAAAATTGGATGATAAGGCTGTCAAATACATTTTTGTTGGTTACAGTGCTGAGAGCAAGGGTTACAGATTGTATCATCTGCAGTCAAAGCATATCTTGATTAGTCGAGATGTTGTTTTTGTGGAAGATGCTATGCAGCCTTTGTTATCATGTACCAAAGAGACAGGTGTGAGCTCACAGGATGAATTTGATACGTTGTTGCCTCTCTTTACAGGTGGGAATTCAAATGTAAGTCCTAATGAGGTAAATATTCAACCTTTGCAGATTCCAAACGACATCATAGATCAGCCTATTTCTGATGCAGATTTATAGGATGTTATTCATGAGGATAGGGCTGAAAATGAGCAGGCTAGAGGTATGCCTAAATGGCTAGTGCAAACCTTGCGTGATAGTAAAATTGATGCACCTATTTCTAGTCATACTTGTTCAGGTTTTTAGCATGCCTCTTATGCATCAGATTGTTATACTTTGGCTTTTTCTGTGTCTAGTATGTGTGAAGAGGAAGAACCTCTTTCATTTGATGAGGCACAAAAATCAAAAAATTGGTGGCTACAATGCAATGTGAATATGATGCTATAATGAAGAATGGTACATGGTCTTTGTGTGATTTGTCTATTGGTAAAAAGGCCATTGGATGTAAATGGGTTTTTAAGTTAAAACGAAAGCCAGATGGCAGTGTTGATCGCTATAAAGCTAGACTTGTTGCAAAGGGTTATGCTCAAGAAAAGGGCATTGATTTTGATGAGACCTTTGTTCCCACTTGTTGTTGACTACCATTCGTAGCATTTGTGCATTGGCAGCTCATAATGGTTGGAATGTACATAAAGACTGCGTTCTTGAATGGAGATTTACATGAGGAGGTGTATGTAACGCAGCCTCATGGTTTTGTTTAAAGAGGGCAGGAAAACAAAGTATGCAAGTTGAAAAAGGCTTTATATGGTTTAAAGCAAGCTCCACGAGCTTGGTATGAAGAGATACATGCATATTTGACTGCACATGGTTTTCAGAATAGTCCAACAGAAAGCACTTTGCTCTCTATGTCGATGACATGCTGCTCACAAGACCAAATGAGAGTCATATTGCTGATTTTAAGGCTGATTTGAATGCCTCTTTTGAGATGTCAGATTTGGGGCATTTGCATCATTATTTGGGGATACAATTTAAGCACTGTGATGGAGGTATTGCTTTGTGTCAAAGTATATTGAGACATTGTTGCAGAGATTTGGCCTTGAAGACTACAAGCCTATTGCTACTCCAATGGAGACAGGTTTGAAGTTGAGTCTTCATGATGCTGGAGATCACTTTGATGTCACACTCTATCAGACAGCTGTTGGTTGCCTCATTTATGTATGCAATACGAGGCCAGACATTCAGTTTGCAGTCTCACAGGTGAGCAGGTTTATGCATAGCCCAAGGTCTCAGCATTAGAAGGCAGTTAAACGCATCTTTCGCTACTTGAGTGGCACCATACATCTTGGGTTGTTTTATCCCAAGATGGAGATAGGTTTGAAGTTGAGTCTTCATGATGCTAGAGATCACTTTAATGTCACACTCTATCACACTCTATCAGACAGCTGTTGGTTGCCTCATTTATGTATGCATTACGAGGCCGGACATTCAGTTTGCAGTCTCACAGGTGAGCAAGTTTATGCATAGCCCAGGGTCTTAGCATTAGAAGGCAGTTAAACGCATCTTTCGCTACTTGAGTGGCACCATACATCTTGGGTTGTTTTATCAACAGGGGGGATCATTGCCGCTAGATTTACATGCTTTTTCGGACTCAGATTAGGCTGATTGCTATGACACAAGAGTGTCCACAGGTGGTTTTTGTTTCATGCTCGGTAGCTCATGCATATCTTGGTTGAGCAAGAAGCAACCTACTGTGGCCACTTCTAGTTGTGAAGCTGAGTACAGGGTAGCTTTCACAACTACGGTTGAGTGTGTGTGGCTCAGACGGCTTATGGCTGACTTGGGTGTTGCCACCTCTATCTTCACTGACAGTCAGAGCACATTGGCAGTTGCGAGAAACCCAATTTTTCATGCTCACACAAAGCACATTGAGGTGCATTATCACTATGTCAGGGAGAGACTCTCAGCAGGAGAGATCAGCTTGGCCTATGTGCCAACACAGGACAACCTTGTCGATCTTTTCACAAAGGCGCTTCCTCATGATGAGAAGTTTGAAGCTTTTCGCAAAGCTTTGGGCTTGCTCCCCTTTGTGGACTGATCTACTTCGGGCATGGCACTTCCCTATACATAAGTGCCAGCTCACGTTCACACCATCACTCCCAGGGGGGATTTATTTATATAGGACCTCACTCCCAGGGGGGATTTGTTGCCAGCTCTCGTTCACACCATCACTCCCAGGGGGGATTTGTTGCCATATATAGGCAGTGATGTGTGTGAACACACTTAGGACCACCAGGGCACTTTTTTCCTCTTTAGGAGGTTTTTTTCCTCGGCTTGTATATACGCCCATTATTCTAGGGCTAACTTATCTTTGTACATTGACACAATCTAATACACTCTTTGTTGTGTCATTCTTGCTTCTTCTTCTCCAAGCTTTGTGTGCTTTCCTGCAACCCTAATTCCAACACTCTTTAGGAGGTTTTTTCCCCCGGCTTGTATATACGCCCATTATTCTAGGGCTAACTTATCTTCCTACAACCCTAATTCCAACACTCTTTAGGAGGTTTTTTCCCCCGGCTTGTATATACGCCCATTATTCTAGGGCTAACTTATCTTTGTACATTGACACAATCTAATACACTCTGTGTTGTGTGCATTCTTGCTTCTTCTTCTCCAAGCTTTGTGTGCTTTCCTGCAACCCTAATTCCAACAATTCCAGCCAACTATCATGAGCTTCCACTTGTCTTTGTGCAAAAGAAATATGCTCGTAAATCATGTTTAACCATATTACAACATAAAACTCTTCTTCAAACATAGAAGATTTTGAAGATTGTTTTTCCTTGGAATGTGAAGATACTCTTTTGGGTTCTCTAAGGTTTGGGTCCGTGTTTAAACCAAGATGTATGTTGCTTTTCATGTGATTAAGAAGGACCATCTTGGAAAGATGAAGGCCTCATTTCATTCATGAGAGGTCTTCTATCCTCCCATGAATCCACATGTGGCATTCTTTTTGTAAGATTTTCATGAGTAACCCTTGTTGCTTGCCTTCTCTTTGGTCTTTAAAAGAGATCCCATGAAAGGATTTCTTATCTACTTGATGACCACCATGACCATCATCATGCTTAAGTTGACCCATTGGTTGGGCTAACTTTTCTTACATCAATCCAAAGAGAGAGGTGGCGGGTGTTTTTGCTTTTGTTTTTTTTGGGGTTTTTTGTTCTGTTTTTTAATAGAAAAAAGAAAACTAAGATTGTGGAGTTGATTTTTTTGGGGGAAAAATGGTTTTTCTTGGAAAAATCAAATAAAATAAATATTGAAGGAGGGTTTTTTTTAGGATAGAAAAAAAATACAAAGGGGATATTTTTTATTTTTTATTTTTACTTAATCGGGGAGAACGGGAGGTTGGGTTGGTCTCAGCGATGGGAGTTGAGGGGAGAAGAGAGAGGAAAAGAGTGGGACGAGTGAGAGATTGGTCGGTGAGGAGGTTGGGTGAGAGAGAGATTTTATTTTATTTTATTTTATTTTATTTTATTTTATTTTGCGTCTCTTGTAAAAGAAGAAGGAAAAAGAAACCAAAGAGGGGGGATTTTTTTTATTTTTTATTTTTGGAGATGGAGACCCGATACTTGGCACTTCATGAACACTAGAGTGAGTTGAGACAGGCATTTCGCTTGAACCACCACCCCTGGCCAGCGGCCACATCTTCCGAAGTGCCTTGATTGAGGGTCTGAAGTCTACAAAGATCCTGATCTTGTTGGTCTTTCTTTTTGGAATCACCACTATAGGTGACAACCACTCGGAGTGCTCAATGGGAAGAACGATGATACCTGCCTCTTCCATCTTGTCTAGCTCTTTCTTCCGCACTTCAAAATTTTTTATATTCACGCAGTAGATGCCCTTCCTGACTGGCCAACTGCCTTCTTTTTGTGAAATTTTGTGAGTGCAAATGGCTAGATCTATCCCTGGAAGATCCTTGTAAGTCCATGCAAATGCCTCTTGGTGTTCTTTGAAAAAGTCGGTGATTCTCTGAAGAGTGGAAGGGTCCTCCGAGACCCAAGCTGCCACTAAGATGAGGCGTGGCTCCTCTGATGTGCCCAGGTTCAACTCTCTCACCTCCTCGTGGTAAGTGTTGGGTTTAAAGAGGAGTGGTGCCGAGTGCTGCTTGATGGAGAGATAAGGGGTCATGGGCTAGGGTGTTGTCCAGAGGGAAATCACCAATGCATTTCTCGGTCCAGTCATAGCGGGTATCTCTTCTACTGGTGGTGGCAAGGCTTCTTCTCGAGCCTTGAGGTGCTCTACCCGCGCCTCTTCTTGTGGGTGCGTCTAGGAGGGGTTATAGGTGCCTTTGATTAATCCTCTTGAGAGACCTTCTGGCGAGGTTGTCGAGAAAACTCAGGTTCCCCTAGACCTATGACCCCTATCTCTTCCTGTTGAGACACAGCGTTAGAGGAGGAGGCCATAGTGAGCAAAGATTCTGTCCAATCCCATACTCCTGCTTCTTTTAAGAGCTGTTCTTCTTGGGATAGCTCTTGAATAGGGTCTGGGTCCAACTTCACTATGTCATGTTGCACTGGAACCCCTCATAGGAATTTAACCAGTTCCATAGAGGTTCTGCCACCTCTCCCTCTAAACCGAATGGATCCCAAGCCTGGTAAGCCTTGCCATTCCTCCTGTTCTTCCTCGTCATTGGGTCCTTCCTCCCAAATGGGAATCATGTCATGTAGGGCAATACCCCGAGCACTCTCATCGGGGCCTTTTTCCAAGGGCAAGGTCACTATCCCCTCTGGGTTGGGGATATGCAAGTTGTCCCCGACCCCAATCATGGATCACTTGAGCTGCCCTCAACCAAGGCCTTCTAATGAGTAGGCTATAGGCCCCTCGAGCTAGTGGGAGGTCTAACACCACAAAAGTCATTTCACATACTAATCCTTCAAAACTCATCGGAGCTTGCCTGCCTAGTCCCACGGGCATCACTTCTCTTTGGTCTGCCACACTCAGATGGTGGCGAAGGGAGCTAGCTCAATAATTCGGAGACCCAAGACTTTCCTAGTAGCTTTGGGCATGCTATTAACACCAGAACCACCATCCATAATGGCTCCTGTAATTTGAGTTCCTTCCACGGAGACTGTCACCCTTGGGCTGCTTCGGTGATAGGCCACTCCTGGGGGACAGTGAGTGGCATACCCTTGCTTGCTGCCTCCTGGGCCGTCGCCCACTACTACTAGATGTGGCTTCACCCCTAGTTGTCTTCGGATCCATCCAATGCTGGACCAAACCTAATAGTTGCTCTCCTATTTTCCTGGCTCAAACCACATAATTGAGGAAGGGTGATTTCCACCTTTGCTCTTGCCAACTTTTCCTCCCAACTTAAATTACTAACCTTGGGTTGGGTAGACTCCTCATCCGCCTTTGAAGGTGTGGTGGTTGGGGGAATGACCAAGGTAGGCACTGCTTCCTTCTCCATGGGTGGTGTTTGAATGAATTCCTCCATGGCCTCCTAATCTTGGTCCACCATGGATGGGTAGATTGCACCGACAGTCGGAGTGGTCAGAGGGTCGGAGTGATCGGAGTAGTCGGAGTAGTTGGAGTAGTCAGAGGGAACCAGCGGTCAGAGTGGTCGAGGCAGTCGGTGGAGTGTGGAGGAACTGGCTCCCCGTCCACAGGTTGCCCACACTACTCCCGAGATGAATGCCAAGAAAACACACGTGAGCCTCTGGGAAAACCATCCGGCAAGCAAGCAAGGCTGCGAGGCATACCTCAGACAATGATACTTTGAGGCAAACCTTCTGGAGAGATACAAAATAAATAAAATGAATCAACTAGGCTCCTGGGCAACTTCATCTAGCTAGCTATAGAAAAAAAATGATTGAACCGGGAGCTCCTGGGGGCACTTCATCTAGCAAGCTATTTCTGAGAGCTCCTGAGCACTTCATCTAGCAAGCTATTTCTGAGAGCTCCTGAGCACTTCATCCAGCAAGCTATCACTAATAACTATATTACCACTGTCATCCCCCGGGCAAAGCATCTAGCAGAAGGTTACCTCAACAAAAGTTAAAAAAACAATCTAAACAATAATCATCACTGGCCACTTCATCCTGGGAAGAACTTTGGCACGAAGTCCAGGCATACAAGATACAAAATGAAATCTATACTTGCCATGGCCAGTTTATAAGAGATCTGCTTTTCATTAACAAAAAAGATCTGATACTCCCAAGCATCAGTAGCATGTGCCACGGTAGCCTCTAAGAGAACGTATGCTTCAGGGTCAAGACTACTCATAAACTACCACGGAGATGGCCATACCAAGGGCTCTCTAGCCAAAGGGGAAAGCTGCACATGTACATGCTGTGTTATGGTATTGCAGAGTGATGAAGAAGGGGTGTGCCTTTGAGAGTTTCTTTGCAACCTAGCTGCACCCCATGCCAAGAGCTCTTTAACACATTTAGATGATCCTCTATGTGCTGCAAAATGCAATGATGTGCTTCCAAAACCACAGCCACTTCCACTAGATCTTGTAGGCATTGCACACATGAGAGATGCCTTACTTAAAAGCAAGCAAACTACTGTAGAATGGCTGGACCGGGCTACCAAGTGTAGAGGTGTAGCTCCACATGTTTGTGCCACTATGGGCATCTGGACAACATCCAAAATTTGTTGTGGACACAATCAAAGTGGCCGCTCTTTACTACATAATGGAGGCATGTCCTCCCATTGGGAGCATCAAACACGAGGATATCATCTCCCCATGCCACAAACCACTCAATGCCAAAATACCCTTCCAGGTGTGAACAAAGCTGATCACGGGCAATTTTTACCCCATGGTATAGCAGGGGTTTTTTTCCCATGAAAACACACCCTTAGTGTGTGAGCAGTCATGTTAGCTTTGCAAGGGCTACTAGTACGTTATACTCCACTCACTCATTATCTATTGAGTACATTTCAGCTATCGCTATCGTCTCTTTCGCTCTTTGAGCTCATGTGCTTATTCTATCCTGTGAGTATGTCCAATGCATCTCCTTTCACACCCAACATTGGATTCAAAGCCTTGTTGTCTTAAAGACAAGGGTTTAGAGTTTGGCTTCACAGCCAATAGCTCTTCGCTGCCAATCACTGTCCGGCTCATTAAGCTGCACCATTGTACATCTTGAGTAAAAGGAGCTGTCTTTTCTTGAGTTATAGGGTTTTTGTCCCTTTTTAGTATTTTTTGGTGTATCTAATTTGTGCCGCTATTTGTCGAGTTTGTGCTGCTTACTCAATTCTCGTATCTTTTTTTTGCCTTCTTTTGTACATTGGCATCATTTTTTGTTTAATATTGCCGTATATTCAAGGCTCACCCCTGCACTAGTTCTTCACTAAGCTTACATTAGAGTTTTTCAATTGGTTCTTCTCTTGCTGATGGCTATCAACTTTCTTTTGACATTGGACTTTTGCATCCATAAGTGTTGACTTGTCAGCAGTCTTCTTGAGCATTTGACCTTTACACATCAGTTGATTTTGCTTGGTCAGCTCATTAAACTACGTCTGTTAGTTTTGCCTAGAGCCCTTCACTTTTCGCATTCAATGTGTTGTTTTTAGTCTTCAGCATTTGGTGCTTGGCTCTCTATCTTCAGTGTGTGGCTCTCGGCTTTTAGCATTTAGCAATTTGCTCTATTTTTGGAAGTCTGCTTTTCTATCTTCGGCTTCTTATCTTCAATAGTCAGCGCTTCGCATTCCGGATTCAGCTTCCATTTAGCAGTCAGCTTTTCGGATTTAGCACATTAGGAACTCAATGGAGTCTTCTTGGGCCCTTTTATTTGGCAGTTTAAGGGAGTCAAACCTTTTCTCTTAAGAAGAAACGTTTTCTAATTTGAAGCTTCAAAACGGCTACTTTATTTGAATTTGAATTTTGGGGGGAAAATGGAATTTAAAATCTAGCGGATAAAACCATATCATGTAACATATCTATGGAAAGCTCTTGATGCGTAGATCACGGATCTATAATCTCCGCTCAAATCGGAGCTTGTATGTAGAAGTTATGGAGGTCCAAAAATTGTAAAATTGCCCCCCTCCCTTTTTAGGGGGAAAAGTGTACCCTTTGACCACTCTTACACCTCTCTTACAAACCCATGGTTTTTGCTTACATGGCGGGCTCCTATTTGTCAAAAAGTTAAACGTTTCCATAACCTCATGGCAAATTAAAGGGCCCAAAAAGACTCCATTGAGTTTCTAATGACTTGGCCGGGTTTACTTTCCATCTTGTTGATTCCTCATCAACTTTGAATCTGGTGTCTCCCCCCGTCAGCTTCGGATCTGGTGTCTCCCCACCGTCAGCTTTAGAGGCCACATCAACTTCGGATCTAGTGTCTCCATGTCAGCTTCGGATCTATTGTTTCCATGTTAGCTTTGGAGGCCACATCAACATCAAATCTATTGTCTCCATGTCAGCAGTAGACCTGTTCACACGTCAATTTCCATCTTGCTGATCCTTGTTAGCTTCGAATCTGTTGTCTCTATGTCAGCATCATCGGACATGCTATCTCCACGTCAACATCAAACCTGTTAATTCCACGTCTGCTTCTATCTTGCTAATTCCACATCAACTTCCAATCAACTGATTCTAACTTGTTGCTTCCTTCCAATTTCACACCTGTCGATTCCGCTACCTGTAGATTGATTATTTGGTAAGTTTGCACATCCCTCTATAGACATTTGAAGTACTTTAACTCCCTTGCAGGTCCTCCCTATGTCAGATACACTTCAATCTGTACATTCCTTTGTTGTGCACCATGTTTAGAAACACCAATGAGTTGTTTGGCATGTTGTCCGCTAAGGACAAGTTGAATGGAACCAACTATCCAATGTTGGTATATATGATGTGACATATTCTGGTGGCAAAGAACCTATGGGTATGTGTATCTCGTGCTGACATCCGGCATGCTAGGCCCTCATCTGCTCTGTCAACATGTCTAGCGGATCCGTTGTTCAAACCAACGAATCTCGTTGTAGTGGCAGTGTATAGCCTGCACACCTGCTCCTCCTACACCGGAACAACTCAAATGGGATGCCAAAGATGCACGGGCACATGCGCTTATCGCTCTCTCCTGAAAACAACAAGTTATTACTCATATCCAATGATATCCATCCCCCACTAAGAGTGCATGGGATGTCCTTGCCTCTCTATATTAGATCTACAATGAAGCCGGAGTTGCTTGTCTCCGAAAGAATCTTGGCTTGGAGCATCTCACAGAGGGTGAATCTATGGATGCATTTCTAACCCGTGTTAAGGATCTGAGGGAACAATTGATTAATATTGATGAGGTTATTTTCAGACAGCTCTCTTGTCTCTATTGTTCTCAATGGCTTGCCTGAATCATATCACGGATTCATTACCACACTCCATCTCCTAATAAAGAGCAATTCAGAGTTGTATACCTTTAATGAATTGGTGGCTCTCCTGCTTCAAGAATGGTAGTCTCGTTCCAATAGGAACAATATTCTTACAATATTTAGAGTTGTATACCTTTAATGAATTGGTGGCTCTCCTGCTTCAAGAAGGGCAGTCTCGTTCCAATAGGAACAATATTCTTTCTTTCGATCAGGCATTTGCTGCCTCCCATCATGGCAAAGGTAAATTTGGGGCTTCATCTCATGCTAAGACTAAGGTTAAAGCACAAGCCCCATTAGATACCCCTAAGCGAAGACAACTGAGAAGAAGAAGAGGTGCAATTACTATTGAATACTTGGCCATGTTCTAGAGGAAGCGGAAAGAGAGTGAGAAGAAGAAAAAGCAGCACCCAAGCGAAGACAACTGAGAAGAAGAAGAGGTGCAATTACTATTGAATACTTGGCCATGTTCTAGAGGAAGCGGAAAGAGAGTGAGAAGAAGAAAAAGCAGCATTACCAAGGACTTGTTGCCACTACAAGTGATAGTGTAGAGGAAGAAAATTTTGCACATGATGGTTATGCCTTGACAGTAACATGTAGTGATCTGCCTGCCTCTTGTTTGTCCTTGTTAGATGCTAGATTGGTACTTTGATTCCGATGCCACTAAGCACATTACTTTATGTTAGTAGTTGTTTTACTACCTTGAGAAATGCTCCATCAATTAGAACAATTTTATGTGCTAACAATACATCCTATGCCATCAAAGGCATTGACAATGTGGAATTGACTTCATGCTCTAGGATCATTATACTCTTTGTACCCGAAATCCACAAGAATTGTGAGATCCCTATTCCCACCGCGCAACGGATTCGGGGTACTAGCAGCGGAAGTAGCACATCGAGCGCGGGGCAGGGGTCTCACACTCGGGGCCTCGCCCACCACGGATATCCGGACAAAAGACTAATCCATCGGTTTTTCCAAAACCGAACCCAGAAAAACTTCCCTTATCCGGAAAGCACGGGCGATTCCTCCAGGATAACTTTTTACTATAACATAGTCAAGACTATTAGTGATCAAACTGATCCGACTGCACCTATAAAGATACTCGATCAGATCAAGGAAGAAAACTTGCTCTTGGATCATTGGGATCAACGCTTTTTTCCCCATCAAGAGGCACAGCCGTTGATTCCTATCCATAGAACAATTACTATCCGGGATTTACTTCATCTATCGTAATAATAGAAATTAAATGTCGATTTACGGATCCATCAGTCTAGCCCATCTGATCCCATGGGTTAGCCAACCGCCCAACCACTGTAGTGATGGGATCCAATTTGGAATTTGGTTAGGTTTTGTCCCAGGTACCAAGGAAAAGAGTTCCAAGGCCCCCTAGCTAGAAGTTCATGCAAACATAAAATTAGGCACACCACTTACACACCCAAATGAAATTGCCCTTTTTCTTAGCATCAGCTAACTTTAAAACAATCCTTTAATGAAACCATAGTACAACTGATCACAGTCTTCCAAATTATCCGGTTGATTCTCAAATTTCCCATCATTCCTTCATCAGAGTATCTATGGCATCATTGGCAACTAGAACGCTCACCACCTGTCCACTCTCAGGGGCCTTTTCAATAGTTCCTAGCCCATAATACTCGGCAATATAATCACTTATAAAAATCAAGATGGACTCTCGTTGAAGATCAGCAAGATCAACCAACAGATCCATAAAAAGAGCCATGGACTCATCCATTGAAGACCAGCAAGGTCAATCAACCAGATCCATGCCCGGTTTCAGAAAAACAACTCTTACTCCTTGTTCCAATATCTTCCATGACGCACGTGTGGGTATCTTCGGCAACCTAGAGCTCGAGCACCGTATGGTCAGCACCCTCTAGGATCCTTCGCAGGTGACCTAGCGCTTCACTCATAGGCCGCTTCCTTGGTCCCTCATCCACCGTACCGGAAGCTCACCATTTAAATCGAACCGAGGCTGGTCAAGACCTCGGTCGACCTTGCTACGCAAGACGTCCTCCATTGACTCTCCGTCAGCAGTTGCAACTTTAACAATTAGGTCTTCATGACCTTAATCCACAAGATGGTCAAAATGCTTCCCCAGCATTCTTGACATAAAACAGTCATTTACAAACAGTCACAAAATACAATTTCTAAATCGAACTCTCGTCTTTCCACATTATCCCTCCTTAGTCCACATTACTTATTCCACATTCCATTCAATGTGTACTCATTCTCATCCATTTCCTTATATCGACGACACATTAATTCGCATACACATTCACATTCACATCCATACATCCACATCTACATGCATACATCCATTTTTACATCCTCATTTATACATCCACATCCCATATTCACATTCATACATACACATCCATTTCCACATCCATACATCCATATCCACATCCACATTCACATCCATACATCCACATCTACATGCTTACCTCCATTTTCACATCCTCATTTATACATCCACATCCCATATCCACATTCATACATACACATCCATTTCCACATCCATACATCCATATCCACATCCACATTCACATCCATACATCCACATCTACATGCTTACCTCCATTTTCACATCCTCATTTATACATCCACATCCCATATCCACATTCATACATACACATCCATACATCCACATCTACATCCACATACATACATACATCCACATCCACATTCCACATTCACATCTATACATCCACATCTACATTCACATTCACATACATCTACATCCACATTCCCATTCACATCTATACATCCACATCTACATCCACATACATACATACATCCACATCCACATTCCACATTCACATTTATACATCCACATCTACATCCACATTCACATACATCCACATCCACATTCCCATTCACATCTATACATCCACATTCACATCTATGCATATACATCTTCATGCATACATCCATTTTCACATTCATACATCCACACTCCCATCTCCACATCCACACATCCACATGCATACATCCACATACATCCATTTCCACATTCCCATTCATATAACCCTATATGCCTTCACATCTAATCTTTTACGTCACATCCATTCTTGCCCTATCACAACCCATATACATCTTATCCTATCACATACACTTCTTACCTCATCTCATACACATCTTATCACATCTTAATTCATCTTATCACCTGCTAACTTATTTCATAAGCATCTTATCACCTCTTATCACATCTTATACACCTCTTATCACATCCCATCACATCTCATATCTATGTATAGAATACAAGAGAATTCTTATATTTGATATAAGAGTTCTTTACACATTTATTTATGCATAAATTCCATTTAAGGAGATTAATACTTTCGAAGTAAAAATCAATCTTTTATGCATCTTTCTATGCATAAATTTATTTTAAATGAAAATGACATTTTTGAATTAAATTTCAATCTTTTATGCATTTTTCTATGCATAAATTCAATTTAGATGAGAATGACACTTTTGAATTAAAAATCAATCTTTTATGCATCTTTTTATGCATAAATTAAATTTGGTAGGAATTACACTTTTAGAATAAAAAAAATTTCTCTTATGCATCTAAGTTATGCATAAAATCCATTTATGATGAAAAATCACACTTTTAGTATAAAAAGAAATCTTTTATGCATACCTCTATGCATGAAATCCAATATGATAAAAGTAACACTTTTACAATAAAATAATCAACTTTTATGCATACCTCTATGCATGAAATTCAAATATGATAAAAGTCACACTTTTATAATAAAATAATCAACTTTTATGCATACCTCTATGCATGAAATTCAATTATGATAAAATAATCAACTTTTATGCATACCTCTATGCATGAAATTCAATTATGATAAAAGTCACACTTTTATAATAAAATAATCATCTTTTATGCATACCTCTATGCATGAAATTCAAATATGATAAAAGTAACATTTTTATAATAAAATAATCATCTTTTATGCATACCTCTATGCATGAAATTCAAATATGATAAAAGTAACACTTTTATAATAAAATAATCAACTTTTATGCATACTTCTATGCATGAAATTCAATTGTGAACGTAACACTTTTATAATAAAATAATCATCTCTTATGCATACCTCTATGCATGAAATTCAATTATGCTAAAAGTAACTCTTTTATAATAAAATATTCATCGCTTGCTTATGCATACCTCTATGCATGAAATTCAATTATGCTAAAAGTAACTCTTTTATAATAAAATATTCATCTCTTATGCATACCTCTATGCATGAAATTCAATTATGCTAAAAGTAACTCTTTTATAATAAAATATTCATCTCTTATGCATACCTCTATGCATGAATTTCAATTATGCTAAAAGTAACTTTTTTATAATAAAATATTCATCTCTTATGCATACCTCTATGCATGAAATTCAATTATGCTAAAAGTAACTCTTTTATAATAAAATATTCATCTCTTATGCATACCTCTATGCATGAGATTCAATTATGATAAAAGTCACACTTTTATAATAAAATAATCATCTTTTATGCATACCTCTATGCATGAAATCTAATTATGATAAAAGTAACACTTTTATGTTAAAATAATAATCTTTTATGCATACCTCTATGCATGAAATCTAATTATGATAAAAGTAACACTTTTATGTTAAAATAATAATCTTTTATGCATATCTCTATGCATGAAAATCAATTATGCATAATATAAAAATCAATTTCTCTAGGCTTACAATGAATATCTTTCAATTAATCTAGGATGATAATTCCTAGAATATGGTAGGAAGTCCTCTTTTCATGCTTTGAATGAAATTATTTTATGCGTAATTTTTATAAAAATTTTGCCATAGCTCCGCTCTGCTATGACTGATAAATCTCAATTTTTCTAAGGGATAAAGCTTATCATTAAGAAATAATTAGAATGATCCCTAATTGGATCAATAATCCATAATGGATTGAATCATCAATATTCATGAAATACATAAACTAAAAGCATATAAAAAAGCCATTAATTTGGTCTCAAGTATAGATTAATCTTGGATTAAGGAAAAGCTTTATGAAAAGCTTCATTTGGATTGAGAATGGGTCATGAGTATGACCATTTCTTGAGTGAGAGAGAGAAATTACATAAAAACCATTTGAATTAAGCATAAATAGAAGTTTATGTAATTCTTAACTATCATTAATCAATTAACTTCAATAGCATTCATCAAATTATATAACTCTTCACTACCATTCATCAATTAACTTCATTAGCATTCAAAAACCATTCCAATTAAGCTTCTCAAGCTTGACAGGGGTTGAGAAGAGAGAAGCATTGAGAAATTATAGAAAAGATCAAAATTCACCATTTACCTTACAAATTGCTTGATTCTTTGTTCACGGTAGAGGGTCCCAACCAATCAATTGGTTAAGTATGTTGATGGAGCCACTAATGGGGATTGAAGAAAGAGGGAAGCTCCAAAAACTAGTGAATTATTAATGAATTCATAGTTCTTGGCTTAGGTGGAGTAGAGTAACGATGCATAAACACTATATACTTTTTAACAAGGGGGAGGCTTCTATTTATAGGAAAAATTGAGCTCCTAACCAAACAAACTAATTCTAGAATTTTTCAAATCAGTTTGGTCAATTTTTGACCATTTTTAGGTCAGTTAAGCTAACCTTTTGGAACTAGACTTGAATGAGGAGAGAGGAGAGATGAAATATTTCAATTTTTATGAGTTTAAAACTCATTCAAGCATGTGAAATATGCACCTCCTTTAAAGAACTCCCCTTCCTTACATATGTGTCAAAATGGAATCATTATACCCAAAATATCTCATATTTTTAATATTGCTCATAGTTTTTTTACTAATAAACCTTGTACATCTTCAACTCTTCATCTTATGTGAAATATGCACCTCCTTTAAAGAACTCCCCTTCCTTACATATGTGTCAAAATGGAATCATTATACCCAAAATATCTCATATTTTTAATATTGCTCATAATTTTTTACTAATAAACCTTGTACATTTTCAACTCTTCATCTTATGTGAGCATTTACTCATTTTTGGATACTCAATTTATCTCATTTTTTTGATATTACTCATAGTTTTTTACTAATAAACCTTGTACATTTTCAACTCTTCATCTTATGTGAGCATTTACTCATTTTTGGATACTCAATTTATCTCATTTTTTTGATATTACATAGTTTTTTACTAATAAACCTTGTACATTTTCAACTCTTCATCTTATGTGAGCATTTACTCATTTTTGGGTATCTTCTTTTACAAAATGGATTTATCTCCTCCCTACACATGGATTGATGCTATTGGCCCATAGGAACCTTAATTGGACCATAATCCAAAAATTTCTGAAAATCTAGACCTTTAGACTAAGGTTCTTTATACCTATTTCCAATTAATTCCAATTGCACATTGGAAAATTCTTTCTGAATTTCTGTTTCATGGGAATTCATTTTAATAAGATGAGATAATTTTTTATCCAAAAATATTAAAAATCTGAATATTCTCTCTCTAGAATATTCTCTCTCTCTAAGTCAAAACAGTTAAAAACAAGGTCTTTTATATTTCTGAAGAGGGGATTGATTACAGGGGAAGATGCTGGACATTTTGAGAGGCTGGGGAGGAATCTTACATTCTCTCCCACTTGAAAAACGCGAGATGTCCTCATCTCGCAAACTTGGGATAATTTCGCAAGATACACGAACATGAGACTTAGAGAAAAATTTAATTAAGATTAACCACCAATTAAAAAAGTCTCAAGAGAGTAAGAGTCAAGACAAGAACAAGATTTAATCTTTATTCATTCTTGGAACATATACAGTAAAGATAGAAGAACTCTTTACACTTCCGTAAGCCCGTCCATCATATGGTCACAAAAGCAGCACTCACAAGCTGCACAAGTATAGGGTAACTCATCTATGGGAATAATTCTGTTGGTTATTGCCGCACCTATCTCAGTGGTATGAGGCGATCTAACAAAAGGACCTCTGAGAGGCAAGCCAAAAACGGGGTGAAGGCATATCCTCTGATGAGGAAGAAAACACGCCAGTAAGAAGACCCGCTCAAAAAACCCAAGATGTCTTGATCTCATGACGCAATAGTATCGGGGACCCAAACCCAAGGCTTCAATAACCATGGCCAAGCGGACATTGTTACGAAAGTGCTGCTGACCCCAGGGTGTTACCCTAGTTATGTCTTGATAGGTCCGCCATTTGGTCTGAGCTACAGAAGTTCCTAGGTGAGGAAAAAGTGAGCGCTCATACTGTTCTATAAAATCTTTCTTCACAGACTCGCTTGCGTCTTGAAGGTGAGAAATCATCATGGATAAAACTAATTCCTGTTGCCAAGCCATGAAGGAGAGTAAGAAGAAGGGAGATCGATGGAAGTAAGATTACTGTGAGCGACAGGTAAAAGTTACGACTTATATAAAGGAAGGGACTAGCGTAACTAAGAAGCCAACGGTATCTTGCCACTGAAGTTTTATCGTCTTTCCATGATTTGGGTTCGGCACATATTTCTATGAAATACATTAAGAACTTTGAGATGAGGAGGTAAAAGAAGCTTGTAGGCTAAGTCACCTACTTTCATTGAATTCAGATATAAGGCTCACAATATCTGGGGGATAACTTCTTATACTCCCCAAGAGATAAAGAACTTCTTTTGGGCCGTACTCGAATGAAAACCAAAACCTTGGTATCCAAAACACCGATTTTCACTTCTGAACTCATTGTTCTGAATCCTTAAAACAGGCGTGACTCTTGAGAAGTATTCTAGGGAGAGGGTCTTCCTTTTTTAAACAGAATCTTTCTTTTATTTTAGAGAGGGAATAATTATAAGATCAAAAAGAGAGATTCTCTCCTGTATACCTCGAAGGCTAGGGAGGAATCTTATATTCTATCCCACTTAAAAAAGTGCGAGATGTCCTCATCTCGCAAGGTAGAGGACAACTCTTTTTCTTAAGATTCAATTTTATTCTGGGGTTCCTTATATTCTGGTTAACCCAATAGAATACTGGGATAAATATCCCTTAGAACTCATCATTAAATAACAATTCATTCAGATCATATCATTCATATCTTTAACATGATAATGGTCCATTAAACCGAAAAATTTCCTTCTGAACATTCCTCCATGGGAATTTCAGTCAAGTAAGTTCTCAATTTGTCATCCCTTAACTTGATCTAATGGTCAAGTGTTAACAGTAGCAATTTGACAGCACAATCCACCACTAATCTCATAGTGATTTGCTGAAATCATTATCATCATTCTAGTTATGAATATCATCACATAGGAACTCGTCCCATTCATCCTCATTGTGGTTTCGTTCAGGTTATTATATTTCTACTAAATTTCAAAAATCATCATTTTTCAATCAGCATCCAAAACAGAATTAAAAATCATATCAATCACATTCGAAATCATCATCTGGATAGCATTAACGCTTATAATTTCAAGTCTTAGATTTACTCGTATATACTGTCAATAAAGAGCTGCAGTTATACTCTCGGTATATACGGTAGTCACGGCCCTTGGAATTATAAGGTAAATACCATCATGTCTAGGCCTCAAGCAAGTCAGGGATTCTATATAATTGCGGTACTTCCATTTGAAGACCCAATTACCAAATTACGAATTTCAGTTTGAATATCAAATTGTATAAATTATATCACCCAATTATAACCTTTTTGTGTTTCTTGATAAATTTTTGACATATTTGTCTTCTCAGTTGATCTTTATTAACCAAATGCTCTGATACCAACTGTGAGATCCCTGTTCCCACCACGCAACGGATTCGGGGTACTAGCAGCGGAAGTAGCACATCGAGCGCGGGGCAGGGGTCTCACACTCGGGGCCTCGCCCACGGATATCCGGACAAAAGACTAATCCGTCGGTTTTTCCAAAACCGAACCCAGAAAAACTTCCCTTATCCGGAAAGCAGGGGCAATTCCTCCAGGATAACTTTTTACTCTAACGTAGTCAAGACCATTAGTGATCGAACTGATCCGACTGCACCTATAAAGATACTCGATCAGATCAAGGAAGAAACTTGCTCTTGGATCATTGGGATCAACACTTTTTTCCCCATCAAGAGGCACAGCCGTTGATTCCTATCCATAGAACAATTACTATCCGAGATTTACTTCATCTATCGTAATAATAGAAATTAAATGTCGATTTACGGATCCATCAGTCCAGCCTAACCCCATCCGATCCCATGGGTTAGCCAACCGTCCAACCACTGTAGTGATGGGATCCAATTTGGAATTTGGTTAGGTTTTGTCCCGGGTACCAAGGAAAAGAGTTCCAAGGCCCCCTAGCCGGAAGTTCATGCAGACATAAAATTAGGCACACCACTTACACACCCAAATGAAATTGCCCTTTTTCTTAGCATCAGCTAACTTTAAAACAATCCTTTAATGAAACTATAGTACCACTGATCACAGTCTTCCAAATTATCTGGTTGATTCTCAAATTTCCCATCATTCCTTCATCAGAGTATCTATGGCATCATTGGCAACTAGAACGCTCACCACCTGTCCACTCACAGGGGCCTTTTCAATAGTTCCTAGCCCATAATACTCGGCAATATAATCACTTATAAAAATCAAGATGGACTCTCGTTGAAGATCAGCAAGATCAACCAACAGATCCATAAAAAGAGCCATGGACTCATCCATTGAAGACCAGCAAGGTCAATCAACCAGATCCATGCCCGGTTTCAGAAAAACAACTCTTACTCCTTGTTCCAATATCTTCCACGACGCACGTGTGGGTATCTTCAGCAACCCAGAGCCCGAGCACCGTATGGTCAGCACCCTCTAGGATCCTTCGCAGGTGACCTAGCGCTTCACTCATAGGCCGCTTCCTTGGTCCCTCATCCACCGTACCGGAAGCTCACCATTTAAATCAAACCGAGGCTGGTCAAGACCTCGGTCGACCTTGCTACGCGAGACGTCCTCCATTGACTCTCCGTCAGCAGTTGCAACTTTAACAATTAGGTCTTCAAGACCTGAATCCACAAGACGGTCAAAATGCTTTCCCAGCATTCTTGACATAAAACAGTCATTTACAAACAGTCACAAAATACAATTTCTAAATCGAACTCTCGTCTTTCCACATTATCCCTCCTTAGTCCACATTACTTATTCCACATTCCATTCAATGTGTACTCATTCTCATCCATTTCCTTATATCGACGACACATTAATTCGCATACACATTCACATTCACATCCATACATCCACATCTACATGCATACATCCATTTTTACATCCTCATTTATACATCCACATCCCATATCCACATTCATACATACACATCCATATCCACATCCATACATCCACATCCACATTCACATCCATACATCCACATCTACATGCTTACCTCCATTTTCACATCCTCATTTATACATCCACATCCCATATCCACATTCATACATACACATCCATACATCCACATCTACATCCACATATATACATACATCCACATCCACATTCCACATTCACATCTATACATCCACATCTACATTCACATTCACATACATCTACATCCACATTCCCATTCACATCTATGCATCCACATCTACATCCACATACATACATACATCCACATCCACATTCCACATTCACATCTATACATCCACATCTACATCCACATTCACATACATCCACATCCACATTCCCATTCACATCTATACATCCACATTCACATCTATGCATATACATCTTCATGCATACATCCATTTTCACATTCATACATCCACACTCCCATCTCCACATACATACATCCATTTCCACATTCCCATTCATATAACCCTATATGCCTTCACATCTAATCTTTTACATCACATCCATCCTTGCCCTATCACAACCCATATACATCTTATCCTATCACATACACTTCTTACCTCATCTCATACACATCTTATCACATCTTAATTCATCTTATCACCTACTAACTTATTTCATAAGCATCTTATCACCTCTTATCACATCTTATACACCTCTTATCACATCCCATCACATCTCATATCTATGTATAGAATACAAGAGAATTCTTATATTTGATATAAGAGTTCTTTACACATTTATTTATGCATAAATTTCATTTAAGGAGATTAATACTTTCAAAGTAAAAATCAATCTTTTATGCATCTTCCTATGCATAAATTTATTTTAAATAAAAATGACATTTTTGAATTAAATTTCAATCTTTTATGCATTTTTCTATGCATAAATTCAATTTAGATGAGAATGACACTTTTGAATTAAAAATCAATCTTTTATGCATCTTTTTATGCATAAATTCAATTTGGTAGGAATTGCACTTTTAGAATTAAAAAATTTTCTCTTATGCATCTAAGTTATGCATAAAATCCATTTATGATGAAAAATCACACTTTTAGTATAAAAAGAAATCTTTTATGCATACCTCTATGCATGAAATCCAATATGATAAAAGTAACACTTTTACAATAAAATAATCAACTTTTATGCATACCTCTATGCATGAAATTCAAATATGATAAAAGTCACACTTTTATAATAAAATAATCAACTTTTATGCATACCTCTATGCATGAAATTCAATTATGATAAAATAATCAACTTTTATGCATACCTCTATGCATGAAATTCAATTATGATAAAAGTCACACTTTTATAATAAAATAATCATCTTTTATGCATACCTCTATGCATGAAATTCAAATATGATAAAAGTAATATTTTTATAATAAAATAATCATCTTTTATGCATACCTCTATGCATGAAATTCAAATATGATAAAAGTAACACTTTTATAATAAAATAATCAACTTTTATGCATACTTCTATGCATGAAATTCAATTGTGAACGTAACACTTTTATAATAAAATAATCATCTCTTATGCATACCTCTATGCATGAAATTCAATTATGCTAAAAGTAACTCTTTTATAATAAAATATTCATCGCTCGCTTATGCATACCTCTATGCATGAATTTCAATTATGCTAAAAGTAACTCTTTTATAATAAAATATTCATCTCTTATGCATACCTCTACGCATGAATTTCAATTATGCTAAAAGTAACTCTTTTATAATAAAATATTCATCTCTTATGCATACCTCTATGCATGAAATTCAATTATACTAAAAGTAACTCTTTTATAATAAAATATTCATCTCTTATGCATACCTCTATGCATGAAATTCAATTATGATAAAAGTCACACTTTTATAATAAAATAATCATCTTTTATGCATACCTCTATGCATGAAATCTAATTATGATAAAAGTAACACTTTTATGTTAAAATAATAATCTTTTATGCATACCTCTATGCATGAAATCTAATTATGATAAAAGTAACACTTTTATGTTAAAATAATAATCTTTTATACATACCTCTATGCATGAAAATCAATTATGCATAATATAAAAATCAATTTCTCTAGGCTTACAATGAATATCTTTCAATTAATCTAGGATGATAATTCCTAGAATATGGTAGGAAGTCCTCTTTTCATGCTTTGAATGAAATTATTTTATGCGTAATTTTTATAAAAATTTTGCCATAGCTCCGCTCTGCTATGACTGATAAATCTCAATTTTTCTAAGGGATAAAGCTTATCATTAAGAAATAATTAGAATGATCCCTAATTGGATCAATAATCCATAATGGATTGAATCATCAATATTTATGAAATACATAAACTAAAAGCATAGAAAAAAGCCATTAATTTGGCCTCAAGTATAGATTAATCTTGGATTAAGAAAAAGCTTTATGAAAAGCTTCATTTGGATTGAGAATGGGTCATGAGTATGACCATTTCTTGAGTGAGAGAGAGAAATTACATAAAAACCATTTGAATTCAGCATAAATAGAAATTTATGTAATTCTTAACTATCATTAATCAATTAACTTCAATAGCATTCATCAAATTATATAACTCTTCACTACCATTCATCAATTAACTTCATTAGCATTCAAAAACCATTCCAATTAAGCTTCTCGAGCTTGAGAGGGGTTGAGAAGAGAGAAGCATTGAGAAATTATAGAAAAGATCAAAATTCACCATTTACCTTACAAATTGCTTGATTCTTTGTTCATGGTAGAGGCCCCCAACCAATCAATTGGTTAAGTATGTTGATGGAGCCACTAGTGGGGATTGAAGAAAGAGGGAAGCTCCAAAAACTAGTGAATTATTAATGAATTCATAGTTCTTGGCTTAGGTGGAGTAGAGTAACGATGCATAAACACTATATATTTTTTAACAAGGGGGAGGCTTCTATTTATAGGAAAAATTGAGCTCCTAACCAAACAAACTGATTCTAGAATTTTCCAAATCAGTTTGGTCAATTTTTGACCATTTTTAGGTCAGTTAAGCTAACTTTTTGGAACTAGACTTGAATGAGGAGAGAGGAGAGATGAAATATTTTAATTTTTATGAGTTTAAAACTCATTCAAGCATGTGAAATATGCACCTCCTTTAAAGAACTCCCCTTCCTTACATATGTGTCAAAATGGAATCATTATACCCAAAATATCTCATATTTTTAATATTGCTCATAGTTTTTTTACTAATAAACCTTATACATTTTCAACTCTTCATCTTATGTGAAATATGCACCTCCTTTAAAGAACTCCCCTTCCTTACATATGTGTCAAAATGGAATCATTATACCCAAAATATCTCATATTTTTAATATTGCTCATAGTTTTTTACTAATAAACCTTGTACATTTTCAACTCTTCATCTTATGTGAGCATTTACTCATTTTTGGATACTCAATTTATCTCATTTTTTTGATATTACTCATAGTTTTTTACTAATAAACCTTGTAAATTTTTAACTCTTCATCTTATGTGAGCATTTACTCATTTTTGGATACTCAATTTATCTCATTTTTTGATATTACATAGTTTTTTACTAATAAACCTTGTACATTTTCAACTCAGACTTCATCTTATGTGAGCATTTACTCATTTTTGGATATCTTCTTTTGCAAATAGGATTTATCTCCTCCCTACACATGGATTGATGCTATTGGCCCATAGGAACCTTAATTGGACCATAATCCAAAAATTTCCAAAAATCTAGACCCTTAGACTAAGGTTCTTTATACCTATTTCCAATTAATTCCAATTGCACATTGGAAAATTTTTTCTGAATTTCTATTTCAGGGGAATTCATTTTAATAAGATGAGATAATTTTTTATCCAAAAATATTAAAAATTTGAATATTCTCTCTCTAGAATATTCTCTCTCTCTAAGTCAAAATAGTTAGAAACAAGGTCTTTTATATTTCTGAAGAGGGGATTGATTACAGGGGAAGATGCTGGACATTTTGAGAGGTTGGGGAGGAATCTTACAAGAATCTCATTTTTGTCTTAGCACTTCCAAAGCTGGCCTGAAGATCCAATTTTTTGATCATTGCTATTCCATTCACGGCAGAACTGATTATGATGTGCTTTTTTTGTCCAGTACACTATGCAATGGCATGTACAAGCGTGACATGTATAAGAGGAGTATTGATTCTTGTGCAGATGCCTTGATTGTTTTCACACTCTCGTGACATTGAGCTTTGGCATGCTCGGTTTGGTCACTTGAATTTTCCATCTCTTCTGTGTGTTTATAGTGTCAAGCTATGGTTCATGATGAGCAGCATATGCAGCTCCCCCACCACACACCATGCATGCAAGGGATGTATATTGGGAAAGATGCATCATCAGTCCTTTTCGAAAGGTGGCACTATTTGTGCTACTCGCCCATTGCAACTAGTGCACAATGATCTCTGTGGTCCTATGCAGGCTCCCTCTTTCGGTGGACATCTATACTTCATGACTTTCATTGATGACTACACACGCTTCTATTGGGTGTATGGTTTGAAAGTCAAGTCGCATGCCTTTTTAGATTTACGTTAGTTTCTTCCTCTTACTAAAAATGCTTGCAATCATAAGCTACTGACATTGCGGACCGACAGGGGGGGGGGAATATTTATCAAATGAGTTTACTGCTTTCATGCTGTCCCATGGCATTTCTCATCAGTGTACAACTCCTTATACACCACAATAGAATAGTGTGGCAGAATGTCGGAATCAAATGCTAATGGAATTGGCCAAATGTATGCCCAAAAGCAAGGATCTGCCTTCTAGATTTTGGCTTGACGCGGTCATGTGTGCCAATTATGTATTGAACCGCGATCCAATTAAGGCTTTGAAATCTATGACAGCTTATGAAGCTTGGAATGACAGAATTCCAATCATTAGTCATATGTATGTTTTTGGTTGTCTGGCTTATGTGCATGTACCAGAATAACACAAACATACTCTTGAAGCAAAGGCTTTGAAATGTATCTTTGTGGAGTATAGCAGCGAGAGCAAAGGATATCGGTTGTATGTTTTGTCCAGTCGGAAGCTAATTGTATCTAGAGATGTCATCTTTGATGAATATGCATCTCAATCCATGCTTCCATGTTGGCTACATCCATCCATTGATGCTCTGGATGTACATTGCTCCCTTTGTTTGGTACTGGTGCTGACTCTTCTGAGCCTGCCTTGGCTCCAACTCAACCTCCTGCTGTTTAGCCCATCCATAAATTCAATAGTTCAACAATACCCCTATTGCTCTCCAGATCAGCAACCCTTGAATCAAGACGTCATGGGTGATGCATTAATTGAAGAAGATGCTGCTATTGGTGATTCTCAACGGATTCTGCACTGGCTCCGGACTACCTTGTGTGATAGCAGCAAGCTGCCTGAACCTTTGCCAAGATGGACACAAGCTGCCTCTAGACATGCATCTCATTTTGTAGACATAGCCCTTGTCAATACCACACTAAATGAGGAACCACTTGCTCACTTTGATGCCTTGGAGGATGAAAATTGGGTTTCAGCCATGCGTTTGGTTGGAGTTGGACTCCATTTCCAGAAATGATACATGGGAGTAATGTGATCCACCTATGCTAGCAAGTGTGCTATAGGCACCAAGTGGGTGTTTAAGCTGAAACAGAAGCCTGATGGCTCGATTGATTGGCATAAGGCTCGATTAGTCGCCAAGGGCTATGCCCAAAGGGAAGGCATTGACTATGATGAGACTTTTACACCTACATCATGTATGATGACTATTCAGAATCTGGTTACTTTGGTTGCACATAAAGGTTGGAAGGTGCATGAGTTGGATGTCAAAATTGCATTTCTGAATGGTGATTTGCAGGAAGAGATTTATGTCACATAACCTCTTAGATTTGTTTAGCATGGTGTGCAGAGCATCAGGTATGCCGATTGTGCAAAGCACTATATGGTCTTAAACAGGCTCCTCGTGCTGCACGGTATCAGAAGATACATGCATACCTGCTCTCTTGCATGTTTCATAATAGCCCCACTAAAAGTACTCTTTATGTCTGTAAACAAGGGGATCATATCCTTATCCTCAACCTTTATATGGATGATCTACTTGATAGGCCCTAACGAGGGGCACATTGTAGCTTTCATCAACTGACCTTCAAAATACATTTGTTGATGTTTCTGACATGGGTCTTCTGCATTATTATTTGGGTATCTAGTTTGTTCCAACTGAGGGGTGCATCATGTTATCTCAGAGAAGATACATTTAGTAGCCCTTGGAATGATTTCAAATGATAGATTGTAAACCTATTTCTACTCCTGTGGAACACTGTCAATTGAGGACTCTTTTGAGCCCTTTGATGTATTCTTATATATCTGTGCAATACCCATCTAGATGTTCAGTATGTAGTGTCGCAATTGAGCAAGTTTATGCATTATCTCGGCATTCGGAATTGGCAAGCAGTGAAGCATGTCTTTCGTTACCTTTAAGGCACTCATCACTATGCATTGTTTTACAATAGTGCGTCTTCTTTATGCTTGTCCACCTACATAGATAGTACTCCACCACTCGCTCTGAGTACATTCTAGCTATCGCTATTGTCTATATCGCTCTTTGAGCTCGTGTGCTTATTCTATCTGTAGTCTGTGAAGTGCATTTCCTTTCACATCCAACAAATACTAAATTGTGTCTCACAACTTCCAATGCAAGCAAAATCATTACATCATTTACTTGACATAATAGTACACTAAAACATGTGTGAAAAACCATGATAAATGTAATTTTAAAAACATGTGTATTACGTAGAAAGGATGTAGTACTTACCATTTTAAGTTCAATTTTCCTAGTATGAAGTTGGATTGAAGTGTGCTTATCTAAGGGGTGGTCTTCAGCTTGCCATGTAAGGTAGAAAAAAAACAATGATGGGTGGATCCAACCATGCTCAAGATATTAAAATTGTATTAAAAAGATGAATGTTTAATGGTCTCTCCATCTTGTAAACAACCCACTTCATGATGTGTAACCCCCCATTTTAAACCTTCCATCAGCTTAAGGGCCTTTTTATGTCTGCATGTATCATGATGTCCATAGTAGTGTGCTCGCTTATGGTGATAGAGGTGAGCGGATTCAGATCTCTCGCTTAGTACAACAGGGATGCCCTTTAGCCTCATTATTATATATCATAATCGCAAAGGCCATGAGCATCTTCCTCCGCTCCACTGTTGGTATTTTTGGATTCAAGTTGCCTCTTTGTAGTAAGGAGGAGCTGGTTGACTCTGAGTTAGTTGATGACACACCATGTTCTTGGAGGCCTCACACATATGCTTATGTTCCTTCTGGCGGGTGGCATTGGAATGAAAGAGTTTTGTTTGGTAGTAGGGGCCCTCATTAATTGGCACAAATTTGTTGGTTTTTGGATTAGTGACTCTTGAGAGTTTCTTGGGGTGTAGAGCTTGGTTTTACTTGGGATTAGCAGAGGATGCACTGCTAGATACTTGGGATGCTTCTCTTGCATAGCAGTTTTCTCCGGTACTTATGAGTATTTGGATTAGTGACTCCCGAGAGTTTCTTGGGGTGCAGAGCTTGGTTTTACTTGGATTAGCAAAGGATGCACTGCTAGATACTTGGGATGCTTCTCTTGCATAGCAGTTTGCTCCGGTACTTATGAGTATTTGGAAGAAGCTTCTTCATTGGAGCTTAAGGAGATTGGATTTAGCCTCCATAACATTGGTGGGCTAATTAGGTATTGCTTGCCTCGGCTTGCTTTATTGCCTCTTGTTGGTGCTTCTCTTATGCGTGCATTGGTCAGGTGCGGAGGTTGATCCGCAATTTTCTTTGGTTGGGTTTGGTCAGTGCGGAGGTTGATCCGCAATTTTCTTTGGTCGGGTTTGGATGGCACCACAGACACACTTGCCAGGGTAGCTTGGCTTACAGTTATTTAGCTCAGACGAGAATCTAGATATTCAGTGCAGGGCTTTGCTTTGCAAACTTGTGGTTAGAGGTTTCCTACCAGGCACCGAGCCTTGGAAGGATGTTTTCTTATCTCAAATTTGAAAGCGTGCACAGAGCGAAAGCATAGGGGCACTAGAATGTGCTGAACAGAGAGTGCAAGAGAGAGTGCTGAATAGAGAGTGTAAGAGAGAGAGAGATATGGAGCAAACTATGCTGAATATACTGAAGCAAAACAGTCCCAAGCAAGAGACACTACAAGTCTCATAAGTGAGGGAGCAAATATGTACAAGACTGAATGAACAATGAGAGGCCAGCACCTCCTATTTATAGTTGAGGTGAGCTGGCCGACTGGAGTTGCAAAACAGGCCGACTGGAGCTACTAGACTGGTCAACTGGACAATGCCAGAAAGGCTGGGAAAAATCCCAGGAAAATACATAAAAAAGCGGTGGAAAGCTTGTAGCTCCAAGAAGATAATACCCTCAAAAGAAAGAGTCCATCTGCTCCCCACTCTATACCAAGAGTAGCCAAATGCTGTACAATAGCATCCTCCTCGAAGGTCAGCATCGCCAAATGTAAGAACTCAATTGTCCCCTCTGAAAACTGATGTCGAGACTCCACAGGCCCAACCAAATCCAAATCCCAATCCTTCAATCCCTATGATGAGCAAAGATAGTCCACTGTCATCCTCAAAAACATTACCAGATATATCATCATGGCAAGGAGAAGTATGCACAGAAACTGAAGGCAAGGCAATAGGAGAAACAAACTCCTCAGATGCAGTGAGCAAGACTAGCCCGCTATCCTTCGCTGCTCTGCAGGAACATTTCCAAAAGAAATATCCATAAGATCATTGGCTGCATAGCACCTAGAAGCAGAAACCATTGGCATCACCATACAGGTCACAAAGCAACTACCACACATAGAAGGTAGAAGCATCATGAGGAGCATAGATGAAGTGTCAAAGAGCCAAATCCTGACAATTCACGAGGAGAAAGCCATAGATCTGTCCGTCAGTCTTCCTCACATCCTCGTAAAGGGAGAGGGGAGAGATGCTGCTGCTAAGCTACCTTCTCCTTTTTTTCAAGCCTCTCTTGCACGCGCTTTTCTCAAAGGTCTCGTCGTCTCTCGCCTGCCACCTTGACCTTTTCAACCATAGAAACATCTCTCTCATATATAGAAAAACACCCCCCCCAACAAACACCCCCCCAACAAACACGATATCATTTCTCAACACCCTCCCAGGACCCACACCCCTTCAAGCACAAGATCACAGTGCCAGATCACATTTCAAGACAGCAACAACATTCATATAGATTCTACATAATTCTTTAGTCACACAAATGAAAATTTTCGCCCAACTAAGAGGATGAAAAGCAAGGCTTGCCACCAATCGGTAGTAGGTTGGTTAAAGTGGATGGCTTGTAACCCGAGGTAATGGGTTCGATCCACTGCTGCACTTTAACTCTTAGTGAGAATCAGAGTAGGAGTGTCTATTAAGCCATAAAGATCCTTCATCAATCTTCTTAACCATACACATTCAATCATCACCTATGAATGCTACTCTATATTCAGCTTTATAAGATAATGTTACCATAGTTGGTTGCTTCTTGCTTAGCCACAAGATGCATGAGCGTCCAAGGAAGAAGCCTATTTCTAGATGTGGACTATCGTATATCACATGCCTAGTCAAAATTAGAGAAGGCCTACAGTTCTAAATCACCCCCTTGGCATAGAACAATCCAAGGTATTGGGTTCCTTGTATCTAAAAATATATTTAACTACTTGCCCCAATGCCCTAGGCAATGCATAAACTTTGAAAGCAATACAATGGAGAGTAGGCCAAAGCCATGAACAAGCAGGGCAACCTTATCTTTACCCCAAGATAGAACTAGTATGGTGCCTGATATGTCGAGCAAACCACACTAGTATGGAGTGCCCACATTTGAGACCTAGACCTACTCTCTGCTGCGCTTATTGTGAAAGGTGGGGCAATCAATGAAACCTCAAACTGCTACCACCCAAGAAGAATGGACATTGAAGTTCATATCCCTATACCCTACACCTGGAAGATTCTAGGCATGAATAGGGAGAACCAGATCGTTGAACCCACACCCATTTCGAGAGATATTGGAGGTCTTTCCTCCTTTTTGTCTTTGCAAGTCCAGATTCCATTGGCACCTTACTTCAAGGTATCCTGAGTCTATGGAAGGATTGGATGGAAGGAAGGGTTGGATCAGGAATGAAAGAACAGGTGGAATTAGAAAGTTCCAACGAGATCGATGAGGAATCACTAGCATTCCTATAGTCTGGGTGAACAAGTTAGGGGAGTATCTTGAAGGAGATGAACTTAACATAGCACTACTCCTAACTCTTGATGATGAAATTCAACTCAACCATTCTATATGGTGAGACAAGAGCATTGTTAACAAACAATGCTTGGAAAAATGGGGAAAACCTCCTATGGATGACTCCGCGCATTGATCCTATGAAACTAGCTGGACGGAGCCACCATGAAGCCCATAGATCTTCTGGCCAGCATTTGAAGATCAAGATTCTCGGAACCAATTTTCGACACACCTTTGTGCTGATGAACTTCAGCTAGCAGCAACCAATTCCCTATGATTGCATCTTAGGGCAACCCTTTATGAGAGAAACCAAGATGATCCATGACTGGAACAAGGATCACATTTACATTTGAAAGAGACATTAGGAATTTTTTGGACCCAAAAAGGGCCTCCTAAGGATTCCTAATTTCAAGGGATTAGAGCTTAAAAAGCTAGGCTTAAGGGAGACAAAGGCTATGGTGACCCCTATTTTTTACCTTGCCACATCAGCCATACCCCCCTAGTTTCTTTTTTTAAAGGGAATATTCTCATACTAAAGGCTATGATGACCCCTATTTTTTACCTTGCCACATCAGCCATACCCCCCTAGTTTCTTTTTTTAAAGGGAATATTCTCATACTCTCTCTCTCTTACTTTTTGACTTTTCTCACACTTTTTGAACTTTTTATCTTCACTCTCTAGAAATTGAATCTTTCTTGTCAGTTTGAAATCTCCTTTCTCATTAACTCCCACCATATCTCCCTTCCACATTAGCAAAACATTCTTGTATGTAGGTGGCCCCCAAAAAGTGAAATTTTTTATTTTTTATTTTTTTACATTTTGTGGAAAAAACACCACCCAACCAATATGTATGATGAAAATAATTTTTTCCCTCCAAAAAGCTTGTAATTCAAGGGTCACGTCAGAATCCTCTCAAGAGCTAGTACATCCATAACTAACTATCAAGAACCACTACATCCATGAGATCCCGAAATTGTGGGGACTCCAAAAATTATTAATTATTAATTTTTCTCATAAATGTAATTTATTGATGAAAAACTCCATGTTAGTATATTTGTATATCAAAAATATCATTTTCTACTTTAGAAAAACGGATTTGTGTTAAACCTGCAATAGCAAAGTTTTACAATCTCTCTCACTCACTCCCTCCCTCTCTCTCTCTCTCTCTCTCTCTCTCTCTCTCTCTCTCTCTCTCTCTCTCTCTCTCTCTCTCTCTCTCTCTCTCTCTATGAGGATGTCTCTGCTTTAGCTTCTTCCTCTGCTTAGCTATGGAGCCTTTGCAAGCTGTGTGTGTAGCCCCTTGTGAAGCTAGAAAATAGAAGGTTGATTTACACATTCGTATTCCTGAAGAGTATGGCAGCTCTAAAAAATCCCATCCTACTGATGCCACAATCTATCCAAGCTCGTAGGATAGCTAAGGAGAAAAATGTAGATCTTTGGGTTGATGGGTATCTCTATCCAGTTGACCCTCCATTAAGAGCAAACCCTCCTTTTCGCAATTTATCATCTTTTATGCAATTTGTGTTGGTGAAGGGAGCTTGGCTTGTTAGGATACTGCAGAAGATTGACTACAAGTGGAGCTTGGCAAACCCATATTCTCCAATCTCAATTGCAAGAATCACAATTTAGCCTTTTACAATGTCAAGAAGGAATTAAAACATCATCAGATAAAATGAAAGAGATCCTCGCAGAGAATGTGGAGAAGGATGCAAAGATTCAAAGGCTAGAGGAACTTATCAAACAACTCAAAGCAACGCCAAATGGTGCTCGTGAATGCAAAAGTCTTCACGAAAAGTCTTCACCAAAAGTGTGCTAGGTGAATGCAAAAGTCTTCACCAAAGTGTGCTAGGTGAATGCAAAAGTCTTCACACCAAAAGTGTGCTAGGCGCTTGGGGAGAGAGTAAAGTAACACACTATATGGTAAGTTGTACAGTAAAAAAATAAACTAGTGTTTTAACCTTGACTTTTTCTAATTAAATTCTATTGTCATGTGTACAGCACATAGTTTATGCTGCGCATGGTGCATATTTCATGAACAAGTATGGATCGCTCGGCATGTGGAGTACCCGAGGGATGGAGAAATCACATTATAAAGCAAGAGGGGTTTATTTCAAAAATACAAGACATGGAGGTGGAGCTTCTGCAGGAGGAACACGTACAAACTATCTACAAGAGATGTTCAATTGGTTTTATCGCACAACCTTTGGAAGGGTATTGGTTTAGGGAGCGGGTCCAACAATCTAAGCTTGCGCAAGAGGCACGCAAGGCTGAAAAAAGTCATGCTCGGCTTGAATGGTTGCAGACCAATGCTCCCCATAGACATGGTGCTTGTGGCGTGCATGAATGAGGAGACAAGGGAGGCATTGGGTTGTGCACGCACCAGCATAAATCTAGATGTAATAAGGCTAAGAAAATAAGTTTAGTTAGGTTTTTTTTCCCTTAAAAAAACTATTAATAGTTTCTTCTCTCACTTCATTTTCATTTCACTTTTTTAGAGAGCTTGAGCTCAAGATCTACATAGACACCCACGTAAGTACACCAGCACATCACCAAGTTAGCATAGTCGTACATGGATATGGCACGCACTAAGAACGCCGCACATGTTACCATGCCTTCACAAAACACAGTGCAAGGCACCCAACGACCACATACTAGCACCACCACGGAAGAGTGACTCCTTGGATTCTAGGACACGCCCAATGGGATCACCAGAGTCCAACCCTCCTCCCACAGCAACACCAACGCACACACATGTAGGCCCTTCTAGTGGGAGCAAGCGTGTGAAGAAGACCCCACAATGCAGCCACCCCAGAGATCAAGGTAGAGAGGCCGATGATGAGCAGTTCGACTGGGTTGGTGAAAACATTCCTACATTGCGCAGCACCATAGGTGGCAAGACCCTACTACCAAGACGACAGGGTCCCCTACCTACCCGGGAGAAACTTGATACACAGGTACCACAGCAATAGGAGGAGGAGGATTCAGACTATGAGAGAGACCAAGAGGAGGAGGATTCAGACTATGAGAGAGACCAAGAGGAGGTTCTTGCAAGTGCGCGCAAGCATAGAAAGGTCAAGCTCTTCAAGCCAAGGAAGTCCCAACCTTGCCAACACACTAACATAACACAGAGAGCTCCAAGGAGAAGGATGCGCCAAGGGCATAGGGCTCTACAAGAAATCAAGTTTTATCAGAGGAACACTGAGTTGCTGATAAGAAGAGCCCCTTTTGCTCGCACAGTGAAGGAGATTCTCCAACGATATAGAACAGAGTTCCGTGTGTGCAGGGGATTGCCGTTCAAGCATTGCAAGAAGCCTCCGAGGCTTACCTTGTTGGGCTTTTTGAAGACACCAGCCTCCTTGCAATACATGCAAAGAGGATTACCATATCTGCCAAGGACATGCAACTAGCTCGCCGCATTCGAGGCGAGCGAGACACGATCTAGAGATCTTAGATGTTAACCTTTTTTTTGAGGCAACTCTTTTGTTTCAAACCCCCCTTTGTAACAAGCCTATTTGGCTTTCATTTGTAACCTTTTGATAATTAAAATTTTAAGTTTCTCTTACAATGTCTCGGTGTCATCATGTTTGTTAACATGGAGTGTCTATATCATGTGCCAGTTTGTCATCCAAGGCATCAGAAATGCTCCTGGAGGACTAAGGAAGTTGTGCTAGAACAGTGCGAATTTGGCCTCTGCAAAACGACGATGTAGGCTCAAAATTTGCACTGCTCTGGCACTTCTCCCCTAGCCACTCAGGATCATTTCTGATGCATTTATAATGAAGTTGAGCACACTAATTGTGAGAAACATTAGTTTATAAGATAAAAATACCTTTAATAATGTGTAAAAATATAGTGTTTATCATCCAATGCATCAGAATTACTCCTAAAGGACTGGGGAAGCTATGCCATAACAGTGCGAATTTAGGCTCTGCAGAGCGGCGGTGCAGGCTCAAAATTCGCACTGTTCTGGCACTGCTCCCCTGGCCACTTAGGATCATTTTTGATGCATTTATATAATGCAGAGCGACGGTGCAGGCTCAAAATTCGCACTGTTCTGGCACTGCTCCCCTAGCCACTTAGGATCATTTCTGATGCATTTATATAATGAAGTTGAGCACACTAATTGTGAGAAACATTAGTTTATAAGATAAAAACACCTTTAATCATGTGTAAGAATATAGTGTTTATCATCCAATGCATCAAAATTGCTCCTGTGGAGGACTGGGAAAGCTATGCCAGAACAATGCGAATTTAGGCTCTGCAGTGGCGGTGCATGCTCAAAATTCGCACTATTCTGTCACTACTCCCCCAGCCACTCAGGATCATTTCTGATGCACTTATAATGAAGTTGAGTACACTAATTATGAGAAATAGTAGTTTATAAGATAAAAACACCTTTAATCATGTGTAAAAATATAGTGTTTATCATCCAATGCATCACAATTGCTCCTGTGGAGGACTGGGGAAGCTATGCCAGAACAGTGTGAATTTAGGCTTTGCAGCGGTGGTGCACGCTCAAAATTCGTACTGTTTTGGCACTGCTCCCCCAGCCACTCAGGATCATTTCTGATGCATTTATAATGAAGTTGAGCACACTAATTGTGAGAAACAGTAGTCTATAAGATAAAAACACCTTTAATCATGTGTAAAAATATAGTGTTTATAAGATAAAAACAGTAGTTTATAATGAAGTTGAGCACACTAATTATGAGAAACAGTAGTTTATAAGATAAAAACACCTTTAATCATGTGTAAAAATATAGTGTTTATCATCCAATGCATCAAAATTACTCCTGGAGGATTGGGAAAGCTATGCCAGAACAGTGCGAATTTAGGCTCTGCAGCAGTGGTATAGGCTCAAAATTTGCATTGTTCTGGCACTGCTCCCCCAGCCACTCAGGATCATTTCTGATGCATTTATA
Source organism: Cibotium barometz (assembly GCF_041138505.1). NCBI lineage: Eukaryota > Viridiplantae > Streptophyta > Polypodiopsida > Cyatheales > Cibotiaceae > Cibotium > Cibotium barometz. The sequence continues at coordinate 47,082,197 of NC_141058.1, read as the reverse complement.
ATGAAGTTGAGTACACTAATTGTGAGAAACAAACTACATTGTTTGTCATCCAATGCATCAGAATTGCTCTTGGAGGACTGGAGAAGCTATGCTAGAATAGTGCGAGGCTCTGCAATGGCGGTGCAGGCTCAAAATTCACACTGTTCTGGCACTGCTCCCCCAGCCACTCAGGATCATTTCTGATACATTTATAATGAAGTTGAGTACATTAATTATGAAACCAATAATTTACAAAATAAAAATACCTTTAATCATGTATAAAAATACATTATTTATCATCCAATGCATCAGAATTGCTCCTGGAGGACTGGGAAAGCTATGCCAGAATAGTGTGAATTTGGGCTACAGTAGCGATCCAGGCTCAAAATTTGCGCTGTTTTGGCAGTGCTCCCCTAGGCACTCAGAATCATTTTTGATGCATTTATAATCAAGTTGAGTACATTGATTATGAGAAACAGTAATTTACAAGATAAAAATACCTTTAATCATGTGTAAAAACACATTATTTGTCATCCAATGCATCAGAATTGCTCCTGAAGGGTTGGGGAAGCTGTGCCAAAACAGTGTGAATTTGGTCTCTACACAGCAGCGGTGCAGGCTCAAAATTCGCAATGTTCTGGAACTGCTCCCCCAAGCTCCCAGGGTCATTTCTGATGCATTCACAAAAACATTGATGGTACAAACTAGAAAAAACAATGAGATGAAAATAAGTTTGCAAAAATTGTATTGTATTCATAAATAAGAAGTGATACATCATCTTTACAAAAGCTTTCTTACAATATTGAGCTTCCTTCTCTTGTTATTGGGAAGAGTGTGCTCAAGGAGTGATTGGGCTATTTCTTGAGGATCCTCTATGCCTATGCTTTTGGCTATATCTATACGAGCAAGAAGCTTACCCCTAAATCTAGAACCAAAAACATTGAAGGCAAGGGATTTTTTAATCAGAACTATACATTTGGTGCTCTGTGCCATAGAGGCTACACAGAGCACCTTAGAGAGGGCTTTCAAAAAAGAAGAGAGTAAAGGAAGATTGAGGGGTGAAATCCCTGTGGATAATGGCGATGCCATCCACCACAGGAAGTTGACTAAGATAGTGCGCCACCGCAGCATCATCACCGTAGCATCATGTCCATGGACCTTGGCCTGGTCTCTGCTGCCGCCGTCTCTCCTAGCAAATGCGTCAATTTCAACCACCCTCTGCAATCAATGGAAAAATCAAAATATTTTCCTATACATAATTACAAATGTTTCTAGGTTGTAAAAGGTCGATTATTACCTCTTGCTCAATGTCTTCTTTTACCAAAGTGCTGGTGGGGGGCGGAGAGGTCAATCGAGGACTTAGTCTCATCCTTTTTTGGTGCTTTGGTATCCTCCATTACTTCAGTAGCAAGGGTATCCTTTTCAGCTTCTAGCTTGTCTTGTAAGGTTGTGAATTCCTCCTCTGGAACTAGGGCTTGCTCCGCGGTCTCAACCACAGTTTCCTTGACCAAAAAAACTGTCTCTATGATAGATTCTCCAAGGGGTAATATAGCACTATCTAGGTGAGGACCGAGGTTGGACGTATCAAGGTCCACCTCACATCGCGTGCATATAATGCCCAATCATTCATCCATTCTCAAGCCAGCTGCCTTTTCAAGGTCATGAAGAAATAAGTATTCTTCACCTTCCACCACAATGGTCCTCAAGAGATTGATCTCAAGCTCTGGCAGCACCTTGCTCTCCTCGTGTGGGGAAGATGGCCCCGCATCTTCTACTACAGTGGGTTGTTCAGCTGCTGCAAATTGTGCACCCTCTGGAAAGTGCTCTGATGCAAGCTGCTCTTCTACACCAACACTCATTCCTACTGCCTTCACTTCCTTGTCATCCCTCAAATACCCTGCCAACTGCAATGTAGGCATCTCTACCTCCTCATCCGAATCCTCATCACTCATGAGGAACGCAAAAGTGGCGACCCACGAGAGGAACCTAGTTCCTAAATTGCCTTTCCCCAACCTATTCACCTCTTGCTTATTGAAGGTACAGTAAGCTCGTGCTACGGGGATGCAGATGTTGATGAAGCGTTCAAGGCACTGGATGTAGGGGCGGGCATATTGTTGAATGTACTTAAGCAGCTCAACAGGCACCCATCGATCATTGGGGCAATGGGGAAAGGAGATGGAGTGGGGAGCCAAGTATTGCTTCATGTATACAATCTGCATCTCATAATGTTGGGAGGCAAGGGTGAGCCAATTTTCAAAGTTGACTTCACAAGAGAACATGACAAAGAGCTCGCTCTTGCTCGCCCACGGGGTGGTGGAGAGGAACTCACACAGAAGTTGTCAAAGTGGGTAGCCATGTGAATGCAAAGACAAAGTGTGAGCTTGTGCTTGGTTTCTATCGCGTGAAAATGAGAAAGAAGGCACCTTTGGCTATTTATAGTTAAAATTTAAAGTTTGGCCTTTTCACACTAGACGCTAGACAAAAAAAATTACAGTTTGCAAAAATATTAAGATTTCAATTAAATAAAGATTGGTTAAAAAAGAGCCTGCTACAAAATTACAAGCATGTCATCTAATCTAAAATTGTTATAATGTCTTTATTTTTTGCCCCTCTTGTGACATTTACTTCATGTTGATCTCCACCTCCTTGTTGACTTGAAAGCTTGTCATTGCCTTCACCTCGATCCTGAAACTCTTGCCCCTCACGAAACAAAGGCTATTTTCCCATATACTCAGTTCATCAAAACAAAGGCTATTTTCCCATATACTCAGCTCATCTTCAAGCTCTTCCACATGCCTACTATGTGTTGGTAGAGCTATGCACCTTGCTGCTCTGCTGAAAATTCAAGGTCCCCCATTTGCCATGATTCTGAGACCATAGTTGTCCCCTCCTTATGCTTCCTAATCTGTAAAAACATAGAAAGTTATGTTACACTGACAATTTGAAGGAAACCTTGGTCGTTGGCCTTGAATGTACAGGTATCCAAGGGTATACACATGTTGCACTATGGCAACCAGTCCTTCCTTCTTAGTATGCTTGAAGCCTTGCGCCCCTTCCAATGATGTAGTATATTCCCCAGTTGACGCACTCGATGTGGTCCCTTAAAGCTTGGCTGCATGTAGACCCAAGCCCCAACCCTGAATCTTGTTGGAGCCCAAACTCCATTCTCATCTCTTGTGTTATGCAGCACAAGCTCTTCCACCTTCTCCCTAGGTCTTCTCACATTACTGGAAGAGGACATGGTGGTAAGAAAAGAGAAGAAGGGAAAAGAAAAGCTTGTTTTACAATAGAGGAGTGGAGAGGAGAGAAAGTTTAGGGTTTTCAGTGCAGCAATGGAAATCTTAAAAGAGGGTTAGAGTTTGAGAATAGGCTTCCTGAACCTAGAGTAGACTAAAGAGGGATAGAGTTTATGCAGCAATGGAGAGGGAGAGAGCTTGAGAGAGAGAGAGAGCGAGAGCGAGAGAGAGAGAGAGAGAGAGAGAGAGAGAGAGAGAGAGAGAGAGAGAGAGAGAGAGGGAGGGAAATTGAGAGGGAGGGAGCTTGAGAAGGAGGGAGGGCTTGAGAGGGATGTAGTTTTTGCAGCAATGGAGAGCTTAGAAAAGGAAGAAAGAGGGAGAGGGAGCTTGAGACTGAGGGAGCTTGACAAGGAGGGAGAGCTTGAGAGGTATGGAGTTTCTGCAACAATGGAGAGCTTAGAAGAGGAAGAAAGTGGTTCAAAATGAGCTTTCCAAACCTAGAGTATGTTGGGGGAAGTTTGAGAGAGGGAAAAGACACTTTTGGGAAAAATTAAAAATTTTCAATTTTTAGGGTTTTTAATATGGGCAATTCTAGGTGGGGGGGACCTCTAAGTTTGGGCCTAAGAGGTAGGGGGACAAGAGTAGTAATTAGACCCCATTAGCAAACCAAAGCCTAGGTCCCCTAGGGTCAAAGAAGTCAAAAATGTGCACCCAACCCTCTTCCTATTGGTCCATTCCTAATCAAAAGTTAATCCAAGAGGCCCTCTTTGGGTCCAAAAAATTCCTAATGAGACCAAACGCTAAAGGTCAGCCTATGCTTTTAGAAGATCCATCTAATGAGTGGAGGACCCTTTGCAGAAGATTCGATGAGTAATGACAAATCCACAGTAGTACAGTTATGCCAAACATGCCATAAAATGTTGGATGATGAATGGGATAGCATGGAATTCACACCTTTCTCGGAGTCGAAACACTGAGAGAACTAGATGCACATTCTTGCTACCATGGACATACTTCCAAAATGCATGGGTACAAGATTTGCCATGGCTAACAGAGTCAAGAGATCACATCCCTTTACATGCTTAACGTCATGTGTATGCCCGATACTACGAGCGATGAACCTGTGAGCATCAAAGAGGAAAGACTGTTATGAGAAAAATCCACTTTCAAGACCCATAAAATGAATGGCTTCATAGGAAAGGAGGCTTACATCTTCCCAATAGAATTGGAAGAGCATTGTCTGAGATATGTGGAAGTTGTTAATGCACATTTCTACTTCTGTCAAGTCTGGAAAAAGGAGCTCAATGAGTTTCCCATTCCAATTAACATCGTTATATATATAAAAAAAAGAGTCAGCTGATTCCCAAACCAAACCCCAAAAGCTTTGCCACTCTGCACGTAGAACACGAAACAAAAATTGGCATTAGTTGAGCAGGAAGCCAAAAAAAGAATGGACAAGGAAAGCACAGAAGTTGAGGAGACTAAACAAGTCCACAAACACTCCAAAGCCTACAAGATAGGAGGGCGTTTTATACAATACAAAAAGTCCGCAAACACTCCAAAGCCTACAAGATAGGAGGGCGTTTTATACAATACAAAAAGTCCCAAAGAACCCATGATTGCAACCCACATACGTCATGATGGTCTGGCCAAGGTCAAGAAGATCAACCTGTGGCATGCCCAAGTGAGGCCCATCTACATTGGGGAAGACCTCTCTATGGAAGAAGAGAAATACCTTATTGACCTCCTCACAAAATTTCAAGATTGCTTCACTTGGAAATATATGGATATGAAGGGTGCACCTCCTGAAGTGGTTAAACACACCATCCCCATGGTAGAGGGAGCAAGTCTAGTGAAGCCGCCGCGAGCATGCCCTATTAACCCCAAGTACTCGAAGATGGTCTAGAAAGAAATCAATCGACTCCATAGATGCCGGATTTATCTATGAGATAGAGCATGAATCCATGAGATAGAGCACACAGAATGGGTCTCACCCATCGTGAGATAGTTTCCAAAAAGAACGAAAAAGTGAGAGCATGCGTGGACCTCAAAAAGGTCAATGCCACCACAATAGGAGATCACTATCCATTGCCCTTCACAAAACATGTGCTCGAGCGGGTCACAGGAAAGGAAGCCTGTAGCTCACCCTAATCCTCCTTGTTGAAACACATCCAAAAAGAGATTACCTAGTGAACCGCAACTGTCAAGGATCTTTCCAATGGTTGAGCTTGTAACCCTTGAGGTCTCCAAGCTCTACAACTCCTTGAGAAGCAATTCCACCGTGCCTCCCGTGAGCGTTGTCACACCACCGCATTGTAGTATGGGTACTTATCCCTCCTCTCATCGCACTTCACTCATACACAGTCACTAGCATGCATTAGGGAGATAGATTAGCAAGAGTATTAGCAAGAGCAAGACTCAATTGCACAATGGGAGAGTGTGTTGTATTATGAGAGAAATTCACTTATATACATGGTCATAAGTGTTCACACTCACTTAAATTGTGGCTAGCTGAGAACTTTAGGCTCATATAAGAGGCCTAATGCTATTACAATGACTACTCTCATAATATATCCATGAAGTACATCACTTAGGACTTGATCCTAACTTGCTATCACATGCTCTTGAAGTGGGAATCACCATAAATACTCTGTCACACCATTAAGGGCGCCCGTCCAAGTTGTAGCTTTGGACACTATTACTTCATATCTTGAATGTATGACCCTTTGGTGTATCTATTGTGACTCCCTGATGTAAGATAATGGTGGTAGCTCTTTTTAACCCTAGAATTGGGTTAACATCTCCCCCTTCGTGATGGTGATCGCATCCTCGTCGCCGTTTTGAAGACCTTTGTGTGGGAAGAATGAACAAGCTTTATCGATGGCTTTGATGTTGAGTGACGTTCAATGGTCTTTGTTCCTCTGGAAGGAATAAGAAAAGCTAGTTAGTGTATGAATATGAAGAGGTTAGTGGTTTATTGGGAATTCCTAACGGGGTGGGGGTGGGGTTTTTTGCGAATGAGTGCATTTTTATATTTGTGTGAGCATGTTTTTTTTTGGGGACTGTTTCCTCACTTTGTTTTTGGCAATCATAAGCAATGATACATGTGATTTGTGTTAGTGGGGATGCTAAGAGATGTTGATAATGGGAGAGAACAGAGGGAAGGATCCGGAGGAACGTAGACTTGATCATCAGAACAAGATGGTGATTCTCAGTTCCTCATTTGATTCAGTGAAGCGACATACATGATTTGAAGAAATTGGCCTTCGATGATGTCCTTTTGTGTGGTAGGATTCTTGTCAAATATTGTCAAACAGGACCTATTCCTGCTTTCTTCTACCCATGTGCTTTTTATGTTTTTATATATATTTAAGTGCTCTTATGAAGCAAATATACATGAAGTACAAGAATTGAGCCATATAGACTCTTATTGAATTGCTCTGTGTTGAAGTAGCCACTTGTTGGTGAGGATTGAAAGAATTAGGTCGGCTTGCGAGGCTCATATAGATATCTTCACTAAGAATTGAAGATCATTGATTTGTGAAGACGGTGGCATCGTTTGGAGAGGTTTGTAAGCTGAAGGAAAATTTCAGGCGATGGGTTGTACCATTGACCGGGCTTTTGTCCACTATGGCCCCCCCATCAAGAGATGTACCTAGAAGTTGTCGATAGTGAGGCTTTGGTGCAAATGTTCTCCTATATGCATGAGTATGGATATGTACTCATGAAGCAGCTGCGACATTAATTTAGCCAAAAGAATAATAAGAAATAAGCTTAACAAATATATAATGGCTATTAAAGATCGTTGGGGAAAGTGTTAATGCATGAGATGGCTTAATCCGTGGTGATGAGGCTTAAATCGTGAAGTGCAAGTTCTTAAGCCGTGAGACTATAATTTGTGAGAAACCTGAACTCGTGAGATTGCAGGTTTTTTTGCTGTGAAGGGATATTCCATGAGATGGCCTAAACCCTTGAAAGTTAATCCCATGAAATGGTGTTTCGTTGAAAGTGCAGGCCATGAACTAGAATTCCATGAGATAATTCCATGAGATGGAATTCCGTGCTTTTGTACCATATATAGGTTTTGTGGTTTGTGTGATGGCCTTTAAGGTGGATGCTTCTGCAGCATGTATAGCTTTTGGCTCTTTTGAGTTTATGTCCCCTTTTGGGTTTATGTCCTCCCCACAGGCTCCTTTTCACTGTCCTTTAATTCAACCTTGGTTTTGATAGTTTATTGTCCCTTGTCTTTCTTGGGTTTAGAAGGATTTGGAAGGCTCCTTTTCACTGTCCTTTAATTCAACCTTGGTTTTGATAGTTTATTGTCCCTTGTCTTTCTTAGGTTTAGAAGGATTTGTTTTTTCTTTTGGGTTTTGCTTTAAAGCATGTTCTTCTGCCCATGTTAAGGTATTATCTTTTGCGTTCTTTTTTATCGTCTCTCGTGCCTTGGCTTGTAAGCGTGTAAGCACATTCAAGGGTACCGTGGACAATTGCCCGTTTGCACACTTAAGATGTTAAGAGTTATATTTTGTGAGACAAGTTGCATTGAAGCAACTCGTCTTAGGCAATCTTGGAACATGTGATCAATGCCACATCGTGTACACATGGGTCGCAAGGTGTCAGTGACTATGGACATGGAAGTATTCCAAATTGTGCAGTTTGCCACCTTGTGAGGTCCATGACAATAGAAACACTGAAGTGTTCGATTAAATGCTTCCTAATTAATTTCTACGCTTTGGATTGTTTCTATTTGGTGCACAAGAGATAGCGGTTTTGAGTCAGTTGTGGATGAAGTGGGACACTCTTTAGTATCATGGTCAAAGGTTTTACAATATATGCAATATAGAAAAACAAGTGCCTTGTATGCACAATGGGGATTAGGATGGTCATAGTGATTACACTCAGTGACTATGGACATGGAAGTATTCCAAACTGTGCAGTTTGCCACCTTGTGAGGTCCACGACAATAGAAACACTGAAGTGTTCGATTAAATGCTTCCTAATAAATTTCTACCCTTTGGATTATTTCTGTTTGGTGCACAGGAGATGGAGGTTTTGAGTCAGTTGTTGTGGATGAAGTGGGACACTTTTTAGTATCATGGTCAAAGGTTTTACAATATATGCAATATAGAAAAACAAGTGCCTTGTATGCACAATGGGAATTAGGATGGTCATAGTGATTACACTCAACACAAGGCATTTCGTTCCTCACTTGTAGAGGCATTAAGGATGTTTGGTTTTGAAGGATCTCATCCTCTCTTAGAGATATTGGTTGTAAGGTTTTAAGCAAGGCTGCATAGAATTCAGGGAATGATAATTTCGATATCGATCTTTCTTTAGCCATTAATTCACTTGGTTTAGATGAGGAACACATCATAGCATGATCATCTTCCAACATGTTGTCATCTAAATGTATTGCTTCTTTACAACATTGATCGAATGTTTTCAGATTGGATACAATGATCAAGTTGTGTAAGCTATTATTCTTCAAGTCCATTAGAGAATCGTTTAATTTTTCCCATGACTCACATCGTGAGTCCAAGAGTTTTATCCGAAGGATAAAGTCTCTAATGGATTCGTTTGGTTGACTCTCAATTGAATAGAGTTCTGTTTGCTGCATTCCACCGATCACCTTGTCTGGAGGAAAAGCCATGTATAAAGGCTGATTTCAAGGTTTTGAAGTTAGTCTTGATCATCGGCATCAATGTGATGAACCATTGACTCGCTTTTTCCTTTAAGCATAGGTTCAACGCATGTACCTTGGTGAGGCAATTGGGGTTTCCAAAGGCTTCACATCTTTGTTCAAATATTTGAATGAATTGAACAGGGTATGTTGTCCCATCCTATTTGCCCATAATTTTGAAAATTTGTACGGCCGTATTTCTGTATGAGTCACTAAGGCCCTATGTGAGTGCTCTTATTGGGAGAGACTCACTGAGTCCTTGGGCTACCCCCCTTCCTAGACTAGTTAATATGTCCAGGGTGTGGGCAACCAGGAAAGGGTTGGTACTTATAGGATTTTTGGGAATGTTACGTAAGGGACTAAAGCTCGGTGGGATCGAAGTGATAGGGGGTGTAAAACCTGATGACGCGCTTGTTATAAGCATAGCCAATGGTATTGGAAGGTGCATTTACGGCATAGATCTCATTGACTCTAAGATGTCAGCCATTAGGTTCAGTCCTTGTGTGATCCCTCGTCGCAATCCCTCTATCGTGGCCATGTCGACGGAGTGCCTAAATGCTCCTTAATAAGCAAACACAGCCTTTTTTTTAAACTTTTTATATTCTCTCATAGCCCGTTACAACCTCAAGAGGCTTGGCATTCTCTTCATTGGGCCAAACGGGTGTCCGTTCGCCCTAATTAGCTTAGGCGCTATATGCAAGTGAACGACCTGAGAGAATTTTTTGAAAAAAACGTGTGCTAGTAACTTCCCAAACGTGTGCTAGTAACCTATTTTTCATCATTGTCTCAAGACGAAAAAAAAAAATTTGAGAACTTTTTCCCTATATTGCAGCACGTTTTTGAGGGTGTTCCAAAAGGAATTTTGAAAAACTCTGTATAAGGGAGTTGTAGTATTTTTGGAGTACTACAACTTTGTTTCCCTGAGTCGTCTGTGATTTTGTCGTTTAGACCCTCAAAAAGTAGCCCAAATATGGTCTGTTGCCATTTTCACGCTGTTTTTTGCCTCCGTTTTCGGGTTGGTCTCATGCCATAAACCAGACGTCATGAAAAAATTAAATTTATTTATTTTTTTACGTGGGTTCCGAGGGCATGAACCCTTAGGCTTTGAAGTTGCAGAAAGGGCTCACACGTGAACTAGACTTCACGAAAAAATTAAATTCATTTTTTTTGCACGGGTTTCGAGAGCATGAACCCTTGGGCCCGTGAAGTTACAGAAATGGTTCACACGTGAACCGGACTTCACAGAAAATTTAAATTTGATTTTTTATTTTTATTTTTTTGGGGCACGAGTTCTGAGGGCGTGAACCCTTAGGCCATGAAGTTACAGAAATGGTTCACGCGTGAACTCCGCGGACTTCACAGAAAAATTAAATTTGATTTTTTTATTTTTTTATTAAATTTTTTGGGAGTCTAATGGGAAATACGAATTTTTCTTTTTTAAAATTTAAAATGAAAGAGATATGGGCATTTTTCCAAAAAGGTAAGTGGAAATCAAAAAAGTCAGCCTTTTTATGACACCCCTTATACCCTTCATAAATGACCTCCAAAATTGACAATTTGATAACTCATGGCATCTACTCATTGAATGCTCAATAGTATTAATGAGTTATGTAAAAAAGTGATTAAGAATTAATCTAAGATTAATCCTTTCACTAATCTTTTTCTCTTTTACACTAATCAAGAAGTCTAATTAACCACTAATCTCTAATTAATTCACACAATTAAGCACATCATTGGATAGAGCAAGGAAATGCTAATCTTTGTGCATCGATAAATGTGTAAAGTAATCTAAAATAGAAAATTAATTAGACTCTTAATTGTGGTCTCCTCTTTTAAGGTAAAATTAAGCAAAGAGAGTCAATTAATGAAAAAATTGATGTAATTAGGTGTTTTGATGCATCTAGATGCGCTCAAAACACTCAACAACACCAATTTTGACTACTCATATGATCAATTTAAACCCCAATTAACACATTTTCTAAATTTTTTTCCTCTTGAAGAGCAAGATTAATCACCCTTAATGATAAAAACCAGTCCAATAAGAGAAATTAGTCAAATTCAAGGATTTTTTATGGTTTTAAGAAAGTTTTTGAAAGATTAAGCTACTCTTAATGCTTACTAACACTCTAATGTAAACAATTTCAACAACAAACACACATTTCAGCTAAAATTAATGATCTTAATTCTATGTTAAATACTAAGAGAGCTAACATTCATTAAAATTGCATTCTATTGCATTGTTTGATGAAATGGATGCACACTAAGCCTAATACAAACTATGTGCAAGCCCTAAGAACATGAAAAACCACAATAACAACAACAAAAGTGACAAATTAAGCTAAAAATTAAGCAAAAGGCATTCTTTTCAAAAAAAAAAAAGAGAGCTATTCTACACCAACTCACACACAAATCACTATCAAATCCACATCTTTTTCATGGAAAACCATTAATCAAGATGATGGGCAATGGGTGATGCATAGATTAGAGGAAAAACGATGTGGAAAAGACCAAGGGATGACTCCCCGACAGAGCAGTGCCAAAAATGTTAAGGCTCACCCTAACCCTCCTGAAATACATCCAAAAAGAGATTACCTGCTGAACCGCAACTGTCATGAGGATCTTTCCAATGGCCGAGCTCATAACCCTAGATTTGGACACTATTGCTTCATATCTTGAATGTATGACCAAAGCTTTGGTGTATCTATTGTGACTCCTTGATGTAAGATAATGGTGGTATCTCTTGTTAACCCTAGAATTGGGTTAACAACCATCGGTGGGCATTGATGATGACTTGCCACAAATGCCCCCTGTTCCAACTAAGGTTAATTCTTGAAAGGAGAGAGAAAGTTGCACACTTCCTAGATAATGCCCTACCAACTGAAGCACCGATCAACAAGGGTCAGGAAAGACACCTCATCAAGAAATCCACTCCCTACTATCAATTGATTACAAGGCAACTTTACAAACAAGAAAAAGATGGAATAATGAGATGTGGTGTCCATGGAGGACGAATACGTCTTTTTTGGAACAAGCCCACTTTACAAACAAGAAAAAGATGGAATAATGAGATGCAGTGTCCATGGAGGACGAATACGTCTTTTTTTGGAACAAGCCCACTTTGCAACAAATACCACTGCTTAAAATATCCTTCTACTAGCAAACTTACGGTGGCCATCCTTGTTTGGAGATGTGACTAAATATGTCAAATGATGCGGTGAATGCCAATGTAGGACGATTCCATAGAATAAGGACAGGATGCCCCTTTACCCTATCATGTTCTTACAACCATTTGAGAAATGGGGTATCGATTTTGTGGGTCCCATTAGCCCGATTGCTCGACACACCCAAGCCTGGTACATCATAGCAGCATGGACTATTATACAAAATGGGTTGAAGCACAAGCCACACGAAAAGCCAATGCAAGCTAAATTCTTTTACAAGTGTGTGATCACTCACTTTGGGTGTCCCCTTGAACTTATCAGCAGATGACAATGGCACCCACTTCATAAATGAGGTAATACAATTCTTGCTATAAGAACCCCTGATTACACATCGTAAATCTTTGCCCTATTACCCTCAAGAGCCAATGGCCAAGCAGAAAGTATGAATAAGACCCTATGCACCATCTTGACCAAGACTGTAGAGGCAAGTCATAACGACTCGGAACATAAGTTACTAGCTGCACTTTGGGCTTATCACACAACATATAAAGTGGCCATTAACATGACACCCTTCATCTTAACGTATGGAACTTAAGTGGTTAATGCCATGGAGCTCTTAGTGACAAGCTTAAGGGTAGCCATGCAAGAAAGATTCACTGGCAATGAAGTGACCGACTCTTTGAACTTGAGAAACTCAATGAAACGCATCTAAGGGTTGTGTATGGAATGATTGTTGAAAAACTAAGGGGTTTGATGACCAGCTCAAGGATAAGAAGATGAACAAGGGGGATATGGTCCTTCTCTATAACACTAAAAATCACAAGAAAAAACTCAAATATAGAGGACTAGGACCCTTCCTAGTGACTGAAATAACCCCACAAGGCGCAGTGCATATTGAAACTCTCAACGCTGTCGAGAAGGTCGGTTATTTCAATGGTGGAAAACTGTGACCCTACTACTATGAACCGCTCACGCAGAATATCTTAAAGGCAATTCACCTCAAAAAGGAGGAGAAATAAAAATACAATGAGATGAAAACATCAACACAATGAGAAGCCAAGAAACGGTAGGCAAAACTTAGAGGCCTGTTGAGAAATGCTGTGTGTGAGGTTGCAACATGAATAGAGCAAGGGGAGGAGCATGCACATTAGAAAAGGATAGAGTAAGGGTACATTGGAAAAGGAATTTTTTGTATGGTCATTTGTAATAGGTGAAGTTAAAGGTCAAAAAGATAGCACATGGAAAGTGCAAGGAGGCACATGTAGTGTGAGCATTTATGGACACATGGTTGGCACAAGGGTGCATGGAGCATGGGGATGAGAGATATATAAGTATGTATTTGGATCAAGCTAATAGATGATTGAGTAGTTGTTTGTGTGCATTATCATTGTGTTGCTAACATCTTTCTTGGCTTCTTAATTATCTTATTAGTTTTATTAATCATGTCTATGTCACTTACTATAAGCTGCCCTAGATCCATGATTTTCAACATGGTATTAGAGATTGGCTAGGGTAGTCCATAGAAAGTGTTTAGAGATCATTTTAGAGTTATTTATTCTTATTTAATCCTTTTTACTATGCCTTAATAGGTTTAAGAATACTGATCAGTAGAATAGAATAGAGAGAAGAAATTTATTTTAGCAACATAACATTAGCGGCTCTTCCATCATCTACTCAACAAGTCATCAATCCAAACTAGAACTTAAGGGAGCTATGTGGGTGCTGTTAACAGAGGAGAGATCAAGCAAGGAAGCACTATCAAGCTCAAAGAGAAAGAGCTACCAAAAAAGGCAGTGGGGCAGTGTAAGTGAAAAGCCTTGCAACCCCAACATTGTAGCTCATAGAGCAACCTAGCCGGACCACTCCAACCTTATGACTATGGAGTGTAGGGAAGGTCCATACATGTGACCTATTGTACCCTCATCACATTGAGGAGAGGTGTTGAGAAATGCAATGTATGAGGGTGCAACATGAATAGAGTAAGGGAAGGAGCATGCCCATTAGAAAAGGATAGACTAAGGGTACATTGGCAAAGGTTGATTTGTATGGTCATTTGTAAAAGGTGAAGTCAAAGGTCAAAAAGGTAGCATATGGAAAGTACAAGGAGGCACATATAGTGTGAGCATTTATGGACACATGGTTGGCACAAGGGTGCATGGAGCATGTGGATGAGAGCTCTATGAGAGATATATAAGCATGTGGATGAGAGCTCTATGAGAGATATATAAGCATGCATTTGGATCACGCTAATAGACGATTGAGTAGTTGTTTGTGTGCATTATTATCGTGTTGCTAACATCTTTCTTGGCTTCTTAATTATCTTATTAGTTTTATTAATCATGTCTATAATCGCTTACTATAAGTTGTCCTAGATCCATGATTTTCAACGTGGTATTAGAGTTTGGTTGGGGTACCTTATAGAAAGTATTTAGAGATCATTTTAGAGTTATTTCTTCTTATTTGGTCCTCTTTACTATGTCTTAATAGATTTAAGAATACTGATTAGTAGAATATATATATATATATATATATATAGAGAGAGAGAGAGAGAGAGAGAGAAGCAATTTATTTTTGCAACAAAACATTAGCAACTCTTCCATCATCTACTCAATAAGTCATCAATCCAAAATAAAACTAAAGGGAGCTCCATGGGTGTTGGAGAGCACAAAGAGAAAGAGCTACCAAAAAGGGCAGTGGGGTGGTGTAAGTGAAAAGTCGTGCAACCATTCACAAAGAACACACAACCGGGCAGTACAAAGGCAGTGTGCGATTGGCAACCAACTGAGGAGCATCACAAGCAATAGCTCATGCACAGTAAGTATCATGAGCAATTAGAGAAGGGGGCTAAGTGATTTCCACAAGTTCCGCTTAAGGCAAAGCATGGCAAGTAAAGAAGTCGTGCACTCAGCAAAGAAAAAGGAAGCAATTCCATCATCCATTCGCAGACAGCTAGGCTATCAAATGGGCCTTGAACCAAGGGAGACATTGAATCAGCATATAGAGCTAGGGCTATGCCAAAGAGAAGAAATAGCTAATCGGACATGGCATCCTGTCTAGCTGGCTGGAGACTGCGCGCTCGCGAGCACAATATAGAGCACAGAGCAGGCGGTTACAAACATAAGAAACAGAGCAAGGGTAACGTTGCTGCATAGCTTCACACTAGAAAAGGACACAAGATTAGGTCGGTCTCTCCTGCTACAGAGATAGCAAAGCAGCTTTTTGTGAAGCAAGCCATTGCCAGCCCTGCCGAAGCATAAGGTTAAAAACCCTTTTTTTTAGTTATTAAACAAAATTTGGTGTGAAGAGACTTGGATTAGGTGGTGTGTTCATATGGGTGTTGAAATGTGTAAGATTCTTTCCTCCAATTTTTGAGATGTAAAGGTGTAAGAACCTCCCCTTCATTCTTTGTAATCATTCCCTAATTCTGAATGCAAGAAAACATTGTTTTACCCTGTTTTGGCCTAGAGAGAGGTGATACAATTTTGAAATATTTTTGGATAAGAATTTTCTCCCAGTCAATATAGGAAGACATCCCGTGCAACAAATCTTAAAAAGAGTTTTCCAATATGCATTAGAAATTAATTGAAAATGTGAATTGGACATCTTAGCCTAGGGGTATATAATTTTAGAAAAATTCTTATTAAGGTCCAAAGAGTGTAAGAAAGGACCAATAAGGTTAATCCAAGTGTTGGGATGAGAAAAAGGCAAAGAATATAAGAAAATCTCCCAAAAATGAGTAAATTCTCACATAAGATGAAGAATTGACTAGTACAGAGTTTATTAGTAAAAAAATAAGACTTTTAGTTAAAAAATAGAATTTTTGACACCTCGAAATGGGGAGAAGGGCTGATGAAGGAGGCACCTAGAAATCACATCAAGAGGGTATTTTTTAATTCAAAAAAGTGAGATATTTTATCTCTCCTCTCTCCTCCTTCAAACCAAATCAAAAAAGTGAGCCAAAGTAGTCTAAACTTGTCCAAAATGGATCAAACGGGAGCTGGAAGCCTCTAGATTCTAGTTGGACTTGGTCGCTGGCCTCCCTCACCTATAAATAGACCCCCATTCCTTTGTATTTTCATATTGGAGTAACTATATGCTAGTGTAATTTTTAGTTTATTATATTTCTATTATTGCGAAGCTTTGGAGCTTCATTAATCCTCTTCTTCTCTTGGAGATTACCCTCTTTTACTTAATGGCCAAGCTTCTTCTTTGTGCGCTTCACATTTCCCTAAAGAATGAAGCCAAAAACCAAGGATAAGCCTAAACAATGGTATTTTTTCTAAATGATCATCTTCTTTCCAACCCCTCTAATGCTTAGGAAGCATTTTAATCTATGGGTTTTTCTTTTAAAACCATGTTTTTATTGATTATGTTGTTAAAAATGAATTAATGCTAATCTTTTAAGCTTAAAAGTAATGTTTTGATTTATAAATCTCTCTTTTGGTAAGAATAATCACCTTTATTGGATTCATCCTTCTTGGAAGGATAGATCTTAGTCCTAATCGTATTTTCTTAACCAAATCTCTAGGTCTAACAAGCTAGAGATAAATATTAAGCTTTTTTATGATTTTTAAAGCTAATTAAAATGAGGATTAGTTCATTTATGCTTGTTTTATGTTAGAAAAATTCATATTTATTCATTCTAAAGTGAAAGAGGGCTTGGGCTAACGTTATTATAATATAAAAGTCATATTGGGTACTTTTCTTAATTTAAGCTTAGGCTTATGCATAAACTAATTTTTATGTTAAAAGTGTAATTTTAACCATTCTCATTTCATAGTAAATACGAAAAAACTATAACAAAATTTTATCATTAGAAAATGAAGGATTTGCATAAATAAATTTTATGTTAAAAGTGAACTTTTGGGCATTCTCATTTCATAGAAAATGGGGAGAAACAAACTATGGCAAAATTTTTATTATTAAAAAAAATTATGCATAATTAATCTTTATGCTAAAAGTGGAATTTTAAGCATTCTCATTTCATAGAGAAAATATAAGAAAGTTATGAAAAAATATTTATCATTAGAAAATAAAATTTATGCATAGATAACTTTTATATCAAAAGTGAAATTTTGAGTATTATCATTTCTTAGAAAATGTGGGAAGCTATGGAAAATTTTATATCATTAGAGAATGAATTTATGCAAAATAAATTTTATGCTAAAAGTGGAGTTTTAAGCATTATTTATTTTCTTGAAAAAAAAAGAAAGTTATGCACAAAATTCTAGATGAATTATGGAAATGATTCATTTCGATAAAAATGATGTGAATGGATGTGAAATGATGTGAATGGATGTGAATGGACGTGAAATGATATGAATGGATGTGAATGGACATGAAATGATGTGAATGGACGTGAAATGATGTGAATGGATATGAAATGATGTCAATGGATGTAAATGGATGTGACTAGATGTGAATTGATGTGAATTGATGTGGGAAGATGTGAATAGATGTGGATTGATGTGGGAAGATGTGGATTGATGTGGGAATGATGTGATTAGATATGGATTGATGTGGGAATGATGTGATTAGATGTGGATTGATGTGGGAATGATGTGATTAGATATGGATTGATGTGGGAATGATGTGATTAGATGTGGATTGATGTGGGAATGATGTAATTAGATATGGATTGATGTAAAAATGATGTGATTAGATGCGGATTGATGTGGGAATGATGCGATTAGATGCGGATTGATGTGGGAATGATGCGAATAGATATGGATTGATGTGGGAATGATGTGATTAGATGTAAATTAATGTGAATAGATGTGGATTGATGTGATTAGATGTGGATTGATGTGGGAATGATGTGATTAGATGTGGATTGATGTGGATTGATGTGGATTGATGTGAAAAGATGTGAATAGATGTGGGAAGATGCGAATAAATATGGGAATGATGTGATTAAATGTAGATTGATGTGGAAAAATGTGATTAGATGTGGATCGATGTGGGAAGATGTGAATAGATGTGAATAGATGTGGACTGATGTGGGAATGATGTGATTAGATGTAGATTGATGTGGGAAGATGTGAATAAATATGGATTGATGTGGGAATGATGTGATTAAATATGGATTCATGTGGGAAGATGTGAATAGATGTGAATTGATGTGGGAATGATGTGATTAGATGTGAATTGATGTGGGATGATGTGATTGGATGTGAGATGATGTGATTGGATATCAACCACATTCGAATTCATCATCTGGATGTAATAGCATTTTTGCTTATAATTTATGTGATTATACTCCCAGGTAGTATGGGCTAGGAACTATTGAAAAGGCCCTTGAATGAGCAGGTGGTGAGCGTTCTGGTTGCCGATGATGCCATAGGTAAGCTGAGGAAGAAATGATTGAAATTTGGATTTTTTAGTTGGAAAGTAAAAAAGTTAGAAATTGGACCTAGAAATGGACTACTGAGGATTATGATGGAAACACTGTGGTTTTATTGCAATGCTGTTTTGGAGATAGTTGAGTCTAAGAAAAGGCAATTTCATATTGGGTGTGTAAGTGGTGTGTCTATTTAAGTTTTGCATGAGAGCCGACTAGGGGACCTGGGAACTCTTTTCCCTGGTACCCGGGACAAAACATAACCATATTTTCATAATGGATCCTATCAATGCAGCGGTTGGCTAACCCATGGGAACCCATGGGACCGGATGAGGCTGGACTGATGGATCCCTATAATAAAATTCAATTCTATTCAAGTCCCATGATAATCCTTGTTCTATGAAAAAAGAATCAACGACTGTGCCTCTTTGATGGGGAAAAAAGTGTTGGTCTCTATGAACCAAGTGCAAGTTCCTCCTTTGATTCGGCCATGTGACCCGCAGGTTCGGTCAGAATACAAAGGATAGTTAAGGCTTTTTGACTACGCTAGAAGATTCCTAGAGGAATCGTCTATGCTTTTTGGGCGAGGGAAGTTTTTTCCAAGTTCATTTTTGGAAGAACCGAGGGATTAGTCTCTTGTCCGGACATTCGTGGGTGAGCCCCGAGTGGGAAGCTCTGCCCTGGTGCACGAGAGGTTGCTACTTCCGTTGCTAGCTCCTCGGATTCCGGTGCGAGGAGGGGGCAAGGGTCTCACAACTGGTATCAGAGCAAATTGGTTGAAGTTGATCAACCAAGAAGCAAGAATGTCAAAAAATTATGAGTTACCAGTGAAAGATTGTAATTGTGTGTTAAAACTAGTACAAATTGATATTCAGAATGGGAATTCACAAATTAGAAATTGGGTTTTTGGATGGAAGTACCGCAATTGTGTGGAATCCCCGACTTGCTTGAGGCCTAGATATCATGACATTTACCTTATAACACCACGGACCATGACCACCTATATATACCCTGAGTATAACTGCAGCTCTATACTGACAATATATACGAGTGAATCTAAGACCTTGAAGTTATAAGCAAAAAAGCTATCCCAGATGATGATTTCGAATGCTGGTTGATATGATTTTAGAATTCTAGTTGAGAATTGATCAATTGATTTGGATTCTGATTGAATGATTTCTGAATTCGAGATGATGAGCTGAATAAGTTATAATGATAATGAATGAAGAGAATTCCAGTAATGATGTTGATAGCTGGGAAGACGATCAAGTCTTTCAACAGATCACTATGAGATTAGTGGATTGTGCTGACAGATTTGACCTTTGGCCCAATGGACCCAATTGTGGAATGACAAATTAAGAACTTGTATAACTAGAATTCCTGTGGAGAATGTTCAAATGATAATTGGAAATTACTGGTCTGATGGACCATTTTTGTGTTAATAATATGAATGAACTGTTTTTTGATAATGAGTTCTATATGTTTCTTCTTATAGAAGATATCTTTATCCCAGGATTTTGAGAAGGTTGACCAAACTTTAAGGGACCCCAGAATCAGTTGGATCTAAAGTTTAACTCCTTTTGGATTTAAATTATAAATAAAGTGGTCTTTTCACCTGAGATTCTTTGAGTGTCTTGGTTAAGTTGGAAAAGGAGACTTGACAAAGAAACGTATTGATAGGATCATGGATCGAGGTCGTCATGGTAGAAATGTTAACCCCCAACTCAATGAGGAAGAGCTTGACGACTCAGATGTTTGTAAAGCTCTTCATAGATCTTAGCCTGGACCTTTCAAAGGTGAAGGGGAGCACTTGGGAGAAATAGTAGAGAAGTGGATTGAAACTATGGAGGAGTACTTTGATGTCGGGCTGAAGATCGTAGAAACAGCTAGAGTAGCATGGAGGAACCATTGTGAGACAAACCGCTTAAACTATGGAAGAGTAAGGTGACTCTTGCTAGGCTGAAGATCGTAGAAACAGCCAGAGTAGCATGGAGGAACCACTGTGAGACAAACCGCTTGGATCGAAACACTCAGACATGGGATGATCTTAAAGCATACCTCAAAAAGAAATTCTGTCCTCCAGGCTTCTTGGAGACAAAGATGAACGAGTTCCTGGAGCTAACCCAGGGAAGCCGAACTATGGAGGAATATCACCAAGCATTTGCTCTCCTCCTCAAATACTCGCCACCACCACTGGATAAAGAATAGCTGATGGCCAGGTTCATTCGGGGAATGAACGAACCCTTGGATACTTTGGTGAAGAATGCTAAGCCAGTTTTTATACCCGAAGCAGTGTGGATGATGGCGAAGGATTTCGCCAAGGCCTTTGTTGTCAAGGTCCCGCCCAAAGCCAACACCATCGTCCTTCAAAAGATTCCTAACCCCAGAAGGTGATTCCAACTTTTCGCCTCCTAAGAGACAACAAGGTCCTAGTCAAACCCAGGATACGAGAAGTTCCACAATGGAAGAAAGGCCTTTTTCTCAGAATACAATCCCCTGGAACTCAACTTCAGAAGTTCCATCCTTGAACAAAGGAATTAAATGCTTTAACTGCCAAGGATACGGTCACGTAGCATTGATTGCCCAACTCCTTGGATCAAGGTTTTCGGGACAAGGAAGTCAAGGACCAAGATTCCAAATTCCAGTTCCTTCCTTTCAGAGGGTCCTTCTCGTCAAAATCAAGGAAACCCCAGAGGTAGACCCCCTAACCCTTCAATGCAAAGTAATGTATAAGACCTCAGTCTCAGAATTGGGGAAGACAAAGAGAGAAGTTCCCAAACCTGCCATCTACTTCCAAGGCAGTAACGTAGGTGAAGTAATCGAAGAAGAAGATGAAAGAGATTATCCTCCAGCTTGCGAGATGAGGGTTGCGTTTTTTAAGTGGGGTAGGATGTCAGATTCCTCTCTCCAGTTTTTGAGATGTAAAGGTGTAAGAACCTCCCCTTCAGTGTCTGTAAATCATCCCCTAATTCTGAATGTAAGAAGACATTATTTTACTTTGTTTTGGTTTAGAGAGAGGTAATACAGTTTTAAAATATTTTTGGATAAGAATTTTCTCCCAATCAATAGGAAGAGATCCCCTAAAACAAAATCATAAAAAGAGTTTTCCAATATGCATTAGAAATTAATTGAAAATGTGTCAAGAAGGGCCAATAAGGTTAATCCAAGTGTTGGGATGAAAAAAAGGCAAAGAATATAAGAAAATCTCCCAAAAATGAGTAAATTCTCACATAAGATGAAGAGTTGACTAGTATAGGGTTTATTAGTTTTTTTAAAAAAAGATTTTTTAGTAAAAAATTAGAATTTTTGACACCTCAAAATGGGGAGAAGGGCTCATGAAGGAGGCACCTAGAAATCACATCAAGAGGGAATTTTTTAATTCAAAAAAGTGAGATATTTCATCTCTCCTCTCTCCTCCTTCAAACCAAATCAAAAAAGTGAGCCAAACTAGTCTAAACTTGTCCAAAATGGATCAAACGAGAGCTGGAAGCCTCTAGATTCTAGTTAGACTTGGTCACTGGCCTCCCTCACCTATAAATAGACCCCCATTCCTTTGTATTTTCATATTGGAATAACTATATGCTAGTGTAATTTTTAGTTTATTATATTTCTATTATTGTGAAGCTTTATAGCTTCATTAATCCTCTTCTTCTCTTGGAGATTACCCTCTTTTACTTGGTAGCCAAGCTTCTTCTTTGAGGGCTTCACATTTCCCTAAAGAATCAAGCCAAAAACCAAGGGTAAGCCTAAACAATAGTGTTTTTTCTAAATGGAAATCTTCTTCCCAACCCCTCGAATGCTTAGGAAGCATTTTAATCTATGGGTTTTTCTTTTAAAACCATGTTTTTATTGATTATGTTGTTAAAAATGAATTAATGCTAATCTTTTAAGCTTAAAAGTAATGTTTTGATTTGTAAATCTCTCTTTTGGTAAGAATAATCACCTTTATTGGATTCATCCTTCTTGGAAGGATAGATCTTAGTCCTAATCTTATTTTTTTAACCAAATCTCTAGGCCTAACAAGCTAGAGATAAAGATTAAGCTTTTTTATGATTTTTAAAGCTAATTAAAATGAGGATTAGTTTATTTATGCTTGTTTTATGTTAGGAAAATTCATATTTATTCATTCTAAAGTGAAAGAGAGCTTGGGCTAACATTATTATAATATGAAAGTCATATTGGGTACTTTTCTTAATTTAAGCTTAGGGTTATGCATAAACTAATTTTTATGTTAAAAGTGTAATTTTAATCATTCTCATTTCATAGTAAGTGCAGCGAGACTATATCAAAATTGTATCATTAGAAAATGAAGGATTTGCAGAAATAAATTTTATGTTAAAAGTGAACTTTTGGGCATTCTCATTTCATAGAAAATGGGGGGAAACAAACTATGGCAAAATTTTTATTATTAAAAAAAATTATGCATAATTAATCTTTATGCTAAAAGTGGAATTTTAAGCATTCTCATTTCATAAAGAAAATATGGGAAAGTTGTGGAAAAATCTTTATCATTAGAAAACAGAATTTATGCATGGATAACTTTTATATCAAAAGTGAAATTTTGAGTATTATCATTTCTTAGAAAATGTGGGAAGCTATGGAAAAATTTATATCATTAGAGAATGAGTTTATGCAAAATAAATTTTATGCTAAAAGTGGAGTTTTGAGCACTATTCATTTGCTTGAAAAATAACAAAGGTTATGCATAAAATTCTAGATGAATTATGGAAATGATTCATTTAGATAAAAAGACGTGAATGGATGTGAATGAATGTGAATGAATGTGAAATGATGTGAATGGATGTGAATGGACTTGAAATGGTGTGAATGGATGTGAAATGATGTGAATGGATGTGATTACATGTAGATTGATGTGGGAAGATGTGAATAGATGTGGATTAATGTGGGAAGATGTGAATAGATGTGGATTGATGTGAATAGATGTGGATTGATGTGGGAATGATGTGATTAGATATGGATTGATGTGGAGATGATGTGATTAGATATGGATTGATGTGGGAAGATGTGAACAAATGTGGATTGATGTGGAAATGATGTGATTAGATGTGGATTGATGTTGGAATGATGTGATTAGATGTAGATTGATGTGGAAAGATGTGAATAAATGTGGATTGATGTGGGAAGATGTAAATAGATGTGGATTGATGTGGGAAGATGTGAATAGATGCGGATTGATGTGGGAAGATGTGAATAGATGTGGATTAATGTGGGAATGATGTGAATAGATGTGGATTGATGTGGGAAGATGTGAATAGATGTGGATTAATGTGGGAATGATGTGATTAGATGTGGATTGATGTGGGAAGATGGATTGATGTGGATTGATGTGAATAGATGTGGATTGATGTGGGAAGATGTGAATAGATGTGGATTAATGTGGGAATGATGCGAGTAGATGTGGATTGATGTGGAAAGATGTAAATACATGTGGATTGATGTGGGAATGATGTGATTAGATGTGGATTGATGTGGGAATGATGTGATTAGATATGGATTGATGTGGGAAGATGTGAATAGATATGGATTGATGTGGGAATGATGTGATCGGATGTGGATTGATGTGGGAATGATGGATTAGATATGGATTGATGTGGGAAGATGTGAATAGATGTGGATTGATGTAGGAATGATGTGATTAGGTGTGAATTGATGTGGGATGATATGATTGGATGTGAATTGATGTGAGATAATGTGATTGGATGTGAATTGATGTGGGAATGATGTAATTGGATGTGAATTGATGTGAGATGATGTGATTGGATGTGAGTTGACGTGGGAGTGATGTGATTGGATGTAAATTGATGTGGGATAATGAGAAATGATATGGAATAATGAGAAATGATATGGGACGATGAGAAATGATGTGAAAGAATGTGTAATGATGAGGAAAGATGAGAATTTTGTTGGAACTGTAATTGTATGTGAAACTTATTTTTTAAAGATTATTTTATGTCAATAATGCTCGGGAAGCATTTTGACTATCTTGTGGAATGAGGTCATGTGGGGTGACCTAAGTAAAATAGTTGCAACAGCTCGGAGAGTCAATAAAGGATGTCTCGTGTGGCAAGGTCGGTCGAGGTCTTGATGAGCCTCGGTTCGATTAAAAATGGTGAGCTTCCGGTATGGTGGATGAGGGACCAAGGGACCAAGGGAGTGTCCGATGAGTGAAGCGCTAGGTGACCTACGAAGAAACCTAGAGGGTGCTGACCATACGGTGCTCAGGCTCTGGGGGTCGTCCAGGATACCCATGCGTGCGACGAGGAAGAAAAATGAGTTGGAGCTGTTTTCTGAACACGGGCATGGATCTGGTTGATTGGCTAGTCTACATATGAGTTCATGGCTCTTTTACATGGATCTTGTTGGTTGATCTTACTGATCTCCAACTGAGAGTCCATATGGATTTTATGTGATTATACTCCCAGCTGCTATGGGCTAGGAACTATTGAAAAGGCCCCTGAATGAGCAGGTGGTGAGCGTTCTGGTTGTCGATGATGCCATAGGTACACTGAGGAAGAAATGACTGAAATTTGGCTTTTTTAGTTAGAAAGTAGAAAAGTTGAAAATTGGACTTAGAAATGGAATACTAAGGATTATGATGAAAACACTGTGGTTTTATTGCAATGCTGTTTTGGAGATAGTTGAATCTAAGAAAAGACAATTTCATATTGGGTGTGTAAGTGGTGTGTCTATTTAAGTTTTGCATGAGAGCCAACTAGGGGGCCTGGGAACTCTTTTCCCTGGTACCCGGGACAAAACATAACCAAATTTTTATAATGGATCCTATCAATACAGTGGTTGGGCGGTTAGGCTGGACTAATGGATCCTTATAATAAAATTCAATTCTATTCAAGTTACGATAGTTGAAGTAAGTCCCAGAATAATGCTTGTTCTATGGAAAAAGAATCAATGGTTGTGCCTCTTTGATAGGAAAAAAAGCGTTGGTCTCTATGAACCAAGTGCAAGTTCCTCCTTTGATTTGGCCATGTGACCCTCGGGTTCGGTCAGAATACAAAGGATAGTTAAGGCTTTTTGACCACGCTAGAAGATTTTCCTGGATGAATCGCCTATGCTTTCTGGGCGAGGGAAGTTTTTTTCAAGTTTAGTTTTGGAAGAACCAAGGGATTAGTCTCTTGTCCGGACATTTGTGGGCAAGGCCCCGAGTGGGAAGCTTTGCCTTGCAAGATGTTGAGATATCGAGCTCATCTAGTAAGGCGGTGGTGGACACTGATGACCCGCCTGGGGGATAGGCCCCACACTTACGTTGGTGAGATCATGGGTGATATGTGGCCAGTGGGATAACAGGCTGTGTGACAGTCATTCTAGAGACTGGCATAGTTATAAGGCCAGCTCATTTAGTTGGGTTCACACTATAGAGAATCCTAGTATGTATTTGGTTGAGTACCTTTTCATATTGTGTGTATTCTTATCTTTGTATATGGTGTATTGAGTGTTGTGTGAAGAAGAAGAAGATTTTCAGCCTCTCACCTTGTGTGTTCTCTTTTAGGATTTTGTGAGTGTGTGTGTTCTCTTTTAGGGTTTTGTGAGTGTGTGTGTGCATGCAAGAGCTCAAGCTCTCTTCTCCCCTACATCTTTTCATGGTATCAGAGCCTGGTTCATGCTAAGGACTGAGCTGCAAGCAAGAGAAGCACAGGAAGCGGTACGAGGGTAAGAGCTTCATCTACTCTTTCCTATTTGTGTTGGCGACTACACCCTTATCGGCCAGGTGTGTTCTCTTTTAGGGTTTTATGAGTGTGTGTGTGCATGCAAGAGCTCAAGCTCTCTTCTCCCCTGCATCTTTTCATGGTATCAAAGCCTGGTTCATGCTAAGGACTGAGTTGCAAGCAAGAGAAGTACAGGAAGCGGTATGAGGGTAAGAGCTTCATCTACTCTTTCCTATTTGTGTTGGCGACTACACCCTTGTCAGGAGCTCTACGAGGACGGGAGGCACTGGCAAACGATCTCTGACTGAGGAGCTTTCTTCCTCGGAGGAGTAAAGCTATAGGGTAACTCTTATCGAACAAAATTTTTTTGGCCGAAAACGTGTTTCGGGCGCGTTAGGACGCCCGTTTTTCAGAAAACAGACGATTTCAAGCACTGCAGGTAAGTCATCGTTTCTATGCAGAACTCTATTTTAAGAACTGTAGGAAGACAGATTGGTTGTGCAGACATTGTGTGTGCTACAAGGAGGTCAAAATTTATTTATGCACATTGAGGTCACTGGTTGTGACATTTGAGTGTAGTACGGTACCACTGCAAAAAATACAGCAGTTTGTGCAGGACAAACCAAAGTGGTGTTTCTGGTAAATTTGTGTGTCTGGCAAGATGTCAAATGATGGCATAAACCAGATTGTTGCTAAGAAGCTTGATAAGAACAACTTCCATGCTTGGAGGTTTAGGTTGACGAATTTTCTGATGGGAAAGGGCTATTGGGACTACATAGAAGGTGAGCATGAAGAGGCACCGGAGATACCAGAGATCAATCCGACTGCTGCCTGCAGATGTGAAAGACTTCAAGGATTGGAACCAAGGAGAGCCAAAAAAGTTATGTATTGGCTCTCTAACAATATACATGACACCATGATTGGGCACATACAGGATGCCAAGTCCCCCAAGGAGGCATGGGACACCTTGGTAAAACTCTATGAAACGAATACCAAGGCATGAAAGATACAGTTGAAGAATGAACTTCATACTGTGGAGAAAAAGAGTATGTCTATTCGACTATGCATTGAAGATCAAGGGTACTGTGGAATCCCTTGCATCTATTGGCATTTCAGTAGATGATGATGATAAGGTGGAAGTCTGTCTACGTGGTCTCGAGCCACAATACAAGGCGTTCAAGACATCTATTCAGACTCAGGAAAACATTCCCAATTTCACAGATTTGGTGTCTATGTTGATTATAGAAGAGAAGAGCTTGGGTGAAGACCAACAGTATTCACAAAACAAAAACAGTTCAAAGCAACAGGCCTTCTACACAAGTTCAGGAAGAGGACGAGGTAGAGGGGACTGTGGACGCGGCCAAGGAGGTGGCCGAATAGGTAATCAGAATTATGGCCAGCAGCACCAACGACAACAATCCGAGAATTCACAACAACAACAACACGCAGGTGGAAGAGGCCAATTCAGAGGTAGGGGGAGTGAAAGAGGTTGTGGAAATCGGCAAAGGTATTATAATGATACATGTGGATGATTTTATTGTGGTAAGCCTAGACATGTGCATGCAGATTGTTATAAAAGAAGCAGGCTGACATGCAAAATGGAAAATTGCAGCAAAACAACTATGCATCCTCGAGCAGAAACAATGAGGATAATGAAAGGTTGTTTGTTATGCAGCATGTCATTAATGCCATGTCTGAAAATGTTGAAGCAGCACATAAAGATGATGTATGGTACATTGATTCAGGTGCTTTGAACGACATGACAAGTCATGGGGAGTGGTTCAAGGAGATGAAAAACCTTGAAAGACCAAGTTCTGTGGAAACAGGGAATGACACTGCTCATCCAATTGCCCATGTTGGAGATATGCCATTGTCTATGCAGGATGGCAAAGTGAAGTACCTTGTAGATGTACTTCATGTTCTGAACATAACAAAGAATCTGGTTTCAATTGATTGAGCAGGGTTTGCAGGTTCGTTGATGGTGGCTGTTATGTTGAAGACTTTAAAGACAAGTGCAGGTTGGTTGCAAAAGGCAACAGAGTGGGCAGAATGTTTACATTGAATGTAAACATGCTTGAAGTGAGTACTGCGATGTTTGTAAATAGTTCAAGAATTGTTGCAAACATAGACATTTGGCATAAAAGAATTGGACATGTGAATGTGCAGAGAATGAAGTGTATGCAAACTAAAGGAATTGTGCCAGGGCTGCCAAAGTTTAAAGTTGAAGGTATACAGAAAATATGTGAAGCATGCCAATTTAAAAATCAAACAAAGCATGTATTTCCATGTGACAGAAATGTGAGTAGAAATGCACTAGATGTTGTGCATTCATATGTATGAGGTCCTACGAAGACCATGTCTATGGGAGGCTACAGGTATTATGTGACATTTATTAATGACCACACAAGGAAAGTGTGGGTATACTTCATGAAGAAGAAGAGTGAGGTGTTCACTCATTTTCAGAATTTCAGAGTTATGGTTAAAAGGCAAACAGGGAAATATGTAAAGTGCCTAAGGTCAGATGGAGGGGGAGAGTACTTCTCCAATGAGTTCTCTGATTTTTTGAAGAAGAATGGTATTCGGAGATAGTTTACATGCAGATACACTCTACAGATACACTCTGCAACAAAATGGAGTTGCGGAGCAAAAAAACAGGCACATTGCTAAGATTGCGCGAGCATTGTTGGGAGAGAAGAATATGCCGCATAGCTATTAGGCTGAGGTTGTTTTTACAGCAGTTTACATCATGAACAGGACTCCAACTACAGCCATACATGATGTAACTCCAGAGGAGAGGTTTACTGGCAGAAAACCTGATTTGCCCATCTAAAAGTCTTTGGATGCATTGCATATGTGCATGCGCCAGATAAGCTGAGAACTAAGCTTGATCCAAAAGCTGAAAAATGTGTGTTTATTGGATATTCCCTTGAGCAAAAGAGATACATGTGTTATAACCCTGCTAAACGTGAGTTGAGTGTAAGCAGGGATGTTATTTTTTATGAGATGAGCAGCTGGTATGCTACTGAAAAAGAAGCTGTTGTGGCTGATATGAGTGGAAGTGTGGTAGATATGAGTGGAAGTGTGGTTGCACAGAATGCAAGTCAGCAACAATCACAGTCTTTGAGTGGACCAGGAGATTCCTCATCTAGTGGTTCAGTTGATAGACCATGGAGTGGCAGGCTACGTCATAATACCAGTCCTACAAATGTGATTAGTACATCACATAAAGGCAAAGAGAAAGTGGTTGAGCCCCTTAGTATGCCTAACATTTATGCAGGGCATTCTCATGTTGATGGAGAGTCTAGTGGCTCAGAGATGAGCCTTGATGAGGATCTTGGGATACCAGCTATGAGAACACCTGCTGGTGTAAAGAAGGCTATGGAAGCCATGAATGCAAAACTGCGAAGATCTGGGAGAGTGAAGAATCTTGTGCAGAGGTTTACCTATGATGGTTATGTGGCACATCACTATGCATACATGAAACGTGCAAGGAGGCACATGTAGTATGAGCATTTATGGACACATGGTTGGCACAAGGGTGCATGAAGCATGTGGATGAGAACTCTATGAGAGCTATATAAGCATGTGGATGAGAACTCCATGAAGCATGTGGATGAGAACTCTATGAAAGCTATATAAGCATGTATTTGGATCAAGCTAATAGTTGATTGAGTAATTGTTTGTGTGTATTATCATTGTGTTGCTAACATCTTGCTTAGCTTCTTAATTATCTTATTAATTTTATTAATCATGTCTGTAATCACTTGCTATGAGCCACCCTATATCCATGATTTTCAGCAAGGCCAACAAATCACAATAAACATAGCTGAAGTAGTAGACCTTGAGGAAGAAGACTAGGAAGTGAAACCTTCCTATTTGTGGTTAGGAATGACCACTCCAACAAGTTTCACCCAAAAGTTAGCACTTGTTGATACATATATTAACCATAATTTGATGTCCTATGACACATGGACCTCTCTTTTAGAAGACCATCCTTACTCCACACCTAGCCACCATCCATTACTTCTATTATGTTAAGTGCTTAGGTGTTGTTACAATTTTATTTCACATTATAAATAACCCCTTGGAAGGAAAGTTCTATGTCATGTTACAGGGACAATGCAAGAAGAAAGCCTTTGGGAAGAGGATTGATGGTCCACAACTGATGTCATATTGATTGGAATGCACAGACGGCAACACTACACGACCTCAGGGGGCAAGTTACTGTTGTCCTTATGACAGACGAAGATCCGAAGCCACGAATCTCAGCTCCACAAGGTCACCAATCCTCTTCACCAACCATAACCCCCCTACTCAATCGACAAGCATAGAACTATGCCACCTAAAAAGAGGCCTTTACCAAGG
Organism: Cibotium barometz; assembly: GCF_041138505.1. Lineage (NCBI taxonomy): Eukaryota > Viridiplantae > Streptophyta > Polypodiopsida > Cyatheales > Cibotiaceae > Cibotium > Cibotium barometz. Next base: position 47,051,754 of record NC_141058.1, on the reverse strand, counting down.
TCCCCCATCCAATAGAGCCTTAGCAATGATAAGCTCAGCAATACATCAAACCTCACCAAACGGAGCCTGCTAACCCTGCTAACACTTCTAACACCACTAACACTTCTAACACCACTAATTTTGCCAGCATGTACCCACTTGCCTCCTCTGCTCCATCCAAACCACCAATACTCACTATTGGGTACCCAAGAACATCCTCATCATGCAAGGTTATTATGAGGGTGCTACCACCCTATGGATCCTAAAATCCAAACTTTCCCCTCAAACCTCACCAATCCCAAAGGTTCTAACACATTGACACCCTGCTAACACTTCTAACACCACTAATTGTGCCAGCATGTACCCACTTGCCTCCTCTGCTCCATCCAAACCACCAATACTCACTATTGGGTACCCAAGAACATCCTCATCGTGCAAGGTTATTATGAGGGTGCTACCACCCTATGGATCCTAAAATCCAAACTTTCCCCTCAAACCTCACCAATCCCAAAGGTTCTAACACATTGACATACTACCAGAACCTCATGTCGGCATCCGCGAAGGGGCAACCACAACCCCGCAAGGTCAGGGAGAACATCTGGCACGAAGGCCCCCACCAAAGCAAAATCGTTGACACAACCCACCTCATTCTCACACCCAAAATTTCTATGAAGGAATCAGAAAATCTGGGAAGAAATCCTTATGGGAAGAGGATCGATGGGCCACAACTAGTGTCAGGGCAAGGTACACCCCTGCTCAACCTCTGACCTCCCCACCAATGCCTACTCAACCTCTTACCTCTGCACCAACCCCTCACTGTCACACAGTTCCCTCGCACATGAGACACCAAGGCTGCAAGAAGAGCTCCCAACCTTACCCAAACCTCACTATCACACAGTTCCCTCACATGAGACACCAAGGCTTCAAGAAGAGCTACCAACCTTGTCCAAACCTCTAATTGGACCTGAAATTTGACCATCATCAATGGACAAGGAATCAGTACAAAACCTGCAATGGGGTGCTAACCACATAGTCCTAGGGTGTAAGACCTATCAACAACAGGGTGCCCAAAAAAAACTCTAAGTCAAAACAAACAACCATTCATTCATGAATCCATGGTCGTTCATTCATGAATTCACGGTTGTTCCCTTTAGTCAATCCACATCTGTTCCCTTTCGCCAATCCACATCTATTCCCTTTAGTCAATCCACATCTGTTCCCTTTTGCCAATCCACATCTGTTCCCTTTAGTCAATCCACATCTGTTCCCTTTCGCCAATCCATGGTCGTTCACTTGTCAATCCACAGCCATTCACTTGTGAAGCCACGATCTTTCCTCTATGAATTCATGATCGTTCTTCCCCTGCAAATCTATATAAGGACCCACCACCATTCATTTTTCTCACTGTTCTTCTTGTCCCCTAACCAAACTATTACAGTTTTTTCTCTCAAATTTTCATAGTTTCTTGCCCGCTTGCCAACCTATTGCTCACATGGTTGATCTAGAACACTCCAACTTCTCTCGTGAGGTGGTCGCTCATAGTCCCCAAAAGAAGAGATGGCATGCTGGCCACCGGTTCACGAGAATTACGTCAAGCACTCCACCCAACTCTCCCATCTGGGCGAAGCCTTGATGAAGCTGGTTGATGGCCATGCCATCCACAGCCTGATGAAGAACACCCACAAGGTAGAGCACAAGCTGCTTTACTACAATGAGCCATGCTACCACGCCATCGCTGACCCAACAGTCGTCACCTGCCTAGAACAGATTGGACTCCGCGGTTTTCTCACCCTACAACCTTGGGGACCTGACCTCCTTAGCTGCCTTTATTTCACTAAGACATACAATGCCACCGGCTACTGGGTAGGTGCTGGACTCAGACCGTGCACCCTAGCTCGAGCAGCTGTATGACTACCATAGTAATGTCATGCTTCATGTGTGCGACACTCTCTAGGGCCCCACCACCAAAGACGGCATGGAGTGGTACAACACATCACACGGTAGGAGCTAGTCATGTCCCCCCACCAAAGACAGCATGGAGTGGCATAACATCACACGGTAGGAGCTAGTCATGCCCACTCATGCCCTCACCTTCCTCCTCATGACATGTTGGGCTGACCACTTTAACATGTGTAACTTATCCACTCTCACCCACATCCATTAAGGTGTACCCGTCAACTAGGCAAAGTACCTCCACAAAGAACTCCATGCCGTTTGCTCCAACCCACAGGGCAATCTAGCCGCCTCATCACTCCTCACAAAGGTGCTCTACCATGTAGCTGGCTAGGAGGAGCTTCCCCCACTTTTTTGTCTCCAAGGTAGCACCATCGTCCTTCCCACTATCCCTGAACCATAGCCTTCACCTACCACGCCCCCCTCTAAGCACCACCATCCCAATCTTCAGGAGTAGTAGGAGGCATGCTGCAAAGTAGTAGAAGAAGATGGGCCACGTCGAACTTCCCAGTTCCTAGAAGAGACACCACTCCACTCCACACCCGGGACCAATCCAGCCCCTCTCCCTCACCAACTCGCCCCAACTAAGGGCCATCAGTCTCACCCTCCACCTCCCAACACCACACCATGGATACCCTCCACTGGGTGCACGCCAACTATTTTCGCTCCCAATAGGCCTTCTGTGATCATATCCTCCCACGGCGCCCTACCCAATTTCGTAGAAGGGTTCTCTAACCTTTCCTGAGAGCTCCTCATGTCCATGATAGAATACATGCAGAGGTAGCATGAATAGATCACACAGCCACTCAGTTCGCCATGCTCCTAGCTTGAGGAGATCAAATCCAAACCCAATAGGATCTCCAGACCACCCTCCTTGGGAGCGCACCCTTCGACACCTTGCAAGCCGTCACCCAACTCCAGCAGCAAAATTGCACGCGGCCCAGGAGGATGCCCAAACTGCCAACCACGCCACTCCCTAGCCCACAAGAGGGAAGCCCAAGAGATGTGCTTGCCTAGCCCAAACCACTAAGGATGGCTGCAAAGAGATCCGTGCCTCCTTCGAAGCAAGTCGTAGAGAAAACCCTGAGGCACAAGAATACACAGTGCGGGCAATAGAGGAATGCACAATTTCTTTCAACAACCCCACCATCCTCCTAACCCTTCCCATTTACCCAACCTTGTCAACTGGGCCACCCTTCTGGACTATGAACAAGCCACTAACACTAACACAAACATCAAGCTTACACTCCCCAATGACCTCTGTTTGTACCCCTACGCTTCTTCAAAATCCCTTACCACCCTCACCTTCCTAGAGCAGCTCGTCAGCTAGACCACAATCTACTTCACTTCACCCTTTACTCCCCCTACAGCCTCCTCGTTGTCTACCACCATGTCTACCACTAGCTATGGAAGTGTATATGTGTGCTTGTATAGGTGATGCTCCTTTACTTACCTCTTCTCTTTCTTCTTGTTGTCTCTCTCTCTCTCTCTCTCTCTCTCTCTCTCTCTCTCTCTCTCTCTCTCTCTCTCTCTCTCTCTTGCACACACCAAGGCATTGAGTTAGAAGTTTAGCTCTCCATAGCTCCTTCTCTCATTGCTCCCTACCTAGCTCAAGAAAGCTCCATAGCTCCTTCTCTCATTGCTCCCTACCTAGCTCAAGAAATCTCCACTTAGGTGACACAAGTTGTGGTGGAGTAAGCCCCTAGAGGCTTCACATCGAGGAGGTAGCCTTCATTAGGGTTGGCTAGGTGCATGTTCCTCAGCCAACCCTTGCATCTCTTTTCTCTTCTCTCCTTCCTCTCTCATGCAAGGAGTATACTCATCTAGGTGAACACACTCTTGTTAACCATTTTCTTAATCCTCCATTCTAGTGTTCTTTTGAGAGAGAGAGAGAGAGAGAGAGAGAGAGAGAGTAAGTGTGATAGGTGAGCAAAGGTCACTACCCATGGAGATGGAGCCGAACCGGAGTGCCACAAAGAATAGGGGAAGGAGTGAAGGAAAGAGCTCTCCACAAGAGCGTTGCATCTCTTGAGCTTAGTGGCTTGGGATCGGCTTATCACTACCCCAATTCCCTCGGGAAATTAAAGGGGAGAAGCCTCTTTCCACCTTAAAATGGCACCGTTACCAAAGGAAGGTTGTGGTAAGCTTCCTTTACTTTTCTCTTTCATTTTATTTTCTTAGAGCCTTCCATAACTTGAGGGTGAAGAGCTCTTGGCTGTGTGGTAAGCTTCCTTTACTTTTCTCTTTCATTTTATTTTCTTAGGGCCACCCATAAGCTGAGGGTGAAGAGCTCTTAGTTGTGCATGTGTGTATTTTTATGTTTTTATGTGTAGGGAAGAGTAGGAAAAAGCCTTGTTTTCATGCTTATTTGGATCCACAACTTGTAGATTCTTGTTTTTATTTATTTTTTATTTTTAAATCATGTCAAAAATTAGTTAGAAGCATTTAGAATGCATTAGAGCATCAAATTAGTTAGAATGCATTATTAGAGCATCAAAAACAAAAAGGAATGATTGATTTTTGCATTTTATTAGCATTTAGGAGTGGGTTTGAATAGATTAATAGCATTTAGGAGTGTCTTTTGCATAAACATAGTGTAAAAACCCTTAATTTTATTAGCATTTAGGAGTGGGTTTTAGTAGCATTTAGGAGTGGGTTTTGCATAAACATAGTGTAAAAACCCTTAATTTTCAAGCCTCATAAAAATTTTTAAACAAGCCAATTTTGGATTGTGAATTAGGTAAAAGGTTTGTGAGCTCACATTGCTCTCCCATAAAGCCACCTGCTAGTTTTTGGCCAAGAAAAAAAACCCAACAAAGTGAGGTCACCAAAAATATCAAATTACAAGATTAATCCATTTAAATCCAAACTTGGCAGGATGCTAGGACCACTGAATGTAAGTACCACCCTGTTGCCATATATATAGGCAGTGATGTGTGTGAACACACTTAGGACCGCCGGGGCACTTTTTTCCTCTTTAGGAGGTTTTTTCCCCCGGCTTGTATATACGCCCATCACTCTAGGGCTAACTTATCTTTTGTACATTGACACAATCTAATACACTTTGTGTTGTGTGCATTCTTGCTTCTTCTTCTCCAAGCTTTGTGTGCTTTCCTGCAACCCTAATTCTAACAATTGGTATCAGAGCAGGCATCGGCTCCCAGGGCTACACCGCCAGCACCCTCCGACTCACGTTCTCCGATTGAGGTGAGTTTTCACGAGCGCTTGCAGGTCCCTATACTCTACAAATAAGCCCATAGGGCTTTGCGTTCTCAGAATTTGCATCTGAGGTCGTTTCGGGCTCCGTTTTTGCATTTCAAGTTCTGCACAGGTGTTTTCGTCATTTTCTGCAGAAATTTCGACAGTTTTCTGCAAAACAGGCATACGTATTCTATTGTGGACCGTGCTACATAGCACGAGTTGTTTTCTGTTTAGTCTTTGCTTCATCATAGGCAACTTTTGCATCAGTTTCAGTCAGTGGCCATGGCTGAAAACAGCAATGATGTATTTCACATGTTGTCTACTGAAGACAAACTGGATGGAGACAGCAACTACCCACTTTGGGCATACATGATGCAGCATGTTTCGGTTGCAAAAGGAGTGTGGAACATTGTGTAGCGTATGGATGTACGTCCAGGTTCTGTGGATGTAGGATCTGTTGAGGATGTTGCAGGTTCTAGCAACTCTACTATTGCTGCTGTTTTACCCACTGCTGAACAAGCTCGTTGGGATGGTAAAGATGCGCAGGCTCATGCCTTGATTGCACTTTCTGTCAAACGTAACATCACCCCACATATTCGTTTAGCTAAAATAGCAAAACAGGCTTGGGATATTCTAGCTGGTTTGTATGCAGGTCGTAACGAGGCAAAAATCGCTTACCTGCGTAAAGAGCTAGAATTGAAGATTATGCAAGAAGATGATGACATGAATGTTTTTCTTGCTGAGATTAAAGATCTCAAAGAACAGTTGATTTCTGCAGGTGAGATTATTCCTGATCATTCTCTTGTGCAGACTGTTCTTGATGCTTTACCTGAGACATATCAGACTTTTGCTTCCACTTGGAGACTTCTTAATGAGGACAGACCTGATGCTGTCAAGTATGATACTTTAGTCAACAAGCTCTTGCAAGAAGCGCAGTCCAGGCAAAACAGGGCCAGGCAGCGTGCAGTTGATCAAGCATTTATTGCTGCCCCCAGCAGCACAGCAGAGAAGAAGTGGTAAGGCAGTCCCTTCCACTGTTTCTTCTCCTATTAGTAGGTCTGCAACTTCTTCTCCTTCCACAGGTAGCAACAATAAGTCTGAGAAGGCTCTTGATAAAGGCAAGAAAAAGACCAGGTGCAACTATTGTAAGGCAAATGATCATGTCATTAAGAATTGCCCTAAGCTAAAGGGTAAAGAGGCAAAGAAGAAAGAGTCAAATGCAGCCACAATAGCGGGGATGCTTCTACAAATGCAGATTCTGCAAATGTTGTGCAGGATACAGAATGGGCGTTTAGCGTGTATTGCCAATATGACCCATCTGTACATGATGCACGTTTGGCAGTTTCTGTTGACTCTCATGTATGGTATTTTGACAGTGGTGCTACGAAGCACATTACCTCGCATCGTGAGATGTTCACTTCTCTTGAGGCTGTCCCTAATGGGAATACTGTCACATGTGCCAATAATGCTTCTTACCCAGTGAAGGGTGTTGGTAAAATTATGCTTACTGCTGCAAATGGCAGCGCTTTCACACTTTCAGATGCTTTGTATGTGCCAGGGATAAAGAAGAATCTATTGTCTGTCTCTGCGCTTGCTAGACTTGGATTTGTAGCCAAATTTGTGGATGACAGATGTACTGTTCATGATTTGACTTCTGGTGATACGATTATTGCATCTGGCACCTTGTTTCGTGGGCTGTATAGGCTCAATTCTTATGACAAGTGTGTGGAAGATTCAGCAAATGCAGTTTCTGATGAAAAGGCAGTTTCAGATGCAAAACTATGGCATGCTCGTTTTGGTCATCTGAACTTTGCTAGTTTGCTGCGTTTGCAGAAATTTGATATGGTTGCTTCATTGCCTCCTCTTGAGGCACCATTGAAACATGTTTGTGAAGGCTGTATTTTGGGCAAAATGCAGCGTTCTACGTTTCCAAAGGATGGTTCTGTGCAGGCCACTCGTCGCAAATTGCAGCTTGTACATAGTGATGTATGTGGGCCTATGCAAACTCCGTCATTTGGTAAACACTTGTACTTCGTGACTTTCATTGATGATTACTCAAGGCATGCATGGGTATATCCACTGAAGGCAAAGTCCAAAGTGTTTTTGTGCTTCAAACAGTTTATGCTTATGGTTGAAAATGTATCCAATTGTACTGTGGGCACCCTCCATTCTGATCGAGGGGGGGAGTACATGTCTAAAGAGTTTGATGCATTTCTGGCTAGTCGTGGGATAAAACACCAATGTACAGTGTCGTATACCCCTCAATAAAATGGTGGGCACCCTCCGTTCTGATTGAGGGGGGGAGTACATGTCTAAAGAGTTTGATGCATTTCTGGCTAGTCGTGGGATAAAACACCAATGTACAGTGTCGTATACCCCTCAGTAAAATGGTGTTGTTGAGAGAAAAAACAGGTCACTTATGGAGATGGCACGATGTATGGTTAAGCGCCAAGCTTTGCCACATGCGTTTTGGCTTGAGGCTATCATGTGTGCTGCATATGTACTCAACAGGTGTCCCACTAAGGCCTTGCAGTCTATTACTCCATACGAAGCTTGGCATGGCAGGAAGCCTTCTATTGGTCACTTGCGTGTCTTTGGTTGCTTGGCCTATGCTTTAGTGCCTGTGCAACAACGCAGAAAAATTGGATGATAAGGCTGTCAAATGCATTTTTGTTGGTTACAGTGCTAAGAGCAAGGGTTACAGATTGTATCATCCGCAGTCAAAGCGTATCTTGATTAGTCGAGATGTTTTTGTGGAAGATGCTGTGCAGCCTTTGTTATCATGTACCAAAGAGACAGGTGTGAGCTCACGGGATGTATTTGATACGTTGTTGCCTCTGTTTACAGGTGGGAATTCAAATGTAAGTCCTAATGAGACAAATATTCAGCCTATGCAGATTTCAAACGACATCATAGATCAACCTATTTCTGATGCAGATTTACAGGATGTAATTCATGAGGATAGGGCTGAAAATGAGCAGGCTAGAGGTATGCCTAAATGGCTGGTGCAAACCTTGCGTGATAGTAAGATTGATGCACCTATGACTAGTCGTACTCGTTCAGGTTTTCAGCATGCCTCTTATACATCAGATTGTTATGCTTTGGCTGTGTCTAGTATGTGTGAAGAGGAAGAATCTCTTTCATTTGATGAGGCACAAAATTCAGAAAATTGGTTGGCTGCAATGCAAAGTGAATATGATGCTATAATGAAGAATGGTACATGGTCTTTGTGTGATTTGCCTATTGGTAAAAAGGCCATTGGATGTAAGTGGGTTTTTAAGTTGAAACAAAAGCCAGATGGCAGTGTTGATCACTATAAGGCTAGACTTGTTGCAAAGGGTTATGCTTAAGAAAAGGGCATTGATTTTGATAAGACCTTTGCTCCCACTTGTCGTATTACTACCATTCGTAGCATTTGTGCATTGGCAGCTCATAATGGTTGGAATGTACATCAGCTGGACATAAAGACTGCGTTCTTGAATGGAGATTTGCATGAGGAGGTGTATGTATCGCAGCCTCGTGGTTTTGTTCAAAGAGGGCAGGAAAACAAAGTGCGTAGGTTGAAAAAGGCTTTATATGGTTTAAAGCAAGCTCCACGAGCTTGGTATGAAAAGATACATGCATATTTGACTGCACATGGGTTTCAGAATAGTCCAACAGAAAGCACTTTGTATATTAAACGTGTGGATGGTGTACATCTAATCATTGCTCTCTATGTCGATGACATGCTGCTCACAGGACCAAATGAAAGTCATATTGCTGATTTTAAGGCTGATTTGAATGCCTCTTTTGAGATGTCAGATTTGGGGCATTTGCATCATTATTTGGGGATACAATTTAAGCAGTGTGATGGAGATATTGCTTTGTGTCAAACAAAGTATATTGAGACATTGTTGCGGAGATTTGGCCTTGAAGACTGCAAGCCTATTGCTACTCCAATGGAGACAGGTCTTCATGATGCTGGAGATCACTTTGATGTCACACTCTATCAGACAGCTATTGGTTGCCTCATTTATGTATGCATTACGAGGCCGGACATTCAGTTTGCAGTCTCACAGGTGAGCAGGTTTATGCATAGCCCAGGGTCTCAGCATTGGAAGGCAGTTAAACACATCTTTCGCTACTTGAGTGGCACCATACATCTTGGGTTGTTTTATCCCAAGGGGGGGATCATTGCCGCCAGATTTACATGCTTTTTCGGACTCAGATTGGGCTGGTTGCTATGACACAAGAGTGTCCACAAGTGGTTTTTGTTTCATGCTCAGTAGCTCATGCATATCTTGGTTGAGCAAGAAGCAACCTACTATGGCCACTTCTAGTTGTGAAGCTGAGTACAGGGCAGCTTTCACAGCTACGGTTGAGTGTGTGTGGCTCAAACGGCTTATGGCTGACTTGGGTGTTGGACAGGAGTCTGCCACCGTTTAACTTGCTTGTCACTTGGATTGTTGTAAATAGTGCATAATCTTGGTAGTCAAGCATTGCATGTGCTTCATTGTTTAGATTTTGATCTTAAAATTACATTATTTCATGGCTGGTCATTACCTTAATGTGGCTATTAACAAATAGACTAAGTTTGTAGGGTGCTATTTAAACCATATAGGAAAAGATATACTTACAGTAAATGTAAAAATGGGTAAAGAATTATCTATCCTTACTGGGAGTGGACATATTTTTTGGCACTGAGATCTATTGCTTTCTTGGTATCTTGTGTTGCATCCAACTCCATGGATGTATGCATGGTGGTTTTTTCTCCATTCACACTTGATGCTTTGATGCATTTCTTGGTTTAGTTGTGCTTTCATAAGAGCTTGTTGTAGGCCCATTTCAACACAATCTCTTTGGTATTCAATCTATGGGTTTACTTTTGGATCATAAGAGAACTTACGGACGGACTCCAAAGGCAAGCACTAACTTCTAGTCTAGCATAGTGGTAAGTAAAGGAGGCAAGATTTCTATCCCACTCTTGCACATCACATTTTTAGCCTCCAACATCTCCAAGCATGCACTAAGATGGTTGCATGCATGAGTGGAGAGGAGTGAGTCATTCTTTGCTTTGGGAATTTTCACCTTTATGTGGTTTTGGAGTTTTGGATGTAGATTTAGCTTCTCGACAAGTTAGTTTTGCTCAAGGATTACAAGATCATATTGTGGGAACCTTGGAAGTTGTTGGGAGGTTGCAAGAGCTTAAGTTGAATCAAGATGTTGTTGGGAAGTTGCAAGAGCTTAAATTGAAAAAAGGTGTTGTTGGGAACCTTGGAAGTTGTTGGGAGGTTGCAAGAGCTTAAACTGAATCAAATTGCACCCAAAGTTCTAAAGAGAGGTCATCTCGGTCAACATCATCTTTGGCATCCATGAGTGCTATAGCACATCTGCCAAGAACTCCAAGTAAGAATCTGACTATTTCTCTCCTACTAGATGGATCATTCATATTCCCTTTTTCCATCCATTTGGTATAGGGAAAGCAAGCATGTATAAAGTTAATCCCTAGGCTAGCTGTTAATACTTTTTATCTTCTAATCTTGGGAAACAAGCAATCTGACATCTAAGACATTAGCATTTTGTAGCAAACTACTAGATCTATCTTGTCAGTAGCTTTGTCTAGTTTGCTAGTATCTTAAGCTAAGGTTACCACATAGCTTTTGGCTAAACTTTTGAGCCTTATTTTTACCCCTTTTATGGGTCCCTTTTTAGTTAGTTCTAGAGACCATAGGATTAAATCTTGCTTCATGGGACTTTGCATGAAGATATTTTGACCTAGTGTCTACCAAGCCATCTATTCACATCTTGGATTGGAGTCCTTGTGTATCTAGCCCCCGAACCAAGAAACAGATGACAGAGGTTGGTTTTTCATGCCCAACTCTAGATCTTTCCCCATTTTCTTTTTCTTGTTCTAACTTTGGGTGTGTTGGAATTAGGGTTGCAGGAAAGCACACAAAGCTTGGAGAAGAAGAAGCAAGAATGCACACAACACAAAGTGTATTAGATTGTGTCAATGTACAAAAGATAAGTTAGCCCTAGAGTGATGGGCGTATATACAAGCCGGGGGAAAAAAACCTCCTAAAGAGGGAAAAAGTGCCCCGGCGGTCCTAAGTGTGTTCACACACATCACTGCCTATATATATGGCAACAAATCCCCCCTGGGAGTGATGGTGTGAACGAGAGCTGGCACTCATGTATAGGGGAGTGCCATGCCCAAAGTAGATCAATCCACAAAGGGGAGCAAGCCCAAAGCTTTGCGGAAAGCTTCGAACTTCTCACGAGGAAGTGCCTTTGTGAAAAGATCGGCGAGGTTGTCCTGTGTTGGCACATAGGCCAAGCTGATCTCTCCTGCTGAAAGTCTCTCCCTCACATAGTGATAATGCACCTCAATGTGCTTTGTGCGAGCATGAAAAACTGGGTTTCTCGCAACTGCCAATGCGCTCTGACTGTCATTGAAGATAGATCATGAGTTAAAATCAAGGAGATTACTCTCTCTTTTATTCTTTGTAGACTATGCAGAGAAGAACAGAGAACTTGAATTATTCCTATAATGTAAAAAAGTCAAATCTAATCACGTTAATGGAAAGCACAAGTAACCTATTTTAACATGACCCACATCACTAATCATGATTAAGAACAGTGATCTTAGATTTTCAATCTAGATCTAGAATCTCAAGTTAGTAAGCATTTTAGTGCTTACTAGAAATTAGTCAAATATTGATGATTATGTTTAGTGAATAATTAATCACTAATCAAGGCTCAACCTACAATTAATGGAATACATTCATAAATTCCTAATTAAGTTAGAAATGCAATGCTCATATTTATTTAAATGACTAATAACTTATTAATCTAGACTTTACGATTGTGCAGGCTTTTACAAAGAGCAAAAAATGAACTTGAGTACATTTTTACAAGCTAAATGTTAAGCACATGGTTAATCCAAGATCTAATCTATCCATACAAGTTTAATCTAACACACATAAGTAACACTTTACCTTGTGCAATTCTGACCAAGTGATTTACAGCACACTTGACCAAAATAATGATATAGTTCTAACCAAGTGATTTGCAACACACTTGACCTTATCTTTAACATAAAGTTCTTCCCTAGACAAATAATCATCAAGCTAGCTAATCTATGATAACACCATTTTTGTAACCTTTTTACCATCAAAATTCTGAAATGTGAAAGCCTTATGACTTATTTTGTTCCTTTTTTGTTGCTCTTGCTCGTGAAAAGACTTCTTGATGGTTCGTCAAATGTCAAAGTTAGGTTCAACACTTTGAGATCGTTTCCCATATAGAGATTAGTTCTTCCAATTCTATTCTCTTAGCTTGTTCCTCATTTAATTGAGCTTGAAGAGATAGGAGTTGCTCAAAAATAGAAGGTGGTTGTAGGTTTGACGTGATGAGGAATTAAGAAAGAAAAATAAAATTATAAACATTTGATAATAGTTAAGATAAGCAAGAAAAAATATTTGAGAAGTGGTACTTACGGGGCCATTGCTTTGAATGGGTTGGTGGGATCATTAGACAAAAGACTAACAATGCTAATGTTAATAACATGAAAGACCTCATGGAATAAAATGGCTGGTGGGATCATTATATCAAAGACTAACAATGCTAATTTCAATAACATGAAAAATATAAAAACTAAAATTAGGAATACATAATTAGGGATAGAAAAAAAGACTCGATTACAAACCAATAGTCATTGGTTTTGTCATTAGGGAAAATTTGGACTCAAAAAGGGGCCTTGTAAGAGATCCCTTGGGATGGTGATGTGGACAAAGCAAGCCAATAAGCCCACATATAATATTGGATGGTACGTGCATCATTTTTGAGTTCTTTATTCCATTAACTGACATGTATGGTGTTTTTTAATTCAAAACAATGTCTCTTAAGTATAGTTTTTTATTCCCACTATGGTGCCTTATTTTATTGAAAAAAGACACCACTCTCTTTCTTCATTACACTTTTGAATGTAACGAAGCCAACTTTGCTAACCAAACTTGAACCGAACTTCATCCCTGCAACCCATCATCTTGCATTGTCTCCCTCATTGTCTTCCCGACTCCACAACCACAACCACTCCAAATCCGAATTGTTTTGAGTGGGAGGTTTTTGATTTTCTCTTCTTCTCAAGGCGGCAAGTTTTGAAAAAGGATGGAAAAGTATTTGTTCTTCATGCGCCATACTTGCTTGTGCATGAATAACAATCCCATTTCTTACCTTTTTCAAGTGAGGGTTGTGCTTACAAGTACTCTGTACATTTTGGTTCATCCAGGATACCAACAACAAGTTTGTTTGATGGACAAGGAGGTATTATTTAGTGATGTTGTCTTTTGGTTTTAATGAAGCAATCTTCTTCACGGGAGATAAGTGTAATATCTTTGGTTTTTTTTGGTTAAAGTGTGAGTTCATGATGCTTTTTGGTGTTGTTAAAGCACAGAACAATGCAATGGAACCTGTGAAGCAAAAGAAGAAAAAGGTGGACATCCACTTCCAAGTAGAACCCGATTATGCTCCCTGTTGTAAGAGAAATTGGTCTAGGCCAGCATGCGAAGCCCACATTACTGAGCTTCGAAATGAAGGAAAGAAAAATATGGACCTATGGTTGGATGGTAGTATTTACCCACCAGATCCAACCTCCTCTCAATCTCCATCATTCTTTGGGTTGACAAGTTTCTTCAAGTTTGTGTGTGAGGGTGAAAATGGATTGCTTGGATATTGCAAAAGACTGTTTGGCCAATGTCAAAGTATCTTTGAGTGATAGAGATGCCAGAATAAAAATGCTTGAAGGTGCGAATTTTTACTTGGCATCGATCACAACAGCTTTGCAAGCTTCAAACGAGGACAAAGCAAAAGTTTGTGCTGGGTTACAAAAAGAGTTTGATCATTTGCAGCAGACTATTTGTAAGATGCAGGACACTATTAAGGAGAAGAATGAAATTTTGGCAGTTCGAGAAATCAACAATTTCACATTGGAGAGTGAGAATGCACACCATCGAAAACAACTTGAAAAGTTCAACAGAAAATTGCAATATTTGAAAGACACGCCATTGGGTACTCGATTACGCAAGAGACAGATCAAACCATTGGAAGAACTCAATGTTGGAGGTGGCCAATGGAAGCGTCGTGTAAAAGCTTGTAGGTATTGGGATCTATAATTTCTTTGAGCTTAAATTTCTTTGAGCACTCACTTTTCATTTTCATCTTTAGTTCCTTTTTTGGAGATGGGGGATTGGGTGTGGGGGTGGTATAGTTAGATGAATGATGGACTGAAATAGCTATCGTTGTTGCTTCAGGATGGTCACAGATATTGTGGGTCCAAAAGAGCAAGGTTCTGATATATTTGGCAAAGTTCTGACAAAAGACATCGTGGAGTCAGCAATACAGCATCCTAAGTTTGCAAGACTTCGATCAGACATAGCAAAGCAATCCTTGCAGGAGGTGAGTGAAGCATTCACGCCTGCAGATGCACAAGGTATATGTGACATGGCTGGTATAAGCACAAAGTCTTACAGGATGTTGTTTAATAAAGTTAAAGAGGGTTTCAATTGTAAGCTTGGAAAAAAAACAGTAATTCCCATTCCAAAACCATTTCACGTGAACAAAGCTCGAAATATTCTCAACTTGGGAATGGTCGAACTTGTTGGAGAGCCTTGTCACGTGTCTAGTACATTGACAGTGACTAAAAAGAGCGGGGAATAGAAAATCATAGAGCTTACAGAGTTCAACAATTTCATCATGGATGTTCGGAAATTACAAATGGCTATGGTGAAATTTTATGACATCAATGTACATGAGTGCAATGGAAGGCTAAAATTTGTTTTAAAACTTGATGAGAGTGAGGTGATCAAAGGACAGAAGCTAGAAAGGGTTAGCATTACTTTAATAAATAGAGCTTTGGATGCAAGTATCAGTAATGCTGATGAGAAGCACTTTAGTGTACAATCCGAAAATGAGATTTAGCGGCTGGCTGCATTTGAGGTGACGTGCTATCCATTTTTACAAAAAGAATATTATGTTGCTATCCTCTTGTTATGATGTTGTAGACAATCTAACTGTTGTTGTTAACAGGTTCCAACAGAGACCCATGAAATTCTAAAGTGGTACTTCAACCAGACAGAGCTTCCTTCCACTATCCAGCAGCAGCAGTCGAATGGCGAAAAGCTTTATGTAGAAGGATATGGTGAATATGAGGTTGAATGGCACCTGGCTGCAGATCTTAAAACCTTGAAATGCATGTTTGGTATTTTCCAAGGAGCAATGGCCAAGTATCCTTGCCTGTATTGCATGACCGAATCGGAGGTGTCTCCAAAGGAGGAAAAGAGAGAGAATGGAAATGCCTAAATGCAATCAGTAATAGGCGTGAAGCCCCAAATTGTGATGCTCTAGGAGTGGATCCTAATTGGGATCCAATTCTTCCTATCCCTTTGATCAGAGTTCATATTTGTGTTTTGCATGCACTGGTTAGAATAATTGAGAAACTAGTCTACATGTACATCGAATTTTCATGGAATATGAAACCAGCAGTAGAGAGTGAAAGAACTATTAAAAAAATAGAGCAAGTGATTTCAGATGCAGGTTTACATTGTGGTCAAGTGAATATTGAGAAGGACTTGAGAAGATCAGGGAAGACCGAAAATGTTCCTAGCAAACCATGTTTTGGAGGTGCAAAAGCCAGAAAGTTCTTATCTAATCATACCCAGAGAGGTCATCTGGGTACAGATTTTGAGGTGTGGAGGAAGCTTCATGCAGCTGTACCTGATCGAGGCTCTTCAGGACAAGCAAGGGTGGCAAAGGCCAAAGCGTGGTTGGCACTTGATCGCCTAGCACCTTTATTGCAAAAAGCAAGGTTTGAAGATGGGGATGTTGAGAAATTTGAGGCAGTTGTGACAGTGTTCTACACTAGCTATGAAAAGGCATGGGGTGCGACAAACTTGACACAATACATGGTTATTACTTGAAAACCTACAGCTTTGAGTTTTTTTTGTTGTTCAAAAAATATTGTACGACACTAAATGTCTTGTTGTTGTTGAGCATTTGTAGCACATTTTGCATGCACATGGAACCTTTTTTGCGGAAGAGTTTGGAAGCCTTGGGATTTGGTCTACCCAAGGCATGGAAAGATCTCATTTGGCAAGCACGTTGTGCCTATCAAGGGCCACTCAACATGGAGGAGGAATGAAGAAAAGTAATCCCATGAAGCAACTATGTCAGTGGTGGTATAGGCGGATTCAAGTGCGGGCTCGTGTGAAGATCAAACAGTCTGAATCAGCTGTGTCATGGTGCAATAAGAAAGGTTCAGGCTGAACGGAGACATTCAATATATGTCTCCTCACAGGGAAAGCAGAATCATGCTGAATGGTTAAGACAACGACAAAGACAGGGCAGAGTGTGGAAGAAAATTGATCATTGAAATACATATTATAAAACAATGATGTAACTGTGAAAGATTTTAAAAGAACAAGAGCTTTCATCTATGTCCCATATAAATGTTTTTAATATATATACATTTCATAGTTTTTAATGGTAAGCAAGAAGAGTATTGAGAAATATGAAGAAACTTCTTAGCAACTGGAACAATCTAAATCTGTTAATCTGGAGCAGAGACTTCCCCCAGCCGAGCCTTTTTTGATGAAGTTTCTGCATCATCTTCTTCATCCTCTATCAATGGCACAACAGGGACCTTTGGCCTTGCTGTTCTAAGAAGATGCTTCTTCCCGCAATCACTCAACAGATTAGGATCTGTGATTCCACATGCCAACCCGTAAGCAGCATATGTTAAATAATATTTACATCTCAACGAATATACTCCAGGTCCCTCTCCAAAAATTCGAGCAGCTGCTTGCCACTCCAGAAGTATTGCCTTATTTGCATTCAGCCTTAAGTGATAGCCACCTAAATACCTGGATAGAGTCTTTATCGCCATCAGAGGAAAACTTGCATTGTCCTTGGAGAAGCTAGCATGAAATATCACAATTTGAGGAAATTTTAGGCGATGTATATATGTTCCTAGTGTCGAATCGTGGCCCAATCCCGCCATACGCTTGCCTGAAGCACGTTTGAGGAATGTGTCTTCATATATTTTCAACTGAAAAAATAAAGGAGCATTAGCCAGAAACAACATCACCAAACATTTCAGGACAAAGTTGATAAAGCCAAATCCACAACAAAAAAAAACTAACCTCTTGGTTCTCATCTGCTTCAAGCAAGGCGTCTTGCCATAAATTAGTGCTCGAACTAGGAACGGTTTCTGCTGACTTATTTGGCACATCCCTAAACCCTCCCATGTTGGTAATATTCAGTCTTTACCTTGCTTCTTGTAGCTCTTCCTCTGTGGCATCTTTTCCTTCATATTTAAGGGCATCAACATAGATCATCTTTAGTGTTGCTGTAGCAGATAGGAACTCGGTGTCTTTCACATGGCTATCCACGAGTAAGTACTTATCTATCCCATCATCATCTACAAAATTGTCATCGACCTCCAGATTTTGGGCTATGAAAGCTATGCAATGGTCCTCCCTTAAGTTAAATACATATTGTATGTCTGTCAGCAATATATACTCTGAATCTCCTACTTGGTAGGAGGGAAGTAATGGCGTTGGAATGGGGGAGGAGTCATCTGATTCAATCACAAGCTGACCTATATCACTGTTTTGTTCTCTAACTGCCTCAATATCAACCGCTGAACTGAGCTTCCTCTCTTCTTCAACATTGAACTCCTCAATCACATGAGGAGTGTCCTCCTCTTCAGCAACATCCTCAACGGTGGGACTAGCCTGACGAGAAATCGTGTCTTCACTTTCATTTGTTGCATGCGGCTCTGTACATTCTTCATCTATTAATTGCACGTTCATGTGCAAGAAGCATAAGAAGGCATAAGAGTATTCCATCAAGCGGCATTTTCTTTTGTGAAAAGGGCATAGCAAAGCTCTCTTCTTATCACATGGTACCTTGTGCCAATCCCTGTTTAACCTCTGCTTCTTCTCTGGCGACACCTTGAGATTAAAATGAATGTGATTTTTTCCATCAATCATCATTGGTTCTTCATTTGTGAGCTCGTCAAACTCTTGCTTTGCCTCTTCAAAGTATCCATGATGGCTAGAAAATGTATCCTCCAGAGAAAAATCGCAATTGAACATCAATGAAATTGCAGGGTGCAAATCATGATGTCGACATTTGTAGAGGAAGTCATACAACAGAGTTGCAGGTGTTTCTTTAATCTCTTCGTCCACATCAAACTCGACTTGAACTTGCGCCATGGCTGAATTCAAGGGTGTAGATAAGACATGGAAAATATTAGTTCAAGCAATGAATCAAGAGACAGTCGATCTTAAACAACAAATCTCTGTGTGGTGTGAATGGATTCAACATAACGCGAGAGGAGATGCCAGAGGAATCCAGGTATTCCTCCTCGCATTGTAGTGAATCTATTTTCCCTAACGCAAATAAAATTGCAGCTTAGTCAAGGACCTCTTCTCGTGTTATGGTGAATCGATTCACCATAATGTGAGGAGGAATATTGTGCTTCCTATGGGACCTTCGCTCGCGTTATGGTGAATTGATTCACTGCAACATGATGACTTTATCATCCTTTGGCAACGCCTCTTACGTTATGGTGAATTACAAATAAAGATAGTTCTCAAGTACCCATACTGAGAGAGGAGGTATCAAACGAATTAAAATACTCTTCTTCGCAGTCAATTCACCATAAGGCGAGGAGTCATAGGTTTTCAATTCACCTTAATGCGATGAAAAGACAAAGCAAGGAGTTCTCCACGAATGAAACCAAAAGAACGAAATAACAAAAGAAGAAGGAAGCACAAAAGAGATAAAAATACCAGGAAAACGAATTGTATACAAACGTCGCAGGAGATGGAGATGAAGGAGGTTGGAGGTTTGTCTTTGACGTTGGATACAGGAGGATGAAGGAGGATGATTGATGAAGGAGGGTTGGAGGAGATAGTCAGTCGTGTCGTTGATGGAGATGAAGGCCGTTGGTGGGGAGATAAATGAGAATACAAACTCCAAGAGAGGCAATAAATGAGATGAGTATCCTAGAAAATCCGTTTTTAATGCTATACGACATGTCAACGCCGCGTTTTCAGTGCCATTCCATGAATGCCACGTGGCAACCCGCCGTGTACCTAGCACGTATACAAGCTATAAAGTTTAATCAAAGCCCTTTTTAATGCTATGCAACACGTCAGCGCTGCCTAGTCGCCCTGGCAGCCCGCCAGCACGTGTGTTCGCTCTAAAGACTAATCAAAGCCGTTAATCACGCCACCTTTTTGTCCTCTTATCGATTTTGCCTTGTCCGTCCTCCTGCTTGCCTCCAGGTGACTTCCGACTACCGCCACAGTACTGAACCGATATTCCACCTCCTGCACGACAGTCTCCATCCATTCTCATGCAAGAAATGTAAGTCTTTGTATATTACTTGATTGTTTTGTAAGTTTCTTGTATATTGCTTGTTTGTTTTGTTTTTTCTTCGACTGTTTGCCCTGTGCCATTGTTTTTTCTTTGACTGTTTGCCTTCTGCCATGGTGATTCGATTCACCTTAAAGCACACGACGGGCCATTAGAATCTCAATACGCTCCATGTCTTATGGTGAATCGAATCACCATGGCAGAAGGCAAACGTAAGAGATTCGCAATAATCCTCCTCTCGTTGTAGTAAATCGATTCACTATAACGCGAGGAGGATTGTTTTGCTTTGACTGGCCCTTAGTCTCGCGTTATGGTGAATCGATTCACCATAACGCAAGACCAAAGGGAAAAGGATTCACGATAATCCACCTCTTATTAGTGTCAATTAATTCACCTCCTACACGACAGTCTCCATCCATTCCCACTCATAGAATGTGATGAAAGTGTATTACTTGATTGTTTTGTGAGTTTCTTGTATAATCCTTGATTGTTTTGTTTTTCCTTCGACTGTTTGCCCTCTGCCATTGTTTTCTCTTCGACTGTTTGCCCTCTGTCATGGTGATTCGATTCACCGTAAAGCAGACGACGAGTCATTAGAATCTCAATACTGCTCTATGTGTTATGGTGAATCGAATCACCAAAATGCAAGACGGAATGGTAAGAGATTCGGGAGAACCCTCCTCCCGTTGTAGTAAATCGATTCACTATAACGCGAGGAGGATTGTTTTGCTTTGACTGGCTCTTAGTCTCGTGTTATGGTGAATCAAAACACTATAACGCAAGATCAAAGCTCAAAGGATGCACGATAATCCGCCTCTTATTGGTGTCAATGAATTCACCATAATGCGAGGAGGATTATTGTGTTTCTGTGGGCCTTCATCTCACGTTATGGTGAATGGATTCACCATAACGCGAGGAAGTGCATATTGCTTTCTTGGCCACCCTCTCTCGCTTTATGGTGAATTGTTAATCGTGTACTACTGAATAGCTAAGTTTTCTGCTTTTTCTTGCGTTTTCAGATGGCTCGTGTAAGGCATACAGCTAGACCCATTGACAATGCAGCTCCCTCATCTACTGGGAAGAAGATGGGTGTTCTGAAAGCCTCAAGATCCAGGAAATCAAGCAGTCCTTTCCGATTGTCCAAAATGCAACCTAGACTAAGGCGTTTCGCAGAGCATTCGTTAGCTCTGCGAGAAATCACAAAGTTTATGAAGCACCCGACAGCTGCTATTCCCAGATTGCCTTTCCAGAGGCTTGCCAGGAGAATTTGTGAGCAGAATGGAATTTTGTTTAGGTGGAAAGCATCGGCCCTGTTTTGCTTGCAGGAGGCCACAGAAGGTTGGATGATCGAATTTTTTTTGGATAGTTACGTTCTTGCTATCCATGCACACAGAGGGTGACAGTAATGAACAAAGATTTTTTCAGCCTAGTAGCCCTTCGTTTTAGATACGATAAGTTACTTAGACCAGTTACGTTTACTGATGAACGAATGTTACAAATTTTGGATGTCCATCCTGTACAAAAAGTGAGAATTGAAGAGGTGACCGAGGGAGGTCCAGATCATGAACATCAGACTCGGGCAAATTTAATGACAAGCGCTCAAAGGGAACATCAAGCTGCAATGCTTGCATTGCAAACAAAAAGGGAAAATGTTCGCGCACTCCACGCCATGAATCGGGAGGCGCTGCAATTTTTGTTCCCGGAGTTCTATGTACCCTTTAATATTAGAGGGCATAGATGTTATTTCCCGATTCATGCTGAAGAAATTAACATTTTGTTTGATCCTAAAACTGAAGTCAACGACAAAAAGCACAGATGTATTTTAAGATATACTCTTTTCTCTGTCCTCCCACAATTTTTCATTCTTGGCTCTTAAAGTTTATGCCTCACTCTTGATATGTTTCCTTGTGAAGTTTTGTTATTTCGCAATTGCCCGAGGATGTACAGCAATGAGTGTTCCAGATTGATTCACTGGTCTCAACACTGTTGCTAGTAGAGTCAGTTCCGTACCTCGATGTGCTGAACTGGTTTCGGGAGGTCCAGCTGGACGATGCCCGAGTATTTTTTTGGCATATCATGAAAAGTGAGTTTGTCTCTATCTCTCTTGCATGATGTTTATAGGAATCACCGTACACGAGTTATATAGTGCTTCCTTTGGATTGAAACTAATAGAAATCTATTGTGCAGTTCCCATTGGAGTCTTCTACTAGTCGACGTGCAAGAAAATGTCATTTACCTTGCAAATTCGACATCTGGTGTCCATGGAAATGTTTTGCTGTAAGTAAAAATCATTAAGATACATATTATTGTTTGAGTTAGAAGTTCACATTGATCAGGATAATGATTGGTCTTTGTTTACAGTGGTGTCAGGAAACTAATGGCAGCTTACGAGAGCCTCAGCTTGGACATCGACACCCTGGACCATCCGAAGGGTTAGTGTCCCCAAACAAGAAGATGGCTACAGCTGTGGGTGGAGGGTTGCACTTAATGCAATGTTGCTGCTATGAAGCATTTTTCAGCTCCCTTCAAAGGATGTAAGCATTTTTCAGCTCCCATACGCATGCTTACTCTTGTTTATCTTCTTATATATTGTCATGTTGATCTTATTTATGCCTTGATGAATTGTGATGGCAGTTTCCATCAATGTCTGGCTACGTGGACCTAGACGTCCAAACGTTTAGGGAGGGAACGATTGCGAAATTGATCGAGGTCGCTGAAGTTATGCCTCCAGACGGCCCAGTGGACTTCATCCCGCCCAATCCACGAGGGGGGATAGGCCCCCCTGAGCCTCTTACATGGGCTCCATACTTGGGAGAAGAGCCATGGCTCCATCCTGAAGCCGATACCTATGGGTTCCAGTAATAAATAGTTTTTTCCTTCTTCCAACAAATGTACGTTTGTAAATATGCAGCTATACATGTACATTCATATTTTTTTGCACATATCTAGTGTTATTGGAGAGAGAACATCAATTGTAAATGCACTTTTAATTTGAAAATCAGAGGATCAAATTTGCTACTATGTTCCTTCACTGCTTGTTTTCTTACTTTAAGCCTTTTTTGTGTACATAAAAATTCAATTGGGGAATTTTTGCCTTCATTACATTGTTTTAAACAATATAGCATTACAAAAGCAATGTTCTGAATAGATAAGTTTATTGCATATGGAAAATACATTGTCACCGTATACATGGTCACATCATATATCTTCTAGTGCCTCCAATTCATGTGGGACTGCAACATCTTTACAAATGATCTGATGCTCTCTTCTTTTACTTAGCTTCCGACCATCGAGCTTGAAGCAAAATTGATCTGGAGGATTGTGAATAGCTACTTCTAATTCCTTCCTAACATATTCGAGCGTCCAATTCTCTTCCACTTCCAATGTCAAAGATGGGTGACCCTGTCGAATCATAACTATATCTATCAAGCAAGAGTGGCTGCCATCTCTTGTATCTTGGTCCATGCTTTCCCAGTTGTTGTTGATCCATCGCCACCTTCTATAAGTAAATGACATGCACAGATGTTGCCTGGCAATATAGTATCTGATTCCAAAATATCATTAGGATAATTTTTCGAGTATAATCAAACAAGCGTTGTAACTGTTTCACAAAAATACATTATAATGTCATAACACTCACCGAAATGCAATGTCGGAGGTGTTCAATCGACATTTGATCAAATCACCTCCCTTTGATGATTTCACTCTCCAAACAAATGATCAAGCCAGGCTTCATCTATATCTTTGCACACAAAAGTTGTTCTAGTTTTTCTCAATTGTTTTTCTCAATTGTTTACAATCAGAAAATAAATGAACAAAGCATGCAATTGGAACAAACAAACTTAAGTGGACATTTCTTGCACCAATGCTAGGCTTCATAGCACATTTAATATCATTAAACATTTTGGTCTTGTATGACTCTATCACTTCTGTGTCAAGCAATGGCCACTCAGGACTATCAAGTGCGAGCAACGGAATACGTTCCAACTTTCCATGTTGACTCGATTGAGTGGGCAAGGTGTAAAATGAGTCATAGAAATATGTTCTACTTCTTGCGAGATCACTTGGTGTACGACCTTCATATTGAAGCTCCCCCACCTCACCATGTACGACATTCAAGAATCCCGTCAAGCAGGCTCCCACTCCTGAAGATTGGATGGGTACAAATCTGTGCAAGGCAGAAAAATGTATATCAATCACCTTATTTGCAACATTGAAATACAAAACACAAGCACTTACAATGTGGTCTGTGTCTTGGAAGTCCTTCCAATGGTCCCACGTTGATCTCTTTTTGCATGAATACATGCTGGATCAACACTTCTTTGATAGTTTTCCCTCCTAGTGCCATCTTAAAGTCAAGAATCCTTCCTTTCCAATGTTTGGCCAAGTCTTCAGATGCCTTTCCCTTCACTCGGTAGTGGCCTTGTTTTCCTGGCTGCATAGTGACCCAAGAGTACTTCCTGTATACTTGGGGAATCCATTCTTCGTTCTCGTCTTTTATGTTATACAACACAACAGATGAGATACTGCTCCTTGCTCGTTTCAGTCTACTTTCGGGTGCCATGATAGATTAACAGACGTATGAGAAAGAAGAAGTAGCAGAAAGTGGATGACTGAGCTAACCGCTTTTGTGGATAAAGGAGGGAAGAAGAAATGAGGGACGGTGTGTTCTTTTGGGCGCCAAAGATATTTCGAGATTCAAAAGTGGAACCAAGTTGAGGGAATAACCAGGAGAATGTGTATCTATCTATTCCAAGCATTCAAGCTTCATTAGTTCTAGGGGTGGTGGAAAGAATTTTTTTAGTGCTCCACGTCTAACACAGGAATGTGGAAAACATTCTTTTATTGTGTTAGGTTCTGACAAAAAAACGGTTTTAAATATTTTAAGACAAGGTGATGGTTTTTTTTAATATTTCATGAAGATAAGAGTTTCTCCACGTTTTGGGTGGGTTTGTACAGAGGTCCCACCCCCCGTTGAATCTCGTTCGTAGATTACATGTCACTCAATCTATGTGTCTATTATTATATTATTGTTGAAACAGCCCTCTTTTGAGTCCAGAATTTTCCTAATGAAGTGTCATCCCTATGAGCCCAAGCCTACTAGCCCTTATATATATATATATATATACACATACGATAGGACTATTTTGTGTGTGCACACACAAACATATATATATATATATATATATATATATATATACATATACATACATGCATACATATATGTACATATGTGTATACACATATACTGCGTACACACATATACATATACATATGTACATACTATGTGTATTACATGTATGTATGTATGTATGTACATATATACATACATATATGTATATATACATACATACACATACATACATATACATATACATACACATACATATATGTATATATGTATATATACATATATACACATACATATATATACATATACATACATGCATACATATATGTATGTGTGCATAAACACACATATACATATACATACACATACATATATGTACATGCGTATATACACACATATACATATACATACACATACATATATATATACATAAACACACATATACATATACATACACATACATATATGTACATGCGTATATTGTGAGATCCCTGTTCCCACCGAGCAACGGATTCAGGATACTGGCAGCGGAAGTAACACATCATGCGCGGGTAGGGGTCTCACACTCGGGGCCTCGCCCCACGGATATCCGGACAAGAGACTAATCCGTCGGTTTGTCCAAAACCGAAACCGGAAAAACTTCCTTTACCCGGAAAGTATGGGCGATTCCACCAGGATAACTCTTTACTCTAACGTAGTCAAGATCATTACGGATCAACTGATATGACTGCACCTTTAACGGTACTTGGTCAATTCAAGGAAGAAACTTGCACTTGGATCATTGGGGTCAACGCTTTTTTCCCCATCAAGAGGCACAGCCGTTGATTCCTATCCATAGAACAATTTCTATCCGAGATTTACTTCATCTATCGTAATAATAGAAATTAAATCTCGATTTACGGATCCATCAGTCCAGCCTAACCCCATCCGATCCCATGGGTTAGCCATCCGCCCAACCACTGTAGTGATGGGGTCCAATTTGGAATTTGGTTAGGTTTTGTCCCGGGTACCAAGGAAAAGAGTTCCAAGGCCCCCTAGCCGAAAGTTCATGCAAACATAAGACTAGCCACACCACTTACACACCCAATATGAAATTGCCTTTTTCTTAGCATCAGCTAACTTTAAAACAATCCTTTAATGAAACCATAGTACCACTGATCACAATCTTCCAATTTATCCGGTTGATTTATAATTTTCCATCATTCCTTCATCAGAGTATCTATGACATCATTGGCAACTAGAACGCTCACCACCTGTCCACACAGGGGCCTTTTCAATAGTTCCTAGCCCATAATACTCGGCAATATAATCACTTATAAAAATTCAAGATGGACTCTCGTTGAAGATCAGCAAGATCAACCAACAGATCCATATAAAGAGCCATGGACTCATCCATTGAAGACCAGCAAGGTCAATCAACCAGATCCATGCCCGGTTTCACAAAACAACTCTTACTCCTTGTTCCAATATCTTCCTCGACGCACGCGTGGGTATCCTGGGTGACCCAGAGCCCGAGCACCGTATGGTCAGCACCCTCTAGGATCCTTCGCAGGTGACCTAGCGCTTCACTCATAGGCCGCTTCCTTGGTCCCTCATCCACCGTACCGGAAGCTCACCATTTAAATCGAACCGAGGCTGGTCAAGACCTCGGTCGACCTTGCTACGCGAGACGTCCTCCATTGACTCTCCGTCAGCAGTTGCAACTTTAACAGTTAGGTCTTCATGACCTTAATCCACAAGATGGTCAAAATGCTTCCCCAGCATTCTTGACATAAAACAGTCATTTACAAACAGTCACAAAATACAGTTTCTAAATCGAACTCTCGTCTTTCCACATTATCCCTCCTTAGTCCACATTACTTATTCCACATTCCATACTCATTCTCATCCATTTCCTCATATCGACGACACATTAATTCACATACACATTCACATTCACATCCATACATCCACATTTACATGCATACATCCATTTTCACATCCTCATTTATACATCCACATCCCATATCCACATTCATACATACACATCCATATCCACATCCATATCCACATTCACATCCATACATCCACATTCACATCCATACATCCATATCTACATGTATACCTCCATTTTCACATCCTCATTTATGCATCCATATCCCATATCTACATTCATACATACACATCCATATCGACATCCATACATCCACATCCACATCCACATTCATATTCACATCCATATATCCACATTTACATGCATACATCCATTATCACGTCCTCATTCATACATCCACATCCACATTCATATCCATATATCCACATCTACATGCATACATCCATTATCACGTCCTCATTCATACATCCACATCCACATTCCCATTCACATCTATACATCCACATCTACATCCACATTCACATACATCCATATCCACATTCCCATTCACATCTATACATCCACATCTACATCCACATTCACATCTATGCATATACATCTTCATGCATACATCCATTTTCACATTCATACATCCATACTCCCATCTCCACATCCACACATCCACATACATACATCCATTTCCACATTCCCATTCATATAACCCCATATGCCTTCACATCTAATCTTTTACATCACATCCATTCTTGCCCTATCACAACCCATATACATCTTATCCTATCACATACACTTCTTACCTCATCCCATACACATCTTATCACATCTTAATTCATCTTATCACCTCTTATCACCTCTTATCACATCCTATCACATCTCATATCTATTTATAGAATACAAGAGAATTCTTATATTTGATATAAGATTTCTTTACATATTTACTTATCCATAAATTCCATTTAAGGAGATTAATACTTCCGAAGTAAAATCAATCTTTTATGCATCTTCCTATGCATAAATTCATTTTAAATGAAAATGACACTTTTGAATTAAAATTCAATCTTTTATGCATCTTCCTATGCATAAATTCAATTTAGATGAGAATGACACTTTTGAATTAAAAATCAATTTTTTATGCATCTTCTTATGCATAAATTCAATTTAGTAGGAATTACACTTTTAGAATAAAAGAATTTCTCTTATGCATCTAAGTTATGCATAAAATCCATTTATGAGAAAAATCACACTTTTAGTATAAAAAGAATATCTTTTATGCATACCTCTATGCATGAAATCCAATATGATAAAAGTAACACTCTTACAATAAAATAATCAACTTTTTATGCATACCTCTATGCATGAAATTCAATTATGATAAAAGTCACACTTTTATAATAAAATAATCAACCTTTATGCATACCTCTATGCATGAAATTCAATATAATAAAAGACACACTTTTATAATAAAATAATCAACTTTTATGCATACCCTTATGCATGAAATTCAAATATGATAAAAGTAACACTTTTGATATAAAAATTTATCCATTATGTATACTTCTATGCATGAAACAAAAATGATAAAAGTAACACTTTTGATATAAAAATTTATCCTTTATACATACTTCTATGCATGAAAGTAAAAATGATAAAAATAACACTTTTGATATAAAAATTTTTCCTTTATGCATACTTCTATGCATGAAAATAAAAATTGATAAAAATAACACTTTTGATATAAAAATTTATCCATTATGCATACTTCTATGCATGAAAATAAAAATGGTAAAAGTAACACTTTTGATATAAAAATTTAACCATTATGCATACTTCTATGCATGAAATAAAAATGGTAAAAATAACACTTTTAATATAAAAATTTTTCCTTTAGGCATACTTCTATGCATGAAAATTAAAAATGATAAAAGTAACACTTTTGATATAAAAATTTATCCTTTATGCATACTTCTATGCATGAAAATAAAAATTGATAAAAATAACACTTTTGATATAAAAATTTATCCATTATGCATACTTCTATGCATGAAAATAAAAATGGTAAAAGTAACACTTTTGATATAAAAATTTAACCATTATGCATACTTCTATGCATGAAATAAAAATGGTAAAAATAACACTTTTGATATAAAAATTTTTCCTTTATGCATACTTCTATGCATGAAAATTAAAAATGATAAAAGTAACACTTTTAATATAAAAAATTTATCTTTTATACATACTTCTATGCATGAAAATCAATTATGCATAATATAAAAATCAATTTCTCTATGATTACAATGAATATCTTTCAATTAATCTAGGATGATAATTCCTAGAATATGGTAGGAAGTCCTCTTTTTATGCTTTGAATGAAATTATTTTATGCATAATTTTTAAAAAAAATTCGCCATAGCTCCGCTGCTATGACTGATAAATCTCAATTTTTCTAAGGGATAAAGCTTATCATTAAGGAAATAATTAAAATGATCTCTAGTTGAATCATTAATCCATAATGGATTGAATCATCAATTTACATAAACTAAAAGCATAGAAAAAGCCATTAATTTGGCCTCAAGCATAGCTTAATCTTGGGTTAAGGAAAAGCTTTATGAAAAGCTTGATTTGGATTGAGAATGGGTCATGAGTATGACCATTTCTTGAGTGAGAGAGAGAAATTACATAAAAACCATTAGAATTTAAACATAAATGGAAATTAACTTCAATAGCATTTATTAAATTATGTAACTCTTCACTACTATTCACCAATTAACTTCAATAGCATTTAAAAAACCATACCAATTAAGCTTCTCAAGCTTGAGAGGGGTTGAGGAGAGAGAAACATTGAGAAATTATAGAAAAGATCAATATTCACTAATTACCTTACAAATTGCTTGATTCTTTGTTCACGGTAGAGGCCCCCAACCAATCAATTGGTTAAGTATGTTGATGGAGCCACTAATGGGGATTGAAGAAAGAGGGAAGCTCCAAAAACTAGTGAATTATTAATGAATTCATAGTTCTTGGCTTAGGTGGAGTAGAGTAACGACGCATAAACACTATCTATTTTTCAACAAGGGGGAGGCTTCTATTTATAGGAAAAATTGAGCCCCTAACCAAACAAACTGATTCTAGAATTTTCCAAATCAGTTTGGTCAATATTTGACCATATTTAGGTCAGTTAAGCTAACTTTTTGGAACTAGACTTGAATGAGGAGAGAGGAGAGATGAAATATCTCAATTTTTATGAGTTTAAAACTCATTCAAGCATGTAAAATATGCACCTCCTTTAAAGAACTCCCCTTCCTTACATATGTGTCATAATGGAATCATTTTAATATTGCTCATAGTTTTTTACTAATAAACCTTGTACATTTTCAACTCTTCATCTTATGTGAA
The DNA here is from genome assembly GCF_041138505.1 of Cibotium barometz. Lineage (NCBI taxonomy): Eukaryota > Viridiplantae > Streptophyta > Polypodiopsida > Cyatheales > Cibotiaceae > Cibotium > Cibotium barometz. Next base: position 47,021,806 of record NC_141058.1, on the reverse strand, counting down.
ATATGCACCTCCTTTAAAGAACTTCCCTTCCTTACATATGTGTCATAATGGAATCATTTTAATATTGCTCATAGTTTTTTACTAATAAACCTTGTACATTTTCAACTCTTCATCTTATGTGAGCATTTACTCATTTTTGGATACCCAAAATATCTCATATTTTTAATATTGCTCATAGTTTTTTACTAATAAACCTTGTACATTTTCAACTCTTCATCTTATGTGAGCATTTACTCATTTTTGGGTATCTTCTTTTACAAAATGGATTTATCTCCTCCCTACACATGGATTGATGCTATTGGCCCATAGGAACCTTAATTGGACCATAATCCAAAAATTTCTGAAAATCTAGACCCTTAGGCTAAGGTCCTTTATACCCATTTCCAATTAATTCCAATTGCACATTGGAAAGTTCTTTTTGAATTTCTGTTTCAGGGGAACTTATTTTAATAAGATGAGTTATTTTTCTATCCAAAAATATTCATAATCTAAATATTCTCTCTCTAGAATATTTTCTCTCTAGGTTAAAACAGTTAGAAACAAGGTCTTTATATTTCTGAAGAGGGATTGATTACAGGGGAAGATACTAGACAGGAATCTTACATTCTACCCCACTTAAAAATGCGAGATGTCCTCATCTCGCAAACTGGGATAATTTCACAAGATGCACGAATATGAGACTTAGAGAAAAATTTTAATCAAGGTTAACCACCAAGAAAAGTCTTAAAGAGAGCAAGATTCAAAATAAGAACAAGATTTAAACTTTATTCATTCTCGGAACTTATACAGTAAGGATAGAAGAACTCTTTACACTTCCATAAGCCCGTCCATCATATGATCACAAAAGCAGCACTCACAAGCTGCGCAAGTATAGGGTAACTCATCTATGGGAATGATTCTGCTGGTTATTGCCGCACCTATCTCAGTGGTATGAGGTGATCTAACAAAAGGACCTCTGAGAGGTAAGCCAAAAACAGGGTAAAGGCATATCTTCTCATGAGGAAGAAAACACGCCAGTAAGAAGACCCGCTCAGAAAACCCAAGATGTCTTGATCTCATGACGCAGTAGTATCGGGGACCCAAACCCAAAACTTCAATAACCATGGCCAAGCGGACATTGTTACGAAAGTGCTGCTGACCCCAGTTACCCTAGTTATGTTTTGATAGGTCCGCCATTTGGTCTGAGCTACAGAAGTTCCCAAGTGAGGGAAAAGTGAGCGCTCATACTGTTCTATAAAATCTTTCTTCACAGACTCGCTTGCGTCTTGAAGGTGAGAAATCATCATGGATAAAACTAATTCCTGTTGCCAAGCCATGAAGGAGATTAAGAAGAAGGGAGATCGATGGAAGTAAGATTACTGTGAGCGACAAGTAAAAGTTACGACTTATATAAAGGAAGGAGCTAGCGTAACCTAGAAGCCAACGGTAACTTGCCACTGAAGTTTTACCGTCTTTCCATGATTTGGGTTTGGCACATTTTTCTATAGAAGGCATTAAGAACTTTGAGATGAGGAGATAAAAGAAGCTTGTAGGCTAAGTCACCTACTTTCATTGAATTCAGATAAGGTCCACAATATCTGGGGGATAACTTCTTATACTCCCCAAGAGATAAGGAACTTCTTTTTGGGCCGTGCTCGAATGAAAACCAAAACCGTGATATCCAAAACACCGATTTTCACTTCTGAACTCATTGTTCTGAATCCTTAAAACAGGTAGAACTCCTGAGAAGTATTCTAGGAAAAGGATCTTCTTCTTTTTTCTTTTTTTCTTTTTTTTTTAACAGAATCTTTCTTTTATTTTAGAGAGGGAATAATTATAAGATCAAAAGGGAGATTCTTACTCCTATATACCTCGAAGGTTGGGGAGGAATCTTACATTCTACCCCACTTAAAAAAGTGCGAGATGTCCTCATCTCGCAAGGTAGAGGATAACTCTTTTTCTTAAGATCCAATTTTATTCTGGGGTTCCTTATGTTCTGGTCAACCCAACAGAATACTGGGATAAATATCCCTTAGAACTCATCAACAATTCATTCAGATCATATCATTCATATCTTTAACATGATAATGGTCCATTAGACAGAAAAATTTCCTTCTGAACATTCCTCCACGGGAATTTTAGTCAAGTAAGTTCTCAATTTGTCATCCCTTAACTTGATCTAACGGTCAAGTATTAATAGTAGCAATCTGACAGCACAATCCACTAATCTCATAGTGATTTGCTGAAATCATTATCATCATTCCAATTATGAATATCATCACAGGGACTCGTCTCATTCATCCTCATTGAGGTTTCGCTCAGCTTATTACATTTCAACCAAATTTCAAGGATCATCATTTTTTAATCAGAATCCAAATCAATTCATCAATTCTCAAATAGAATTAAAAATCATATCAACCACATTCGAAATCATCCTCTGGATAGCATTAACGCTTATAATTTCAAGTCTTAGATTTACTCGTATATACTGTCAATAAAGAGCTGCAGTATACTCTCGGTATATACGGGTAGTCACGGCCCTTGGAATTATAAGGTAAATACCATCATGTCTAGGCCTCAAGCAAGTCAGGGATTCTATATAATTGTGGTACTTCCAGCTGAAGGCCCAATTAATACCAAATTACGAATTTTAGTTTGAATATCAAATTGTATGACTTATATCACACAATTACAACCTTTTTGTGTTTCTTGATAAATTTTTGACATATTTGTCTTCTCAGTTAAACTTTATTAACCAAACGGCTCTGATACCAACTGTGAGATCCCTGTTCCCACCGAGCAACGGATTCAGGATACTGGCAGCGGAAGTAACACATCATGCGCGGGTAGGGGTCTCACACTCGGGGCCTCGCCCACCACGGATATCCGGACAAGAGACTAATCCGTCGGTTTGTCCAAAACCAAAACCGGAAAAACTTCCTTTACCCGGAAAGTATGGGCGATTCCACCAGGATAACTCTTTACTCTAACGTAGTCAAGATCATTACGGATCAACTGATCTGACTGCACCTTTAACGGTACTTGGTCAATTCAAGGAAGAAACTTGCACTTGGATCATTGGGGTCAACGCTTTTTTCCCCATCAAGAGGCACAGCCGTTGATTCCTATCCATAGAACAATTTCTATCCGGGATTTACTTCATCTATCGTAATAATAGAAATTAAATCTCGATTTACGGATCCATCAGTCCAGCCTAACCCCATCCGATCCCATGGGTTAGCCATCCGCCCAACCACTGTAGTGATGGGGTCCAATTTGGAATTTGGTTAGGTTTTGTCCCGGGTACCAAGGAAAAGAGTTCCAAGGCCCCTAGCCGAAAGTTCATGCAAACATAAGACTAGCCACACCACTTACACACCCAATATGAAATTGCCTTTTTCTTAGCATCAGCTAACTTTAAAACAATCCTTTAATGAAACCATAGTACCACTGATCACAATCTTCCAATTTATCCAGTTGATTCATAATTTTCCATCATTCCTTCATCAGAGTATCTATGACATCATTGGCAACTAGAACGCTCACCACCTGTCCACACAGGGGCCTTTTCAATAGTTCCTAGCCCATAATACTCGGCAATATAATCACTTATAAAAATTCAAGATGGACTCTCGTTGAAGATCAGCAAGATCAACCAACAGATCCATATAAAGAGCCATGGACTCATCCATTGAAGACCAGCAAGGTCAATCAACCAGATCCATGCCCGGTTTCACAAAACAACTCTTACTCCTTGTTCCAATATCTTCCTCGACGCACGCGTGGGTATCCTGGGTGACCCAGAGCCCGAGCACCGTATGGTCAGCATCCTCTAGGATCCTTCGCAGGTGACCTAGCGCTTCACTCATAGGCCGCTTCCTTGGTCCCTCATCCACCATACCGGAAGCTCACCATTTAAATCGAACCGAGGCTGGTCAAGACCTCGGTCGACCTTGCTACGCGAGACGTCCTCCATTGACTCTCCGTCGGCAGTTGCAACTTTAACAGTTAGGTCTTCATGACCTTAATCCACAAGATGATCAAAATGCTTCCCCAGCATTCTTGACATAAAACAGTCATTTACAAACAGTCACAAAATACAGTTTCTAAATCGAACTCTCGTCTTTCCACATTATCCCTCCTTAGTCCACATTACTTATTCCACATTCCATTCAATGTGTACTCATTCTCATCCATTTCCTCATATCGACGACACATTAATTCACATACACATTCACATTCACATCCATACATCCACATTTACATGCATACATCCATTTTCACATCCTCATTTATACATCCACATCCCATATCCACATTCATACATACACATCCATATCCACATCCATACATCCACATCCATATCCACATTCACATCCATACATCCACATTCACATCCATACATCCATATCTACATGTATACCTCCATTTTCACATCCTCATTTATACATCCATATCCCATATCTACATTCATACATACACATCCATATCGACATCCATACATCCACATCCACATCCACATTCATATTCACATCCATATATCCACATTTACATGCATACATCCATTATCACGTCCTCATTCATACATCCACATCCACATTCATATCCATATATCCACATCTACATGCATACATCCATTATCACGTCCTCATTCATACATCCACATCCACATTCCCATTCACATCTATACATCCACATCTACATCCACATTCACATACATCCATATCCACATTCCCATTCACATCTATACATCCACATCTACATCCACATTCACATCTATGCATATACATCTTCATGCATACATCCATTTTCACATTCATACATCCATACTCCCATCTCCACATCCACACATCCACATACATACATCCATTTCTACATTCCCATTCATATAACCCCATATGCCTTCACATCTAATCTTTTACATCACATCCATTCTTGCCCTATCACAACCCATATACATCTTATCCTATCACATACACTTCTTACCTCATCCCATACACATCTTATCACATCTTAATTCATCTTATCACCTCTTATCACCTCTTATACACCTCTTATCACATCCTATCACATCTCATATCTATTTATAGAATACAAGAGAATTCTTATATTTGATATAAGATTTCTTTACATATTTACTTATCCATAAATTCCATTTAAGGAGATTAATACTTCCGAAGTAAAATCAATCTTTTATGCATCTTCCTATGCATAAATTCATTTTAAATGAAAATGACACTTTTGAATTAAAATTCAATCTTTTATGCATCTTCCTATGCATAAATTCAATTTAGATGAGAATGACACTTTTGAATTAAAAATCAATTTTTTATGCATCTTCTTATGCATAAATTCAATTTAGTAGGAATTACACTTTTAGAATAAAAGAATTTCTCTTATGCATCTAATTTATGCATAAAATCCATTTATGAGAAAAATCACACTTTTAGTATAAAAAGAATATCTTTTATGCATACCTCTATGCATGAAATCCAATATGATAAAAGTAACACTCTTACAATAAAATAATCAACTTTTTATGCATACCTCTATGCATGAAATTCAATTATGATAAAAGTCACACTTTTATAATAAAATAATCAACCTTTATGCATACCTCTATGCATGAAATTCAATATAATAAAAGACACACTTTTATAATAAAATAATCAACTTTTATGCATACCCTTATGCATGAAATTCAAATATGATAAAAGTAACACTTTTGATATAAAAATTTATCCATTATGTATACTTCTATGCATGAAACAAAAATGATAAAAGTAACACTTTTGATATAAAAATTTATCTTTTATACATACTTCTATGCATGAAAGTAAAAATGATTAAAAAAAACACTTTTGATATAAAAATTTATCCTTTATGCATACTTCTATGCATGAAAATAAAAATAACACTTTTGATATAAAAATTTATCCATTATGCATACTTCTATGCATGAAAATAAAAATGGTAAAAGTAACACTTTTGATATAAAAATTTAACCATTATGCATACTTCTATGCATGAAATAAAAATCGTAAAAATAACACTTTTGATATAAATTTTTTTCCTTTATGCATACTTCTATGCATGAAAATTAAAAATGATAAAAGTAACACTTTTGATATAAAAATTTATCCTTTATGCATACTTCTATGCATGAAAATAAAAATTGATAAAAATAACACTTTTGATATAAAAATTTATCCATTATGCATACTTCTATGCATGAAAATAAAAATGGTAAAAGTAACACTTTTGATATAAAAATTTAACCATTATGCATACTTCTATGCATGAAATAAAAATGGTAAAAATAACACTTTTGATATAAAAATTTTTCTTTTATGCATACTTCTATGCATGAAAATTAAAAATGATAAAAGTAACACTTTTAATATAAAAAAATTATCTTTTATGCATACTTCTATGCATGAAAATCAATTATGCATAATATAAAAATTAATTTCTCTATGATTACAATGAATATCTTTCAATTAATCTAGGATGATAATTCCTAGAATATGGTAGGAAGTCCTCTTTTTATGCTTTGAATGAAATTATTTTATGCATAATTTTTATAAAAATTTCGCCATAGCTCCGCTGCTATGACTGATAAATCTCAATTTTTCTAAGGGATAAAGCTTATCATTAAGGAAATAATTAAAATGATCTCTAATTGAATCATTAATCCATAATGGATTGAATCATCAATTTACATAAACTAAAAGCATAGAAAAAGCCATTAATTTGGCCTCAAGCATAGCTTAATCTTGGGTTAAGGAAAAGCTTTATGAAAAGCTTGATTTGGATTGAGAATGGGTCATGAGTATGACCATTTCTTGAGTGAGAGAGAGAAATTACATAAAAACCATTAGAATTTAAACATAAATGGAAATTAACTTCAATAGCATTTATTAGATTATGTAACTCTTCACTACTATTCACCAATTAACTTCAATAGCATTTAAAAAACCATACCAATTAAGCTTCTCAAGCTTGAGAGGGGTTGAGGAGAGAGAAACATTGAGAAATTATAGAAAAGATCAATATTCACTAATTACCTTACAAATTGCTTGATTCTTTGTTCACGGTAGAGGCCCCCAACCAATCAATTGGTTAAGTATGTTGATGGAGCCACTAATGGGGATTGAAGAAAGAGGGAAGCTCCAAAAACTAGTGAATTATTAATGAATTCATAGTTCTTGGCTTAGGTGGAGTAGAGTAACGACGCATAAACACTATCTATTTTTCAACAAGGGGGAGGCTTCTATTTATAGGAAAAATTGAGCCCCTAACCAAACAAACTGATTCTAGAATTTTCTAAATCAGTTTGGTCAATATTTGACCATTTTTAGGTCAGTTAAGCTAACTTTTTGGAACTAGACTTGAATGAGGAGAGAGGAGAGATAAAATATCTCAATTTTTATGAGTTTAAAACTCATTCAAGCATGTGAAATATGCACCTCCTTTAAAGAACTCCCCTTCCTTACATATGTGTCATAATGGAATCATTTTAATATTGCTCATAGTTTTTTACTAATAAACCTTGTACATTTTCAACTCTTCATCTTATGTGAAATATGCACCTCCTTTAAAGAACTCCCCTTCCTTACATATGTGTCATAATGGAATCATTTTAATATTGCTCATAGTTTTTTACTAATAAACCTTGTACATTTTCAACTCTTCATCTTATGTGAGCATTTACTCATTTTTGGATACCCAAAATATCTCATATTTTTAATATTGCTCATAGTTTTTTACTAATAAACCTTGTACATGTTCAACTCTTCATCTTATGTGAGCATTTACTCATTTTTGGGTATCTTCTTTTACAAAATGGATTTATCTCCTCCCTACACATGGATTGATGCTATTGGCCCATAGGAACCTTAATTGGACCATAATCCAAAAATTTCTGAAAATCTAGACCCTTAGGCTAAGGTCCTTTATACCCATTTCCAATTAATTCCAATTGCACATTGGAAAGTTCTTTTTGAATTTCTGTTTTAGGGAAACTTATTTTAATAAGATGAGTTATTTTTCTATCCAAAAATATTCATAATCTAAATATTCTCTCTCTAGAATATTTTCTCTCTCTAGGTTAAAACAGTTAGAAACAAGGTCTTTATATTTCTGAAGAGGGATTGATTACAGGGGAAGATACTAGACATCAAAAGGGGGTTGGGGGAGGAATCTTACATATATACACACATATACATACACACACACACATATATATATGTATATATGTACACACATATACACATATACATAAGCATATATGTATGTATGTGTAAATTTTTATTTGTTTTATTTTCTCGAGATTCTTGCGTGGAAACCTCCCCTCCCTACCTTTATATATATATATATATATATATATATATATATATATAATTTATTTTTATATTTATATTATAATAGAGGAGCTGGCCAGCACCTTGCCAACCACCCCCCCCATTCTTCTTCACAAGATGGATATATGTACACACATATACATGTATATACATACATATACATGTATATATGTACACACATATATACATGTATATACATATACACATATACATAAGCATATATATATATATATATATATATTATAATAGAGGGGCTGGCCAGCACCTTGCCAACCACCCCCCCATTCTTCTTCACAAGATGGCACCGACTGGACCCCCCATCCTCCTTATGTATCGGCACTGGCCACCATTGGATCCCCCCACATCTCTTGCTTTTCTCTTCTTCCACCAGCCACCAGGCCATTGACTTCTTCTCTCTCTCTCTCCTTCTCACTCACGTGTAGCAACCCTCCCCCTGATCTCCTATTTAACCCCCCCCTCTTGTCACTCTCACTCACCCCCTCATTCTCGTTCCCTCGTAGCAACCACTTGCCCCCCCTCCTCTGGTGACCCCCTCCCCACCTCACTGGCTCTCTCTCACCCCCTCGCTAACCTCTCCCTTGCATTCTCTCCCCCTCTCATGCACTTTCCCTCCCTCACCACCCTCTCTCACTCCCTCTCCCTTACCACCCTCTCTGACTCCCTTCCCAGCCACCCCCTCATCACCCTCTCTCTCACTCCCTCGCCAACCACCCCCTCACCACCCTCACTCCCTCGTGTTGAGATATCGAGCTCATCTAGTGAGGCGGTGGACACTGATGACCCGCTTGGGGGATAGGCCCCACACTTACACCACTGGCATGGTTGGTGAGATCTTGGGTGATATGCGGCCAGTGGGATGACAGGCTGTGTGACAGCCATTCTAGAGAGACTGGCATAGTTATAGCGCCAGCTCATTTAGTCGGGTTCACACTATAGAGAACCCGTGTATGTATTGGTTGAGTACCTTTCATATTATGTGTACTCTTATTCTTGTATATGGGGTGTTGTGTGTTGAGTAGAGAAGAAGAAGATTTTCAGCCTCTCACCTTGTGTGTTCTCTATTAGGGTTTTGTGAGTGTGTGTGTGTGCTTGCAAGAGCTAAAGCTCTCTTCCCCCCTGCATCTTTTCATGGTATCAGAGCCTGGTTTGTGCTAAGGGCTGAGCTGCAAGCAAGAGAACCACAGGAAGCGGTACGAGGGTAAGAGCTTCAACTACTCTTCCCTATTTGTGTTGGTGACTACACCCTTGTCGGGAGCTCTACGAGAGGCACCGGCACAATGATCTCTGATTGAGAAGCTTTCTTCACCGGAGTAAAGCTATAGAGCAACTATGTAGTCCTATCGGACTGAAATTTTTGGGCCGAAAACACGTTTCGGCCGCGTCTGGACCTCCGTTTTCAGAAAGCAGGCGATTTCGAGCACTGCGGGTAAGTCATCGATTCTCTGCAAAACCCTATTCTAAGAACTGCAGGAAGACAGATTGACTGTGCAGACACTGTGGGTGCTGCAAAGAGGTCTACAGTTGCCATTGGGTGTATGTATGCACATTGAAGTCACTGGTTATGACATTTGAGAGTACTACAGTACCGCTGTGCAGAAAATACAACAGGTTGTGCAGAAAAACCAGAGTGCAGTTTCTGGTAAAATTGTGTGTTTGGCAAGATGTCAAATGATGGGATAACCCAAATTGTGGCTGAGAAGCTTGATAAGAATAACTTCCATGCTTGGAGGTTCAGGTTGACGAACTTCCTGATGGAAAAAGGCTACTGGGACTACATAGAAGGTGAGCATGAAGAGGCACTAGAGATACCGGATATAAATCCGACTGCTGCAGATGTGAAAGAGTTTAAAGACTGGAACCAAGGAGCCAGGAAGGTTATGTATTGGCTATCCATTAGTATACAGGACACCATGATTGGGCACATTCAGGATGTCAAGTCCCCCAAGGAGGCGTGGGACACCTTGGTAAAGCTCTATGAAACAAATACCAAGGCACGTAAGATACAGTTGAAGAATGAACTTCATACTGTGGAGAAAAAGAGCATGTCTGTGTGAATGATTATGCGTTGAAGATAAAGGGTATTGTGGAATCCCTTGCATCTATTGGTGTGTCAGTAGATGATGATGATAAGGTGGAGGTCTGTCTACGTGGTCTCGGGCCACAATACAAGGCGTTCAAGACGTCCATTCAGACTCGGGAAAACATTCCCAACTTTACAGATTTGGTGTCTATGCTGATTATCAAAGAGAAGAGCTTGGGTGAAGACCAACAGTCTTCACAAAGCAAAAACAGTTCAGAGCAACAGGCCTTCTACACGAGTTCAGGAAGAGGACGAGGTAGAGGAGGCCGTGGACGCGGTCAAGGAGGTGGCCGAACAGGTAATCAGAATTATGGCCAGCAGCAGCAACAACAACAACAGTCCCAGAATCAACAACAACAACAACAACACGCAGGTGGAAGAGGCAAATTCAGAGGCAGGGGGAGTCAAAGAGGCCGTGGAAATTGGCAAAGGCAATATAATGATGCACGTGAATGCTATTATTGTGGTAAGACTGGACATGTGCAGTCAGAATGTTATAAGAACATGCTGACATACAAAATGGGAAAGTGCAGCAAAACAACTATGCATCCTCAAGCAGAAATAATGAGGATAATGAAAGGTTGTTTGTTATGCAGCATGTCATGAATGCCATATCTGAAAATGTTGATGCAGCACAAAAAGATAATGTATGGTATGTGGATTCAGGCGCTTCGAATCACATGACGAGTCATGGGGAGTGGTTCAAGGAGATGAAAAACCCGGAAAGACCAGGTTTTGTGGAAACAGGGGATGACACTGCTCATCCAATTGCCCACGTTGGAGATGTGCCATTGTCTATGCAGGATGGCAAAGTGAAGTACCTTGCAGATGTACTTCATGTACCAAACATAACAAAGAATCTGGTTTCAGTTGGCCAGATGATTGAGCAGGGTTTGCAGGTTCGGTTTAACCCTGATGGATGTTATGTTGAAGATTTCAAAGACAAGTGCAGGTTGGTTGCAAAAGGCAACAGAGTGGGCAGAATGTTTACGTTGGATGTAGACATGCCTGAAATGAGTGCTGCAATGTTTGCAAATGGTTCAGGAGTTGTTGCAGACACAGACATATGGCATAAAAGGATTGGTCATGTGAATGTGCAGAGATTGAAGTCTATGCAGACAAAAGGAATTGTGACAGGGCTGCCAAAATTTAAAGTGGAAGGTATGCAGAAAATATGTGAAGCATGCCAATTTGGGAAGCAAACAAAGCATGTGTTTCCACGTAACAGATATGTGAGCAGAAATGCACTAGATCTTGTGCATTCAAATGTATGGGGTCCTACGAAGACCGTGTCTATGGGAGGCTGCAGGTACTATGTCACTTTCATTGATGACCACACAAGGAAAGTGTGGGTATATTTCATGAAGGAGAAGAGTGAGGTTTTCACTCACTTTCAGAATTTCAGAGTTTTGGTTGAAAAGCAAACAGGAAAATATGTCAAGTGCCTAAGGTCAGATGGAGGGGGAGAATACTTCTCCAATGAGTTCTCTGAATTCTTGAAGAAGAATGGTATTCGGAGACAGTTCACATGCAGATATACTCCGCAGCAAAATGGAGTTGCTGAGCAGAAAAACAGGCACATTGCTGAGATTGCGCGAGCATTGATGGAAGAGAAGAATATGCCGCATTGCTATTGGGCTGAGGCTGTTTCTACAGCAGTATACATCATGAACAGGACTCCAACTGCAGCCATACATGATGTAACTCCAGAGGAGAGGTTTACTGGCAGAAAACCAGATTTGTCTCATCTGAAAGTCTTTGGATGCATTGCATATGTGCATGTGCCAGATGAGCTGAGAACCAAGCTGGATCCGAAAGCTGAAAAATGTGTGTTTATTGGATATTCCCTTGAGCAAAAGGGATACAGGTGTTATAACCCTACTACACGTGAGTTGAGGGTAAGTAGGGATGTTGTCTTTGATGAGATGAGCAGTTGGTATGCTGCTGAAAAAGAAGCTGTTGGGGCTGATGTGAGTGGAAGTGTGGTTGCACAGAATGCAGGTTAGCAATCACAGTCTTTGAGTGGACCAGGAGAGTCCTCATCTAGTAGGTCTGTTGATAGACCATGGAGTGGCAGGCTGCGTCATAATACCAGCCCTGCAAATGTGATTAGTACATCACGTAAAGGAAAAGAGAAAGTGGTTGAGCCCCTTGGTATGCCTGACATTTCTGCAGGGCATTCTCATGTTGATGGAGAGTCTAGTGGCTCAGATATGAGCCTTGATGAGGAGCTTGGGATCCCAGCTATGAGAACACCTGGTGTAAAGAAGGCTATGGAAGCCATGAATGAAAAGCTGCGAAGATCAGGGAGAGTGAAGAACCCTGTGCAGAGATTTACATATGATGGTTATGTGGCACATCACTATGCATATATGGCAAAGGTTGTGCAGGTTGTTGAGCCCACATGCATTGATGAGGCTGTTGGAAATATGTGTTGGGAGAAAGCTGTTGGAATTAGGGTTGCAGGAATGCACACACAACTTCAAGAAGATGAGGAAGCTTGAGCACAACACAGTAGTGTATTATGAGTGCCAAAAATGAAAGATAACAAGCCCTAGAAGATAATGGGCGTATATACAATGCACGGGGGAAAAAACCTCCTAGTGAGGGAAAAAGTGCCCCGGCGGTCCTAAGTGTGTTCACACACATCACTACTATAATATGGTAACAAATCCCCCCTGGAGTGATGCGGTGAACAAGAGCTAGCACTCATGTATAGGGAAGTGTCTAGCTATGTGGACGAATCCACAAAAGGGAGTAAGCCCAAAGCTTTGCGAAAAGCTTCAAACTTCTCACGAGGCAGAGCCTTTGTGAAAAGGTCTGCAAGGTTATCCTGTGTTGGCACATAAGCCAAACTGATCTCTCCTGCAGAGAGTCTCTCCCTGACATAATGGTAGTGCACCTCAATGTGCTTCGTACGAGCATGGAACACTGGGTTCCGCGCAACTGCCAATGCGCTCTGACTGTCAGTGAAGATGGTGGTGGCAGATGGCTGCCCAACACCCAAATCAGCCATAAGGCGTCTGAGCCACACACACTCAACCGTAGCTGTGAAAGCTGCCCTGTACTCAGCTTCACAACTAGAAGTGGCCACAGTAGGCTGCTTCTTGCTCAACCATGATATGCATGAGCTTCCAAGCATGAAGCAAAAACCACTCGTGGACACGCGTGTGTCATAACAACCAGCCCAGTCAGAATCTGAAAAAGCATGTAAATCTGGCGGCAATGATCCCCCCTTGGGATAAAACAACCCAAGATGCCGAGTACCACTCAAATAGCGAAAGATACGCTTCACTGCCTGCCAATGCTTAATGCCTGGGCTATGCATAAATTTGCTCACCTGTGAGACTGCAAACTGAATGTCTGGCCTCGTAATGCATACATAAATGAGGCAACCAACAGCTGTCTGATAGAGTGTGACATCAAAGTGATCTCCAGCATCATGAAGACTCAACTTCAAACCTGTCTCCATTGGAGTAGCAATAGGCTTGCAGTCTTCAAGGCCAAATCTCCGCAACAATGTTTCAATATACTTTGTCTGACACAAAGCAATACCTCCATCACACTGCTTAAATTGTATCCCCAAATAATGATGCAAATGCCCCAAATCTGACATCTCAAAAGAGGCATTCAAATCAGCCTTAAAATCAGCAATATGACTCTCATTTGGTCCTGTGAGCAGCATGTCATCGACATAGAGAGCAATGATTAGATGTACACCATCCACACGTTTAACATACAAAGTGCTTTCTGTTGGACTATTCTGAAACCCATGTGCAGTCAAATATGCATGTATTTTGTCATACCAAGCTCGTGGAGCTTGCTTTAAACCATATAAAGCCTTTTTTAACCTGCACACTTTGTTTTCCTGCCCTCTTTGAACAAAACCACGAGGCTGCGATACATACACCTCCTCATGCAAATCCCCATTTAAGAACGCAGTCTTTATGTCCAGCTGATGTACATTCCAACCATTATGAGCTGCTAATGCACAGATGCTACGAACAGTGGTCATACGACATGTGGGAGCAAAAGTCTCATCAAAATCAATGCCCTTCTCTTGAGCATAACCTTTTGCAACAAGCCTAGCCTTATGGCGATCCACTGTGCCATCAGGCTTACGCTTCAATTTGTATACCCACTTAGTGCCAATGGCCTTCTTGCCAGGGGGCAAGTCACATAAAGACCATGTACCATTCTTCATAATAGCATCGTATTCTGCTTGCATAGCAGCCATCCAATTTTCTGAACTTTGTGCCTCATCAAATGAAACAGGCTCACTTTCATCGCACATACTAGAAACAGCCAATGCATAACAATCTGACGCATAAGAGGCACCATGAGAGCCACAACGAGTGCGACTAGACAAAGGGGCATCCAACTTGCTGTCACGCAAAGTCTGCACCAGCCATCTAGGCATATTCCTAGAGCCCTCAATCTCTTGTCTCTCATCCTCAAGTGCATCATGCACATCTGCATCAGATATAGGCTGATCTGTGCCATCATTTAAAACCTGCATAGGCTGAAAAACTGCCTCATGAGGTATTGCACTTGACTGTGCACCACTGAAAAGAGGCAACAATGTATCATAGACATCACGTGAGCTGATATCTGTCTCCTTAGTACATGAAACCAAGGGCTGAACTGCATCTTCCACAAATACAACATCACGGCTAACCAAAATGCGCTTTGTCTGTGGATGATACAAACGATAGCCTTTGCTCTCAGCACTATATCCAACAAAAATACATTTGACAGCTTTGTCATCCAATTTTCTGCGATGTTGCACAGGCACCAATGCATATGCCAGGCAACCAAAAACACGTAAATGGCCAACAGATGGCTTGCGGCCATGCCAAGCCTCATATGGAGTGACAACCTGTAATGCTTTGGTGGGACACCTGTTTAGTACATAAGTGGCACACATGACAGCCTCAAGCCAAAAACCATGTGGTAGACTTTGACTCTTAACCATACATCTTGCCATTTCCATGAGAGACCTGTTTTTTCTCTCAGCCACACCATTTTGCTGTGGTGTATACGGCACTGTACATTGGTGTTTTATCCCACGCTCAGCCAGAAATGCATTAAATTCTGAAGACATATACTCCCCCCCTCGATCTGAACGGAGGGTGCCCATCTTACTTTCTGACACATTTTCAGCCATAACCAAAAACTGTTTGAAGCACAAAAACACTTCGGACTTTGCCTTCAAAGTATATACCCATGCATGCCTGGTAAAATCATCAATGAAAGTCACGAAGTAAAGGTAGTTTCCAAATGATGGAGTTTGCATGGGACCACAAACATCACTGTGAACAAGCTGCAATCTGCGTTCAGCTCTCACTGATCCATCTTTGGGAAAGGAAGCATGCTGCATTTTACCCAATATGCAGCCCTCACAAACATGCTTGACAGGTGCCTCAAGCTTAGGCAAAGAAGACACCATTTCAGATTTCTGCAGGCGCAGCAAACTTGCAAAATTCAGATGACCAAAACGTGCATGCCACAGTTTTGCATCTGAAATAGCCTGCGTATCCATAATAGCACATGCTGAATCCTCTACACATTTGCCATCCATATTGAGCTTATACAGCCCTCGACATAGTGAACCAGATGCTACAATGATGTCACCACAAGAGAGATCATGAACAGTACATCTGTCATCCACAAATTTTACAACCAAACCTGTTTTGGCAAATGCGGAGACTGACAGCAGATTCTTTTTGATCCCTGGCACATACAATGCATCAAAAAGTGTAAAGGTGTTGCCATTTGCAACATTCAACACAATCTGTCCAACTCCTTTAACGGGATAAGAGGAGTTATTGGCACAAGTGACAGTATTCCCTGTGGGAGCAGACTCAAGGAAAGTGAATAAACTGCGCTGCGAGGTGATATGCTTAGTGGCACCACTGTCAAAGTACCATACATCTGAATCTACTGCAGACATACATGTGTCATGCAAAGATGGGTCATAACTGCACTGCGCATTGAATGCCCATTCTGTATCTAGCACAACATTAGCAGATTCATTGTTAGAAGGAGAGGCATCTGCAACAACAGCCATACCAGCCTCTTTCTTCTTAGCCTCTTTCGCAGCCAGCTTAGGACACGCTTTGATGACATGATCATTTTCCTTACAGTACTTGCAAAATGTCTTCTGTTTGTCACCCTTCTTCTCATCTTTGTCTTCCTTCTTTGGTTGCGCAGCATTTGCAGATTTCTGCTTACTAGAAGAAAAGCCAGCTTTACCTTTCCCGCTTCTCTGACTAGCAACGAAAGCTTGATCTGCGACACGCATAATATTCCTGTTTTGCCTTGACTGGTCTTCTTGCAGCAAAACAGAAACTAACTCCTCAAATGATAAGGCATTGGGATTGCCTTTCATCATCAGGCGAAGAGTGGAAGCAAAACCCTGATAAGAATCTGGTAGACCATTCAAAACAGTCTGCACAAGTGAACTGTCTGACAGGATTTCATCTGCAGAAATGAGCTGCTCTTTGAAATCCTTGATCTTTGTCAAAAAGCTATCCATAGAATCACCTTCGTTCATATGCTCATTCTCCAACTGTTTTCGGAGATAAGCAACACGAGCCTCATTTCTTGCCTGATACAATGTGGCAAGTACATCCCAAGCATCCTTAGAAGTCCTGCAGGAGCGAATATGTGGGATAATGGTACGTTTGACAGACAGCGCAATCAAGGCATGAGCCTGCGCATCTCTACCATCCCAACGAATCTGCTCTGCTGAAAGTGGTGGTTCTCGAACAGCTGCTACAGCACTTGTGCCTGCACCATCATCAACAGTACCTGTTTCTGATGTGTTTGCAGCATTCCCAGCCACAATAGGACGTGCATCAATACCCTGCACAATGTTCCATAACCCCTTTGCTACCAATACATGTCGCATCATATATGCCCACAATGGATAGTTGGTGCCATCCAACTTATCCTCAGCAGCCAACATGCGGAATACATCATTGTTGTCAGCCATGGCCAATGACTGTACTACTAGATGTAAATGCTGTCTGTAAGAGGTAAACCTGTATAAAATCGACCTGTGCTATGTAGCACAGCCCAAAACAGACGAATGGGCACCTGTCCTGCAGATTTTAATCTTGACAGAAAATCTGCACAGTAGGACGATTTTGCCTGCGCAGTACTTGGAATGCAAAAACGGAGGGCGAAATGACTTCAGATCAAAATTGCATATACTAACCTGCAGACGCTCGTGAAACCTCGTCGCAATCGGAGGAGATGAAGCGGCAGGTGCCGGTGATGCTGCCCGGGAGGAGGAAGCCTGCTCTGATACCAATTGTTGGAATTAGGGTTGCAGGAATGCACACACAACTTCAAGAAGATGAGGAAGCTTGAGCACAACACAGTAGTGTATTATGAGTGCCAAAAATGAAAGATAACAAGCCCTAGAAGATAATGGGCGTATATACAATGCACGGGGGAAAAAACCTCCTAGTGAGGGAAAAAGTGCCCCGGCGGTCCTAAGTGTGTTCACACACATCACTACTATAATATGGTAACAAAAGCCATGGACGAGGAGATGGATGCACTATATGGAAATGAGACTTGGGATTTAGTGCAGTTGCCTGAAGGCAAGAAAGCCATTGGATGCAAGTGGGTGTACAAAGTTAAACATAACAGTGATGGAAGCATAAACAGGTACAAGGCTAGATTGGTAGCCAAAGGATATGCACAGACATATGGGATTGATTATGAGGAAACTTTCAGCCCAGTTGCCAAGATGGCAACGGTGAGAGTTGTGATAGCAGTGGCTGCGTCAAAGCAATGGTCTTTACATCAGATGGATGTAAAGAATGCATTCTTGCATGGGGATTTGCAAGAAGAGGTGTATATGTTGCAGCCACCTGGATATGAGGATGTGGGTCACCCCGAGCATGTTTGCAGGTTGAAGAAAGCCTTGTATGGCTTAAAGCAAGCACCAAGAGCATGGTCTGACAAGATTTTTGAATATCTTGTCACTATTGGCTTTCATGTAGCCAATGCAGATTTCTCATTGTATGTGAGACATGGTGATAGAGGGGTTGTGCTTGTTGTCATCTATGTAGATGACTTGATCATTACGGGGGACCATGATGCAGAGATCTTTGATGTAAAGATCTTGCTTAGACAGAAGTTCGAGATGAAGGATCTGGGGGAGCTCAGATATTTCTTGGGCATTGAGGTGATATTAGGTCACCACATGGTATTGGATTACTGCAGAGACAGTATGGCTTGGACATGTTGTCCAAGTATGGTATGACAGGCTGTAAGCCTATTTCTGTGCCATTGGATCAGAATGGCAAGTTGAGTGCAGATTCAGGAGAGATCTTGGAGGATCCTACTATGTACAGGAGCATAGTAGGAAGTTTAATCTACATGACGATCACCAGACCAGATTTGAGCTATGCTGTTGGGTTGGTGAGTCAGTTTATGCAGGTTCCACGGAAACCGCATTTGGATGCAGTGAGACGCATACTGAGGTATGTGAAGTCTACTTTACATTGTGGACTATTCTATGAGACTGGGACAGAGATATGTGTACATGGGTAAACAGATGCTGATTGGGCTGGTAGTATCTCAGACAGAAGATCTACCAGTGGATTCATGTTTTCTTTGGGGAGTGCTGCTGTGACTTGGAGCAGCAAGAAGCAACCTACGGTTGCTCTATCGAGTACGGAGGCCGAGTACAGGGGAGCTGCTATGGCAGCATGTGAGGTAGCTTGGTTGAGAAAGCTACTTACAGATTTGGGTCTATCAGTGGATAGACAAGTTGTCATTTTCTGTGACAACATTAGTAGTATACAGTTGGCCAGGAACCCAGTCTTTCATGCTCGTACGAAGCACATAGAGGTCCACTACCACTTCGTCAGAGAGAAGGTCTTGACAGGAGACCTTGACCTTGTTTATGTCAGCACAGAGGATCAGGTAGCTGACATCTTCACCAAAGCATTGGGTACAGAGAAGCTCCGCAGATTCAGGGCTTCGCTTGGTGTACATGAGATGGAGTTGAGCTCGAGGGGGAGTGTTGAGATATCGAGCTCTAGTGAGGCGGTGGACACTGATGACCCGCCTGGGGGATAGGCCCCGCACTTACACCACTGGCATGGTTGGTGAGATCTTGGGTGATATGCGGCCAGTGGGATGACAGGCTGTGTGACAGCCACTCTAGAGACTGGCATAGTTATAGCGCCAGCTCATTTAGTCGGGTTCACACTATAGAGAACCCGTGTATGTATTTGGTTGAGTACCTTTCATATTGTGTGTACTCTTATTCTTGTATATGGTGTGTTGAGTGTTGAGTAGAGAACATAATATTCAAAATGACCATGTTGAGCTCACACGAGCTCCAAATCCACTTGTCTTCACCTTTGACAAGCATGCGGATTCTCTCGCAATGTAGTTTCTCCAAGGGTGCCTTCAACATGGATTTCCCATAGGAAACCCGAGGTGCCGACCATGTGAAGCTCCCACAGAACTTCACCAACATTGCCCACATTCCATGAGAAAACCAATGAGCAATATCCCTTCCGATATTCTCAAAACAAGGACTAGATATCGAGCTCGTCTAGTGAGGCGGTGGACACTGATGACCCGCCTGGGGGATAGGCCATGGATGATGGCTCATGGGAGATTTGGGGGTAGAGATGGCAAATTGCCAACCCGGCCAAATCTTCATTGACAACATTCTTGAAGGTGTAGAAAGGGAGAGTGCAAGTCACAGTCCATGAGGAGAAGAAGCACAAAACACAGTCTAGGTGAGAGGAAGGCAGCAATTGCAACAGCATCAACGATCAAGAAATAGTACCTGCAGGAACATGGGCTGATTGGGATAGCTTAGAAATGGCTATTGGAGCAGATAGCCATGGTGGTGAGAAACTGCAGCAGAAGCAAACAAACGTCAGGCAGACTTCATAGCACAGAGCATCATCGCAACTAGAAGCTCGTGTTGCTACACAGGAAGAATGGTTTCCACTAGGTATGCTGTAAAGTAAAGAGCCAGTGCTGCGTTCAACAGATTTAAAGCAAGAAAAGTGCTGCGAAAGCACTGATGAGCAAGTGCAGAGAGTATGGCGTCAACTTCTTCGACAATGTGGAGGTGTACGCATTTGGCAAGGCGGAGGAACTAATGGGGCAGGCCATCAAGGAGTTGGACTGGAAGCGCTCCAACTTCGTCCATCTCTACCGAGCTTGTGTGCAAAGCACATCAGAGCTCTTTGTGAACTGCAACTACAGTAGGAACTACCCGCCATAGCTGTTACAGAGGTAAGCCGAGTGCAGAAACAGTCGAGAGGAAGGTGTCAGGAAATTCAACGCGGAGCATTCAACGTGCATTAGAATTTTAGAATTTTTTTAAAATAAAAAATGTGTGGCTCAAAAATCGACCCTTAGCCACATTATTTCTATGGTGCATAGCCACTTTAGTCCTTATTTTATGGGCATGGAAAATCACATGTATGGTATCCATATTTGACGGTGGTCACATGTAAAAGCACCATGGGAGGGCTCAAAATTTATTTCCCAAAATGTGGTTGTATCTCTCCTATGCCTTGAAATAATAGGCAAATATCGGCTTTGGTGATAAAAGCCGTGGATGTTGATCATTATTTTTTGAGACGAGAGCCCTGCCCTTGCACACGCATAAAAAGGATTGTATTTGTTTCAACCATGATTATGAGGGTAATCGTACCCGAGTTTAAAGCTCAAAACGAGATGTGTATTCACCCATGGTATGAGGGTAACCTACCCAAGCTCACCGAGAAGCTCAAAATGGTTGTCGTGATGTGTGCATGAGCGATGCACGTGTGAGGTGCATGCGCATGGGTTGGATCCCACCCGAACTTCCATGTTCAAATCGGACTCAGTGGTTCCGCTGTGAGCGATGAGTCGGCTCAAAATGGACTAGGTGTCTAAGATGGTAGACACGGGCACACATGTTTGGTTGATGGACACTCCAATGTATCATTGAGGGGGAGTGTTGAGAGGTAGTGATTGCGTTTGTGCAATGCTACATTGATATGGGTGATAGATGATGGGTGAGTTGTGGAACACCTCGATTAAGAGGGGGTGTTGAGAGATGTAATCGCGGTGTTGTGTGTATGTGGGAAAGCACCCTAGAGGTGCAAGATATTGTGGTGAGATAGGAATGCCACATGTAATATTGCATGGTGTGTGAGAGTTGACCAAAAGAGTGAGAGTTGACCAAAAGAGTGAAAAAGGAGTTGCCACATGGATGATGATGTGTAAAGTGGGATAAGGCTAGAGAGCCTATATCATTGTATGGTTCATTGTGATATGCAATACAAGGGAATAGTGTTGAGTGTGCAATCTCTCTCTCTCTCTCTCTCATGGAGTTTTTAGTGTGGTTTAATCCACCTTAATTATGTTACTTAATCATTGTCCTTCACCATGATCAATCCCATTTCTAGAATCTTAACATGGGCTAATTGGACCTACAAAGTCTAAACCCCACTTTTCAAATGGTTGGTTTACTTTGATCGGATGTAGGGGCATCTGATCTTTCCACTGGGGTTTCTTGTATCGTTGGCATTCATCGCAACCCTTCACAAAGAGTGATGCATCTTGGAACATAGTGGGCCACCAATACCCTAACTGTAAGATCTTTCGCGTAGTTAAGTCTCCTGAGAAGTGACCACCGGCTACGTCCATATGTGCCTCTTGCAAAATGTATAGATACTCATCCTCTCGGGCACAACGCCTAAGAACGTCATCCTTTCCTCTTTTATAAAGAGTCCCGGCTATCAGGCAATAGGGTTCGCATTCTTTGATCAGCTTTCGAGCTAGATCTTGGAAATTGGCAAAGGCAATATAATGATGCACGTGAATGCTATTATTGTGGTGGTAAGCCTGGACATGTGCAGGCAGAATGTTATAAGAAGCAGGCTGACATGCAAAATGGGAAAGTGCAGCAAAACAACTATGCATCCTCAAGCAAAAATAATGAGGATAATGAAAGGTTGTTTGTTATGCAGCATGTCGTGAATGCCACGTCTGAAAATGTTGATGCAACACAAAAAGATAATGTATGGTATGTGGATTCAGGCGCTTCGAACCACATGACGAGTCATGGGGAGTGGTTCAAGGAGATGAAAAACCTGGAAAGACGAGGTTTTGTGGAAACAGGGGATGACACTGCTCATCCAATTGCCCATGTTGGAGATGTTCCATTGTCTATGCAGGATGGCAAAGTGAAGTACCTTGCAGATGTACTTCATGTACCGAACATAACAAAGAATCTGGTTTCAGTTGGCCAGATGATTGAGCAGGGTTTGCAGGTCCGATTTAACCTTGATGGGTGTTATGTTGAAGATTTCAAAGACAAGTGCAGGTTGGATGCAAAAGGCCACAGAGTGGGCAGAATGTTTACGTTGAAGGTAGACATGCCTGAAATGAGTGCTGCGATGTTTGCAAATGGTTCAGGAATTGTTGCAGACACAGACATTTGGCATAAAAGGATTGGACATGTAAATGTGCAGAGATTGAAGTCTATGCAGACAAAAGGAATTGTGATAGGGCTGCCAAAATTTAAAGTGGAAGGTATGCAGAAAATATGTGAAGCATGCCAATTTGGGAAGCAAACAAAGCATGTGTTTCCACGTAACAGATACGTGAGCAGAAATGCACTAGATGTTGTGCATTCAGATGTATGGGGTCCTACGAAGACCATATCTATGGGAGGCTGCAGGTATTATGTGACTTTCATTGATGACCACACAAGGAAAGTGTGGGTATATTTCATGAAAGAGAAGAGTGAGGTGTTCACTCACTTTCAGAATTTCAGAGTTTTGGTTGAAAAGCAAACAGGGAAATATGTAAAGTGCCTAAGGTCGGATGGAGGGGGAGAATACTTCTCCAATGAATTCTCTGAATTTTTGAAGAAGAATGGTATTCGGTGACAGTTCACATGCAGATACACTCCGCAGCAAAATGGAGTTGCTGAGCGAAAAAACAGGCACATTGCTGAGATTGCGCGAGCATTGATGGAAGAGAAAAATATGCCGCATAGTTATTGGGCTGAGGCTGTTTCTACAGCAGTATACATCATGAACAGGACACCAACTGCAGCCATACATGATGTAACTCCCCAGAGGAGAGGTTTACTGGCAGAAAACCACATTTGTCTCATCTGAAAGTCTTTGGATGCATTGCATATGTGCATGTGCCACATGAGCTGAGAACTAAGCTGGACCCGAGAGCTGAAAATGTGTGTTTATTGGATATTCCCTTGAGCAAAAGGGATACAAGTGTTATAACC
Organism: Cibotium barometz; assembly: GCF_041138505.1. Lineage (NCBI taxonomy): Eukaryota > Viridiplantae > Streptophyta > Polypodiopsida > Cyatheales > Cibotiaceae > Cibotium > Cibotium barometz. Next base: position 46,998,069 of record NC_141058.1, on the reverse strand, counting down.
CTGCTACACGTGAGCTGAGGGTAAGCAAGGATGTTGTGTTTGATGAGATGAGCAGCTGGTATGTTGCTGAAAAAGAAGCTGTTGGGGCTGATGTGAGTGGAAGTGTGGTTGCACAGAATGCAGGTCAGCAATCACAGTCTTTGAGTGGACCAGGAGAGTCCTCATCTAGTGGGTCTGTTGTTGATAGACCATGGAGTGGCAGGCTGCGTCATAATACCAGCCCTGCAAATGTGATTAGTACATCACGTAAAGGAAAAGAGAAAGTGGTTGAGCCCCTTGGTATGCCTGACATTTCTGCAGGGCATTCTCATGTTGATGGAGAGTCTAGTGGCTCAGATATGAGCCTTGATGAGGAGCTTGGGATCCCAGCTATGAGAATACCTGGTGTAAAGAAGGCTATGGAAGCCATGAATGAAAAGCTACGAAGATCTGGGAGAGTGACAAATCCTGTGCAGAGATTTACCTATGATGGTTATGTGGCACATCACTATGCATATATGGCGAAGGTTGTGTAGGTTGTTGAGCCCACATGCATTGATGAGGCTGTTGAAAATGTGTGTTGGGAGAAAGCTATGGATGAGGAGATGGATGCACTATATGGAAATGAGACTTGGGATTTAGTGCAATTGCCTGAAGGCAAGAAAGCCATTGGATGCAAGTGGGTGTACAAAGTTAAACATAACAGTGATGGAAGCATAAACAGGTACAAGCTAGATTGGTAGCGAAAGGATATGCGCAGACATATGGGATTGATTATGAGGAAACTTTCAGCCCAGTTGCCAAGATGGCAACGGTGAGAGTTGTGATAGCAGTGGCTGCATCAAAGCAATGGTCTTTACATCAAATGGATGTAAAGAATGCATTCTTGCATGGGGATTTGCAAGAAGAGGTGTATATGTTGCAGCCACCTGGATATGAGGATGTGGGTCACCCCGAGCATGTTTGCAGGTTGAAGAAAGCCTTGTATGGCTTAAAACAAGCACCAAGAGCATGGTCTGACAAGATTTCTGAATATCTTGTCACTATTGGCTTTCATGTAGCCAATGCAGATTTCTCGCTGTATGTGAGACATGGTGATAGAGGAGTTGTGCTTGTTGTTATCTATGTAGATGACTTGATCATTACGGGGGACCACGATGCAGAGATCTTTGATGTAAAGATCTTGCTTAGACAGAAGTTCGAGATGAAGGATCTGGGGGAGCTCAGATATTTCTTGGGCATTGAGGTGATTAGGTCACCACATGGTATTGGATTACTGTAGAGACAGTATGGCTTGGACATGTTGTCCAAGTATGGTATGACAGGCTGTAAGCCTATTTCTGTGCCATTGGATCAGAATGGCAAGTTGAGTGCAGATTCAGGAGAGATCTTGGAGGATCCTACTATGTATAGGCACATATTAGAAAGCTTGATCTATATGACGATCACCAGACCAGATTTGAGCTATGCTGTTGGGTTGGTGAGTCAGTTTATGCAGGTTCCACGGAAACCGCATTTGGATGCAGTGAGACGCATACTGAGGTATGTGAAGTCTACTTTGCATTGTGGACTATTCTATGAGACTGGTACAGAGATATGTGTACATGGGTACACAGATGCTAATTCGGCTGGTAGTATCTCAGACAGAAGATCTACCAGTGGATTCATGTTTTCTTTGGGGAGTGCTGCTGTGACTTGGAGCAGCAAGAAGCAGCCTACGGTTGCTCTATCGAGTATAGAGGCCGAGTACAGAGGAGCTGCTATGGCAGCATGTGAGGTAGCTTGGTTGAGAAAGCTACTTGCAGATTTGGGTCTATCACTGGATAGACAAGTTGTCATTTTCTGTGACAACATTAGCAGTATACAGTTGGCCAGGAACCCAATCTTTCATGCCCGTACGAAGCACATAGAGGTCCACTACCACTTCGTCAGAGAGAAGGTCTTGGCAGGAGATCTTGACCTTGTTTATGTCAGCACAGAGGATCAAGTAGCTGACATCTTCACCAAAGCATTGGGTACAGAGAAGCTCCGCAGATTCAGGGCTTCGCTTGGTGTACATGAGATGGAGTTGAGCTCGAGGGGGAGTGTTGAGATATCGAGCTCATCTAGTGAGGCGGTGGACACTGATGACCCGCCTGGGGGATAGGCCCCATACTTACACCGCTGGCATGGTTGGTGAGATCTTGGGTGATATGCGGCCAGGGGGATGACAGGCTGTGTGACAGCCATTCTAGAGAGACTGGCATAGTTATAGCGCCAGCTCATTTAGTCGGGTTCACACTATAGAGAACCCATGTATGTATTGGTTGAGTACCTTTCATATTATGTGTACTCTTATTCTTGTATATGGGGTGTTGTGTGTTGAGTAGAGAAGAAGAAGATTTTCAGCCTCTCACCTTGTGTGTTCTCTATTAGGGTTTTGTGAGTGTGTGTGTGTGCTTGCAAGAGCTAAAGCTCTCTTCCCCCCTGCATCTTTTCACCTCGCCACCCACTCCCTCACATGTCTTCTCTCACACTCATAGCCTCCCCCTAACCAACCCCCTCTCACTCCCACTCCTGCACTACCTTCTCTCACTCCCTCTCCCTGACTCGTCCTTCTCTCTCTCTCTCTCTCTCTCCCCCCTTCTAGATTTTTTCTCCCTCCCTCCTCTCACAAGTTGCAATTTGTATCATTTTGTAGGTGCAGCTCTCAATAGTAATGGCTTCTTTATCTTTTCCTAGGTTGCCACTCTCATGGAGGTGCTATGAGAAATTTATGCTATGCATTGGGTTCTTGTTGCATACATGCCAACTTCATAGAGTCTCCTACACACCCACATGTGACAGCTTCACAAGCTATCTCAAAAGTCATTAGTTTCAAGTGTCCCTCTCTGGATGAATCAAACTGTGTATCACTTCAACCCTCAGGACACTCAAACATTCCAATAGTGTTAATATGAGTTTCTTAACTATTTCAATGACCCTCAAGGTTTTATATTCTTGGTGATCTATGGAGAGTCAACATGTGGATGAGAACTAAGAAGAGGAGAATTGGCATTATCGTTATAAGCACAAGATGGGGTGATGTGAAAAGATGAGGTAAAAGGTAGACTATGTCGAGGCAACGTGCAATGTGAATGTAAATTGTCGACTACTACTTGCATTCAAGTCATTCATCTTCATTTCTATTCAGAACTACAAGTAAGTCAATCTTCGCTCAAAATATTTTTAGTTCACTACTTGAAATCATAGTTTAAAATGATTTTGTTTTTGAAAAGTAAGCTAAGTGATTTTTTTTGTCCTAGGACTTGAGTTGATTGATTGATGACATGATACAAAATAAGATTTCCACCCTAGTTAATCATCTTAGATTATGACCAAATTGTCCTTTAGTTGGCTTGCCCATTGTAGGATAGAATTTGATTCCTTCCAGGGGTTAATTTATACTTAAGTCTATATGATTTCCTAAGACCTACGATTTGGCTTGAGAATACCAATGTTCTCGTATTTATCTCTACATGACTTCAGTACTAGGACAAGATCTTAATTTTAGGCTTGATTAAAAATTAGAATTGTTTATTACATATTATAAAAATGTGCTATTCTTTTTATAGAAAGGTGACTCTCTTATATGGGATTGTTTACTTTAGTTTCATAAAGATGGTTGATAGACATGATCTCAAAGTGTGAATGATGGTGATGAATTTGTAAACTAGGGGATTTTTCCCTAGGGTAACCATTTTGATGAGATTGGTTTGGGGAAACCATTCTAACATGATCTGTTTAGTGATCGATATGGGTCGATTGTGTAATCCCCACGCAAGGCAACTGACTCTAGAAATACTTAGGATAGAGGTTAGGGCAACTGCCTTCATTGTGGGTAACCCACCACGGAGTGGGGCGAGGGTTTATTTAGTAGTTACAAGCTTGAGCTATGAAAATGTCTTTCATAGCAAGAAGAGAGTGAAGGGGACACTTCTTGTTTTACTATGTGAGGGATCTTTCACCACGATGGTTGTTGTAAGATCTAGAGTATTTTGTGACTCAATGAACCTAGGGATTGGAGATGGATGAAATTCAGCAAGCCCCGAGGATTTGATATTATGGATGTTCTTATGATAAATTTCTTTCTATGTGCTAAATGACTTGATTAGGAAAGAATGGATTCATTAAGGGATAAATGAACTTATGCACAACAATAAGTAAATGAATCGTGTTGTAACTTGCATTAGTGAAAACAATGTGCTTAGTAACTTAGAAAAACCATAGATGAATGGTTCTAGCCTCACCAGGAAGCCTGTGGTTGGGTAGACCCAATGAGTTGGGTTTTTCCTTATTACAAGAGATTAGGTAGGACCCCTTGTGGAGAAATTGGATCATCTAGAGGAGGCACCAATGAGAGATAGATCTCACAATGGGTTTGGATTGATCTTACTCAATGGGGTGCCTCCCTACCCCTAGTGACAGGATGGATAGGTATCTTACAGGTGGTATCAGAGCATTGGTATGTGGAAGTAAGGACTCTTAAATTTATAGTTTTTAATTTATGAGTACGGCCTTGTACTAGCATTGGTGACCACATTGATATAAATTAAAGGGACATTCAACCATTTGGTAGTCAAACTAATTGTCAAATGAAAGGACCAAGGACAAAATACTTCTTTTACCAACCATCATCAACATGACTAGAATGGAATTTTTACTGTCCCTGTCTACTCATTACCCTAGATGCTGAAATATACATGCTCCAAGTTTTAGAAAAATTTAAGGCTTTTTGAAATACTTTATATTTTTGGAGTCCTCTCATAGGGGGATGAGACCTTGGAGGTAATTGGAAAACCAACCCAAGACTACTTTTCATGTGATGCTATTAGGGGTCTATAACGATAATCTTGGCATGGTTTGGTTAGAAGCAAATAATGCCAACCTCAATTGTGAGATTGGAAAAGGCTCAAGAATTAGTAACCTTAGGGAGAATTGGTAGACCCAAGTCACAGTAAAAACAAGCAAAAGGTAAAGGACCTTAGGAAAAATCAAAGGGTGTTCGTAGTTAAACTCATCAAAGTCAACGACGATACTAAAAAGAGGGACCCAGACTAACAATAAGACTTTGAGAATCTCTCCCTAGAAGAGATTATTCAGATGCCATCCACATAGGGAAATTGACCACCATGAGATAGAGCACAACCAGTGGTGGCTAACGGGCATATGAAATGTCAGTGTGATTGAGTGTATAGAACCCAAAGAATAAATCTAACTAATGTTAAAGCAAGCCGAGCGTATCACCTTAGGGAATTTTGATCCTATTTTAGAAGAAGAATGACGGAACCTTACGATTATGTATTAACTAGGGATGTACATCAAGTCACTATGAAAAAAATAAGTATCTAATCTCTAGGATTGACAAACTTCTAGATCAACTTCACGAAGCCAAAGTCTTCACAAAGATTAATTTGAAGTCTGGTTACTATCAGACTAGAGTCAAGGAGGAATACATCCCAAAGACAACATTCAACTTTAAATGTGGGCATTATGAATACACCGTGATACCAATTGGGTTAACTAATGTCATGTAAGATATATTCATGAAGCAGCTAGGCAATCATGTCTTGGTATTCTTTGATGGTGTTCTTTGATGAGATTCTCATCTACGCTAAGGATGGGAAAGAACACAAAGCCCAATTCATAGAAGTTCTAAAAATCTTAAGGGACCAACAAAAAGAATAATTTATCTACTTTATAAATAAAATTGAATATTTAGGAGTCATTGTCTCCAAAGATGGAATCTTAGTAGACCCAGCAAAGATACAAGATATAGTGGAATGGCCTCAACCACCAATGTTAAAGAGTCACTATCTCCAAAGATGGAATCTTAGTAGACCCAGCAAAGGTACAAGATATAGTGGAATGGCCACAACCACCAATGTTAAGGAGTCATTGTCTCCAAAGATGGAATCTTAGAAGACCCAACAAAGGTACAAGATATAGCGAAATGGCCTCAATCACCAATGTTAAGGAAATCTGAGGATTTATCAGTATCACAGAGGGTGGTACAGTATCTTTATTCAAGATTATGCAAAGCTAGCTATACCTTTAACCAAGCTACTTAAAAAGAATACAAAAGTAGTTTGGACTAAGGAGCATCAACAAAGCTTCAACAAAATCAAGTTGGCTCTCACAAGTGCACCCATCCTTCAACTACCAAATTTTGATGAAAATTTTTAAGTAGTCACTTGATGCTAGTGGATCAGTAGAGTACTCTCAAAGAAGGGAAACCAGTAGCTTACACTCCAAGGAAACTCAAGGATTATGAGAGAAACTATGCTACACATGATCTAGAACTTTTGGTGACTCTACCTACTAGGCAAAAGGTTCATGCTTACTCTATCGACCTTCAGAGCTTAAAGTGGATTTTTACCAAGCTAAATCTCAACATGAGGAAAAGGTGACGGATAGAGATCTTATTAGAATTTGATTTTGAAATTAGTGAAGACTTGGAAAAGATAATGTAGTTACAGATGCATTGAATAGAAAGTCCTTTGTCCATACCAAACATTAAAAAGTTAAAAGATCGAATCTTGCATAAAGCTCATATGCACATCGTCCAGACATCTAGGATATGTGATGATGCTAAATGTTCTACAAAAAAGGAGTTATTTTGGATTGAATTGAAAAAGGATGTAGTCAGGTATGTCACACAATGCTTTAGCTTGTTATTAGAGGAACAAGGCTGAAAGAGTAAAGATGCAAGTAAAGCTGATGATCAACAAATTGTTATGCCATTCCAAAGCACTTTGGGAATTCAACCAGACAAAATCCTTAGCTCTAGAGAAAGGACTCTTAGAAATAAAGTTATTAGGGAACTTCTAGTTTAGTGGAAAAACTTCCCAGTAAAAGATGCTACCTGGGAAGATGAGTCTAAGTTGTATCAAAATTTTCCCTACCTATTGTCGAGATGAGGACATATCAATTTCTTTAAGGAGGGAAGGATGTAAATTCATGTTTGTTTTATTTTCCTAGGTTTCTTGTGTGGAAACCTCCCCTCCCTACCTTTATATATATACATATATATATATAAAGGTAGGGAGGGGAGGTTTCCACACACACACACACACACACACACGGCCCGATGAAACCGGTGGGGATTTCAGCAGAAAGCAACAGGTGGAAGAGAAGGGGGTGGACAACGTGCTATTTCATGAGTGACTAAGAAAAGTAGGGAAAGGTATAAGAAGAGGAAACTAATCGACGAGAAACTAATAGCTAGTAGAAACGACTTCTCAGGATCCATTGGTTTATATAGAATCCATCTTTCAGGCATATCAAAATACATTATTTTCACCAGGCATATATAATAAAATAGAGTGACCCCCAGTGTCCTGGGGTACCTTGTTAAAACCCTAAGATCTCTCTAGATAATTGTTATACATAAACATGCATAAATCATGTATAAACTCAACCACCCAACCACCCCCGAGCCCAAGGGATGCACACATGAATAATAAATGAAATACATCATACCTCTACCTTGATGTCCCATATCATCAAGAGGTATAACTCCAATCCAATAGCATGTAGCTAAAGTGTGAAATGGTAGAAGAGTAGATATGAATCTCTACACAAGAGAGCATAACATAGCCTTGGCCTCATGGAGCCCAAACCTCCAAGCCTCCAAGCCCCCTTGAGTGTGCCCCATGCCCCTATTATATAGGAGGGCCCTCAAGTGACTCTTGACTTTCCATTTCTCATGTGTGACCCTTGGATGCCTGATCCTAACCTTAACCCTTAAGGTTAGTCCTAACCCATGCTCCACTAGAGCTTGTTCCCATGCTTCCATGCTCACAAGCCTAATGTGGGTTAGCCTCCTAGTATATGCATACATAATGTGTATATAACATAGGACACATAATGTACATATAACATACCTAGTCCCCCCAGAACTGCGGGAGACATAAGTGCAGTGTAACATTTTCATAAAGGTGTGACACTTGGTTGGAGAAGGCCTTGGTCTCTTCTCCATAAGTCTGACCACCAACGTCAAGGCAAGATCACATTGGTCCAGTCCTCGTTTGCCCAATGGAAAGGTGAGGTGCATCCACTCAGATATCATGGGGAGGTCGAATAACTGTGGCCACGTCAATCCGTAGAGCAATTGTCTAGCGTCTGCTACCAACTAAAACCCTCACCAATTTCATTAGGCTATGTGTGTGTGTGTGTGTGTGATAGAGGATGCGGCTAGTACTGTGCAACCCCCTCCCCCCCCATTCTTCTTCACGGTGGCACCATTGGATCCCCCCTCCTCCTTATGCATCGGTGCTAGCCACCATTGGATTCCCCCCACATCTTCTTCTTGTCTCTTCTTCCACTGGCCCCACCAAGCCATTCACTTCTTCCACTGGCCACTAGGCCATTCACTTCTCCTCGCTCTCCCTCTCAATCATGCACATGCATAGCAACCCTACCCCTGCTCTCCTATTGAAACCCCCTCCTCTCCTCTCAGTAGAAGCCATCCACAATGGGCACACCCCCTTCCTCTTATTGCCGACTCTCCCTCAGTCCAGCCCACCTCCTGTCCTCCTGCAAATCTGCGCAGCTATTCACCACAGAAAGGGGGAGGTCCATGCACTGTTCAGCCCCTTGCCTGCCAGTCTCTCAAAGATGAAAAGCACCTCTGCGTATGTATGCAGTCGACAGACAAAGGAAGGAAAAAGCTCTACATATATATCCTGTAGAGCTGTTTTTCCAGGTTTCAAAACAGCGCTGCCCGCCAGCCTCCTCCTCTGGTGACCCCCTTCTACCTCTCATCCCCTCGCCAACCTCTCCCTTGTTAGATCTCGAGTCTCTTCCCCTCTCATGTGCTCTCCCTCACCACCCTCTCTCACTCCCTTGCCAGCCACCCCCTCAACACCCTCACTCTTTCTCGCTCGCCACCCACTCCCTCACCTACCTTCGCTCACACTGACAGCCTCCCCCTCACCGACCCTCTCACTCCCACTCCCCCACCCCCACCGCCTTCTCTCACTCCCTCTCCTTGACTCATTATCTCTCTCTCTCTCTCTCTCTCTCTCTCTCATCAGAAGTTTCTAGTGACCATAGCAAGTTCACATGTCGGAAAGGATTTGCATCCCATTGTCACTATCTCTATGTTCCCTACATGTACATGTGCGGATTTTATTAGAATATTATCTCATTCGGAAAGGTACATGCCTTGTAAAACACATTACTACATTTTCAATTAGTTCTTAGGGGTGGACCAAGAGAAGCATAGCTTCATCCACTCTAGGCAGCTTTAACAAGGAAAGCACTCTATGAGGCATTCTTGAGCTTGTTATGAGGGGTCTGTTATGCCATTGTGGGATTTTGGGGCCTTCGTTTTGGGGATTTTGTGTGTGTAGCAGAGGAGGAATGTCCTATTTCAATCTGCAGGGTATATTGCAATTTGATTACATACCTACTTAATTGTGATATGCTACAGTTGCCATGGCACTCTAATTTTTGTTTTAAAAGATCTGGCACATTTTGTTTGCCCCTTTAAACAATGTTTGGATTCTTGTTCTTGATGATCTTTTTTACGTGGAGTCTCAAGCATTTATGGCATTTCAATGTGCTCCTTTTATGCTCGATTCTACGAAATATGCCAAGGGTTTAATTGTAGTCCTTTAGTGTTTCAAAAAGAATAAAAATCATAAGAGTAAAAAAATGGATTGAGATTTACTCTCTTCTAATTATTTGGTGCAATAATGCACAAGTTTTAGGTAAAAAATGGATTGAGATTTACTCTCTTCTAATTATTTGGTGCAATAATGCACAAGTTTTAGGTAAATAAGCAAACATTTAGTACAGTTTTTTTAACGGTAAGTTAAAAAAACAAAGTTTCCTTAGCAAAATTTATTTACAACGTTATGACTTTGATGCATGTTAATGATGCCTCCTTGTGTAATTCGTCTCTACATAGCTTCCTTTGATATACATAAACACCTATATATTTCACTCCCACACACCACCACACACCCTTGTTTTATGATTCCTTCTATGAAATATGGTAAAATTTTAATTGTGGTACTTTAGATCCATTTGATTATGGTTGCTAACTCCTACTCAGGCATTGGTCTATGGGTGGTTTATGGGAATCATATCAATATGTTGAGAGTGGTGAGATGTAGTGTTTTATGTCCAACATGCATTTCGTATCCTAATCGTCATTCCGTATATTGGAGGGTGTTTTCCATGGGAATACCCTTGCAACGTCGTCAACTATAAGAGCAGTTTGCTATAAATTAGGGGTTAAATGGGGAAGCTCAACTCATAGGCTCAGGGGGTTTTTGGCTCAAAGAATGGTGATCCCCAGCAGATTTTAGTGATTCCTCTGAGCTACATATGTGCCTATGTCCTGGGAAGAGAGACTCCCAAAAGAGCTTGGCCAATGGTAAAGAGAGTGGAGAGAAATTAACCCACCATTGGTTGTGGGTAATTTTAGAGATTAAAAATGAATAAGAATACTCTCTAAGCTTTGATACCACATTGTAGGATATCATGGAGGCTCAAACACATCAAGATAAGCCATGGCTAAGCATAATTAAGAGTAATTAAGGTTGAAAACATAAGTGATTAACTTAAGTAAAATGTGATTAGCATAATGACGACATAATGTAGGAGAAATGGAGTGTATTTCATTCATGAGAGTGCATCTTAAATATCAGAGGATTCCTAGGATTAACCAGATGGTATAGGATCTATATGCCCTGGTATGCTCAGATAGGATCCCCTTTAACTAACCTTCTCAAGAAGAGTACCCTTTTTCAATGGACTGCAATGTGTCAGAGTGCCTTTGATAAACTGAAGACAGCCTTGTGCTATTGCTTATGGAAGTTCAACATATCTTCAGAGCTGCCTAGAGCAAGTGTCATGGTTCCCATGTGAGGGGACACTGTTGAGCCTCAATGCGGGCACCAGCTCCATGTTAGTGTGGTGGCAACAACCATGCCCATGGAGGGTCCCATAGACCAAATCTCCAAGCTCAGTGGTGCGCTCATATGCACCATCATGGCGCACATTATTAAGAAACTTAAGTTAATCACATTACCGACAGGTAGCCCACTATGGGAGCTACGGTGTGGAGATGATGCCCGCCGATGTGAGCGAGGTGTTGACGAGGAAGAAGAGGGATGTAGAGAAGGTCGTCCTTCGCCATGGCAGCACGCACCTTCTCAAACATGTTGTGCTCCTGCACTCCCAGCAGGTAGTTCTTGTGGCGAGCACCTTGAATGCCTCTCGAAAGAGCAGAGTACGACAAGGCAATGTGCATGTCCACCTGCCCTGATCGAACTAATGCATGGTCCAGCTTCTTGATGTGGTTAGTTGTGAACACGAAGATGCGCTCACCAGAGCAGGACTAGAGATGTGCAATTTCATTGTGCTCCATGCTTTTTGCTACGGCCCCTTGGCCTATGGCCTACCTAATGGTGCCTTGCCGAGCCCCACCTTCACTTGCTCCCCACACTTCTTTGGATTGTGCTTCTCTTCACATAGCCTATGGCCTAGCCTTTCGATGCCTCACCTAGTCCCTCCTCCTCACCTTTGCTTCTTGCTTGGCGATTGAGCTATCGTGTGCTATGTAGGTGCCGCTCCTAGCCCCGCTGCTTTGCGTTGCTTTTGTCTTGGCTATCGGCAGCACCTCTCCAAGCCTCCTTTCTGTCCTTTCTTTTCCTTATGCTTGGAGACTGGGCTGTTGTGCACTGTGTGGTCGCCTTCTCTGTGATGCTTGCTCCATGCCTTGTGCCTTCATTTTCCTCTCTTTGCTTTCGACAACTGCATCTCCTTCTTCCTTGTGTCTATGCCTAGTTGTCGGTGCCTCGCCCATCCCCTCCTTCTTACTTTGCTGCTACTAGGTACATGCGCTTCTCCCATGCTTTGTCTTTGCCTTCTCTCCTTACCATTTCTTTTCTCTGCGTCGTGCATTGCTAAGCCCTGTCTATCAAAAAAAAAAAGAACATGAGTGTGCTGGAATATTGGAGATGATCAGGCAAAAAAGCTATGAGCGCGCTGATGATCAATATCAACTACTTCGATTATAGATGCTTTTGCAATGTCTACTTTTAGTATGCTTGGGTAGCCACGTGGTCTTCTCTCCATGCTTGCTTTTGTGCAAGCATCTTAGGCTACCCAAGGTAAAGACTAAATATCTATTTCTAATTATAATCTTGTTGAGGGATTTACAACTCGTGCATAGCCTTGTAGATTCATCCTTCTTTGATGATAAATAGTACTAGAGCCCCATACAACAATAACTTACTTGACCTAATTATTCCATTATTTATCAATTATCCAAGCTAATTCTTAAGCTACTTGAACCTGGTGGCATCCATTTTATAGGGACTTCTTTGTTGGGGATCTATGACCTTGGATCAATTCAATCTTGTGGTTCACCACGTTCGCAGGGAAACCCAAGTTGTAACTTCTCAAGTATACATCCTTGGACTTGTCCAAGAATTCCTTAACCTTTTCCATTCTTGTAGCAATGTGTTTATGGTTTCTTAGTGACCTTCATCACACACAAGTGAATTTAGTAACCTTGTTTAGCCACTTGTTTGACCTATTTTGTGTTACACCACTTTGGTATATTGCTTTTGTTAAATAGGCATTGATATTGTTTTTTATTTATGAATCATCGTCGCTATAGTGGAGCATCCCAACATATGACCAATAAAAAATATTTATATTTTTCTCTTCATCTAGTAGGAGATAACATCTTGTAGCAATCAAGAATGATATCAAATGCCTAGTAAACGACACAAGTACTATTCCTTTTATGTCACAAGAAATGCTGATACTTAAAAGCTATCAAATGATCAAATAATCAAGAGGAATATGCCCAGCCTATGCGAAACCCTTCATCGCTTGTGATCCATGTCTTATACTTATCCAATCAAACATGAGATTTTAACTTGGCCTTGTAAACTCACTTGGTGCCAATGACCTTGCATTTCTTTGGACGATCCACAAGATCCCAATTGTAATTTTTTTATGATAAGGTCTTACTCTGACTTTATGGTCCTCCCCCCTCCTAGTTCAAATCTACCTATGCTTTCTCAAAATTTGATGGCTCCTACACTTTCATTATCTCAGCCACACCATAGGTGCCACATTTACAATGTGTGTGCATGGGCCCTATTCTTCTCCTCTATCCTCTTTGATTGTCTTTCTTATGGCTCGTTCTCTAGAGTCGAGTACCATCGAAAACCTACTTCATCAACTTTGTATATGGCCTCTTTCTTTGTTCTTCAATCAGTAGGCTTGTCATCTTCATCTCCAGATCACCTACTAGTCCACATCGTGTGCAGAATGGGCATGGACCTCCCCTTCGCCATAGAAGAGGAACCTATGGATTTGGTGCTTGTTGAGGCTATGATCAATGGAATGTATATTTGTTGTTTGATAAGATAAAGTGGATGGGGAGCTTCTTCCTCCACCTAATGGGGACGGAGCTTCTTCCTCCACCTCATGGGGGTATTCCATAAACACCACATCGTAGCTCACTATAATCTTCTTCCTCCACCTCATGGGGATATTCCATGAACACCACATCATAGCTCACTATAATCTTCTTCCTCCACTTGTGATGGGGATATTCCACAAACACCACATTGTAGCTCACTATAATATTCTTCCTCCACCTAATGGGGATATTTCACGAACACCACATCATATCTCACTATAATCTTTTTCCTCCATTTGACGGGGATATTCCACAAACACTTGCTTGAGATTCATAGAGTAAATAACATTCTAACTCCATATTATACCTTGTAAAGATACACTTTCTGTCTTGGAATCCCACTTGATGAGTCTAGTCTAGAAAGATACACTTTCTGTTCTTGGGATCCCACTTAGTCCTTGTTGATGAGTCTAGTTCATATTGTACCCTAGAAAGTTCATGTCCGTGTAATTCCTTTATTAGTGTAGTCTGGAACATAACAATCACATCTAAATATTTTAAAATATGAGTCTAGTGTAAAACATAACAATCACATCCAAATGTTTTAAAATATGCTACCAAATGCTTCTTAACACTACTAATCCTATTAAGGAGGTGTAACCCATGTTGAGTATCTACACTAGTGTTAACTATCTCAGGCCAAAAGGTGTTTGGCATTGCTTTACTCTTGAGCATACTCTAAGCCATTTCTACATAACCATCTCAAGCTAAAAGGCATTGCTTTACTCTTCAGCATACTCTCAGCCATTTCTACAGAAGAATCATGGTTATCATGTATGGTTGTCTTGTTTTCACCACTCCATTTTACTTAAAAGTATAAGCACTGGTCAAATGTCTTTTGATCCCCTACTCAATATAATAAGGATTGAATTCATCTGATGTAAACTCTCCACTTTGGTTTATCTGAAACTTCTTCAACTTCTTCTTGACCATTTTATCATACTTTAAACTTTCCAAAAGCATGTGTCTTGTGGGATCCCTACCCCTTGCCAAAAGCATGTGTCTTGTGGGATCCCTACCCCTTGCTAAAAGAGATCCCTACCCCTTGCTAAAAGCATGTGTCTTGTGGGATCCCTACCCCTTGCTAAAAGCATGTGTCTTGTGGGATCCCTACCCCTTGCTAAAAGAGAAACCATAACATAACACTAAACTAAGGGTAGAGTGAACTCACTCAGGGCCTCCATACATCAATATCCTATCACTTGATAATCCAACAACTTTCTCAACATAGTTGAAGTGGAATAAACCTTATGGTGGGAGTTCAATATGATTCCTGTAAGTAAAAATGTCCTCTTCATAATTCGCACAAATAAGAGGCATTGGCGACTCCCTAGGCCCAACACGATGTCTTATTCCTCAATTATGAAGGGAGCGGTTCTACCTTAATTCCTATAAATATTCTATAATCTAAAGTTGATTTCTAGATTTTTTTTACTTTATTTTCTTGTTTAAAAATCACTTTTGGTCTCAATGTTTTGAAAGTACTCGTATTTTTGGGTCCAACCTGCCACCCACTTTCCAGTGTTTAATCCGTTCATCTCCTACCAAATCGATTGGCCAAGCCTAACCCCATCTAACCCAATGGGTTAGCCTCCAGCCACCAAGTCTCTAGATTTTACACTCGAAGAATCATAATCATTCGTAACATAAACCTTTATAAAAAGGTATAATCATCGTCCACTAAAAGTACTCATAGGTCCCAGTGTCACGACATTATGCAAGGGTGTGGACCAAAAATCAATGACACTCGGGAGATCTACTCAATCCCACTGGTATCAAAAATATCGAGGAATCTACTTACCTCGCCAAGGTATAAACTAGGGCTACATGTCGCTTAATTTGTACATTGGAATGATCCACATTCAGTCCAAGAGGGATCAAGGTCTCCAAGGAACACCTTCGTGTGAAGTCCCAAACAAACCATTTGGCATTACACTTACCTGTGTGGGGTACCATCATAGAGGCCACCACTGTAAACAAAAGAAAATAGTACTTTTACAAATAATCATTTCTTGAAAGACATGCACCAAGCATCAACAAGATAAATCATAGTGGCATGAAAACCTTTGCAACTCGATAGATCCTTCCTCTCCCTGAGGGTCCTAAATTGAGGTCATAAATTCCAATTTTTCCTCAACAATCCTTAGTCTTAATTCTCTAGATTCCAACTCAAGTTGAACCTTAGCAACACCTTAATTGGTCGGTTAACTGACTTAGGAGATTTTCTCTTTTTAGTATTGGACTTTATTTATAGCACTAGTTCTATTTTTTTGCTCTAGGGTCTATTTTTTAGTGTGGCAGTTATTTCTAGCATATGATACTATATTTTGCATGGAGTGCTAGTTTTTTTTACTTTTTGCATGTGAAAATCCTCTACCTCTTAAAAGTTAAATTTAGAAGTAGAGAGCTACAATAAGCATAGAAATCCTAGTTTTTGTTGTTGCTAGGAAAATACACCATGAAAAATTACCACATGTAAACCATAACCAAGGAGAAA
Organism: Cibotium barometz; assembly: GCF_041138505.1. Lineage (NCBI taxonomy): Eukaryota > Viridiplantae > Streptophyta > Polypodiopsida > Cyatheales > Cibotiaceae > Cibotium > Cibotium barometz. Next base: position 46,982,119 of record NC_141058.1, on the reverse strand, counting down.
TTTAAATCAAGAATAAATTTTTCCTAGCCTAAGATTTCACAAATATAAGGAATAAATCTCTAATGACTTAGTACCTAATAGCTAATTAATTAATTTAAATAGACATGGATTCTAAGGTTATGGATGGTTTGGGACAAGGAATTCATCCAAAAAACCTTTTCTAAGGGTTAAAAGCATAAAACTATGCATCCTTGGCTTTCAAAGGTTGAAGAAGGGAAATTTAATTAAATGGAAAGCCTAAGAATTAATTATAAGGCTATGACTTTGATTAATCCTATTTACTGTGATTATAAAAATTAAATAAATGGATGAATAGAAGGCAATCATGAGTAAAAATTCAAATTTAAATTTTCATGAAGGAAACAAGTACAAACTATACTTGAGAAAGATCTATGCAAAATTTTGAATAACATATTTGGCTAACATCATGTAGAGGTGAAATTGGATAGGACAAATACACTAGGAAAAATTCCCTCATGTAAACCATAACCAAGGAGAAATTTAAACTCAAGGATTATTTTTTTCTAGCCTGAGATTTCACAAATATAAGGAATAAATCTTTGATAACTTAGTACCAAATAGCTAATTAATTGATTTAAATAGACATGGATTCTAAGGTTAGAGATGGCTTTGGACAAAGAATTTATCCAAAAAAAAATTCTAAGGGTGTTAAAAGCATAAAACTATATATCCTTAGCTTTCAAAGATTGAAGGAGGAAAATTTTATTAAATGGAAAGCCTAAGAATTAATTATAAGGCCATGGGTTTGATTAATTCTACTGTGATTACAAAAAGAAAGGATAAATAGAAGGCAATCATGAGTAAAAATTTGAATTTGCATGGACACAAGTATAAACTATACTTGAGAAAGATTTATGCAAAAATTTGAATAATAGATTTGACTAACCTTATGGAGGGGTGAAATTTGAGTAGTTGATGGAGAGCTCAAGTGAAATTTGAGTAGTTGATGGAGAGCTCAAGCACCAAGAGAAATCCATGAATTTTTTTATGAGAGCAATGTGCACACCAAACTTCAAAAATTGTAGTACTTGCCAAAAAAAGAACCACTGTACAAGGATGATGATCATGATTTGCAAATAACTCTTACACTCTCCAAGAAGCAAGCATGAAGAAAAAGAGGGTGGAGGGGCATATTTACCCCCCTATGCTTTCCCTAAAATCTTGGGACATGCGTGTATTTTTAGCATGCTTTAATGGGCAAGTATAAATCTTTTCATCTAATTCTCGGAGTGCCCGACACTTCTCATCTATAATTACCTTCATTTTTTCCTTTGTTATCCTTATTCTAATTATTTTAGCCTTTGCCCCTTTATTTTTGGCAAAAATAGGGCCAAATATGTAGGCATGAATCCTTATGCTCCAATTTTGCAGTCCGTTTATTAATAGTACCTTATCCTTTTAGCCTTAGCCTTAGCCTTTGCTCTAAACCCTTTTAATTTAATGAACCTTAGCCCTTAGCCCTTCATATTAATTTGCATGTGCACATTCCCTGTTGATGAGAAACACGAATCAATAATGATAAGATATTTACCTAATCATAAACTAATGCTATACTAATGACAACACTAATCTAAGGTGGAGATATGTGAGTAGCATTCATCACATGAAGATAGTGGTAATTAGCTAGACTCAAGTTAATTAGGTTGTAAGATAGATTAACTTGTACTCATAAAGAAATTTGAGGAATGTGCTCCATGTTGCATTGCTTGAAATGTCCCCTTTTATATGAGGGAGGTACAACTTGCTTTGCTAGCTGATGTGGGATAAAGTGACCTAAATGATGTGGCTCACTCCTCATGATTTCTTCCTCTACTCATACCTTGCCTCTATTTTGTGCTCAAGGTACCACAAATCTCAAAACCCCCCCTTGGTGCCATGATATATAGGCTACTCTACAAGGTGGTTGGATGTGAATTACAAAAGATCTATCACTTTCCCTTGGTGCAACATGCTACTCAAGGTGGTCAAGTGTGGTATTACAAGATGTCATCACCCCCCCTGGGTGCATAAATTGTTACTCTCAGGTGGTCAAGTGTGATAATAAAAAACGATACAAAGAACTAGGTCTACTCATCGATGACCTTTTACAATCATGGGCTGAGATGGTGAGAGTCCTTGTTGCTTTCCTTACTGAATTGAGTCACTAGAGTTCTCCTCGCTTGATAAAGACTCCTTGGTGTTAACTTCATGCTTCTTGCTACTTAACACATATTTTTGTGTGCTCATTTGGCTACATTTTTATGATTTTTGATTTAAACACTCACGCTCACATACTGCGGCATGTTATAACTCATACACGATATACTTTGTACACTCATAATGATGACATAAATTGAAGTTTAATCATTAGACATTGGAGGTGGTCATGTAAGAATTTTGAGAAAACAACGATTGGACATTTGTGTGTGAACTCGTGCTGCGTGCTTGTAGGGATAAAGTTTTGGATCTTTAGGGTTGCAGGAAACACCACAAAACAAAATGTTAAGATATATTTTCTTCTCTACTGTGAATGGTCAAGTACAGGCTCTTTTCTCTTGCCACTATCCCACTTTTGTTAACAATGACCTTGAATTGCACAAATGTGTGTTGTTAGTGCATAGCTCTGCAAGCACAAACCCCTAGTTCAGAGCTGTAAGGGTTTGGAGGTACTCTTCTTGCTATACACACTCCTCTTGTTGTAGCTACATGCACTCATGGACTGTTTGCAGCACTAGCATATTCTCCTTAGCTCTTTAAGCTTCTCTTCTACAGCAGCAAGCTTCTTGCTCTTAACAATGTCTTCTACAGCTCACTCCCTGTTTTGAAGTTTTTTTCTCTCTTTCTGGTGGCAGGGGAGGAGCTCAACTCGAGTCTCTTTAATAGGGGCTTCTTCCTTGAATGGAGATCCTAATTGAATGTGAAGAATCCCTAATGTTGCATGGAGAATGAGAGAAATGTTCATCCTCCTAAACCTAATGATTTGCTAACGAGCTAAACCTAAACTAGGAAAGCTAGACCTAGGCTCTGATACCATGTTGGGAAACACGGATAGAGCTCTCCAAATGACAAGATATTTACCTAATCATAAACTAATCTTGTACTAATGATAACACTAATCTAAGGTGACTATATGTGAGTAGGAAAGTGGATATATGTGCGTAAGAAAGCTAGACCTAGGCTTTGATACCATGTTGAGAAACACGGATCGAGCTCTCCAAATGACAAAATATTTACCTAATTATAAACTAATCTTGTACTAATGACAACACTAATCTAAGGTGGTTATATGTGAGTAGCATTCATCACATGAAGACAGTGGGAATTAGCTAGACTCAAGTTAATTAGGTTACGAGATAGATTAACTTGCACTCATAAAGAAACTTGAGGAATGTACTCCATGTTGCATTGCTTGAAATGTCTCCCTTCTACATGAAGGAGATACAACTTGCTTTGCTAGCTCATGTGAGATAAAGTGGCCTAAATGATGTGGCTCACTCCTCATTATTTCTTTGTAGATTAACTTGCACTCATAAAGAAACTTGAGGAATGTACTCCATGTTGCATTGCTTGAAATGACCCCCTTTTATATGAGGGAGGTACAACTTGCTTTGCTAACTCATGTGAAATGAATTGGCTTAAATGATGTGGCTCATTCCTCATGATCTCTACTCATACCTTGCCTCTATCTTATGCTCAAGGCACCACAAATCTCGACATTCCCAAGGCTCTAGTTTAAGTTTTTGTGAACCTATTTGTTTCTATCTTAATCCTCGATCTTACACATGGTTTATGACCTTAAAATTAATTGTCTCGTGTCAAAAAATAATTATTACTTTCCCTGTACACTTTAAACCTTAGTCTGATTTATTTTACTGATGAGCAATGTGCACATATGCAGGGTATTAAATTTTCTACCAAGGTTTTTACGTGTACCTAGGGTCTAAAAAATATCATTCCGCTTATAAAAATATGATCCCTGTACCTTTGGACTTTCTCTCTCTAAAAATTTGTGTTATAGTCTATGCTACTAACTGGCACAATAATGTGCATAATCTTAACTTATGAGATTCTAAGGTTCAATACTATAAATTAAGGGTTACACTTTGTAAATACTCAAGAGAATCTTCAAAATTTTTCATCTCCAAGGTTTTTAATATGTTAAAAGATATTTATCGCTCTAGATTGTTATAATAGATACCTTGTATGAGATATCTTACATTCTCTCCCACTTACAAAATCGAGATGTTCTCATCTCAATATGTAGGGATACTCCGTTAATATCTCTTCCTCCTCATCTCAATAAGTAAGCATTCTCCTTTAAAATCTCTTCTAATTTCTCCTCAGTGAAATCTTCGATTGAATAAAACTTCCACTTCATTGTGTACTCTCTCAAAATATGATTCCTAAGAGGCTTCTCTCAAACTTCTCAGATAGTCTTAGGTTCACGTCTCAACTGTCCTTGGGCGAGCAAGGTTATCTACTCGTCATCGTCGAGGACATGATCGGAATCAAGGACATATTTCTTCAGTAAGACTGACATGGAATACATTGTGGACTTGAAGGTGAAGAGGTAGAAGAAGTTTGTAAGCTTGTCTCCTATCTTTCGAGTAACCACATAGGGTCCACAATATCTCGATGATAATTTCTTATATTTTACAAGGGAGATATAACTTTACTTGGGTAGAACCCTAAGAAAAACAATATCCCCTTCTTCAAATATATGATTACATCTCTTTGGGTCATCATATTGCTTTTGTCTGCCTTGGGCAACCTTAATATTCTTACGAATGGACATCATCTAAAAATCCATCTCATTGAACGTGGGCATCCCAATGCTATGATGGTGAGAAGCTTTGTATGCAAACTCTACTAAATGTAAATAGCTCATCCACCTTCGTGGCTCACAACTACAATAAACTCTTAATATGTCTTCAATAACTTGGTTCGTCTTTTTAGTCTCTAGATGGTAGGCAATGTTGAGATCTAGGGATGTACTTCTTCTTCAAAGAAGGCTGTCCAAAATCAAGAAGTCATCGCTCACGATCCTCCTAGTTAAGCCATGTAATCTGAATATTTGTTTAAGAAAGATCTTGATGTATCCAAGGATGTACGGGTTTTCTTAATTGGGATTAAATGAGTGACCTTGGTTAATCGGTCTACAACCACCAATAAGGTCATACCTTGCATTAGTTGAAGGTAATCCCGTAATGAAGTCCATACTAATGCATTCCCATTTCATTTGTGGAAAATCAAAAAGATTAGGACTTTCCAGGTATCTTAACTCTCTCAACCAACCTTAATCTTTTGGCACACCAAGCACTTGATAACAATGCCAAATTACATCTTTCTTTAGTCCTTGCCAAAAGAAACTCTTCTTTATTTCCATGCAAGTCTTTATTGCTCCATGATGTCCTACTATTGTATTGTTGTGTGTGCTTCAATCAAGATCTTTTTCTTTAGGTCATCAACCGTGTAGGAATACACATGCGATCATCGAAATATAAATATCCATCCTCTAATCTAAATCCCTGTACCTTGTTAAATTCTTGAGGGACTTCTTATCTTGTAAAAGTAGTGATACAATTGGTGAAAAGAACTTGTCACTTGTGTAGCGATCCTTCACTCCCTCCAATAATGGATTTGAAATCTGAAATCATACTTACTGCCATTAAAGATGGGCAAGGGGAAACTATGACACAACCTTATAGTTGTGGAGAATTGATTTCTAACAAAACATATCTCATGACCATGCACAGCGATGTGAATGCCACCTGGTTAAATGAAAAAAAGCATAGCCTTTTCAATATTGACCAATCAGTAGTTCTGCAAGAATGAGCTTCACAAATAACCAATGATTCATGTGCTGCAACAAAAGGGGAGGATTAAACTTGGCCAAAATGGACAAGCATCAGTGTAAGAACACATTTGCTGGCACCATGGCAGCAGCAGCAACTAGTGGACAACAAAATCTCTTATACTGAATATTCGAGGAAGAAGCTCATACGCAAGAAAGTGCACACCCTCACCTTAAAAGTTGTCCTTGTGTTCGCACTTGGCCCTCACACAAGAAGTCCATAATTGTTATCTTTACAAATTATTCTTCCCATGTGAAGTTTGTGGTGTTCCTGGTCTTTCCTAAACATAGTTCTTACAATTTTCGAGTCCTATTTAGAGTCCTGAAATGCATTGCCTTCATACCACATAAATACGTTGCAATCTCATTCAACATCAAAAAGATTTGATTGGATATGTTGCTCAGACAAGGAGGCTACTGCCAACCCCCAGAAACACCTTATTTTCTGTCGAAAAGGAAGTTTCAACTGAGATTGTAGTAGAGTCTTCCTCATCACTTAGCAATGTCTTGTCAAAGGTACATAAGCGGCTCTTTGACTTCCTCACTCCCACATCCTGCTAATCTATATACATAGAAATCCAGACCAAAACCTCAATGGTTGTGAACTGCATTGTGTTGAAGTACACAACAAGATGAAGCAAGTCACAGAGGTGCTTGAAACTTGACCCTACACTCATTCACATGCCAGTTTAGTGTCAAAGCTGCTCAAGCATATAGCGAATGCTTGGAAGGCCGATAAAGGGTATCTATAATCCATGGTGAAAGTATCTTTTCCAATCTTACCAAATTGCAGTAAAACCTTGTCCTGGTCAGCTTGGGAAGCTTCTTCAGAAGATTCTATGGCGGCTACAAGCTGGAAATTTTTCACAGATGCGACCGTGACACGCCCCTTGAAGTTCAAGCACCAACACTGCAGTTGTTCATGCCATCGTGGTGACTTGTTTTTCAGCATCAGCGGCGCATCTTTGCCTCTCTCCTCACTGACAGGCTCAGGTTCCATACTACTGGCATCAGGAACGGTAGCCCGGGATCTAAGGAGTGATATTGGAGGGAAAGAATTATCCATAGGGCTTGAGAAATCGGTCGGGGTAGGAGCACTTCCACCCTCCTCCACAGCAGACACGGGGATAGAATGGAGAGTGCACTGCATCCGCCTAGGTCCCCTTGTCCCTAACACGTTGAGCTCATACGAAATGTGAGCCACGTCGAAGGTCCCAGCTGGAGGTTGAGAAGCATTTTGCTTTGGACCCACCCGCTTAATTGGTCGACTGACTGAAGCCACTGTACCACATTGAGAAGGATGGCTTTCACAAATGGTAAATTTTGTGCCCAAGAAATTCGACCTGAAAGAATCATGTTAAAATGTGTGACTCCAAAAAATAGTTGCATCTTCAGGTAAATCTTGATATCAATCATCATGAAAAACATGATCCATTGACCATTACTTACCTTAATTTACCCACGAAAGTTTCACCTCCTCGAGACATGTCATCTGCATCCAGAGATATAATGTAGTCTGAGCTAGTGGCTCGCCTAAACTTCCGTGCAGCCAAAAGAAATTTCCCATTCTCCACCAATGCTGGGAACAAGCAACAAGAGCGATCAGTGGTGTCCTGTGGCATAAAGGATGAGAAAACTGCACTCTTTGAGATCAATTATATAAGACCAGAAATGTATAACAAAGGTAGAAATAAAATATATGTCACCACTTCAACAGTGTGAATAAAGACTTCTGCAAGGCTTCTGACAATGCCTGTAGACTGTTGCTCACTAATACTAGGGTTGAAGGAGCCGGCTATTGTGGATTCCCCTCCCTCGGATGTACTGCTATGGGTGCCTCTGCTCTTGATTACAAAAGCTAATCAAGACCGGCAAGCTGCCCATGATTGGCTAAGCTGCTCAAAGAGACCCTCCTGCTGGCTGTGGTGATGATGTGATGTGCTGATCTGCTGCTCACAGCTAGCAGAGCTGCTCACAAGCGGTCAAGCCGGGGTTGTCTTTGCCTGTGGCTCCTTCATGCTTGAGTTGACTCCTCTGGCTGAGTGTCGAGATGCACCCAGCCAGAAGCAGAGGCCCAGTTGACTACTACACCAGAGAAAGATTACGGCTGGGCAGGGATACACACGAGAGAGAGAGAGAGAGAGAGAGAGAGAGAGAGAGATGCAAGCACAAAGAACTCAGCAGCAAACGAAGCATGCAGACTTGAAAGCTTTAAAACAAACTCATCAAAGTATCACTAATATACAGAGTATAGTGTACTGAGATGCCTTGCTTTTTGCAACCTGGCTTTTATATTAATATATAGATATAGCTTAAATAAACTCATTCACTCCTCATAATCTTCTTTTATTTAATCGATACAGAAAAAAGCACCACTTAGGACAACAAACATTTTCCTATAAGCATGCATACAAGAAATAGATAGTAAAACCTCAATATGTGTAAAGTTGTCCTAATCAAAACATCACGTGCTCAGCCTTACAGAGAATCTCATCACAAAGCCGCAATGAAAGCAGACAGCTTACTTGCAGTCAAACTGAGATACAAGTAGAATGTTGAAGTAATCCTGTCCCGCTTAATGAAACACTGCATAGTGGAGTCTCGAGGCCCAGGCTGTTGATACACAAAGGCACACCAAGTATTAGAGACAATTTAAATTGAGAATTGCTAGTTAAAAACTTTTTTAAAAACCAAAGAGGACACTCCTTAAAAATTGCCACATGAACTATTTTCATGGAGGAAGTTCATGCATTTTGAAACCAAACCCCGAGAGAGAGAGAGAGAGAGAGAGAGAGAGAGAGAATCCAGGACTAAATATGAACATTCTTATGCCCACCCAACACACATAGATTGAACTAGAACAACAAAAGTGAAAGAAACAATAATAAACAGTGCACCACACTGAGCCGGAACAGCCAGTCCCCCCCTTAGGAATGAATCTATTCCACAAGAGAATCTTTACAGGTTACAAGATGGGTGCTTCTGCACAAGAGAATCTTTACAGGTTACAAGATGGGTGCTTCTGCACTTGGACCAACCAAGAAAGACAACCTTCTGGCTCCACCAGAATAGTCTCAGAGCCTGAGAACCTTCGCCTAAGCCTGTAGTCCACCAGACAAGCTCAACCGGCTGAGAACAATACCCCAAAAGCTCCGATCAGTCCTGTATCTTCACACCTCTCTTGCCCAGAACTCTAGAAAGCTTTGCCCAGCCCAAAAGAGAACCGGAAGGCCAGTGCAAGACACAACTTAACCACCGGACAAGCCTCAGATATTAATCTACAACATGTGTGAACACTTCAAGTGGGCACCTAGCTTTGCATGGGTCTTGCAAGCTTTTATACATATAAATATATATGGCAGCCTAAGGTGGGTTAGTCTCCTAGTATATGCACATATAATGTGCACATAACATAGGTTGTTTGTTATTTTTGGAGGGGCTGCCACTTTTAGCGATGGGAAAAGCAAGCATAGGCGTGAAATAGAGGGGGTCGACTCTATAAAGGAAGGGAGAAGTGAGCGCATATACACAGAGGAAGAGGGAACGTACTGCTGCCCAACGATCTGTAGGTCCAGCAAACTGGGAAGCAAAAGAGGGAACACTGCTGATACCACAGAAAGGAAACTCAGATGCAATGAACAAACACTTCCGATGCCAAACAAGATGTGAAAACACAGCGGAAATAACCATAAACAATGCTTAAAGGGAACACAACACTGAGCCGTAACGGCCGGCAGCCCCCCATAGGAACTGCTTTATTCCAGTAAACATGTAACAACCAAACCAAGGTGCGGGTGCAATCCTACACCGGATTTTTCCACAAAGCTCCACAAAGACTTGCTCAGGAACTAAGCACCAATCAGCACCATAAACCAGTGCAAACCAGCCCCGAACAATAGCCCAGTACGGTGCCAAAACAGCCCCCAGAACGGAGCCTCAAAATCTGTCCCAGAAGGGCTCTCAGAACTGTCCCCAATACCTCCAAATCAGCCCCAAACCTGGTGGCTAGAAGGGAATGGTGAAGAGAGAGAGTACCCTGCCGTTGCGTAATAAAGATAAAAGAAACTGCCCAGCTGCTGTCCTCTGAACAGCCTGTGCAAGAGAAAGAGGAAAATTGTACCGCCGCTGTACCTGCTGTACGGCTGTTGTACGAACAGCAACAAGAAGAACCCCGCCAACCAGCACTCAGCCACCCACTACAGGGTACGGCCAGCGCTCAGGAAGAGAGGCCCATGCTGAAGATAACGGCTCGTTTGCTGATCAAGTGTACGGCCAGCATTGTGGAGAGGAGGACAAGGTACTGTACAGATAGATCAGAGATAGACAAAAACCACCACTGTACCACTGTCTGGCCAGTAGAGAGAGGAAAGCCGGCTGCTGTCCTCTGTTCGGCCTGCTGAAGAGAGAGAGAGAAAAGGTACTGCTGTACGGTCAAATGAGCGATCTACTGATGTAGGCCAGCGCTCCAAGGAAAGAGGGAACGTACTGCTGCCCAATGATCTGTACATTCAGCAAACTGGGAAGCACTGTCTGCTGTTGAAGGTCCTATATGGCCAGCGAATCCAAAGAAAAGCATTGTTGTCCCCCTTCCCCTGTGTGTATGCGCATCACTTCTCCCTTCCTTCATAGAGTCGACCCCCTCTATTTCAAGCCTATGCTTGCTTTTCCCATCGCAAAAGTGGCAGCCCCTCCAAAAATAACAAACAGCCGCCATATATATTTATATGTCTAAAAGCTTGCAAGACCCATGCAAAGCTAGGCGCCCACTAGAAGTGTTCACACATGGTTTAAAAGATCAAGTCCACCTCATATATATATATTCCTTGACCAAATCCCCACATGTCCACCCACTTACAAGTAAGTGTGAACAAAAATCCTTATAAACCATACAAGTGAGTAGAATCCTGTAAACTCATGTCCTGTAATCCGCCTTCAAATAGAGACATGCCAGATAAGCCTTCACACAAGTTCTACGACAAGACTTGGCTTTACATAGGCGTCTTCCATCCTGTGACTTCGCTGCTTCTGTGGAAAAATCCATGTTCATACCTTGGTTCCACCTAGTGCATAAAACACTGGTCGAGATGGGTGAAGGACCAAATGGTGATAGGGCTAGCAGGCGGCACTAGCTGGCTGGTGACTGTCAACAGAAGTGTAGGGGACAAGACGGCTCGGGAGCTGATGAGGTGGCAAGAGTGGCACAAAGCAGCTGGACACAAGCGCATAGATGGCTGGACGGCTGTGTAGCAACGCTGGGCAGCGCACAGCAACAGATGGCGGCTCAAATGGTGGTGGCAGCTCCGTACAGTGATGCTGCCACCAAGTCTGTACAATAGTGGAGAGAGAGAGAGAGAGACGACGACGATTATGATAGTCCTCTTCCACTTGATGATGATGAAGGTAAGGATAATCTCAAAACTTTAATGAATGAGGAAGGGAGAGGTTCATGCTTCCTTTATACCTTGGGGAAGCCTTGCTTTTTGCCAAAAGCTTTCATACTTTTGCTTTGCCTTTTTGCCTTTGCTTTTCCCATTTGCTTTCTAATAATAAAATATTACTCGACTTTTTGTCAAAGTTCTTTAGCTTTGCTTTTCTAACTTCAGGGCCTTGCTTTTTAGCCTTGGAGCTGCTTTTTGAAAAAGCGGCTTTTAGCTTTTTGGTCCAACTCGGTCTCCTCTTGCTAGTGGTGCCCCTGGCTCGTCATCAACCCAGTTTGACTGTTTAATTTTCTCTACTTTTTGACCAAGATTGGTGCTTTTTCTTGAGCAAACCTTATGGTCCCCTTCTTTCACCTGTCTGGTGTCCGGGCAAAGGTTCCATCATGTGAAATAGAGTTGGGAGAACCAAATAGTTACATTCCCTCCCTCTTATATCGCAGTTGTCCTCAAATGCGGAATGCAAGGGTTCCAAGCATATTCATATGTTTCAAGTACATCATATGTTCCAAATACTAGCCCTATCTGGTGAGCTTGTGCATCTGGTCTTTCCCCATGTCTATGGTGCCATATGCTCATCTGGCAACATCTCTATGCCTTATCTTTGACCAATGGCTTTGTTTTTGATGGTACTTCTTCATGGCCTATCACGTGTAGATAAAATAAATGCATACTTACATCCTGCAAAAACTAGACATTTGCATCATTCGCATCTACTCAGTATTCCACGTACTGGCCAGGTAGTTTGGAGCCCAGTGGACTACCACATGCCATAAATCCAAGCATCGTGCACACATCAAAAATAGCACACAAAGTCAAAGAAATTCAAACATACATCACTATCCACTACACAAGTAATGCCTCTCCTGTTCATGGATTTTCTTGCCTGGTTTCATTGGAAACCATGCTGAGCTATCTAGCTCTCGAGGGAAACCACTCAAACTATCCAATGACTGCTCGACTGTGAAGTCCAAGATATCTAGCATCGTTGCCGTCCAATGGGTCATTTGGCATCTTTGCCACCCAAATACAAATCTTTCTCCTTGGGCTATCGGGCATCGTTGCCACCCAAACTAGAGTATGTCCAAGTAACCGTTATATAAGCAAAATAATGATCAATTCCAATCAAATATATATACAATGAATAGGGCTAGAGATACAATCCCTCCCTCATGAAACTGTCTTGATCGCAAGACACCTATGCATGTACTTCAAATATATATCTGGACCAACCGGTACCTTCATAAGCTTGAAGTATCCCTGGATAGTTCTAGAAGTACTCCTATTTCGTATCCAATAGCGAATAATTCTCGAATTCCAAGAGGAACTTTCTGACCACTATCTTTCCTCTTTTTCTCATAGAATGAAACACGATCTTTTCTGGCTCTTCCACCCCTCGTGGATCCTCCAAAACAAGCTCCTCTGGGGTAACCTGTAAACGGTTTCAATAAATTGTCATGAAAGGCATTATGTGTCCTCCAATGATCTTAAAGGTCCAACCGATAGCATACATGGTTGATCCTCTTGGTAACCTGAAGAGGACTATATACCATCATTCCTTGACTTTGTGGCAATCCAAAGACAAAATTTATGACAATATTCTCTGATAGAACATTCAATGGGTGCATACCTTTTATCGGTCAAACTTGACCTCCAAACATTCTTGAACATAAAACTTAATGTTCTTTCTGCCGGGCCAATAGTAGTAGCTTCTCCCAAGGTTGCGTTGCAGTTACTTTTGGCTTCAGCCTTCAAGTCCTTTGTTACACATAAACGGGTTTACTTCATTAAAAAATCTTCTTTGATGACAAGAAAAGTCACAAAATTTCCATTCTACAATCTTGTTGGGTTTTATGCTGTGTATACACCCAGGGGAGTGCTAGTGATCATCAGTAGGTTACTGGGGCACTTTTTACTTCAGTTAGTGGAGGTTTTTTCCCCCAGTTTTAGCTTAGTTTCACTTATAAAGATTCATACGTGATTTGGTCCGCCTGGCACTATTTATGGCCGGACCATGTGAACACACTATTAGGTCACATTCTTTTATGTGGCTATTGTACTTCACTTTATCACAATCAATACATGAGCAGTCGTGTTCCTCTCTCTGACTCTCACACCTCTTGTTGAAGTACCTTCCAAACCCTAACCCTAACAGCTCAAACCCTTCATTTGGTACCAAAGCCAAGTTCGCATAGCTGACCGTACAGTTCGCCTGTTTTTACTTTTGCTGCAGCCACATACACACAGTTGCCCTCAGCTACACAGACAGCTGTTCCGTACACTGCTCCATACAGGGTAGCCTGCCTTGCCCGTAGAGTTCCACACCATCAGCTGCAGCCACTTCAACGCAGACAACCGTACAACTGTCCGTATAGGCCCACGCCACCAGCTGCTCGTACAGTCAGACGCCAGCAAAGCAGGTTCGCCCAGTACCTGCAGTTCCGTACAGTACTCTGCTCTGGACAGTCTGTTCCATACAATCGACCAGTACCTGCTCCGTACAGTCGACCGTACCTGCTCCGTACAGCAGACCAGTACCTTCTTTTTTTTTTGAGAGTAGACCAGCACCTGTCTGTCGATACAAGCGACACTGTTTCGTACAGTTATTCTGTACAGCAAACTGCAGTCGACCTATTTCCGTACTACTGTTCCGTACAGCCTGCAGTCGACCTGTACCTGCACTGTTCCGTACACTTGTTCTGTACAGCCTATAGCCGAGTGTACCTACAAAATCACATTTTTTGTAAGCTTTACATGTTTTGAAATTTGGGCATTTTCTCTGTGAAAGTTTTCTGGCAGATACAGGGTGGTTTTCTTGCAAAGAAATCTCTACAGGCTTTTGCAAGGTTTTGGGTGCAATACTTTTGGGCATTTTTTGGGCATTTTGGCACTGTGTGAGCCATTTTTGTTGCTCTACTCAGTCAGTGGTGCATTGTGTTGCACATTCAGAGGATTGAGAGTGCAGGCATATTTGGGTAAGCTGTACTCAGTGGAGTACAGTTGCTTTCACGGTTGTTGCTATTGGGTTTTTTGATACACAGGTACAACATTGTGCATTGGCATAATGGCAAATCAACAGCAGAGTGATGTGTTCACGTACTTGTCTAAGGAAGACAAGTTGGATGGCATGAACTACTCCTTGTGGAGTTTTATGCTGAGAAATGTGCTCGTGGCAAAAGGTCTTTGGGATTTTGTTAGTGGTGATGAACCACGTCCAGGTCCATTGGCTCCAGAGACTCCTCCCTAAGGGGGTGCTCGTCGAAGAGGACAACAGGCACAGGCACCAGGTCAGCCCCACTGCCTGTTCAAAGAACAAATGCTCAGAAGACATGGGATGCCAAAGATGCACAAGCCTTATCACTTATTGCATTGTCAGTACAGAGGTCTATTATACCTCATATTCGTTCAGCTGGCTCCTCACGCAATGCATGGGTGACTTTGGAGCAGTTGTATGCTGCTCGTAATGAGGCACGGATCTCATTTTTGAAAAGAGAGCTGGAAAATCAGAAGATGCATGAAGGGGATGATATGTCTAGCCACTTGAACAAGCTGCAGGATTTGAGAGAGCAACTCATCAATGTGGATGAGATTATTCCTGAGACACGGCTTGTATCCACCATCTTAAACTCTTTGCCAAGATCCTACTTGGCTTTTCATACCTCTTTGAACCTTAGCATGAGGAATGCTATTGAACCCTTAAAGTATCAGGAACTTGTTGCTCTCTTGTTACACGAAGAGCAAATCAGGAAGAACATGAACATGAACACAAGTGCTGAACAAGCACTTACGACAGGTCAAAAAGGGAAAGGCAAGGTTCAACCAAAGAGTTCAAATCAGAATTCAGGTGATGGTGGTTCATCTCAGGATACCAAGAAAGGTGATGGACAACCCAAGAAGAAGGGCAAATGCCATTACTGTAAGAAGCCAAGTCACTACATCACAGAGTGTAGGAAGAGGATTGCCAAAGAGAAGGCGAAGGAATCTGGAATGTCTGTAAATGATGCCTCTAAAGCTCCTCCGGAGATTACTTCCTTTGTTGAAGACAGGGATTACTATTTCTACACATGCAGTTATGATGCCTCTTGGTCTTCACAGGCACTCAGTATGACTGAGCATGCATGTACTTGGTATTTTGATAGTGGTACTTCAAAGCATATTACATCTCGCAGGGATTTGTTTTGTAATGTATGCCTTGCCCCTCTTGGCAAAACTGTTAAGTTTGCCAATAATGCTTCATATCCAATTCGTGGCATTGGGGAGATTCAGCTCACAACCATTGATGGCTCTATTCTTCGCCTTACAGATGCCTTATATGTACCAAGGATAAAGAAGAATCTATTGTCCATTTCTTCTTTAGCACAGTGTGGTATGCAAGTCAACTTTGATGATGACAAATGCATGGTCAGAGATAAAGCTAATGCTTTGACCTCGATGCTTACTGGTACATTATGTCATGGACTCTATCAGTTGGATGCATTTCAGCCAGTGGATCAGTCTGCTTATAATGCATTCACTCTTACTCCAGCTATGGTTGATGCAGATTTATGGCATGCTCGCATGGGGCATGTAAATTTTGGTAGTCTTATGCTTATGCAGCGACATAACATGTTGACTGACCTACCTCTTATGGAGAAGCCTCCAGATCACATATGTGAAGGATGTATTTTGGGAAAAATGCATCGGTTTTCCTTTCCACGTGATTAGGCTCTACGAGCAACTGCAAAGTTGCAGCTTATACACACTGATCTTTGTGGTCCCATGCAGACGAAGTCATTAGGAGGTTGCTTCTATTTTGCTACATTTATTGATGACTTCTCTCGTATATGCCGGGTCTATCCGTTGACACAGAAATCACAGGTATATGATGCATTTTTGGCCTTTGTAGCACTTGCTAAAACAGAGTCAGGATGCAAATTTAAGACCCTCCGTTCTGACCGAGGGGGGGAATATGTGTGTCACATGTTGAATTCCTTTCTTGAGAGTAGAGATATCAAGCATCAGTATACTACTCCTTATATTCCACAGCAAAATGGGGTTGCAGAAAGGAAGAATCGGTCACTCATGGAGATGGCCAGATGTATGTTAAAGGCAAAGAAGCTACCACATATCTTTTGGGTGGAAGCTGTTATGTGTGCTTGTCATATTTTGAATCGATGCCCCACAAAGGCATTGATTTCCATTACTCTTTTTGAGGCTTGGCATGGCCGCAAGCCTTCGGTATCACATTTTCGTACTTTTGGGTGTCTTGCATATGCACACATACCCAAAGAGTTGAGGAGGAAGTTGGATGATAAAGCCACAAAATGTATTTTTGTTGGGTATAGCCATGAGAGCAAGGGCTACCGGTTATATGACCCACTGTCCAAGAAGATATTTACTAGTCGGGATGTGATTTTTGATGAAAAATCAGAAATATCCATGGCTGGTTATGAAACCGGCCTCTAGTAGAAACCAAAGTGCGGTAGCCTAGCAGTCACCCTTCCACTTGTAGTCTAGATATGAAAACAAAATAGATTGGAGCTAGAGTGCCCCAAATCTGAAAATAGAACGACACCTGTTGGCCCCAAAGCTTGGCGCCCCTTGCGGTATTTCTTTATTCAATTTCAAAAATATGTGAGGCTGAGTACAACAAAACCAGCCAAGAGATTACCCTTGTATGTCCAATCTGGCAACCTACAATAACTCTGGGCACAGAGGATTTACACACACACAGATCTGTGTCTCAAAGCAACACTTTGTGCTTCCCTCTGATCAGCCAAGTCCATTCAACAGGACTGCCTTGAGCATACATCTGGCATATCTCATGCACATGGTTCAACAACTCAGCACAACATACATTCACTGTTCAATCTCTGTCTCCACCCTTTTCAATCTGCCATACCCTCCTCTCACAAGGGGCCAGATAGCTCAAATCTGCAACAGACATAAGCCAATGGAAAGAGAGATAGATGAACAAATTCAGAGCTTACCAAAATCAGCTCGTGGATCTGCACCGGAGGAACTGATTGTACCAGTCTGTACTTGCACACTTGTTTCAACAACTTTGCTTCACACGTGTGGGTGTACCTGTCTGTACCTTCCTCTCTGCATCCACTTCACTGTTGTACCTGACTGTACAGACCATAAAATCTGCACTGTACCAGTCCGTACAGGCCACGTGTCACTGTACTTGCATGCGCTGCCTGCAACCAGTCTCTGTACCCGACTGTACCTGCTCAGCCAGTCAGCGCCGCCAGTTCCAGTTCTGTCCAGCACCTATCCAGCGCCTGCTCTGTCCGTACAGTGTACCTGCACCGTACCGGGCTGTACTTGCAGTCGTACCAACCTGTGCTGCCTGAAAACTGCAGCTGCAGCCGCCTGCAACAGTCTGTACCTGCTCCACAACCGCCGCCTATGCCTGCAGCAGTACCTGCTGTCGTACAGGACTGTACGGGTGCTGTACGGCCTGTTCTAGCACACAGAAATCAGTAGCTAAACTTCTCTGCAGCAGCCGACTAGTTCCCACGTTTCTTCTCCACGCTTCTTGCACGATTCCCAAAAGCTAGAGAGAGAGAGGCATGCACTCCAAAAGTGGAGTTGCCCCCTCCCCAAACTTGTCCTAGGGCCCCAACTTTAATAATTATTAAAGTTCCCTAGGGGCCACTAAGGCCTAGGGGCAACCACACATATAACATTAAAATATTAATGTTCTAGTTCCCCCCTTCACACCTAGGGATGTCCATACATCATTCTCTCTGTCCGGGCACCCCAAGTGTGAATCATTTAATATTTTGACTCAGCAACCACCATGCCCACACTTGTGCTGTTCCATTTTCACAGGGCCATGACATACCCCCCTCTTGAAAAATGGCAAGCGTCCTCGATTGCATTCTGGTGATACAGCAAAATATCCAAAGTGAAATATACAATATGGCAAGATCAGCGTCCCAATCTCTCTAAGCCATGCACATGTAACATCATTCACTGCAAACCAATGGCGTAGTAATAGTCCAAGTTGTATACCACTCTGAACCATTCACAACCACAATATCCCATGTGACTAGTACACATATATTATAGAAGTCCCATAAACAGATGTACTGTCAGCCATCAGTACCTTCGGGTGAGATAAAAACTGCACCAAGCGACCTGTAGATGTCATCTGAGCCTATCTGTATCAAGGGAGTGGAGGTGCTACCCCCCTCTTGAGCATCAGGTAATGCTCCAGACCCATGCTCTGCTGAACCTGAATGAGCCACAACAAGAGTCGGCTCTAACTCAAAGGCATCAAGATAAAGCTGCAAAACCTGAGGTAAATCTGTAAAGTCACCTTCCTCCATCCACTTCGCATCCATCGGTGAATAGTTCTTGAACTTCACAAGATAGCGACGGGAAACTTTACCTCGTACCTTTCTTTCCTTATGTGCCAGTATCTGCTCTGGAATAAGAACCTCATCAAGTTCCTCAACTTCCGGCTGAGCCTCATCTGATACATCCTCAGGCACGTCCCCACGGAAAGGTCTAAGGAGACTCACGTGAAAAGCATTGTGAATCCTCCAGTGATCTGGTAGCTTCAAACGATAGGCTACCTCACCAATCTTTTCCAATACCTGAAAAGGCCCATGATAACGCATGCTCAACTTAGGGAATAAGCGCTCTTTACCCTTCATCTTCTTGAGTCTAGCCTTTTCAAAGCGCAAAAGAACCCAGTCACCCAATGCAAACTCTAAAGCACGTCTGTGATGGTCTGCGGCTTTCTTTTGCTTCTGCTGAGTTTTTTGGAGTGCCAACTTAACTCTCCGATAAGCTTCATCCATGTTTTCCACATACTGATCAGCCTCAAAGATCTTATCCTTTGTATCCAAAATGGGTGGTACCTTCTTCCCTCCTTCCACAATCACAAAAGGCGTCAATACCTCTATGACCTGCATACGGTGAAGCATGACTTTCAATCATAACCTTGAGTCGCAATAGCCTGGTAACACACAGTCTCCATGCATCAATAAAAATCCATCTCGGAGAGTGTAATGCTCATGCCGCTGACCCTCAGACATCTGATCATACAACCTTTCAAAGTCCTCATCATGGGCATACTGCTCTTTCATTTCATCAAGCTCATGATGATAAGCAAGTGAAACTGCGGAGACCTGTGGCTTGCCTGACAAAGCATCTGCCACTACATTCTTTTTGCCTTCCACATGCACAATCTGGAAGTGAAACATAGACAAAAAGTTTGCCCAACGCATATGCTTCTCTGAAAGCTTAGTTTGCGTGAGGAAATAACGCAAGGTCTAATGATATGTCTGCACATTGAAATCAGTCCCAAGCAAGTAGTGTTTCCATGTCGAAAGAGCATGAATTACACCCAATATCTCTTTCTCATAAACCTGTAAATGCTTCTCCGCATCTTGCAATATTCTACTCTCATAGGCTATCACATGTCCCTCTTGCATGAGAACTGCACCAATGCTACTTCCGCATGCATCACACTGGACAACAAAAGCCTTTCGGAGGTCCGATAACACCAATACTGGATCCGAAGTAAGCTTTTCTTTGAGCTTTTTGAATGCTGTAATTTCCCGATCAACCCATCTAAACGGAGTTGCCTTCTTTGTCAAGGCATGAAGAGGCGAAGCAATTTCAGCAAAGTATCGTATGTACCGCCTGTAATAGGAACACAATCCTAGAAAGCTGCGTACATCATGCACGGTCCTCAAATCTGGCCAATTAAGAATTGCTTCCACCTTTGCTGGATCCATACGGACTCCATGCTTAGACACAATATGCCCCAAGAAATGTATCTCTGGCAAGAAAAACTCACTCTTCTTGCCATTAACAACCAACCTATGGTTCCTCAGTTCTGCAAACACAATGGCCAAATGCCTTCTATGCTCTTCCTCAGTTTGTGAATGCACTATCATATCATCAAAGAATGTGCCCACAAACGCTCTATGAGGCCTGAAAATCCTGTCCATCATTCTGTTAAATGTGGCAGGTGCATTTGTCAAACGAAAGGGCATAACCAAGAACTCATACAACCCAAACGTGGTTCGAAATGCTGTCTTATGTACATCCTCAGGTCTAATACGTATCTGATGAAACCGGCTTTCCAAGTCAATGCGACTAGCCCTGTAAGCGGTCCAAAATGTCATCGATCCTCGGTATGGGGAATCGATTCTTGATGGTGTTCTTGTTCAGCGCCCTGTAATCAATACACATGCGCCAAGAACCATCCTCCTTTTGCACTAAGAGTACAGGTGAGCAAAAGGGTGATGAGCTAGGCTGTATCAACCCTTTATTCAAAAGCTCCTGCACCTGACTCATAATCTCTTCCTGTTGGGCTGCACTAACACGGTACGGCGGTCTATTTGGTGAAGTACTACCAGGAATTAGATCAATAACATGATCTTCTGGCCTCTCAGGAGGATGTTCTCCTGGCAATGACTCGGAAAAACAATCCTGGAACCCACATAAGAAATCCGTCCTGTCCTTATCTAACATTGACAAATTAGACTTAGACTCATCATCTTGTGCATCCTTTACATAAATCAAGTATGCGGAAAGATGCTTTTTCATTACTGATGAAATTGCCAAAGCGGATACAATAGCGACAGATTCCCCTTTAAGTTTTACATCCAAAACATGTTCTTTCCCTCTATGAGTCAGAGTGATTTTCCTATTGTATGTGTCCACCACCGCATGTACTCTGTGGCACCATGGCATACCCAACAAAACATCACAGCCATCAAGTGGCATGATGAAGAACTCTTCGCTGTCCACATAACCCTGCAAATGAAGCCAAAGCTTCCCAATGATAGGAGTGACGGGTTCTGCATACCCTGGACAAGCCATGTTAGCCTCATATAATGGCCCTATCTCCTCTGCACGAATCCCCAATCGGCCAGCCAAATCTAGTGAAATGAAGTTGGCTCTAGCACTTATGTGAAAGAATATCAAGGCATTCTGATCTCTCACTTTGCCCCATGCCCTGCATAACTCTGTCTCTTCACCACCTGGTTGTTCCCCCACAAGATCAGGAACTACCCCTGCAGAAGGTTTTGGTTTCTTTGACTTGGGCTCTCCTTTATTGTCAGAGTCCTTTTGGGACTTTCTCTTGGGACAATTGAATGACATATGTCCCTCTTCAGTACACTAAAAACATTTCCGAGCATCTCTCAAAGCCTATCTTTCCTCAGAAGCTCTCTTGGGCATTGGCAACTTCTTATACCTCGTCTCTGAAGACCCTTTTGCATCACGAGAAGCATGCCCAAATTTTTCAGCTTTCTTGCTCGAGTTCTTACCTCCTTTAAACCCAGATGAACCTCCAGTGAGTAACGCATTAGCTGTCATAGCATTCTCTATCATCTGTGACATGTTCGTTGCTCGAGTCTTGATACAATAATCTCGCACCTCAAACTGCTGTAAAAAGGTAAGTGCTTTTAGTTTATCTTTGGCCCCACTGAATGTATCAAACTTCACAGCAGCTCCCCCTTCCTTATAATCCTTCGCCTTTCCCATAGGTGTTAGATTATCATATGGAAGTGGCTTCGCAAGATTGATGTCCCCAAAATTCATGCCCCATCATAGGGTCAACATTTCCGATTCCCACACCTGGCATGCCATACATTCCAGCCATGTTTCCAAACATACCATTATGCATACTTGGCTGCATGCCACCATACATATTTGCTTGCATTCCAGGTTGCATGCTCCCAAACATGTTTCCTTGCATACCGGACTACATACCACCATACATATTCCCCTACATTCCAGGCTGAAAATTAGTTCCAAAAGGCCCTGGCATACCCATGCCTCCCTGAGGATAACCCCCAGTCATAGATTGGAACACCGAGCCACCACCAAAATAACCTGGATGCATAGTCTGCTGAGGAATAGATGGCTATCCAAAGAAGGAACTCTGAGAATTAGCACCATAAGCATGCTGCATGTTCGGAAACTGGCCAAAAGATGGATCCTGTGGGATGGCACCACTATGACCCTGAGGAAGATTCTTAGAACGCACCTTCTTCTTCTTCTTTTCAGGCTCTGTGCGGGATCTCATAAATTCAGCAAACTTCTCACTTTGTGTGAGCTGCATAAACACATCCATAACACCAGCCAAACGATCTTTAAACCGAGCATCATCATCCTCTTTACCAAGTACATCTTCTGGCTGTGTTACATCCTCATAATGCTCATCATTTGCAGCCTGTTCTCCTGCAAGAATATCCTCAGATACATCTCTCTCAGGAGAGGTCTCTTGCTCTTCCTCTTCATGATAAAAGTACTCATCCTCTGTATCAGACATGTTGCTGATTTTTTTTCAGCGATGACTTTCCTCGAGGCAACCACGAGCTTACCCCCTTTAGAAAGTTGATGATTGGTCCCGGGGACGGAACCTTGAAACCGGCCTTTGGTAGAAACCAAAGTGCGGTAGACTAGCAGTCACCCTTCCACTTGTAGTCTAGATATGAAAACAAAATAGATTGGAGCTAGAGTGCCCCAAATCTGAAAATAGAACGACACCTGTTGGCCCCAAAGCTTGGCGCCCCTTGCGGTATTTCTTTATTCAATTTCAAAAATATGTGAGGCTGAGTACAATAAAACCAGCCAAGAGATTACACCTGTATGTCCAATTTGGCAGCCTACAATAACTCTGAGCACCAGGGATTTACACACACACAGATCTGTGTCTCAAAGCAACACTTTGTGCTTCCCTCTGATCAGCCAAGTCCATTCAGCAGGACTGCCTTGAGCATACATCTGGCATATCTCATGCACATGGTTCAACAACTCAGCACAACATACATTCACTGTTCAATCTCTGTCTCCAACCTTTTCAATCTGCCATACCCCTCCTCTCACAAGGGGCCAGATAGCTCAAATCTGCAAAACAGACATAAGCCAATGGAAAGAGAGATAGATGAACAAATTCAGAGCTTACCAAAATCAGCTCGTGGATCTGCACCGGAGGAAGTGATTGTACCAATCTGTACTTGCACACTTGTTTCAACAACTTTGCTTCACACGTGTGGGTGTACCTGTCTGTACCTTCCTCTCTGCATCCACTTCACTGCTGTACCTGACTGTACAGACCATAAAATCTGCACTCTACCAGTCCGTACAGGCCACGTGTCACTGTACTTGCATGCGCTGCCTGCAACCAGCCTCTGTACCCGACTGTACCTGCTCAACCAGTCAGTGCCGCCAGTTCCAGTTCTGTCGAGCACCTGTCCAGTGCCTGCTCTGTCCGTACAGTGTACCTGCAACCCTACAGGGCTGTACTTGCAGTCGTACCAGCTTGTGCTGCTTGAAAACTGCAGCTGCAGCCACCTGCAACAGTCTGTACCTGCTCCACAACCGCCGCCTATGCCTGCAGCAGTACCTGCTGTCGTACGGGTGCTGTACGGCCTGTTCTAGCACACAGAAATCAGTAGCTAAACTTCTCTGCAGCAGCTGACTAGTTCCCACGTTTCTTCTCCACGCTTCTTCTTGCACGATTCCCAAAAGCTAGAGAGAGAGAGGCATGCACTCCAAAAGTGGAGTTGCCCCCTCCCCAAACTTGTCCTAGGGCCCCAACTTTAATAATTATTAAAGTTCCCTAGGGGCCACTAAGGCCTAGGGGCAACCACACACACAACATTAAAATATTAATGTTCTAGTTCCCCCCTTCACACCTAGGGATGTCCATACATCATTCTCTCTGTCCGGGCACCCCAAGTGTGAATCATTTAATATTTTGACTCAGCAACCACCATGCCCACACTTGTGCTGTTCCATTTTCACAGGGCCATGACAGGTTATGATGCAAATCAGGCTGAAAATGATGTGTTTGAAGGTCTACTACCTATGGAGTTTCATTCCACAGTTGGTGATCCAACCCATGAGGGTGCAGGACAGCCAGCCAATCATGAAGGTGGTGCAGAAATTCAGCAGGAGATTGAGCCAGAAGTTGAGCCAAATATGGGGCAACAGGCTTCACAGGTCACACATATACCTAGATGGTATTTGAGGACATTACACAACAGCCATCTAGAGACTCCTCTTGCTGGTCGTACTCGTAGGGAGACACGGACCAATGAGCATGCACACATCATGGATTTAAATATGGTTATGGCAGCCAGTTTACAGGATGATGATGAGCCTGATTCATTTGTGGATGCACGAGACAATGTGCATTGGAACAAAGCCATGCAGGATGAACTTGATTCTATTAAAAAGAATCAAACATGGGATTTGGTTGATCTGCCCAAAGGCAAGAAAGCCATTGGTACTAAGTGGGTTCATAAGTTGAAAAGACATGCAGATGGATCCATTGACAGGTACAAAGCCCGTCTACTTGCAAAGGGCTATGCACAGAAGAAGGGCACTGATTATGAGGAGACATTTGCTCCTACATCCCGTATGTCGACACTTAGGTGTGTCATTGCATTGGCTGCACATCGTGGTTGGGTTGTTCATCAGTTGGACATCAAGACTGCTTTCCTACATGGGGACCTCCAGGAGGAAGTGTATGTACATCAGCCTATAGGTTTTGCAGAACATGGTCATGAAGGGAAAGTATGCAGGCTGAAAAGGGCCTTGTATGGTTTGAAACAAGCTCCACGAGCTTGGTATGCAAAAATAGATGCTTTCCTGCTCACTCAAGGCTTTGTGAACAGTCCATCAGAAGTCACTTTGTATGTAAAGAAAGAAGAGAAAGATCTGCTGGTCATCAGTCTTTATGTAGATGATCTTTTGCTCATGGGATCAAATGATGACAAAATTGCAGCTTTTAAAGAGATACTGCAACAGACATTTGACATGTCTAATTTGGGGCTCGTACACTACTATTTGGGCATACAGTTTGTGCAGGATAACAGAGGCATTGGGTTGTTGCAATCTCGGTATGTTGCTAAACTTCTGGAGAAGTTTAAATTTCAGGATTGCAAGCCTATCAGCACTCCTATGGAGCCTGGGATGAAACTGTCACTACAGGATGCCAGTATTTTATTTGATGCCATTACATATGCTCAGGCTGTTGGATGCCTTATTTACTTGTGTACTACACGGCCAGATATTCAGTATGCCGTATCTCAGTTGAGCAGATTCATGCACAGCCCGCAATTGTCACATTGGCAAGCTGTGAAGCGTGTATTTCAGTATTTGCAGGGTACCTTGTCTCTTGGATTGCTTTATCCTCAGGGGGGTGACATGCAGTTATATGCTTACAACGATTCAGATTGGGCTGGTGATTTTGATACCAGACATTCCACTAGTGGAAATTGTTTCTTTCTTGGCTCTTCATGTATTTCTTGGCTAAGCAAGAAACAGACCACAGTGGCCACTTCGTCTTGTGAGGCAGAGTACAGAGACGTCTACACTACTGCCATTGAGTGTGTCTGGCTGCGTCGTCTCATGACTGATATGAATATTTCAGTGGAGGAGCCTACACCTATCTATACTGATAGTCAGAGTGCCATTGCCGTGGCCAGGAATCCTGTGTTTCATGCTCGCACGAAACACATTGAGATTCACTATCACTTTGTTCGGGAGAGACTCCAGGCAGGTGATATCTGAATGGGAGAGATTTAGGGTTAGAGTTCATGTGGGAGACATACACAGAGAGAACAAGGGAGAGAGAGAGAGAGAGAGAGAGAGAGAGAGTTGTGGGGATAAGTCAACTCACCAAATGTGAGTGTGTGACTCCCCTATCACACATGTATATTCCACTAGTACACATAGTGCACTTAGTACATTAAAAGTACTAAGTGTACTATGTACTATAACTTATGGACTTGTACACACTATAAGGGTGGGCATAATGCCTTTACCCCAAATCAGCATGTACATGATAATATACAAGGCCATATCAAGGCTGAAACTGGCCTCATCCAATGCCCATCAAGTGTCTGCAATAAGCAAATCGCTCCAGAGGCAAACACTTTGTCAACAGATCAGCCGGGTTGTCATCCGTATGATTCTTAACAAGCTGAATTTGCTTGTTCTCTATCACCTCTCTGATGAAGTGATACTTCACATCCACATGCTTCGTCTTTGCATGAAAGACAGGGTTCTTTGCCAACTGGATGGCACTCTGACTGTCACAATGCAACAATGGAATATCCCCTGTATAGCCCAAATCAACCACTAACCGAGATAGCCATAATGCCTCCTTGCAAGCCTCTGTGGCTGCAATATACTCGGCCTCTGTAGTAGATAAGGCAGTGCACTTCTGCATCCTGGATATCCATGACACAGCACCTCCTGTGAATGTAAACACATAACCGGTAGTAGACTTCCGGTTATCTGGATGACCGGCATAATCCGAATCCGTGTAACCATGCACTAATGCATCCTGTTTGCCAAAACAAATGCACATATCCTGTGTGCCCTTCAGGTATCTCATGACACCTTTCACTGCTTCCCAATGCTTCTTGCCAGGGTTGGCCATATATCTACTAACCACTCCCACTGCAAATGCAATGTCCGGCCTAGTAGCAACCATGGCATACATGAGACTGCCACAAGTTGAAGCATACGGAATCTTGGCCATATCAGCCCTGTCTCTATCTGACTGTGGGCTGTCCATAGCACTGAGTTTCACATATGGAGGCAAAGGAGTACTAGTCTTCTTCCCCCCCGTCCATATTGAACCTCTGCAAAACTTTGCCAATGTATTCCTTCTGAGACAAATACAAAACATGCTGATTTCTGTCCTGAAGTATCCACATACCCAAAATGTGATTTGCATCACCCAAATCCTTCATATCAAAGATTTGATGCAGTCTCTTCTTCAAGGCATCCATCTCTTTACGAGATTTCCCGGCAATCAACATATCATCAACATACAAGATGAGGATCAATAGACTGCCATCCAAAGCTTTTTTGGTGTATAAGCAGTGATCTATGTCACTTCTCCTGAATTTCTGGGATTTCATGAATGTATCAAATTTATGATACCATTCCCTTGGTGCCTGTTTGAGCCCATAAAGACTCTTTTTCAGCTTGCATACAAGCTTCTCCTTTCCACTCACTGCATAACCCTCTAGCTGCTGCATATATATCTCCTCATGGAGATCACCGTGAAGAAAAGCAGTCTTCACATCCATCTGAATCAAGTCCAGATCATCATGAGCAACCAAAGCTAACACAGCTCTAAGTGTGGTCATTTTGACCACTGGAGAAAAGATCTCCTCAAAGTCCACACCATATTCCTGCTTGAAGCCCTTAGCCACTAACCTGGCTTTGTATCTTGGTTTTGCATCTGGTGCAACTTTGAGCCTGTAAACCCACTTGCAAGGCAAAACCTTCTTGCCTGCAGGCAAATGCACCAACTTCCATGTTCCATTTTTGTGCAGAGAATCCATCTCTGACTTCATGGCACGCTCCCAAAGAGCCTTGTCTGCCCTCTGTAAAGCCTCCTTATAACATGAGGGCTCCCCACAGTCAGTGCGCATCAAGTAGTCAACCCCTGGAACAAACCTGTCAGGGGCTCTGGAGGGTCTAGTGGACCTCCGTACCCAATGACCATCATTTACAGGTTGCTGTCCAGCCTGCATATCACCTATTGGTGGCTCCTGTTCCATGCCATAAGGCTGAAATATCATGCCCGGTATCTCCTCTAACTGTGGGATATCCATAGGGATATCTTCTGCCATCTCTGGCTGTCCATTTGGACCATTTTCAGCACCATTTAAGGGCTGGTTTTGCTGCTGTAATGGCTGATTTACAGCCCTTGGTTGTTGTCCATGATGTCCATCATCATCAAAGATGACTCTGCCAGGCTCCTGTTGCCTTGCAGGCTCCTTATACATGCATGTTTCATCAAAAATGACATCATTGCTGCATATAATCTTTCTATTCACGGGATCCCAAAGTCTATACCCCATTTCACCTCTGTCACCATATCCTAGGAATATGCATTTGTGAGACTCAGGATCAAGTTTGGTGCGCATTTCCTTGCGTATGTGCACGTACGCAACGCAACCAAACACTCTCAAGTGCTTGTATGACGGAGGCTTCCCTGTCCATACTTCTTCTGGCACTTTCCCACCAAGCCTCGTGTTAGGTGACCTGTTTATAAGGTGAACGGCTGTCATAACAGCTTCAGCCCAAAAAGCATGAGGTAACGCAGCATGTGACAACATAGAACGGACCTTCTCCTGTATGGTCCTGTTCATCCTCTCTGCTGTCCCGTTTTGTGGAGGATCATAAGGAGTAGAGAGCTCCCTCTTGATGCCTTTAGCATCACAAAAGTCCTAAAACTGTTTGGACATATACTCTCCACCATTGTCGGAACGCAAAGCCTTCAGTGTTTTGCCTGTTTGATTCTCAACATGAGCAACAAACTTCTGAAACACTGAGAATGTATCACTCTTCAAACGAAGAGGATAAACCCACACCTTACGTGTGGCATCATCAATAAAGGACACAAAATATTTTGCCCCTTCCAAAGAAAGCTGAGGCATCTCACATACATCTGTATGCACAAGCTCTAACTGAGCATCTTTCTGTCCAAGAGCTTTCTTGTGGGGGCACTGGAGTTGCCTGCCATATATACAATGCTCACAAAACTGAAAACTTGAAAACTTTAGAGAAGGCAAGTACCCCAAACGAGACAATTGCTCCATTCCTTTGATACTCATGTGTCCCAACCGGCTATGCCACATAGAAATTTCCGGCAGCTCGGTTGCATTTACATTAGCATGGTGACAAACACCTGCATGCATGAAGCAAAGAGTGTCCACCTTAGAGCCTCTGACAACAACCAGTGAGCCCTTACTAATTTTCCACTTTCCACGACCAAATGTGGTAACATAATCAGCATCATCAAGCTGTCCAGTAGAAAGCAAGTTCTTTTTGATCTCAGGCACATGCCTGACATCATGGAGCATAAGCTGTGAGCCATCTGAAAACACAAGCCTCACATCACCTCTGCCAAGAATCTTGCATGCATGGTTATCACCCAAATAAACCACTCCTTCATTGCCAGCAGTATACCTGACAAACAAGTCTCTGCAACCTGTGACATGAAAGGAGGCACCTGAATCAATGATCCATGAGTGCATACCATGACCATCTCTTGTAAGAAGTGAATGGGCATCAAGTGAAGACGTGAATAGGACCTCATCCTCACTGTCACCTGCATGTGACACATTGATTTCTTCAATCTTGACTCCACTTTTGCCCTTTGACTTTACATCTTTGGCTTCATCTTTGTCTTTGTCTTTGCCTTTTCCCTTTTCCTTTTGATCATTTTTCCATTTGTAGCATTGCTTTTTGATGTGTCCCTTCTTGCCACAATAATGGCATTCCAAGTCCTTTTTGGAGCGGGACTTGCTCCTTCCCCGTTCTTGGCTTTTTCCCCTTTGCTGGGATCTCCCACGTGCATTCATTGCATTGGACTTTCCAACAGAGTTGTTTTTCATGTTCATCTCTTCTTGAAGAAGAGCACCCTCAACATCTGCATATGACAGCATAGCATTCGAATTGCTAGTGGCTGTCCTCAATGTGTCCCAACTCTCTGGCAAAGTGCATAACAGAAAAGTGGCTTTGAACTCATCGTCCATTACCAACTTTTGATTTATAACTTGGCTAACAATACCATTAAACTCATTTAGATGGGCTGTCATAGACGCCCCTTCCTTCATCTGAAGACCTACGAGTTTCTTCAACCAATACACTTTGCTTAAGGCACTTTGCTGGGCATACAAGTCCTGCAATCTCTGCCACATTCCCCAAGCTGTCTTCTCTTCACGAATGCTAAAAAGTAAAGAGTCTGACACATACAACATGATAGTAGATCTTGCCAGCTCATCCATATCTTCCCACTCTTCAGCAGTAAGAGAAGCGGGCATTACACCCCTTTCTTTGATAGGCTTGTGCTGCTTCTTCTGGAGCAACACATTATAGCACTGGGTTTGCCAAATATCATAGTTATGTGAGTCTTCAAGCTTCTTGACGTGAAGCAATGAAGAGCTCTCACCTGTGGTTGCCATAGCAATATGCAACCTGTCAATGCCTGACTCCTTGCAAAATGTGCAAACACTGCACCAAAAAACACACAAAGTGCTCACAGTTGTTCTCCCAAGCTTTATCTCCCACTGCGGAAGCACAAATGCAACTCTATTCCCACTGTATGTGATGAAAACACCAAAATCTGGTTGCTGCAGTTTTAGGACAGCACCTTAAATGTGCTCTGTTTCCCTTCCAAAGTACTGTACAACAGTACCAAGTGCTCACCTGTGATGTACCAAACCTGTACCGGCAAGTACAGCAGCTGAAATTGAACCTTTTGCTCACTCAAATCAATGTGCAGCCATGCCAAAACTTGTACAAAGCTATACCAAATCTGTACCAGCAGGTACAGTAGCAATAAATGCTCTCCTGGCTGTCCAAATGAGTGAAAATCAGACTTTTACAATCCCGAACACTGCATACAACAGTCCCGAACAGAAATTGGGCAAAAGCCCCTTGACTGCAAGCTGATTTCTGAGGATTCAAGGCATAAAAGTCTTGCCTGCTGCTTTGCCAAGCTCAACAAGCATAAAATCTTGAAAAGCCCCTTGATTTAAGATCAATTGCTGATCATACATGGTACATTGACGCACATGAAGGCATCCAGAGTGTTCGCAGTGCTTCCCCCTGGCCACATATACATCCAATACATGAAAGCCCCTTGATTTACAGGCACATTGAGTGCTTGTCAGGCATCAACACATTGCCCAAGGCATCAAATGCGATTGCCTACATGCAAATCAACCCAATCGGCACAAAAGCCCCTTGATTTGCACTACAATTTGCTGCAATTTTGCCCGAATGTGTGATTTCTCACATCATACAGCATGTATGAATGCTTAATTGCACAATCACATCAAAAGCCCCAAATTTCGACATCCAATTTCCTGCAAATTGATCCTGATTGTGACCAATGTCACCCAATTTTGCCAATTTTGCTCAAAAATTGAGTAATTCGGCAACTGACCTGCTCAATCGATGATTGGACATGCAAATTCCAAAAAAATTGAAGCAAAATACCTCTGATTTTTTATTTCTGTTGCAGGAAAGGGGGGAGTCGTATTTACACGTGAAGGAGATGATTTTTCTGTCACCGTGCAAGTACGGATTCAGGTGTGCAGGCTGGGAGCTGGCTGCGCTGCAGATTTAGGTCACCTGCAGGTACTGTACGGGCTGGGCGACTGTACTTGCAGCTGACGGGTACAGTCGTGCAGAGAACGTGGCAGCTGTTGTGTGCCTGGCTGAACATTCAGTGCTGCACACTACACCACGCAGGCGACCAGTTCTTCGTACAGCACAGCAGGCGGTTGTGAGGGGATCAAATTGACTACACAGGAAAGGTAATGGGCGACGGGACCTCCACATGGACACGTAAACGTGTTCTTTTGTCACGGCTTGGGGTCCTTGCGCGTGCTGGTGATGGCTGAGCCGGGGGGGAATACTACGCTGCCCTCGCCTCCTGCCTGCGAGACTGACGGCGCTGCTAAACGCATACGCCTCCCTGCGCGTGCTGGTGAGGCGCTGCTGCCTTTCCTCCTCGCTCGCCGGCTTTTTGCTGCCGCCCTCTACCACGTGTTTTGGGCACACTGCCTTTTGCCACGTGCTCGCCCAGCCTGCCTGCGAATGCTGCCTTGTGGTTTGCTACGTGTAGCTCTGCCCGTCAACCCCTAGTCGACCTGCTATCTCAGCGATCACACACACTGCTGTAGGCGCCTGGCTCCACAGCCTGAAATGCAGCCTGAGATGCTATCAAGAGGGAGGGAATGACCATAGCTCTGATACCAGTTGAATGGGAGAGATTTAGGGTTAGAGTTCATGTGGGAGACATACACAGAGAGAACAAGGGGGAGAGAGAGAGAGAGTTGTGGGGATAAGTCAACTCACCAAATGTGAGTGTGTGACTCCCCTATCACACATGTATATTGCACTAGTACACATAGTGCACTGAGTACATTAAAAGTATTAAGTGTACTATGTACTATAACTTATGGGCTTGTACACACTATAAGGGTGGGCATAATGCCTTTACCCCAACAATATCAGTCTGATTTATTGCCCTACATATCAGAATGTGGCAGACATCTTCACCAAGGCATTACCACGTCCGAAATTCGAAGCATTCCGCACTGCTTTGAATTTGTTTCCTTTTGGTGGATGATGTACAGTGATCACATATCACTCCAGGGGGGTTTGTTGGGTTTTATGCTGTGTATACACCCAGGGGAGTGCTAGTGATCATCAGTAGGTTACTCGGACACTTTTTACTTCAATTAGTGGAGATTTTTTTTCCCAGTTTTAGCTTAGTTTCACTTATAAAAGTTTATAAGTGATTTGGTCCGCCTGGCACTATTTATGGCCGGACCCTGTGAACACACTATTAGGTCACATCCTTTTATGTGGCTATTGTACTTCACTTTATCACAATCAATACATGAGCAGTCGTGTTCCTCTCTCTGACTCTCACGCCTCCTGTTGAAGTACCTTCCAAACCCTAACCCTAACAGCTCAAACCCTTCAAATCTATTCCAATACAATCCTTGAAATCCTCATCTAAGACTTTTATAGGCCACAACATGGCCCTCATGATACAAGATTGCTTCAATGCAATCTCCTCTTGACAAACTTCCTAGCAAGATGTCAATCTGATGATCTTCCGATCTGTCTGGCTTCTTGCTTTGGCTTGTCACGACAATTTACAGCCATGTGTCGCTTGTTTCCACATTGAAAACGCTTCCCTTCTTTGGCGTATTCATCACGTTGCTTGAGGGACAATCTTCGTCGAAAGAGCGGAGGTTTGTCCCCACTCCCATCCTTCTTCGATTGAGACTCGGCTCTTGATGAGGATGTCGGATTATGTCATCTCCAGATGGTCTACATCACCATTTTCATGCTTGTATTGGCCATTTATGAAGCCCTGCATTGGCATATCTTAGCAAATATTATTCAACATTTTTCTACCTTTTCTAGGTATTTTACAGCATTTTTATAGCATTTTATGCTACTGTCTTGCTATCCGCCTCCTCTACAGCTGGCCGCCCAACACTCTGGGGGGGGGGGGGGGTATATAAGGGCTGACCTAGTTCATCTCATCCTTTTGCATCCAGTAGAGGTCATTAGCAATTGCATCTGCTTCTTACCATTGTACAGCACCTATGGGCTTCCCTCGTGCTCAGTTTTCAGCAATAAACATCAGTTTCCAGCATTTACAAGTCTTGTACCTGGGCCTACATTTGTGTTGTCTATTTGCTTCACTTTCTTTCATGGTATCAAAGAAAAACTCTGACCTCTCAGCAGAAGAGAGCTACGTTTTCTGTTTTGGAGCATAGGGTTCGACAGTTTGCTGCGTTTTCTGTAGATTTCAGTATAGAAGGTGCTGCGTTTTCTTCTCGGGCAGAGGCTTCCTCAAGATTGCTGCATTTTTTTTCATGTGATACTTGGGACTATTGTATTTCTGAATATTCAGCAAAGATTGCTGATTTTTATGCTGATTGGATTGTTGAAGCCCTCTTCTAGGTGCTGAGGACAGGGATCTACATCTTGGAGAGATCTTCCTTCGTTCTCTTCTTTCAGTTTCCCACCGTCCCTCCCTTTCTTCTTGTTGTGCACAGCCTAAGAAGAGGACTCCACAGGTGGTTCCTATTCCCAATCTTTCCTTTCTGAGGTTCTCTCATCCAGACCTTGCTCCCACCCCTACCCATATACCATCCTACAATCCTCCCCAAGTCAATGACTCCATGAAGCTTACAGCAACCAACTATCATACTTGGTCTTTCTACACTCAATTGTTGCTGGAAGGAGCCGGTGTGTGAATGGCTATCTCCACACCTCACTTGGTGGACCCTGCTTTGAGAAACATATTGGATGCTCGGGCTCGTCTTATCATCATCCATCGCATGACTCCATCTATACACGCACACTTTGTCTCTACCCAGAGTAATGCTCATCAGATGTGGATAGAGATCCAGAGGAGGTATGGGAGAGTTTCAACAGTGAAGATTGCCGAATTGGAGTCAGATCTGGAGAAGCTTACAATCAATGAGTCGGATAACTTGATTGAGAAGATTGGAGAGTTCACCCGTATCAAGCTGCAGCTTGAGGAGTACGGGAGCACCATCAACAATCCCATCCATAAACTTCTTGGTAAGTTGTCTGCTTCCTTTCACTCTTTCAGGGATAATATTTATTTCCGTGATCCTCTCCTCCCTTTTGAGGAAGTTGTGAGCTATCTCCACAACAAGTGCATGCTTCGCGGAAAAGTCTGCCTTTGTTGCCTCTGACAAGGGCAAGGGCAAAGGCAAAGGCGGAAAAGGGAACCCCAACAACAACAACAACAACAACAACAACAACAAAAACAAAGACAAAGGCAAGGGTAAACAGGATTCTAAGGAATCCAAGGACAAAAGCAATGAATGTGATTATTGTGGCAGGTCAGGTCATACTGAGACTCGCTGCTTTGCTCGTCGTGATGATTCTCGAGCAACCAAAGCCAAGTATAAAGCCCAGGATGCTTCTAAAGCATCTGACAAAAGGACAACATCAAAGATAAAGGCAAAGTTTTAGAGGAGGGATCTGCCAAAGTTGCATACATGGCAGTCACAGATTCATCCACTTCTTCACAAGATTCATTCCTCGTGATCACAGATATGACTTCTCCTGAAGAGGTTAGTGACACACCTGAAGCGGTGGAATGGGTTGGTGATAGTGGTGCTTCTACCCACATGACCAATCAGGCCCATATCTTGGAGGACTACCAGACTCTCTCTTCTTCAGTTCGTATCGGCAACAACTCTTCGCTTCTTGTCACCGGTATTGGTAATGTTTCTTTGGGTTCTTCTGCCACCTTACATGATGTTCTACTGTACCATGGATTTCCAAAAATATGTTTTCAATATACAAAGCTCTCAGAAGGGACTTGGTGTGTACTTTGATGATGAGATCATCAAAGTAATTGACAAGAAGACTCTCTTGGTTGTTGCCAATGAAGTCCATGATGGGAGTCTCTACAAGATCACCAATTTTTCTTCCCAGATCCCTCACACTGATTCCCATATTCATCAGCTTTTCTCCCCCTTGATGGCTTTGGTTTCTGAGGCAGATACTTCTCTGTGGCATTCTCGCTTTGTACCCATTGCTACCTTACAGAAGTTCCATTCCAAGCAGGTTGTCAACGGACTACCTCAGCTCAGGTCTCTCTCACACATCTGCTCATCCTGCATGACGAGACTCGATATTTTCTTCTTCTTGTGGATGATTTCACTCGCAAAGTCCAGGTATATTTTTTGGCTCGCAAGTCAGATGCTTTTGCTAGTTTCATCACGATGGCGGAAAATCAATCTAGGGGTAGAGTTTCATTCATCCAGACTGATAATGGTGGCGATTTTGTACCATTTGATGACTTCCTTGCTTCGAAGGGCATTCACCGACAAACTACAGTTCCTTACACTCAACAGAATGGAGTTGTGGAACGGAAGAACCGGACTGTCAAAGAGATGGCTCGTGCTTTGTTGCATCATGCACGTCTCCCTCCTGCTTTCTGAGGTGAAGCTATGGCTACCTCAGTTTCTCATTAACCGCTCTCTCACAAAGGATGACTCCAGAGGAGGCTTTTACAGGCCACAAGCCTTCTATTTCTCATCTTCGTGTTTTCGGTTGTGTTGCTTATGTGCATGTCCCAAATAAGAAAAGGACCACACTCGCACCGAAGTCAAAGAGGATGATCTTCACAGGCTACATTCTGAGATCCGAAGGGTACCGCTTTTGGGATCCAAAGGTTGACGACATCATCATTTCCCGTGATGCTCGGTTTGATGAGAGCTTGTTTGGCATTGATTTCTCTCCACCTGATGCATCTTCCGACTTTTTGGATGATGCATTCCCGGCAAATGCTAGTGATCTTTTACCTCTTTCACATCCAGCTCCTCCTTCTCCCCCTACTGCAACCCCCGATGCCAGCTGCTCCTTCACAGTCACCCGTTCCCATTGCATCAGCTTCTGTAGCTCCCAGTCCCTCTACAAGTCCTACTTAGACTCCGAGATTACCTTCAGCAGTGCTTACTTCATCACCACTTCCAGCAGCATCGGATGAGTCCTCTACTGTAGCTAGATCTTCTTCTTCACACTTTGAGAGGAAGGCTGGCCTACCTCGGTGGGTTCAGCAACTCTTTAGAGATTCTGGTCTCACTGATGCATAGCTCCATAACCAGATCTCTGTTAGAATTGTGCATCTCAGTGTTCTGGGCCTTCTACTATTTATCTAACATTTTATTGTATTTTCTCCTATTTATTTGTCCTGTGAGCACTCGGCCAGCCCTAGAGGCAGTCGGCCAGCTCATTGAGGCACTATATAAGGAGTTCCCCTTTATTCACTTCATCATCCAATCCACTTGCACATAGTTCAATACTCAGTTTGCTAGCCATTGCCATTGTAAAGCTTTACTGTTGTTATAAAAGGTGATCTTGTCCAACTCTCTCTCTCTCTCTCTCTCTCCTTTGCACTCTCTCATATGTTTATTGTTTATGCTTCCACTTGTGCTATCTCCTTCATGGTATCATACGCTTAGGTCCAGGCTGCTCCAAACCCTGCAAATCTACCCACTTCTACTGTGCGTTTTGCCTCCATCACTTCTTCGGCTGCTGCAGATTAGTCCACTAGTGTTTTGCTCTTCAGAGGCAGATCTTGAAGTGTTTTGGTTGCGTTTTCTCCTACAGAGGCTATCCGACCAGTTTTGGTGGCTGTGTTTTCTTCTATAGAGGCAAACGGTGGAGTTGTGGCTGTGTTTTTTACACCGGCATCAGATTTGGTGAGTTCTCTTGCATTTGGAGTTGCCAGACAAGCACTTGAGAGAAGTGTTTGAGAGCTGAGATTTGTTCTTTGCTGCTGTGGATATGGCTCCCGCCCTATACGAACAAAGATGACAAGTTGAAAGGACCCAACTACGCTCATTGGAAGCTTTAGATGCGGGTTTGGTTCATCCAAAGGGTTTGTGGGACATTGTTCAGGGCTCTAAAAGGAAGCCTGAGCATCCTCAAAACTCTAGGAGGTGGATTCAGGATCAGGAGGATGAATTTGCTGTGGAATTACAAGACTAGGAGAATCGGAACTCGAAGGCGCATTCTATGCTTGTGCGGACCATCACCGAGGAGGTCTCACCGACAATGCAAACTCTCTCCAATGCTCA
Organism: Cibotium barometz; assembly: GCF_041138505.1. NCBI lineage: Eukaryota > Viridiplantae > Streptophyta > Polypodiopsida > Cyatheales > Cibotiaceae > Cibotium > Cibotium barometz. The sequence goes on along the minus strand of NC_141058.1, from coordinate 46,944,674 downwards.
TCAGGTATGGTCAAAGTTGGAGGATCTCTTTGCACGAGATTCATCGATGAGGGCAGTTACCTTGCAAGGGCAGCTCTAAAGTTTGTTATTTCTTGAAGGCAATTCCATGTAGTCTTTTCTCATGAAGGCCAAGGTTATCCATGACCAGTTACTGGCTATGGGTGCTACTTTGTCCTCTTCTCAGCTGGCTGCTCTTATCTCCACCAAGCTTCCTCCGGACTATGATGTGATTTCTCAATCGTTGCGGTTCCAGGTCACATCCACTCAGTTGGATTTTAATGATCTTAGCTCCCTACTTTTGGAGGAGGAGTCTGTTCTCATCTCACAGGGTAAGTTGAAGGTGTCACTCAACAGCTCTAACCAGGCACTTTCCTCAGTTCAAAAGAAAGGTCGGAGTCGCTGCTTCTCTTGCCGGAAAAGAGGACATATGTCCAAGGATTGTTTGTCCAAGAAGAAGGACAAGACCAAGGGCAAGGCTTCATCTCAAAGAAAAGGCAAAGGCACGACACAGGATAGTGATACAGATTCTAGTACCACTTCTAGGGCTCCCAGGGCACTTCCGGCTCAAGAGACCCCAGATGGTGTGCTTCTCTAGTACACATGCAGTTTCCCCCCACGTGCTTCCAGCCAGAAGAGGCTTGTGGGGGGGAGAGGGGGCTGATTACAACTCCACCTACTGGTGCATGGGGACCGTGATTCCGAGTTCCAAGCATTAGACATCTGGCAGGACATGGTTATCTTTGGTACAGCAGAGATTATGAACTCGATCTGTTCCAAGTTCATTGTTCGAGGCTTTTGGGACATGATGTGTTCCGTCCACTGTTGAGGATTATGGGCGCGGTATGTCCAACAGCTCATCATCTATTTTTGAAGTTCACTGCGCACTTGTGTAGGAATTCGTGGCCAAGCAAAGTTCCTTACTGTTCATGGGGGCATCTTGTTTCAAGGAAACAGGTTGGTGGGTGCTCTCTCTGAGGTGATTCCAGTATTCACGGTGCTAGAGGGTCCATGGTTGCATCTTCATCGACTTATCTTCTTCCGATTCTTGCACACTATGAGTTGCAAAGGGGGTGTTAGAATTGTGCATCTCAGTGTTCTAGAGAATAGGGCTTCTACTATTTATCTGACATTTTATTGTATTTTCTCCTATTTATTTGTCCTATGAGCAATCGGCCAGCCCTAGTGGCAATCGGCCAGCTCATTTAGGCACTATATAAGGAGTTCCCCTTTATTCACTTCATCATCCAATCCACTTGCACATAGTTCAACACTCGGTTGCTGGCCATTGCCATTGTAAAGCTTTACTGCTGTTACAAAAGGTGATCCTTGTTAGACATCATCCCCTTCTTGCTGGCTTCCTATTTGGTGTCCTATTTTAGCCTCTAGGGCTGACCATGTTAGTCAGAGGGGCTGGTCACCCCTCACATATATTTTGCCCATATTTATTCCCCATTTTATGGTCATGGGTATTTTCCCAATCGTGGAGGCACTTTATCTCCAGTCCGCTGCCTTCATGTAGGCATATATATAGCCGGGATGCCTCCCTCATATCTCACTGCTCGTCTAGCTGCAGCCCCTCACATACGAGGTTCTCCCGTCTTGCTCGGGACATGTATTCCTTTTGGTGATGATATTGAGAGCAGGTTCTCACCTGTGTTTCCTCTCCATCTCTCTCTCTCACTCTCTCCTGTGTTTCCACTTTCCCTTCTTCCGCCGCACATTCTATCATGGTATCAGAGCGCCGGTGATCGTCAACGTTGGATGCTCCCTCCTCTACCTCTTGATTTCTGCGTTTTTTCTGCATGTGGGCAGATCTGCGTTTTTCACCAGTTGAAGCTTGCGTTTCAGTTCTTCAAGGGCTGACTCATTCCCAATTCAGTGGGCTGCAGTCCCTCTTCATCAGGGCGTCAGTTGGCAGCCTCTAGGCGGCCTGACAAGGGTGTTTTTTTCCGGACAGCATACCTGCCCTTCTTGCGGCACCTTCCAGGGTTCTCAGGCGACTATTTTTCCAGGTCTGGGCAGCAACATTGCTGTCCCAACAGGCTGCGTTTCTGGCCTGTTTGGGCTTGCTTTCCCACGCCCTGTTCTTGGAGCTCTCTGGGCTCCCCTTTTGGCCTCTTCAAAGGGCCTTCTACTAGGCCCTAGGCCAGCGCCTGTCCCTTCTAGTTATCTTGTGCCATCCCTCCCCCCCCTGATTGTACTTGTTCTCTGCAGCAGTTCTTGACCTGAGGCTTCAGCGTTTCAAAGGTCGGCATTGCAAGATGTAAAGACTCTGTAGAAAAGATGGGGTCCATCTGCTCAAACTCCATACCATGAGTTGCCCAATGCTGTACATAAGTACACGCCATTGAGGTGGGCATCGCAAGATGAAAGGACTCCACATCCCTGAAACCGGCCTCTGGTAGAAACCAAAGTGCAATGGACTAGCAGTGACCCTTCCACTTGTAGTCTAGATATGAAAAACAAAATAGATTGGAGCTAGAGTGCCCAAATCTGAAAACAAATCGACACCTGTTGGCCCCAAAGTTTGGCGCCCCTTACAGTATTTCTTTATTCAATTTCAAAAGTATGAAAGGCCTTATGTGCCAGTATCTGCTCTGGAATAAGAACCTCATCAAGTTCCTCAACTTCCGGCTGAGCCTCATCTGACACATCCTCAGGCACATCCCCACGGAAAGGTCTAAGGAGACTCACGTGAAAAGCATTGTGAATCCTCCAGTGATCTAGTAGCTTCAAGCGATAGGCTGCCTCACCAATCTTTTCCAATACCTGAAAAGGCCCATAGTAACGCATGCTCAACTTAGGGAATAAGCGCTCTTTACCCTTCATCTTCTTGAGTCTAGCCTTTTCAAAGCACAAAAGAACCCAATCACCCAATGCAAACTCTAAATCACGTCTGTGACGGTCTACGGCTTTCTTTTGCTTCTGCTGAGTTTTTTGGAGTGCCAACTTAACTCTCCGATTAGCTTCATCCATGTTTTCCACATACTGATCAGCCTCAAAGATCTTATCCTTTGTATGCAAAATGGGTGGTACCTTCTTCCCTCCCACAATCACAAAAGGCGCCTTGCGTGTCGAGGTATATACAGTGTTGTTATATGCAAACTCCACTAAAGGAAGATACTTTTCCCATTGTTGCTTGTGCTCTGACACATAACACTAGAGAAGATCCAACACTGTAGAGTTAGCCTCTTCTGACTGACCATCTGTTTGTGGATGAAATGACGATGAAAACTTGAGAGTTGTACCCATGTTGTCAAACAACCCTCTCCAGAACAAACTCGTCATTCGTGGATCACGGTCACTAATGATAGACGTAGGCAAGCCATGATACTTGAAGATGTTCGCCATGAACAACTTCACCATATGATCCATTTTGATTGTCTTACGCACGGGAATGAAATGAGCCTGCTTACTAAACCTACATATAATAGTCTTAATGTCATCATTGCCCGTTTGTGTCCGTGGAAGATCAAATATAAAATCCATGGCAATGCTCTCCCAAGGTTTATGTGGAATAGGTAAAGGCTGTAGTGACCTTGGTGTCTTTTGACGGTCAAACTTTACCTTCTGACATATAATGCATTGCCTCACAAAGGCATCAACATCTCTTCTCAAGGTTGGCCAATAAAAGAAAGTCTCCACTGCTTTTACCGTGGCGTCAATACCTCTATGACCTGCATACGGTGGAGCATGACTTTCAATCATAACCTTGAGTCGCAATGGCCTGGTAACACACAGTCTGCCATGCATCAATAAAAACCCATCTCTGAGAGTATAATGCTCATGCCGCTGACCCTCAGACATCTGATCATACAACTTTTCAAAGTCCTCATCATTGGCATACTGCTCTTTCATTTCATCAAGCTCATGATGATAAGCAAGTGAAACTGCAGAGACCTGTGGCTTGCGTGACAAAGCATCTGCCACTACATTCTTTTTGCCTTCCACATGCACAATCTGGAAGTGAAACATAGACAAAAAGTTTGCCCAACGCATATGCTTCTCTGAAAGCTTAGTTTGCGTGAGGAAATAACGCAAGGTCTAATGATCTGTCTGCACAGTGAAATCAACCCCAAGCAAGTAGTGTTTCCATGTAGAAAGAGCGTGAATTACAGCCAACATCTCTTTCTCATAAACTTGTAAATGCATCTCTCGGCATCTTGCAATATTCTACTCTCATAGGCTATCACATGTCCCTCTTGCATGAGAACTGCACCAATGCTACTTCCGCATGCATCACACTGGACAACAAAAGCCTTTCGGAGGTCCGATAACACCAATACTGGATCCGAAGTAAGCTTTTCTTTGAGCTTTTTGAATGCTGTAATTTCCCGATCAGCCCATCTAAACGGAGTTGCCTTCTTTGTCAAAGCATGAAGAGACGAAGCAATTTCAGCAAAGTACCGTATGTATCGCCAGTAATAGGAACACAATCCTAGAAAGCTGCGTACATCATGCACGGTTCTCAAATCTGGCCAATTAAGAATTGCTTCCACCTTTGCTCGATCCATACGGACTCCATGCTTAGACACAATATGCCCCAAGAAATGTATCTCTTGCAAAAAGAACTCTCTTTTTGCCATTAACAACCAGCCTATGGTTTCTGAGTTCTGCAAACACAATGGCCAAATGCCTTCTATGCTCTTCCTCAATTTGTGACTGCACAATCATATCATCAAAGAATGTGCCCACAAACGCTCTATGAGATCTGAAAATCCTGTCCATCATTCTGTTAAATGTGGCAGGTGCATTTGTCAAACCAAAGGGCATAACCAAGAACTCATACAACCCAAACGTGGTTCGGAATGCTGTCTTATGCACATCCTCGGGTCTAATTCGTATCTGATGATACCCGCTTTTCAAGTCAATACGACTAAAGACTGTGGAGTCCTGTAAGCGGTCCAAAATGTCATCGATCCTCAGTATGGGGAATCGATTCTTGATGGTGTTCTTGTTCAGCGCCCTGTAGTCAATACACATGCGCCAAGAACCATCCTTCTTTTGCACCAAGAGTACAGGTGAGCAAAAGGGTGATGAGCGAGGCTGTATCAACTCTTTATTCAAAAGCTCCTGCACCTGACTCATAATCTCTTCCTGTTGGACTGCACTAACACGGTACAGCGGTCTATTCGGTGGAGTACTACCAAGAATTAGATCAATGGCATGATCTTCTGGCCTCTCAGGAGGAAGTTCTCCTGGCAATGACTCGGAAAAACAATCTTGAAACCCACATAAGAAATCAGTCCTGTCCTTATCTAACATAGACAAATTAGACTTAGACTCATCATCTTGTGCATCCTTTACATAAATCAAGTACGCGAAAAGATGCTTTTTCATTACTGATGAAATCGCCGAAGCGGATACAATAGGAACAGATTCCCCTTTGAGTTTTACATCCAATACATGTTCTTTCCCCCTATGATTCAGAGTGATTTTCCTATTGTATGTATCCACCACCGCATGTACTCTGTGGCACCATGGCATCCCCAACAAAACATCACAACCATCAAGTGGCATGATGAAGAACTCTTCGCTGTCCACATAACCCTGCAAATGAAGCCAAAGCTTCCCAATGATAGGGACGGGTTCTGCATACCCTGGACAAGCCATGTTAGCCTCATATAACGGCCCTATCTCCTCTGCACGAATCCCCAATCCGCCAGCCAAATCTAGTGAAATGAAGTTGGCTCTAGCACCTGTGTCAAAGAATATCAAGGCATTCTAATCTCTCACTTTGCCCCATGCCTTGCACAACTCTGTCGCTTCACCACCTGGCTGTTCCCCCACAAGATCAGGAACTAACCCTGCAGAAGGCTTTGGTTTCTTTGACTTGGGCTCTCCTTTATTGTCAGAGTCCTTTTGGGACTTTCTCTTGGGACAATTAAATGACATATGTCCCTCTTCACAGTAAAAAAATTTCCGAGCATCTCTCAAAGCCTGTCTTTCCTCATAAGTCCTCTTGGGCATTGGCAACTTCTTATACTTCGTCTCTGAAGACCCTTTAGCATCACGAGAAGCATGCCCAGATTTTTCAACTTTCTTGCTCCAGTTCTTACTACCTTTAAACCCAGATGATCCTCCAGTGAGTAACGCATTAGCTGTCATAGCATTTTCAATCATCTGTGACATGTTCGTTACTCTTGTCTTGATACAATAATCTCGCACCTCTTTGGGCAGCCCACAACAATACTTCTCTACCCACAACAATACTTCTCTACCTGCTCAGACAATGGCACTGCACGATAAGAAGTCACTGGGAGTAAAGCTTCCCAAAACTTCTTGTTATAATCCTCCAAATTTTCACACTTTGAAGCATCCAACTTGTACCATGCAGTCATAACATCCACCTCAAATGTAGATGTGAGCCATACGGAAGAGAAAACTTGTTTAAATTGTACCCAAGTGGTGGGTGCTATGCCCTGCAAAAGAAGAGTAGACCACCACTGCAAAGCATTGTCCTTGAGAAAAGTGGCAGCTTTCCTCACCTTAGAGGACTCTGTGTAATTCCCACCCAAAAAAGCAACATCAAACTGCTGTAAAAAGGTGAGTGCTTTAAGTTTATCTTTGGCCCCACTGAATGTATCAAACTTCACTGCAGCTCCCCCTTCCTTGTAATCCTTCACCTTTCCCATAGGCGTTAGATTATCATATGGAAGTGGCTTTGCAAGATTGCTGCCCCCAACATTCATGCCCATCATTGGGTCAACATTATCCGTTCCCACACCTGGCATACCATACATTCCAGCCATGTTTCCAAACATTGCATTATGCATACCTGGCTTGAAGCCACCAAACATATTGCCTTGCATTCCAGGTTGCATACCTCCAAACATATTTCCTTGCATACCGGACTGCATACCACCATACATATTCCCTTGCATACCAGGCTGAAAATTAGCTCCAAAAGGCCCGTGCATACCCATGCCTCCCTGAGGATAACCCCCAGTCATAGATTGGAACACCGAGCCACCACCAAAATAACCTGGATGCATATTCTGCTCAGGAATTGATGGCTGTCCAAAGAAGGAACTCTGTGAGTTTGCACCATAAGCATGCTGCAGGTTCGGAAACTGGCCACGAGATGGATCATGTGGGATGGCACCACCATGACCCTGAGGAAGGTTCTTAGAACGAACCTCCTCCTTCTTTTTCGCGGGCTCTGTACGGGATCTCATAAATTCAGCAAACCTCTCACTCTGAGTGAGCTGCATAAATACATCCATAACACTAGCCAAACGATCTTTGAGCCGAGCATCATCATCCTCTTTACCAAGTACATCTTCTGGCTGTGTTACATCCTCATATTGCTCAACATCTGCAGCCTGTTCTCCTGCATGAATATCCTCGAATACATCTCTCTCAGGAGAAGTCTCTTGCTCTTCCTCTTCATAATAGAAGTACTCATCCTCTGTATCAGACATGTTTGCTGAATTTTTCAGCGATGGCTTTCTTCGAGGCAACCACGAGCTCACCCCCTTCAGAAAGTTGATGATTGGTCCTGGGGACGGAACCTTGAAACCGGCCTCTGGTATAGAAACCAAAGTGCGGTGGACTGGCAGTCACCCTTCCACTTGTAGTCTAGATATGAAAAACAAAATAGATTGGAGCTAGAGTGCCCAAATCTGAAAACAAAGCGACACCTGTTGGCCCCAAAGTTTGGCGCCTCTTGCGGTATTTCTTTATTCAATTTCAAAAGTATGAAAGGCTGAGTACAACAAAATCAGCCAAGAGAGTACACCTGTATGTCCAATCTGACAGCCCACAATACCTCTTAGCACAGAGGATTCACACACAGATCTGTGTCTCCCTCTAATCAGCCAAGACTATTCAGCAAGACAGCCATGAGCATACATCTGGCATATCTCATGCACATGATCCAACTTCTCAGCACAAACATACATTCACTGTTCAATCTCTGTCTCCACCCTTTTCAATCTGCCATACCCCTCCTCTCACAAGGGGCCAAATAGCTCAAATCTGCAACAGACATAAGGCAACGGAAAGAGAAATAGATGAACAAACTCAGAGCTTACCAAAATCAGCTCGTGGATCTGCACCGGAGGAAGCAATTGTACCAGTCTGTACTTGCACACTTGTTTCAACAACTCTGCTTCACACATGTGGGTGTACCTGTCTGTACCTTCCTCTTTGCATCCACTTCAGTGTTGTACCCAACTGTACAGACCTAAAAATCTGTACTGCACCAATCCGTACAGGCCACGTGTCACTGTACTTGCATACGCCGCCTGTAGCCAATATTTGTACCCGACTGTACCTGCGCAGCCAGTTCAGCACCGCCTGTACCAGATCTGTCCAGTGCCGCGCCAACAGCTGTACTGTCCAGCGCAGCTGTACCTGAACTGTCCGTACACTGTACCTGCAGTTGTACTTGCCTGCACACCCTGTACCAGCAATTGCAGCCGCCTGTAACAGCCGCCGCCCACTCTCAGTGCAGAATTCTGTCAGTGCAGCCTGTACCTGCAGTCGTACAGTTGTACTTGCAGTCGTCCAGATGTGTACGGGTGCTGTACGGCCTGTTCTAGCACACAGAAATCAGTAGCAAACTTCTACGGCAGCCGACTTGTTTCCCTCCTGCTTTTCCACGCTTCCCAACAGCACGTATGCTCCACGTTTCTCCAAAAAGAAGAGAGAGAGAGAGAAGAGAGAGAGAGACATGCACTCCAAAAGTGGAGTTGCCCCCTCCCCATATTAATCCAAGGGCCCCAACTTTAATAGTTATTAAAGTTCCCTAGGGGCCACTAAGGCCTAGGGGCAACCATTCATAAAACATTAAAATATTAATGTTCTAGTCCCCCCCTTCACACCTAGGGATGTCCACACATCATTAACTCTATCCAGGCACCCCCCATGTGAATCATTCAATATTTTGACTCGGCAACCATCATGCCCACACTTGTGCTGTTCCATTTTCACAGGGCCATGACATCCCCCTCTGAAAAAAGATATTGTCGGACTAGTACAAGCCCAACCTGATTCTGATTCAAATCCAAAAAACTCTGGAAGTACCAGTGTGCCCCAGGCATGGTTAGCAACCACAGATCCAAAGCATCCCACCGGGTCCAAAAAAACATCCTCCAAAACAACAAGCCTGCAGAACTGGCAAGGGGAGGGGCATCCTTAGAAGCATCACAAAGAGAGGCAGAGGTAGACTCATCACAATGAGGAAGGGACGCAGGAATATAAACTGCAGTGGTAACAAAGTCCTCAAAAGAATCACAGATAACAGAAGACTGTTCCAAAAGTAGAACCAGATCCCAAGAATCAGCAACAAATTTTTGATCCATGTGAAAGGATCACACCGCAAGGAAACACCCTCTTTGTTTTGCAAACAATGCAAAGAAAGAACACAAGCTCGGACAAAATAAACTCTACTCAGGATCTCTGAAAAGATCACTGCTCTCCTCCAAAAAACTATAAACTCCTGTCACATAAGAAAGTCTCCACAGAAACAAAACAGCTCCCGAAACTGATCCTCAAGTGAAGTAGCTGGAGATAGGCCCCCTCTGAGTGTAGAAAACTCCGGTGGGAAGCAAAACACAGCCAAAACACTGCTATCCAGCAAAAATAGCACTCCGCCGCCAATAGAAAGCAAGGAACATGTAGAAACCGGGAAACCGTGAAGGCCAGGAACAAAACACAGGTATAGATGCTCAAAAAATCAGCAAAACACTGACTCAAATCTGAAATTCAGAATCCTCCTCAAGTACCAAACTGCCTCCAAAGCCACAATCCAAACAAGAAACCCCCTTTGCAAGTGATCTATGTCCACTGGAGAAGAAAACGCAGCCAAACAAGGGCTACAAACCTGAAAATTCAGGTCAACCAGTGTCCACACCTCCTATGAGGAACGCTGAAGAGAAGGTACCTTCGGGTCCAATAGATGAAACCCAGGTGAAGGTAGAGCTACCAGCAAGATCAGTTCGGAAAAAACGCAGCAACCATGGCTGCAAATCTGAAAACGCAGAGGTAAAAGGGGCTGTAGAACAGGCTGTTTCTCCCAAGATTGATTATATACAAGATCTGATCTTGGTTGGCTATGAGGTTTTTCATACCTTCTCCAGGCTGGATACACAACATTCGACTTCATGGAGTGTTCTTACACTTGGGTTTGGAACCATTATTTGGAGCAGCACGTCGCAACCTACTTGGTTGTTTTCTTCCAGAGGAGCAGTGTACCTGACAGCTTGTTCTGTTGCTTTTGTAGCTGAGTTGCTGATGAGATTGCTTGTGGAGCTTTCTTGGTACCTGTTTCTGCAGTCTTTCATCTTTGATCGAGGACAGCTTCACTCTGGCTTATTGCAGTTCACTCAGCATCCGGTGCTGAGAGGGGGTGTTAGACATCATCCACTTCTTGTTGGCTTCCTATTTGGTTTCCTATTTTAGCCTCTAGGGTTGACCATGTTAGTCAGAGAGGCTGGTCACCCCTCACATATATTTTACCCATATTTATTCCCCATTTTATGGTCATGGATATTTTCCCAGTCGTGGAGGCACTTTATCTCCAGTCGGCTGCCTTCATGAAGGCATATATATAGCCGGCATGCCTCCCTCATATCCCACTCCTTGTCTAGCTGCAGTCCCTCACATACGAGGTTCTCCCCTTGTCACCATTTGGCCACCCAATTGGTCCACCCATGCTTTCTTATTATGTATGTACATTGGACTGGTGTCCATGGCAGTTGTTCATGCCGGGGATTGATGCCACTCATGTGATACTGTAGACTTGGCTTTCCGTTGGGACTTGTGTCTCCGTGTACATGCCCGGAAATGCTTGGTGGATTGGTGTTCCATTGGGTCTGGTACCTCGTGTACTTGCCTGGAGCACCTCTATTTTGGTATAGTCTCATGAACGGGGATTGTCCATACGAATGCTGCATTGCATAGCATCTTTATGTGCTTGCCTGCAAATGAAATTGCATGCTATTTTCATGTCTGCATGACCTATGTGTAGTTCCGGGCTAGGGGACGCCCGCCCGTGAACCGTGCGTGTGAAACTGTCTACTGACATGGTTATGTGGCATGTGAACAGGTGGTAAGTATTACCCAATCTAGGCTCAAATAGCCCTTAGGGCTTAGCCAATATTTATAAGTGAGTGCGTTCCCACTTCATTAAAGTTTGGGCGCCCAAAAGTCACTATAAATTATGACTGCTTCCAAGTTCACACTCACTGAAGTCTCGAGGCGGACAAGACTCAATATCCAGGACCTGATCCTCCCCTTTTACTCATAAATGGGCATCTCCCCATGTCCTTTCACCTGATTGGACCCCAATTCACTTACTTATTAAGAGAAAATTCGTGTTTTCTCTTCATGAAGATTTTTGGAGGCTGAAAACTCTGTTTTTCCACCATTTCTCTCCATTTCCAACCTTTCCATAGCTATACCCAACTTGCTAGGGTGTTTTCCAAGCTTCCAAGAGTGTTTCCAAATGCTAATCACTCTCCTACACACTCCCAATGACTGAAATTCAACAAAACAGCTCTCTTTAGTGCTGTAATTTTTGGTCTTTTTGCTGAAAACCCTAATTTCAGCTCTCCTTTCTCAAGTTGAACCATAGGGGAAGCTTTCCCAAGGTTCCCTTTATCCTCTTGAAGACTTTTGTCGTGAAGAAAGGCAACAAATCAAAGATCTCAACACTCCAAGGACTTCCATCGGGAAGACTTCCGCTGTCATCGACTCTACTTGCTATTGGTAAGCTTTTATGCTTAAATATGGGAGGAAGTAGCAGAAGGGAGGAATCGGATTACAAGATTACATACCCTATGTAGTGTTCTCTTGTCCTACGTGCTCTCTTGCAGATTGTTGCTACCATGTGTTGGTGAAACAATAGAGAGCAGATGGTAGGGAACATGGGTACTTGAGAGGGTAGTGTGGGTTGCAAGTCTACATCGACAACCACTTGTTTGCAATACTATATTCATATGCATTGGTATGGAAATCAGGTCAAAAATGCCCATGACACTATGTACTTGATTCTCCCAAGATCAATATACTTTATTTGAGGGAGGGGTCGGCCGTTCCGGCTCATTGTGTGTCTCTTGTCAATTCAACAATTTACTTCTTGTATTTGAGCAAGTATCCATCAAATCTTAGTGTATTTAAGTCTATTCATTAGCATTGTGTTCAATCAAGTTACATTGGTATCAGAGCATACGGTTCTCTTTCACTTCTATCGTGAGAGACGATCACCGTGAACACTAGCTATCTCTACACTTAGAACATTATGGACAACCATACAATGAATGTTGGAGATGTTAATACAAGAGGCAGGGACAATGAAATGCATACTTCCAATGCTTTACAGGATGAGCAAACTCATGTGGTGCACAATAGGGAACATGAATATATGGGACAGCCGTTCCGTGGCAAAGAGAAGATGCAGGAAGAAGAGTCCATAGTCTTGAGGGCTGAACTTACTCGTATGCAGGCTCTTCTCCATGCACAACAAGAAGAACTGAATCCCTACCGCCGTGAGAATCCATTGGTACATGACCGTTTGAAGGCCAAGAAAGCTGAATCTTATATGGATCATGCAATGGCAATGATTGCTCAAGAGTTGCACATGCAACCGAGGGATGCAGCACGTGCATACTTGGCTCGTACCAAGGATGCCTATGAGAAAAGGCAACCATCCCACATGTCTTGGAATCCCCACAAGTGCCCGAACAAGAACTTATGTCTAAGAGGATGAATCTCCATGCTATGGGAGAGGAACAATCAGTGACTTCACGCCATGCAAGAATACCTAATGTAGCCCGTGAAGGATACAATGTTTATGGCAGTGGTCAAAATGTAGGTCAAATGCCATTGCCGGCTGAAAATGTGCATGCACAACACATGCATCATGGGCTGCGATTTTCTGTTGCAGGTATTCCGCGTATCTCTCATGCCACTCATGCCTTCGAGTGTGCTCGTGAGGGAGAAGTTACGTCTGAAAATGTATCGATGCATGTTGAGGGGTCAGCCATGCCTCATGCTTACAGGGCACATGTATCTATGCCTTATGCATCACCTTTTGGTCCAAAAATGATGCCAGTCACAGGGGCTGTCCCAATGGACAAACATGGGGGAAAACATGTTGAGATGCACACACAAGCATCAAAGTCTCGTGACTTCAAAGCCGGAGACAAATCTGTGAAGTTTAACACATATCATGGAGAATATGATGCATCAAAGGCACTTGCTTTTATTGCCCAGTTTGATATTGCTTTCAGTGATGAGGATTTCACTCAGAAACCCATGATCCGACATGTAAGCATGTTCATGAAAGGCACTGCTGTCCATTGGTGGCTCATGGAGAAGCTCTCACCGAATCCTGTTAGATCATGGGAAGAGTTCAAGGAGAGGTTCTATGCTCAATTCTTGCCTCCCAATGCATTGAATGAGATAACAATGAGTGGAATCGGTAAATGCATATGTACAAAAGTTTTGGAAAGTGCTTTTGGAGGTGTCTCCATTTATGCATGTCACCGAGGCGGAAAGGAAGAGAAGGTTTCAATCGGGATTGCAACCCGTATACAAAGCGAGACTACAAATGTATCCTAGTCATACCTTACACCAATTAATCGCCGCCACCGCCACCGAGCAATTGAAACTCAAATTGAGTCGATCCAATAAGGCTAAACCCTCGTTTCAAGGCAAAGAGAGGGCTGTCCAAAACCTGCAAAATGATGGACAACCACCTAAAAAGGACCAAAACCAAGATAAAAATGATCCAAAGCCTCAAAATAACACTACCAAGAAGCGTCCCTTCAAACTGAGAGACTATGGTCTCACTCCGGAACAAAAAAAGCAATATATGAGTGAGAGGAAATGCTTTACTTGTGGTAGCACCGTGCATATTGCAAAGGCATGCCCAAACAAGAAGAAGCGTGATAATGTAAATGCATCAAAGCCTAATGTGCATATGGTTCTGGATGTGCAAGGCACCACTTCACATGATAGCAAAGATAGGGTTGTATGTAAAGCTTGGAGACAGCTCAAAGATCAGCCCGCTTTGTTCATATTTGATGATTGTGCATCTGAAAATTTCACATCCACACAGATGGCAGCTCCTTTGGGTATTGAAGTGGAGGACATGGGTCCTCAAATTGAAGCAGGGGCTGCTTTTGTTAGTAGAGAAGTGCATGTTATGCCTATTTTTGGCAAGTTGCGCATACACATTCAAGGCTATGTGGATCATGAGGATGTTCTTGTGGCGCCTTTGAATGGCTGTGATGTATTGCTTGGAAAGCCTTGGCATACACGTATTGATCCGTGCAAGGCTTACAAGACCAACAGGATCACCTTCATGCATAAAGGCCGAGAACATGTAATTGATGCTGGTGAAGAGGGTGATACCATTCCCCTTGTATCGCATGTACAAATTAAGAAAGTAATGAAAAAGAGTGTTTTTGCGTACTTGATTCTTGTACGAGATCATGTTGAGGAAAATAATATACATGTAAACACTCTTAATAATGATAGGCTGAAATTTTTGCAAGAGCACAGTGATTGTTTTGCTGATGAGTTACCAAATGAGTTACCACCTGTACGCCCGGAAGATCATCGCATTGATCTTGTGCCGGGTAGCTCACCACCTAATAGGCCAGCCTATCGTGTAAGTGCAGCCCAAAAAGAGGAGATCATGAAGCAAGTGAATGAGCTTCTTGAGAAAGGTTTGGTTCAGCCAAACTCTTCTCCATATTGTTCACCCGTCCTCTTGGTTCAAAAGAAGGATGAATCCTTTCGTATGTGTGTAGATTATAGAGCTTTGAATAAGCTTACCATCAAGAATCAATTTTCGATTCCACACATAGACAACATCCTTGACAAGTTGGATGGATCGGCCGGCTTTAGCCGAATTGATCTCAAGAGTGGATATCATCCAGTGCGTGTAATGCCTGAGGATGTACACAAAACTGCTTTCAAGACAGCATTTGGGCTTTATGAGTATCTCGTTATGCCTTTTGGTCTTACAAATGCCCCAGCTACATTCAACAGAATGATGGATCGCATATTCCGTGGGTACAGGAAATTTACAGGTGTCTTCTTTGATGACATCCTAGTCTTCTCGAAGACCAAAGAAGAGCATAAAGCTCATTTGGCTATTGTTTCTAAAGAGCTCCATAAGCATAAACTCTTCATAAATGCAAAGAAGAGTGAGTTCTTCTTGTCAGAGATACATTATCTTGGACATATTGTGTCCAAAGATGGTGAAACCGATCCCGTTAAATGGGAATAGACTCCGTTGGACACTCACACCCGTAATAGCACAACTTAAATATCACAATTTGAATGGACAACTTAATAACAACTGAAAATTGAAATGAAATGAATTGTTGATCAATGGACACCAGCACTGGGGCGGAACGGGCCGACCCTCCCCTCAATATATGATATATTATTGGGAGTATTTAAAAGATACAATGCTCCATGGGTTCAATGAACCAGATGATGTCCATGTACAACTAAGATGAATACAGTACCAAACAAGAGACTCGAAGTAGACGTTCGAAGGAGAGCAATCCACTTGTGTAGTTTAGTCTCTACGGTCCTGTGCCTTCACTGGAATCCGCGGAGAGCGCCCCACCGGTGTTCCAGGACCATGCACAAACAGGCGCTCCCGTACTAACGTCTGGCTCTCCCGATCTCGGCACCCATGGACCGCGGTTCTCCAAAAGCTTGGACTACCCGGCACCGAACGGGTGTTAGCAGTAGAGAGTAACCTTTATCAGATTTACATCAAAGTCCTTTACTTAAATCTCAATCCACTTACCTGTAGCCCGCTAGTGGAAGACAATTACCCGATGCATCTAGGTGCAGCTACTAGAGATGGACACCAAGGCGCAGTAGCCTACTGGCAAGAGGGAAGAGTACGCAGCCGCTTGTGGAAGAGGGCAGCCGCCTGTGTAGAGAGAGAATAGCCGCCTGTGGAGAGAAGCGCAGCCACCTGCCGAAATAGGGCGCAGCCGCCTGTCGAGGAGGAGCAGCAGCAGCCGCCTGTGTAGAAAGCGTAGCCGCCTGAAGAGGGGAGGCACAGAGCTGCCTGTAGCCGCCTATGGAAGGGAGGCGCAACCCCACGCAGCCGCCTGTAGAGGGGAGCGCAGCCGCCTGCAAGGGTGGCGCAGCCGCCTGCAAGGGCAGAAGTAGCCAGGCTGCAACCGCCTGTGGGGTGGCACAGCCGCCTGCAGAGTGGGCAGTCACCTGTGGAGAGAGAGCAGCTGCCCGTGGAGAGAAGCGCACCCTCCTGCAAGGGAAGGACGCAGCCGCCAGTAGTCGCCTGCTAAGTGGAGAGAAGGATGATGCTAGCATATCATGCTAGCTTAATTAACCCAAACCATGGTTTACTCGATTTATTATGGTTGACCACATCAAAGTACTCATAAGTAAGCTTTTACTTGAAAAAGGTGAATAACACCGTTTTATTACTAAACCGTAAATGTCCAAGTCACATGATTTGTAGCAAGAGGACCTTGATGCTAAGCTCACTATGATACAAGTCCTTGAGAAAAAGAAAACTCCCGATCACTTTCAGGAGGCAATTGACATTTTTTGCTTCTGCTTAGCAACAAGGACCCCCCATCAGCTGGCATCCCGAAGCTTCAGCTTGATCTTGCAGCCCCATTTCCCTCTTGAAAGCTGAGGTTGGCATTTTGTAATCCCAAGTAGACTATATTATCTAGGTAGTCATGGTGGGATCAAGGTCTCAATAACTGCAAGCATTCACAAAAAGTGACTCTACTAAAGCACCGTAGGTGGTTGTGGAAAATCACATTCTGATGGCCAGGATGTAACTTATCACTTCATGTTAAACCGTCTCCAAGGCATGCATTGGTCATCGGCTTCCTTAGCAAGTCAAGGAGTCGTAGGGGATCACGTTCTGCTGGCCAGGATGTTATGTATCACCTCATGTTAGAACTTTTCATAGGCATGCACGGTCCAGAGAGGAGGGCAACATAAACATGTCTCAGCCAAAATGCACCATCTGGCTTTCTTTAACAGGCCAAATCATTGCATAAAAACAGAGTCAATTGGCCAGTTCAACTAATAAGAGGTGGGCATCTCAACAGAGTTGGAGTCTGACTTTGTTATGTGCTATCGAATCATAGTTGCTAACTGGTGTGAATTTTTATAAAGCAAGAGGATCAGGTTGTCCTACATGTATATAAATCAAAATGATTTTAGTCGTCTGTCCTACCATGCATTAGAACTGGCCATTTTTTAAATATGCTGCAAGAGGGAATGAAGCAGCGACTAAAAGGCACCAGGAGCATGAGGATCAACATGCCTTGTGCTGCATTGAATAAAAGTAACCTAAATCTGGTTGCACAACGTTACCCACTCATGAGAGGGTGGAGAGTTGACCGGGGTATGTACTATGGGCCAGCCTGGATGGGCCCCTGTTCACGGGCAGGTCTCTGGGTTTGACACTAGTTCAATCACCAAATAACAAAATTGCTGTAAAAACAGGACTTCAAAATAGGGCACATGACAAAGTAAAACACTCACTTGCTTGACAGATATAGGAAAAGTCAGTTTTCCAGATAGTTCCGGAGTTTTCACAAGGTCTTTGGTGATCTCCCTCCAAGCTCTACAGACTGAGGCGCAGGCAACAACATCCTTTCTTAAAGGCCAAGTACTTTCTCTTTCCTCAATCCTTTGAATTATGTCCCTCAGCAGCTCTGGTGGCATGGTAGCCCAGCAACTTTGTTCTTGCTGCTGTGTATGCACTGTGTCTGCTTTGTGCACTCTGTCATGATATACTGCACTGTGTGACCATGTTCTTTGGAACTGAAAGGCCTTTGCATCAAAACTGCGCCTCGAGATGCTTCCAAGCCCGCCTTTCATATCTTGGAACTCACGAATCAAGCCTTTGATAGGCATCTGTCCAGAGGATCTGAAACCATCACATAATACAAAATATAATGGCGACTCATGTTTTTAACATCATCCACATATCTAATCTGCACCCAAGAGCCAAATCTGTTTAGCAGTTCCATCAAAACACAGAAAAGTATGTGTCACAAGATAATGGTGGTGTGGGAGTGGGTTTGACCGGGAAGGTGGAGGTCCTGAGTTCAATCTGGTGGCATCCGGGCCGCAGTTGCAGCCATAATCGTACTGCCTTCGAGCGGGAGACCAAGCCCCCTTCGATGGGCAATAAAGTTGCTACTACAGAAGGATCTACTCAGACGGGGGGGGGGGGGGGGGCGGGGGGGGGGGGGGGTGTTAAAACTCTAAACCTTGTATTACATACAAGCATACATGGAAAGTGTATGACGTACAGATACATGAAAGCCCTTTGTAGAAAGAGAAACATAACCCTACCCTGAGCAGATGAGTTGCTAAACACAGAAATGCAGTACCATACCAGTTGCAAAGCTTCGTACTGTTAGCCCTTCGTATATGACACTACGCAGCAAGCATCAGGGATCGTATTAAAGAAACCATCGCCATAATCTTTACAATTGTTTAGGAAGAGTGAAAGATGCCGATGCAAAAGGCTCTGCTCGCCGCCCCTCTCTCTCCCTCCCTCTCTCTGCGCTTTGCTTTGAATCACATGGGACGGCTGGAACTGTAGATGAAAATGAAAGACCAGCTAGGAGATGCAAAAATATTCTTGGGATCCAGAAAAAGGTTCCATTTCCTGCTTAAGCGGAGATCTGCTGAAAACTAGAAGAATCCATAAGGGTAGAGGGGAAGCCATGGCAACGAGCAAATTTGGGTCTCTGCAATTTTCTCCATAGCTATCACCACAATGGGCTGAATAATATGGGATGAATGTGTCAGGAGCATAAGAGTGAGGATATCACCCAACACAAAAAAGAGTAGATGCTTTGAGATCCGCTTGTAAAAAGTCACTCCATTTGTTTTTGCACTTGCTCACCTTTTACTTCATCCTTACTTTTTCTCCATGGCAATCATCACATAGGTGCCACTTTAAGAAATCTCCACCACCCCCCAAAAAAAAACAACCAAAAAAAAAAACTCACATAGATGTTTTCAACTCTTATCTCGAGCCAAATTAGGCACCATGCCGCATGATACACCAATGCACACATCGGCTCGAATGAGCGCTACCCTCAAACAGTACAATGTCGAATACCAATCTAGAAATGTAAGCACTATAGTAAGGGAAACCGATTCATGAATTGCGTTTCGTGGTAGCAAACAACAAGGCCACTTGTAACAATAGCGAAAAATGGCTACTTAAACATGAGGAAATCACAATTCTCAAGAAAAGCATTGCAATGTCTTCTCCTGATTTGCTACTTTCTTTGATAAATTTTGAATTATAGTGTTCTTTCTCTACCCCTTTGGTGCACTTTTTCTGATGTGGACTCTATGTGCTTGGATGACAAATTGAAGATGGAAAATTTTACTTTTACAAAAATTTTACCCTGTCGGTTGTTATTAAAGAGGTTTTATTGATTTTAATGTAGGCATGGATCTCGGGCAAGTGGCACATCACAAGCCACCCCACAATTAGATGTACTCATGGTCATTTGATGGACCCATTTGCACTTTAAAAAGTGGGGTTACCAAATTGCTCATTCTTAATCTTAGCTAACATCTCTTCTAGTTATCTAAAGGAAGCGTTAAAAGAGCTATATAGCAATGCACTTTTTGTGGCTACCTATTCCTTTTGTTTTAGAAATGGGTTGGGTTGGAATGTGTATTGAGCCTTCTTCATAACGAGCAAGTGGTGGATATTTAACAAAGGGCTCACTTTACTTTTCACAAAAGTGTCCAATTTGGTTACTGTGGAAGTATGGCATGGTACATGCATTTACCTTGTGAATGCATGGTGAACCTAGGTGCATCACCAATGTGCAACTTATGTATGAGCAAGATCCATCTCCTTAAAAAACAACATCTCTTGAACTCACTCAATTTTTTTGGAAGAAGTGTAGGGTCTAATCACTTTCAAAAAATGTGTAGGGTCTAGTCACTTTCAGAACTAGAATAAGAGAATGCCCCCATAACCCTCTACAATTGAGGGTGTAGGGGGGGCCAACCTGCCTAGCAGGTTAGAGGGAGTGTAGAGGGTGGTTTGAAAAACCTTTACATTCTCTGCTTGGAGTTATGCGCAAGTAAAACTGACATCTTGGCAACTTTTCAATGGGCTACCCCCCTTCCACCTTCAAAAGTGGAGGGCTATGGAGGCGGCCTCTAACCAAGATTATAAGTGTTATATTTGATGAAATTGTAGAAACTACACTGAATATGTTTTTTTCCCCTCATGCTTACAAAGTATAACTTAAACTTCCCTCAAAAACACATAAGTGGGTATATATTGTCAAGTTACACATGCCTTCCTACCAATGCTTGGGTATAAAAGACATTTGAGCAAACCTTTGTTTACTCAAAAAAATTCTAAGGTGACCTAACTAAAATATGAACCTCCTACTACATGATGTGACTAACATAGCATAGTTATGCCTAACAAAAGCATAGCTAGTCTACATGATGTGACTAACATAGCATAGTTATGCCTAACAAAAGCATAGCTAGTCTAACATAGCAAAAAGCACAAGAGACATAACTATGTTAGTCATAACATAGTTATGACTAACATATCAAAAAGCACAAGAGACATAGGGAAGAAAATTGTATCAAAAACCATTACTCTTGCAGTTTTAACCTACCTATTACAAGCACCATCAAATTCCCCTAAAATGCTCTTTTTGCTTTCTATTGTCCAAGTGCACGTGCAAATAGATCTATTTTCAACTATTAAGTTGTATTTCCTTTCTTACACAAACCTTTATTTACACTTTTTTAGCAACCAAGGCCGAGCTAAAACATGGAACTACCATTGCAAGATGTGACATGAGGGACAAATGAAAGGACCAAGATAAATGTATCAAGGACCATTGTTGTTACATATTTAACCGCCGAGAATGCTACAAATTAATCCATAAGATTCCCCTACATGGCTCTTTTTTTTCTTTCATCATGGAAAGAGTAAGAACACTCAATTGCTAGCACCAACCCTCTTTTTAACTCCCATACCCATAACATGCACTATTTCATCTTCGCTTCTAACAAGTGAAATTTTTTGCAAGTGTGCAATGAGATAGAGAGGATGTGAAACATGCCACCCAAACAGCCCAATAAAGCCAACATAGCATATTTTACCAACAACAAGTGGTTTCGCCCAACAACATCAAGTAAGCCCCACACCCACCCCCATCTCTCTCTCTCTCTCTCTCTCTCTCTCTCTCTCTCTCTCTCTCTCTCTCTCTCTCTCTCTCTCTCTCTCTCTCTCTCTCTCTCTCTCTCATAGTAATTTGCTTGTACTTTTTTTTCACATTTATTTTGAAACAATAAGGCTACAACGATACGCGAACCCTTATTTCTTCCTCCAACCAACTATCTCATCTATTTTCCATCAATTAAGCCTTTTTTAGTAATCTAGGACATGGTCTTATAGCTTTCATTAGTATCATGTCCTTTGATGTGCCTTGCCATAAATTAAGTATGTAATTTTTAAAAATCTAGAATACTCATCTCACTGTAGGTTAAATTCACTCAACTAATGGTGTCTTGCTAAAGGGAAGCAAAGTGTAATAACTAATTTAAGGCTGGATTAGCCTTGTAAGACGGGATCAATGAAAGTGTGGAGATTTTTTTTTAAAAGGTTTAGTTCAAGTATATCCCTATCATATAAGTACTTTGTTTTTTAGAAATAAATAAATATATTAGCACATTTTTTACTAGAATTATGTGTAAACATATTGCTGCTCATGGTTTTTTGTTCTTATTTTAGTGGGAAGTTTTATCATCATTTTTTCCCATGTTCCCTTTCTTCATCTAAGGGAGGTTTGAAATGGGTAATTGGATTGGGCTACAAACTATAAGAAACCTCTTAGATTTGTCCCAAAAAACTTAAGAGTTAGTTTTAAACTCCTTGAGAGATTATTGTGTTTTTATGTTATGCAAGAGTCGCAAGCTTCTTTATTTATCACCACCCTAAATATTGGACTTTATGAAAGCGAAATAAATGTTTGAAAGTGTTTATCCTTTGTAAAATGTGAATTTCAATTCTTACTTAAAATGAAAAAAAAATGTTCCAAGCATGGCACTCTAAGTGCATTTATTTACAAGGGTAAGAAACACTACTAGTTTTTATACACTTCATATGACAACAATACTAGTAACCATCGATGTCTTTTTCATTTTTAGGCCATGTACCTTACTTTAAAGGACACTTTCAATTTGAAAGACTCGCATACCACAAGAAAATGAACATAATTTAAGTGTTTTAATATGATATTATGGTTGACACATAGACGACTGTATGGCTTGTTATTGTCCATGGCATGTTTTGTATTCTCGCTTCTATAAACATAGAGAATAATTCATAAAATGTTTGCTCTTTTGACATGAGGGGAGACCAAATTTAAAACCTAAAAAGACCTAATAATTTAGCTTTGTTTGAGTTGAAATGGTTTAGAAATGGCCTCTCAACATCATCCTCTTGTGCTGATATCATAAATGGACGAGCTCGGCCATTGGAAAGATCCTCTCACGATAGTTGTGGTTCACCACGTAATCTCTTGTTGTATGTGTTTCAAGGGGGGTTAGGCATGTACATTATGATTCTTTGTGGAGTGTGATCGATTTCAAAAAGAAAACTCTTTAATGATTACATGTGTTTCACACTTTGAATATAGTTAGTTGTTAAACTTTTGATCTTTAACATAAAGAGTGTGGTTTATAAGTCAAACAAGATTAAATATTGATTTTATTCTTTGCAAAGACAGGTGGACAATTTAAGCAGACAAACACGGTTGGAGATTGAACTGGATTACACTAACATGCTTTAATAAAAATAGTGGAAAGCTTTTTTTTCCAAAAAAAATTATTACTTTAGCTGTACAAAATATGACTCTAGCTCTAAAAAATATATACATAAACAAGCATGCTACATGTTTTTTCACCTAATCAAGAAATTTTTTATTAATTAAAAATGTTAAAAGCATACACATAGAAATAGTACCTAGGATCCATGCCATGTGCTATGTTTAAGTTTTCTTTTCTAAGTGCAT